>NC_086452.1:250608194-251215694 GCF_028390025.1 Pseudophryne corroboree | reverse complement strand
CCAGCAGACAGAAGGCACAGTTGTCCAAACCTGGTCCTTGTGACCCACTTACAGTCCAGGTAGGGGAAAGGAGGGAAAATGAATGGTGAATGTCTGGTCCAAAATACTAGCTTAGAAATACAGAACATGGGTTAGCAATTTTGGACTATTCAGTTAATGCAGAGCAGTGCTTCATGCATGATATACGTGCAAAGCAGATTATACCGGAGGGGGAAAAAAAAAAAAAAAGGGTATACATACCATATAATTGCCATATGCATGATCAAACATTTCTAGCACTTGTGCCCTGCAAAGAAAATAAAATAAAATAAAAGGTCACTAGATGAATGCAGATGGAAGTTATAATGTAACTGGTTCTTGTTGACACAAGCTAAAGAAAGTGAGTCAGATAGCAGAACCAGATCGTAATACTCTGCATACACGCTACAATTATCTGGCCGATCCGCCTGATATCAGTGGATCAGCAAAATAATTGCAGCATGTATCTGGCCGACCAATCTGAAAATATTGATCAGTCGGGCATGCTGGATCATCTGGCACGTACCTCTGATGCAATATTTTCTAAGTGTTCAGTCAGCCACATCGTACAGTGTATGCCCTGCAGCAGCCGACTGACAGACATTTCCCTGTTCCTTCACATGGGAAGGAACATGGAAATGTCTTCTCCCCGGCAGTGGAGTGCCAATATCATGCGACATCCACAGTAAGAGATCTCACAGTGTATGTCCAAGATATCAGCAGTGGCAGATAAAATGCCCGTCGGTCTGACAGGCATTTGCAAAGGTTCATATACATCCAAATCACACACATCATAAATACACTGTTTCTTAACATCACAATTATTGACATTTATGAAACCTAGAGTTTATGAAATAAATTTGTTTTAAAGACCCCATACATCAGATTTATTGGGGTAAATGTCCCAATTCTCCAACAGCTGGGTCGGGGAATCAGAAATATTATACATCAAGTGCTTGCCTTAAAAGAGAGTCCTATGGGACTCGAAACGATTCGGCAGCCATAGATACTACACCATAAGGACCAGTGGGGAGACTTCCCGTGTTTTTGCCTTGGAGACCAGTAGTGTGCATAATCCAGACAGCACTCTGCTTTTGTACCACCAGTGGCTCCATCCTTACTAACCGGGAAAGGTTACTTCCGATCCACCTGAATTATTTGACTCATATTAGATTCTCTGAGTTGCATAAAATTTGCACTATTCCACTTGTAAACCATTGCTGCTTTAATCTGGATGACCCACACCATGTTTTCTGGATAACGTGCATTTGAATAATATTGTTTTTATATTATGGGGGAGATTCAAATGTTTGAAAAGTCACTTGGGAGTCTGTTTTTTCCTATCTAATAGACAGGAAAAAACAGACACCCAACTGACTTTTCAAACATTTGAATCTCTCCCTATGTGTTTTCTATTGTGAGCATTATTTTACTATTTCTTTATTTATATTATCTAATAAATATTTACTTTGCGCCTGTTGGTGATATACCTCACATTTCACTTTATTTGCAAATGTGGTCTCAGGGAACCCTAAGGTATAAACCCACAGGCTGCACGGGAAGGTTGCGCAGCTGAACCATACAAATTACTCATCCAATTTTCTCTTTTGAAAGTTTATTCAGTTAAGTGTATTTACAGCTCTTTCTGATGGAGTTCTCACAATATAAATGAATGCTTTACACAAGAAAAAAAGACTACTAACCTTTTTTAAAATGACCATTAAATTAAAACTCAAATTATATGCGAGTGCATTCAACTTATTGTTATTTATTGGTAGATTTGTAGAATAGATTCAAAGAATCAGAATCAGCTTTATTGGCCAGGTGTACTCCCGTACACTAGGAATTCTTTGTGGTACAATGCAAAGGTTCTTATATTCTAAAAATATTAATTTTCAGAATGTAAGCTCTCTTCAAACAGGGCTTTCTTTGTTCAGTAAGAGGGGCATGTACTAAACAGTGATAAAAGTGGAGAAGTAAGTCAGTGGAGAAGTTGCCCATGGTAAACAGTCAGCTGCTTTGTATACTTTTATAGTATGCAAATTATAAAGGTTATGTAAATGCTGATTGGTTGCCATCGGCAACTTCTCCACTGGCTCACTTCTCCACTTTTATCACTGCTTAGTACATATTCCCCATAGTCCCTCATGTATAGCCTCAGGAACACAGCCAATAGGTATACTTTGTAACTATGCGTTACACGCAGCCACCGCAATCAGAAAGATGTTAATGGGTCTCCTGCGCCAGCAGGAGACAACCCTAATTTCTGAGATCAAGCAGAAATTGCGGTGCATGTTGGGGCGGCGGTCAGCATGTTGGCCAAGCATGCGATCACAAGGATTGGAAATTCTGCTACTTTGCAATCCTAACTGAATTGGGACCCTTGCCTTCACATGTAATTATGTATACATGTTAGCTTTACCCTGTTTTGTATCTTTGCTGTTTAAAATGCTGTGGAAATAGGTCTATCTTTATAAATACTAATAAATAATAGTATTGCATTTATGGGGGGAAAAAAAAAGGAGATCATTGTATTACAAAAAAGGAAGAAGGACGGAAGGAAGGCTAGACCTGGCGTAGCTAGATTTCTCAACTTTAGAGACAATGAGGTCGAACTACTAAAGCATCTAAAAATGAAAATGGTGGTGTTGCCCATGGCAACCAGATTCTAGCTATCAATTCATTTTTGAATCCTAAAAAAAATGATAGACGGAAAATGGCTAATTGCTATGGGCAACAATACAACTTACAGAACCGGATAGTAATACTGGGATACAATTATCTGGCCAATCAGGTGAATATCCTGATAGCGGATCAGCAAGATAATTGCAGAATATATCTGGCTGACCAATCTGAAAATATTGATTGGTCGGGCATGCCGGATCATCCACCACGTCCCTCTGAAGCATCGTGCAGTGTATGTCCTGCCACGGCCGACTGACAGACATTCCCCTGTTCCTTGACATGGGCCCTCAGTTGGATTTCAAAACATCTATTGCTCGTGCATTGATCAATGCTGGCTCTATGGGGCAACGGCAAGTTAGATACAACCTACATTGAAGCACAGGGTTGTGTCAGAAGCACCCAATGAAATCAGGTTCAGTTTGGGAAATCACTGGCCAAAGCTTACGGTTGCAAAACATGCCACAATGCAGCTTAAACACGTAAAATTGGGTACACCTGCATGCACTGTCTTGAGCCTTTCTGTACAGGACGCTTTGTCATCTTTCACACCAAGGGCCAGATGTACTAAGCCTTAAAAAGTGATAAAGTGGAGCGTGATAAATTGCCAGCTAATTCGCTCCTAACTGCCATGTCACAAAAATGTCAGTTAGGGCCGATTTGTTGCTAGTTTATCACTCTCCACTTTATCACTTTTCAGGGCTTAGTACATCTGGCCCAAAGCATTAAAATCAGTCTAACTCAGTTCGTGAAAAAGGCTAACTTTCTAGGTACTGTATGAAGCAAACTCAGAAGTAGGGAAGCCAATCCGGGGCCATTTTTTCAATCCCGGGTATCGGGATTGAAACATGGCCAATCCTGGGATTCCCGGGATTGGCTTTTAGCTAGGTGGCCGCTCCCTCGTCCCACACATATAACTCACCATATACCGGGGGCAGGAGGGAGGGGAACATTCTTTGAACGCTGCTGGCGGCTCCCAGCAGCGGCTGACAGCGCAGCGTGACCTCTCACGCTGCGCTAGAGACCCGGAAGGAGGAAGCCGGGCAGCGTTTGAGCGTCCTGTGGATGCTCAACGCTGATCCCTCAATCCCCAGGATTGGAGCTTCCAATCCCAGGATTGAACCCCGGCCATTTTTTGCCCTAAATCCCGGGATCCCGCCGATCCCGGGATTGGCCACCATGCTCTGAAGTAAATTAAAATACTTGTGTCATACTTGTGTTATAAATACTGGGGACATTTTTCTAGATGAATATTTTCAAAAATATGTATTAAAATTTTATTATTTTTAACTTGAGAATTTATTTGTTTCTGGAGAAAAAAATATATATAGTAAGCAACACAAGAACAAATTGGAACCATACCAATGTTTTTTTACCTTACTTTTTGGCAAAAATATAAAAACAAAATCTGAAATTTACAGTTAAAATACTGTTCCATAATAGGGCAATAATTTATAAGGATGCATGTTGTCCACTCAAGTGGACACGTGTATAACTTCTTTCGTTGTATAGTTTAAAAAAATAAATACGTTTTCATAAGACTAATAAAAAAAAATATTTTTAAAAAATCTTACATTAGGACTATCATGCATGATAGGGTTAATGTATCAGTTTAGACTGCTCAATTTAAGAGCAACTGTAGCAAGTGTTCAATGGTACACAATGGTGTACTTTACTATCATAACAGTGATCAGGCAGTCAGACCTATATTGCAATCAAAAATAAAAACAACAATGCTCATCTTTTTAGGTGTGTGCTTAGTGTTACTTTTTTTTGCAACTGTAAGTGCGTAGAAAGTAAGTGAACCCTTTGGAATTTCCTGGATTTGTGCATAAATTGGTCATAAAATGTGTTCTGATCTTCATCTAAGTCACAACAAGAGACAAACACAGTCTGCTGAAACTAATACCACACAAACAATTATATGTTCTCATGTTTTTATTGAACACACCATGTAAACATTCACAGTGCCGGGTGGACAAAGTAAGTGAACCCCTAGGCTAATGACTTCTCCAAGAGCTAATTTGAGCCAGGAGTCAGCCAACCTGGAGTCCAATCAATGAGACGAGATTGGAGGTGCTGGTTAAAGCTGCCCTGCCCTATAAAAAAAAAAAAAAAAAAAAAACCCACACACCAGTTTTGAGTTTACAATTCTCAAGAAGCATTGCCTGATGGGAACCATGCTTCGCAGAAAAGAGCTCTCAGGAGACCTACGATTAAGAATTGTTGACTTGCATAAAGTTGGAAAGAGTTACAATAGTATCTCTAAAAGCCTTGATGTTCATCAGTCCACGGTATGACAAACTGTCTATAAATGGAGAAAGTTCAGCACTGTTGCTACTCTCCCTAGGAGTGGGCGTCCTGTAAAGATGACTGCAAGAGCACAGCGCAGAATGCTCAATGAGGTGAAGGAGAATCCTAGAGTGTCAGCAAAAGACTTAAAGAAATCTCTGGCACATGCTAACAACTCTGTTGACGGATCTACCATACATAAAACACTGAACAAGAATGGAGTTCATAGGAGGATACCACACAGGAAGCCACTGCTGTCCAAAAAAAACCATTGCTGCACGTTTGAAGTTTGCAAAAGAGCACCTGAATGGTTTCATCTGTCCACAGAATATTTTGCCAGTAGTGTTGTGGAACAAAGTTGAGTTGTTTGGAAGGAACACACAACACTATGTGTGGAGAAAAAAAAAAGACACAAACATCAAAACCTCATCCCAACTGAAGTATGGTGGAGGGGGCATCATGGTTGGGGCTACTTTGCTGCCTCAGGGCCTGGACAGATTGCTTTTATCGACGGAAAAATGAATTCCAAAGTTTATCAAGACTTTTTGCAGGAGAACTTAAGGCCATCTGTCCACCAATTGAAGCTCAACAGAAGACATGTGATGCAACAGGACAACGACCCAAAGCACAGAAGTAGATCAACAACAGAATGGCTTCAACAGAAGAAAATACGCCTTCTGGAGTGGCCCAGTCAGAGTCCTGACCTCAACCCGATTAAGATGCTGTGGCATGACCTCAAGAGAGTGAGTCACACCAGACAACCCAAGAATATTGCTGAACTGAAACAGTTTTGTAAAGAGGAATGGTCCAAAATTCTCCCTGACCGTTGGTGCAGGTCTGATATGCAACTATAGGAAACGTTTGGTTGAGGTTATACTGCCAAAGGAGGGTCAACCAGTTATTAAATCCAAGGGTTCACATACTTTGTCCACCCTGAACTGTGAATGTTTACATGGTGTGTTCAATAAAAACATGAGAACATATAAATTGTTTGTGTGGTATTAGTTTCAGCAGACTGTTTGTCTACTGTTGTGACTTAGATGAAGATCAGAACACATTTTATGACCAATTTATGCACAAATCCAGGAAATTCCAAATGGTTCACATACTTTTTCTTGCAACTGTATGTGGCGATTAGTGATTGCACTAGCCCACAGGTTCTAAAACTGTCCTCAGGACCACACAGGGTTAATGTTTTGCAGGTCACCTGTAGATTTTTAAAATGTGACAGTTGGTCATAAACAGCGCACCTGCCGGGTGACCTGAAATATTTGACCTGTGTGGGGTCCTGAGGACTGAGTTTGAGAACCACTGCACTAGCCAAACAAAGCACTAGATCAAGTAGTTCTTGTTGCGATGTGCAAATAAATAATTTAAAAAAAAATTACAGATTAGGGAGCGAGGGGGAGAGAGAAATAAATAGATATGTTTATATCTCTCTATTTTATGTATATTAGTACGTCTATGGTCTTTTTCAAATGCAGTAACCAATGAGTTCATACAGTGACGTATGTGTTACGTGCGTGACCCAATCTGCTCTGACTGGTAGAAGGGTACAGAGTGGACATTTTATCCAACTGGGAGGGGTCAGAAAAGTTTAGCCTGCTAAATACACATCTCTGTCAACAGATTGAATAACTGTAAAACAAACTTGTCTTTTATATTAAGAAACAGAACATAAGAAACATTAGAAACACTAATAAAAATACTCCTGCCACAGCAAAGTATAGGCAGCAAGAACATTTCCCTCAAAATTGCGTGAATCGGCAGCTATACCGCCGATTCACGTACTATTCGACAAGTCGAATTCCCTGACTTGTCGAATAAAAATGCTGGGGATTGAATAGGTCGAATCACGATTCGACCTTAAAAAGTTGAAAACTGACGTCTTTTCGACAGATGGCAGCTTTCGACCCTAATTGAATACACCCCTGAAGTAAAAACACACTTTTTTTTCTTTTCTTTTTTTTAAACCAACCAATACACAAGATAATTGATAGGATTATGATCAAATGTCTATCCATTTGCATGGATTGAATTTAAAATGCCCTACAAGATTCACTACATATAAGGTTATCTGGAAGAAAGACCATTTTTCTGTCAAAAATTTTCATTTTCACTAGAGACACAGCCATCAGGTCTCTATACTGTTATGTGTAAGCATATTTAGAAGGATGCACTACAGCAATAATGTTACATCTAATCACCTCACATTGAATTGGGACAATTAAACCACAACGATCGTGGCCACGTCCCCTGGAGATGTCCTGGTCATCAGTGCGAGGTTGTGCTATTGATGTTGGGGCGGAAAGCCGCATCAGCACGAGGAGATATTTAATGCACAGGTATTTTAAATCTTTATTTGTATGTAATTTGTGGGTCTTGATAAAAAAGAGACAAAGTGGTAAACTTACTAAGATGAGAGTTCTATTTAAGATGGGATGTTGCCCGTAGCAACCAGATTCTACTTCTCATTTATCTAGCACCTTCTAGAACAGAGGTTCTCAAACTCGGTCCTCGGGAGCCCACACAGTGCATGTTTTGCAGGTAACCCAGCAGGTGCACAGGTGTATTAATTACTCACTGACATTTTAAAAGGACCACAGGTGGAGCTAATTATTTCACTTGCAATTCTGTGAGGAGACCTGCAAAACATGCACTGTGTGGGCCCCCGAGGACCGAGTTTGAGAACCTCTGTTCTAGAAGATCATATCTGGGATCTGATTGGTTGCTATGGGCAACATCCCATATTAAATAGAACTCCCATCTTGGTAAATTTACACCAAAGTCTCTGAAACGATGGCTGCTATATTCATTGTATCTGCACTTTAGTTCTAATATTGGAGACTCCGAGTGCTGTCCTGTCCGCTGGACATATATAAATATATACAGATTAATCCTATTCATAAATGTATGTATACTGTTAATATTACTAATGCACCGTGGCCCCACTGCCCAACCCTTGTCTTCATTACTCCAGGGGCATACCAAGCATTCCCGGTGATGCTAGGGTGCTCCTGGTGACTCGTTTAGTGCACTGCCGGCTCCAACACTCACAGGTGCTAAGTGCTGCATGTAACTTCACAGTGCAACAGTGCAATGAGGAGGAGTCGGCATTTTAGTGTCCCTCTAGGGTGCGAACCGTACCCACCTAGTGAAGCCACAGCCGTAAAGTACAGGCCCGAATCCACGGTTGTTCCATGTGCAGTTACTTGCTCTTTTTTGCTTTACTCCCAACTCAGAACCCAGCCCGAAGTGACTAATGTTTTGATTCCATTATCAGTTATGGGTTTCTTTCCTTGAACACAGCTTCTTGTATCGCATATTAGTGACAGCTGCAGTCCTATCCTATCAGTCTTCCTAATGTTACTGTAGAGTCACTTTTTCTTAATATAAAGGAAAAGGTTTGTTTTTTAGTTGCGTTATATTTGTTTAAATTTATCGCAATTTATTGAAATTGCTTCAGAATAGTAATAGAAGTGTGATTGATTGGTTCCTCACCAATCTTTAAATATTGCCTACAGCTTTTAACAGTATGCTTTATTTTGTCTTGTATCAATAATAAGAATTTACTTACCGATAATTCTATTTCTCGGAGTCCGTAGTGGATGCTGGGGTTCCTGAAAGGACCATGGGGAATAGCGGCTCCGCAGGAGACAGGGCACAAAAAAGTAAAGCTTTTACCAGATCAGGTGGTGTGCACTGGCTCCTCCCCCTATGACCCTCCTCCAGACTCCAGTTAGGTACTGTGCCCGGACGAGCGTACACAATAATAAGAATTTACTTACCGATAATTCTATTTCTCGGAGTCCGTAGTGGATGCTGGGGTTCCTGAAAGGACCATGGGGAATAGCGGCTCCGCAGGAGACAGGGCACAAAAAAGTAAAGCTTTACTAGGTCAGGTGGTGTGCACTGGCTCCTCCCCCTATGACCCTCCTCCAGACTCCAGTTAGGTACTGTGCCCGGACGAGCATACACAATAAGGGAGGCATTTTGAATCCCGGGTAAGACTCATACCAGCCACACCAATCACACCGTACAACTTGTGATCTAAACCCAGTTAACAGTATGACAACAGAAAGGGCCTCTTAAAGATGGCTCCTTAACAATAACCCGAATTAGTTAACAATAACTATGTACAAGTATTGCAGATAATCCGCACTTGGGATGGGCGCCCAGCATCCACTACGGACTCCGAGAAATAGAATTATCGGTAAGTAAATTCTTATTTTCTCTATCGTCCTAAGTGGATGCTGGGGTTCCTGAAAGGACCATGGGGATTATACCAAAGCTCCCAAACGGGCGGGAGAGTGCGGATGACTCTGCAGCACCGAATGAGAGAACTCCAGGTCCTCCTTTGCCAGGGTATCAAATTTGTAAAATTTTACAAACGTGTTCTCCCCCGACCACGTAGCTGCTCGGCAGAGTTGTAATGCCGAGACCCCTCGGGCAGCCGCCCAAGATGAGCCCACCTTCCTTGTGGAGTGGGCTTTTACAGTTTTAGGCTGTGGCAGGCCTGCCACAGAATGTGCAAGTTGAATTGTGTTACAAATCCAACGAGCAATCGACTGCTTAGAAGCAGGTGCGCCCAACTTGTTGGGTGCATACAATATAAACAGCGAGTCAGATTTTCTGACTCCAGCCGTCCTTGCAATGTATATTTTTAAGGCTCTGACAACGTCCAACAACTTGGAGTCCTCCAAGTCGCTAGTGGCCGCAGGCACCACAATAGGTTGGTTCAGATGAAATGCTGATACCACTTTAGGGAGAAAATGCGGACGAGTCCGCAGTTCTGCCCTATCCGAATGGAAGATTAGATAAGGACTTTTATAAGATAAAGCCGCCAATTCAGATACTCTCCTGGCAGAGGCCAGGGCTAGTAACATAGTCACTTTCAATGTGAGATATTTCAAATCCACCTTTTTCAATGGTTCAAACCAATGGGATTTGAGGAAATCTAAAACTACATTTAGATCCCACGGTGCCACCGGAGGCACCACAGGAGGCTGTATATGCAGTACTCCCTTGACAAAAGTCTGGACCTCAGGGACAGAGGCCAATTCTTTTTGGAAGAATATTGACAGGGCCGAAATTTGAACCTTAATGGATCCCAATTTGAGACCCATAGATAATCCTGATTGCAGGAAATGTAGGAAACGACCCAGTTGGAATTCCTCCGTCGGAACCCTCCGATCCTCGCACCACGCTACATATTTTCGCCAAATGCGGTGATAATGTTTCACGGTGACTTCCTTCCGTGCCTTAATCAAGGTAGGAATGACTTCTTCTGGAATGCCTTTCCCTTTTAGGATCTGGCGTTCAACCGCCATGCCGTCAAACGCAGCCGCGGTAAGTCTTGAAAAAGACAGGGACCCTGCTGTAGCAGGTCCCTTCTCAGAGGTAGAGGCCACGGTTCGTCCGTGAGCATCTCTTGAAGTTCCGGATACCAAGTCCTTCTCGGCCAATCCGGAACCACTAGTATTGTTCTTACTCTTCTTTGCCGTATGATCTTCAATACCTTTGGTATGAGCGGCAGAGGAGGAAACACATACACTGACTGGTACACCCAAGGAGTTACCAGTGCGTCCACAGCTATTGCCTGTGGATCTCTTGACCTGGCGCAATATTTGTCCAGTTTCTTGTTGAGGCGAGACGCCATCATGTCTACAATTGGTCTTTCCCAACGGTCTATTAACATGTTGAAGACTTCTGGATGTAGACCCCACTCTCCCGGATGAAGATCGTGTCTGCTGAGGAAGTCTGCTTCCCAGTTGTCCACGCCCGGGATGAACACTGCTGACAGTGCTATCACGTGATTCTCCGCCCAGCGAAGAATCTTGGCAGCTTCTGCCATTGCACTCCTGCTTCTTGTGCCGCCCTGCCTGTTTACATGGGCGACCGCCGTGATGTTGTCCGACTGAATCAACACCGGCTTTCCTTGCAGGAGAAGTTCCGCCTGGCTTAGAGCATTGTAGATTGCTCTTAGTTCCAGAATGTTTATGTGAAGAGACTTTTCCAGACTCGTCCATACTCCCTGGAAGTTTCTTCCTTGTGTGACTGCTCCCCAGCCTCTCAGGCTGGCGTCCGTGGTCACCAGGATCCAATCCTGAATGCCGAATCTGCGGCCTTCTAATAGGTGAGCCTTCTGCAACCACCACAGAAGTGACACCCTTGTCTTTGGTGACAGGGTTATTCGCAGGTGCATCTGCAGATGCGACCCTGACCATTTGTCCAACAGATCCCTTTGGAATATTCTTGCATGGAATCTGCCGAATGGAATTGCTTCGTAAGAAGCCACCATTTTTCCCAGGACTCTTGTGCATTGATGTACTGACACTTTTCCTGGTTTTAGGAGGTTCCTGACCAGATCGGATAACTCCTTGGCTTTTTCCTCTGGAAGGAAAACCTTTTTCTGAACCGTGTCCAGAATCATTCCTAGGAACAGCAGACGAGTTGTCGGGATTAAATGGGATTTTGGAATATTCAGAATCCACCCGTGTTGTCTTAGCACCTCTTGAGATAGTGCTAAAGCTGTCTCCAGCTGTTCTCTGGACCTTGCCCTTATTAGGAGATCGTCCAAGTATGGGATAACTAATACGCCTTTTCTTCGAAGAAGAATCATCATCTCGGCCATTACCTTGGTAAAGACCCGAGGCGCCGTGGACAATCCGAACGGCAGCGTCTGAAACTGATAGTGACAGTTTTGAACAATGAACCTGAGGTACCCCTGGTGTGCGGGGTAAATCGGAACGTGTAGATACGCATCCTTGATGTCCAAGGATACCATAAAGTCCCCTTCTTCCAGGTTCGCTATCACTGCTCTGAGTGACTCCATCTTGAACTTGAACTTTTTTATGTAGAGGTTCAAGGACTTCAGATTTAGAATAGGCCTTACCGAGCCATCCGGCTTCGGTACCACAAATAGAGTGGAATAATACCCCTTTCCTTGTTGTAATAGGGGTACTTTGACTATCACCTGCTGAGCGTACAGCTTGTGAATGGCTTCCAACACCCTCTCCCTTTCGGAAGAGACGGTTGGTAAGGCAGACTTCAGGAAACGATGAGGAGGATCCGTCTCTAATTCCAACCTGTACCCCTGAGATATTATCTGCAGGATCCAGGGGTCTACCTGCGAGTGAGCCCACTGCGCGCTGTAATTTTTGAGACGGCCCCCCACTGTCCCCGAGTCCGCTTGAGAGGCCCCAGCGTCATGCTGAGGTTTTTGCAGGAGCCGGGGAGGGCTTCTGTTCCTGGGAAGGAGCTGCCTGTTGGTGTCTCTTCCCTCTTCCTCTGCCTCGTGGCAGGTACGACAAGCCCTTTGCTCTCTTATTTTTGTAGGAGCGAAAAGGCTGCGGTTGAAAGGTCGGTGCCTTTCTCTGTTGGGGAGTGACTTGAGGTAAAAAAGTGGATTTCCCGGCAGTAGCCGTGGCCACCAAGTCTGATAGACCAACTCCAAATAACTCCTCCCCTTTATACGGCAAAACCTCCATGTGACGTTTTGAATCCGCATCGCCTGTCCACTGTCGTGTCCATAAGGCTCTTCTGGCTGAAATGGACATAGCACTCACCCGAGATGCCAGTGTGCAAATATCCCTCTGTGCATCACGCATATAGATAAATGCATCCTTTATTTGTTCTAACGACAGTAAAACATTGTCCCTATCTAGGGTATCAATATTTTCAATCAGGGATTCTGACCAAACTACTCCAGCACTGCACATCCAGGCAGTTGCTATAGCTGGTCGTAGTATAACACCTGCATGTGTGTATATATTCTTTTGAATAACTTCCATCTTTCTATCTGATGGATCCTTAAGTGCGGCCGTCTCAGGAGAGGGTAACGCCACTTGTTTGGATAAGCGTGTGAGCGCCTTGTCCACCTTAGGGGGTGTTTCCCAGCGCGCCCTAACCTCTGGCGGGAAAGGGTATAATGCCAATAACTTTTTTGAAATTATCAACTTTTTATCAGGAGCAACCCACGCTTCATCACACACGTCATTTAATTCTTCTGATTCAGGAAAAACTGTTTGTAGTTTTTTCACACCATACATAATACCCTGTTTTACGGTATCTGTAGTATCAGCTAAATGTAACGTCTCCTTCATTGCCAAAATCATATAACGTGTGGCCCTACTGGAAAATACGTTTGAATTTCTACCGTCGTCACTGGAATCAGTGCCCGTGTCTGGGTCTGTGTCGACCGACTGAGGCAAAGGGCGTTTTACAGCCCCTGACGGTGTTTGAGGCGCCTGGACAGGCATTAATTGATTGTCCGGCCGCCTCATGTCCTCAACTGACTGTTTAAGGGAAGATAAACCATCACGTAATTCCACAAATAAAGGCATCCATTCTGGTGTCGACCCCCTGGGGGGTGACATCTGCATATTTGGCAATTGCTCCGCCTCCACACCAATATCGTCCTCATACATGTCGACACCACGTACCGACACACACCGCAAACTCACAGGGAATGCTCTAATGAAGACAGGACCCACTAGCCCTTTTGGGGAGACAGAGGGAGAGTCTGCCAGCACACACCACAAAGCGCTATATATACAAGGGATATCCTTATATTAAGTGCTCCCTTATAGCTGCTTTAATATATATATATATATATATATAGCCATTAATGTGCCCCCCCTCTCTGTTTTACCCTGTTTCTGTAGTGCAGTGCAGGGGAGAGACCTGGGAGCCGTTCTGACCAGCGGAGCTGTGACAGAAAATGGCGCCGTGTGCTGAGGAGATAGGCCCCGCCCCTTTTTCGGCGGGTTCTTCTCCCGCTATTTTTCCAGTCAGGCAGGGGTTAAATATCTCCATATAGCCCCTATGGGCTATATGTGAGGTATTTTTAGCCTTGTATAAGGTTTATATTTGCCTCTCAGAGCGCCCCCCCCCAGCGCTCTGCACCCTCAGTGACTGCCCAGTGAAGTGTGCTGAGAGGAAAATGGCGCACAGCTGCAGTGCTGTGCGCTACCTTATGAAGACTGAGGAGTCTTCAGCCGCCGGTTTCCGGACCTCTTCACGCTTCAGCATCTGCAAGGGGGTCGGCGGCGCGGCTCCGGGACCGGACTCCACGGCTGGGCCTGTGTTCGATCCCTCTGGAGCTAATGGTGTCCAGTAGCCAAGCAGCAAATCCACTCTGCATGCAGGTGAGTTTACTACTTTCCCCCTAAGTCCCACGTTGCAGTGATCCTGTTGCCAGCAGGACTCACTGTAAAGAAAAAAAAAACCTAAACTAAACTTTCTCTAAGCAGCTCTTTAGGAGAGCCACCTAGATTGCACCCTTCTCGTTCGGGCACAAAATCTAACTGGAGTCTGGAGGAGGGTCATAGGGGGAGGAGCCAGTGCACACCACCTGACCTAGTAAAGCTTTACTTTTTTGTGCCCTGTCTCCTGCGGAGCCGCTATTCCCCATGGTCCTTTCAGGAACCCCAGCATCCACTTAGGACGATAGAGAAAAGGGAGGCAATTTGAATCCCGGGTAAGACTCATACCAGCCACACCAATCACACCGTACAACTTGTGATCTAAACCCAGTTAACAGTATGATAACAGAAAGAGCCTCTTAAAGATGGCTCCTTAACAATATAACCCGAATTTGTTAACAATAACTATGTACAGTATTGCAGATAATCCGCACTTGGGATGGGCGCCCAGCATCCACTACGGACTCCGAGAAATAGAATTATCGGTAAGTAAATTCTTATTTTCTCTATCGTCCTAAGTGGATGCTGGGGTTCCTGAAAGGACCATGGGGATTATACCAAAGCTCCCAAACGGGCGGGAGAGTGCGGATGACTCTGCAGCACCGAATGAGAGAATTCCAAGTCCTCTTTTGCCAGGGTATCAAATTTGTAGAATTTTACAAACGTGTTTTCCCCCGACCACGTAGCTGCTCGACAGAATTGTAATGCCGAGACCCCTCGGGCAGCCGCCCAAGATGAGCCCACCTTCCTTGTGGAATGGGCCTTAACAGATTTAGGCTGTGGCAGGCCTGCCACAGAATGAGCAAGTTGAATTGTGTTACAAATCCAACGAGCAATCGTCTGCTTAGAAGCAAGGGCACCCAACTTGTTGGGTGCATATAGTATCAACAGCGAGTCAGATTTTCTGACTTCAGCCGTCCTTGAAATGTATATTTTTAAGGCTCTGACAACGTCCAACAACTTGGAGTCCTCCAAGTCGCCAGTGGCCGCAGGCACCACAATAGGTTGGTTCAGGTGAAACGCTGATACCACCTTAGGGAGAAAATGCGGACGAGTCCTCAGTTCTGCCCTATCCGAATGGAAGATTAGATAAGGGCTTTTATAAGATAAAGCCGCCAATTTAGATACTCTCCTGGCGGAAGCCAGGGCCAGTAACATAGTCACTTTCCATGTGAGATATTTAAAATCCACCTTTTTCAATGGTTCAAACCAATGGGATTTGAGGAAATCTAAAACTACATTTAGATCCCACGGTGCCACCGGAGGCACCACAGGAGGCTGTATATGCAGTACTCCTTTAACAAAAGTCTGTACCTCAGGAACTGAGGCCAATTCTTTTTGGAAGAATATTGACAGGGCCGAAATTTGAACCTTAATAGATCTCAATTTGAGACCCATAGACAATCCTGATTGTAGGAAATGTAGGAAACGACCCAGTTGAAATTCCTCCGTCGGAACACTCCGATCCTCGCACCACGCGACATATTTTCGCCAAATGCGGTGATAATGTTTCGCGGTGACTTCCTTCCTTGCCTTAATCAAGGTAGGAATGACTTCTTCTGGAATGCCTTTCCCTTTTAGGATCTGGCGTTCAACCGCCATGCCGTCAAACGCAGCCGCGGTAAGTCTTGAAAAAGACAGGGACCCTGTTGTAGCAGGTCCCTTCTCAGAAGTAGAGGGCACGGGTCGTCCGTGACCAACTCTTGAAGTTCCGGGTACCAAGTCCTTCTTGGCCAATCCGGAGCCACTAGTATTGTTCTTACTCCTCCTCACCGTATAATCTTCAATACCTTTGGTATGAGAGGCAGAGGAGGAAACACATATACTGATTTGTACACCCAAGGTGTTACCAGTGCGTCCACAGCTATTGCCTGTGGATCTCTTGACCTGGCGCAATACTTGTCCAGTTTCTTGTTGAGGCGAGACGCCATCATGTCTACCATTGGTCTTTCCCAACAGTTTATTAGCATGTGGAAGACTTCTGGATGAAGACCCCCCTCTCCCGGGTGAATATCGTGTCTGCTGAGGAAGTCTGCTTCCCAGTTGTCCACGCCCGGGAAGAACACTGCTGACAGTGCTATTACGTGATTCTCCGCCCAGCGAAGAATCTTGGCAGCTTCTGCCATTGCACTCCTGCTTCTTGTGCCGCCCTGTCTGTTTACATGGGCGACCGCCGTGATGTTGTCCGACTGAATCAACACCGGTTTTCCTTGCAGGAGTGGTTCCGCCTGGCTTAGAGCATTTTAGATTGCTCTTAGTACCAGAATGTTTATGTGAAGAGACTTTTCCAGGTTCGTCCATACCCCCTGGAAGTTTCTTCCTTGTGTGACTGCTCCCCAACCTCTCAGGCTGGCGTCCGTGGTCACCAGGATCAAATCCTGTATGCCGAATCTGCGGCCCTCCAATAGATGAGCCTTTTGCAACCACCACAGAAGATATACCCTTGTCCTTGGCGACAGGGTTATTCGCAGGTGCATCTGAGGATGCGACCCTGACCATTTGTCCAACAGATCCCTTTGGAAAATTCTTGCATGGAATCTGCCGAATGGAATTGCTTCGTAAAAAGCCACCATTTTTCCCAGGACTCTTGTGCATTGATGTACAGACACCTTTCCTGGTTTTAGGAGGTTCCTGACAGGTCGGATAACTCCTTGGCTTTTTCCTCGGGAAGAAAAACCTTTTTCTGAACCGTGTCCAGAATCATCCCTAGGAACAGCAGACGTATCGTCGGAAAACAGCTGCGATTCTTGGAATATTTAGAATCCAGTCGTGCCGTCGAAGAACTACTTTAGATAGTGCTCTTCCGACCTCCAACTGTTCTCTGGAACTTGCCCTTTTTAGGTCGTGCAAGTAAGGGATAATTTAGATGCCTTTTTTCTTTGAAGAAACATCTTTTCGGCCATTACCTTGGTAAAAAGGCCCGGGGTGCCGTGGATAATTCAAACGGCATCGTCTGAAACTGATATTGACAGTTCTGTACCACGAACCAGAGGTACCCTTGATGAGAAGGACAAAATTTGGACATGGAGGTAATCCTTGATGTCCAGGGACACCATATAGTCCCCTTTTTTCCGGTTCGCTATCACTGCTCTGAGTGACTTTATCTCGATTTGAACCTTTTATGTAAGTGTTCAAAACATTTTAGATTTAGACTATGTGTCACCAAGCCGTCTGGCTTCAGTACCACAATATAGTGTGGAAAAATAATACCCTTTTCCTTGTCGTAGGAGGGGTACTTTGATTATCACCTGCTGGATATACCGCTTGTGAATTGTTTCCAATGCTGCCTCCCTGTCGGAGGGAGCCGTTGGTAAAGCAGACTTCAGGAACCTGCGAGGAGAAGATGTCTCGACTCTCCAATCTTTACCCCTGGGATAATACTCGTACGATCTAGGGGTCAACTTGCGAGTGATCCCACTGCGCCCTGAGACTCTTGAGACTACCCCCCCACCTTGAGTCCGCTTGCACGGCCCCAGCGTCATGCTGAGGACTTGGCAGACGCGGTGGAGGGCTTCTTTTCCTGGGAAAGGGCTGCCTGCTGCAGTCTACTTCCCTTACCTCTATGTCTGGGCAGATATGACTGGCCTTTTGCCTGCATGCCCTCATGGGAAAGGAAAGATTGAGGCTGAAAAGACGGTGTCTTTTTTAGCTGAGATGTAACTTGGGGTAAAAAAGGTTGGATTTCCCAGCTGTTGCTGTGGTCCCCAGGTCCGATGGACCGACCCCCAAATAACTCCTTCCCTTTATACAGCAATACTTCCATCTGCCGTATGGGATCTGTATCACCTGACCACTGTCGTGTCCCTGACATCTTCTGGGAGATATGGACAACGCACTTATCTTGATGCCAGAGAGCAAATATCCCTCTGTGCATCTCACATACATATATATAGAATGCATCCTATTAAATGCTCTACATGAATAAAATATTTTCAGTCAGGGAATCCGACCAAGCCAACCCAGCACTGCATCTCCAGGCTGATGGCGATCGCTGGTCGCAGTATAACCACCGTATGTGTGTATATACTTTTTAGGATATTTTTCCAGCTTCCTATCAGCTGGCTCCTTGAGGGCGGCCGTATCTGGAGACGGTAACGCCACTTGATAAGCGTGTGAGCGCCTTATCACCCTAAGGGGTGTTTCCCAACGTACCCTAATTTCTGGCGGGAAAGGGTATAACGCCAATATTTGCTATCGGGGTAACCCTACGCATCATCACACACTTCATTTTATTTTATCTGATTCAGGAAAAACTACAGGTAGTTTTTTCCACTCCCACATAATACCCTTTCTTGTGGTACTTGTAGTATCAGAAACACGTAACACCTCCTTCATTGCCCTTAACGTGTGGCCCTAATGAGAAATACGTTTGTTTATTCACCGTCGACACTGTATTCAGTGTCCGTGTCTGTGTCTGTGTCGACCGACTGAGGTAAATGGGCGTTTTTAAAAACCCCTGACGGTGTTTCTGAGCCGCCTGGACCGGTCCTAATAGATTGTCGGCCGTCTCATGTCGTCAACCGACCTTGCAGCGTGTTGACATTCTCACGTAATTCTCTAAATAAGCCATCCATTCCGGTGTCGACTCCCTAGAGAGTGACATCACCATTACAGGCAATTTCTCCGCCTCCTCACCAACATCGTCCTCATACATGTCGACACACACGTGCCGACACACAGCACACACACCGGGAATGCTCTGACAGAGGACAGGACCCACTAGCCCTTTGGGGAGACAGAGGGAGAGTCTGCCAGCACACACCAAAAACGCTATAATTATATAGGGACAACCTTATATAAGTGTTTCTCCCTTATAGCATCTTTTATATATATACAATATCGCCAAAATCAGTGCCCCCCCTCTCTGTTTTAACCCTGTTTCTGTAGTGCAGTGCAGGGGAGAGCCTGGGAGCCTTCTCTCCAGCTTTTCTGTGAGAGAAAATGGCGCTGTGTGCTGAGGAGATAGGCCCCGCCCCTTTTACGGCGGGCTCGTCTCCCGCTATTTTTGAAGTTAGGCAGGGGTTAAATATCTCCATATAGCCTCTGTGGGCTATATGTGAGGTATTTTTTGCCTCTAATAAGGTTTTTATTTGCCTCTCAGAGCGCCCCCCCCAGCGCTCTGCACCCTCAGTGACTGTTGTGTGAAGTGTGCTGAGAGGAAAATGGCGCACAGCTGCAGTGCTGTGCGCTACCTTTATGAAGACTCAGGAGTCTTCAGCCGCCGATTTTGGACCTCTTCTCTCTTCAGCGTCTGCAAGGGGGCCGGCGGCGCGGCTCCGGTGACCATCCAGGCTGTACCTGTGATCGTCCCTCTGGAGCTAGTGTCCAGTAGCCAAGCAGCAAATCCACTCTGCACGCAGGTGAGTTCACTACTTCTCCCCTAAGTCCCTCGTTGCAGTGATCCTGTTGCCAGCAGGACTCACTGTAAAGTAAAAAACCTAAGCTAAACTTTCTCTAAGCAGCTCTTTAGGAGAGCCACCTAGATTGCACCCTTCTCGTTCGGGCACAAAATCTAACTGGAGTCTGGAGGAGGGTCATAGGGGGAGGAGCCAGTGCACACCACCTGATCTGGTAAAAGCTTTACTTTTTTGTGCCCTGTCTCCTGCGGAGCCGCTATTCCCCATGGTCCTTTCAGGAACCCCAGCATCCACTTAGGACGATAGAGAAAAAGACAGTATAGAAATGTCTGACTATTAGATTATCCACATGCAGTATTTATAGCTGCTATAATATTAAATTCACTTACTTTAAAAGTTAACAATTTTTTCATATGTAAACATAGGGTAGAGCTTGTAGACTTTCCTCTATTGCTGGTTTACACCTAATAGAGGCATCACACTATGATTGATCGATACAGAAAATGCGAGGACTTCACCACTAAAGGACTCATTCACAAAAAAATGACATTGCACTCACAAGGCTGCATTCCAAAGTTTTGGAAATGTAATTCTCCCTCAGAAGAATTACATTTCCTACATATTCCATATGTGCGCCTGGGCAGGTAAATGTATGAAGGGGGTGTTGCCTACTGTGGAAGATATAGATAGATAGAATTATCAAGTATTGACGTCCATATCTTTAAATAGGTTGTGCCTGGCCTGCCTTCCTGCATAGTAGGTTCTGTTTCTCAGAGATCCTCTTACCAGCTACCCCAAGAAGGCAGTATACTATATTATTAGGAGGACGTGTTAAAAACTGGACATATACTTTGCCGAGAGATTGCACTACATTTGCTTGTCTTCTATCTTCCACCAGTGGTCATAGTTCTGTAAAACACTTATGACATTCTTTATCTTCACCTCCCATTCTCAAGACTTTTTATGTGCTGCATTTATTCTCTTTGCATGTTACATGAACCATCAAAATTCTAAGCAGCTCCTGAAAACTCACTTATATCAAAAAGCTAAGACATTCCCCAACCCTGTGGTTCCCAAACCTTTTGGCGCCACGGCACCCTAGATTGTCAGATTATTATTTTTTCACAGCAACCCTAGGCCAAAAGTTTCTTACTGAGAAAGTTAGAAAGAAATATTAAATTAAGTTGTGTTTATATGTCATCCTTAGGTTAAATTATGTTATGAGGGACAAGATTTGCTTCTGCATGTCCACATATTTTATAATGGACAGCCACCAGCACTGGTTTTGCCTATTACAGACCATAAATAATTTGAGATGGTCCTGGACCCCCAACCCAGAGCACCCCTGCAAGTGTCCCAAGGCACACAGTTTGAGAACCACTGCCTAGCCCATTTCCCCTTTACTAAACAGGACACCTGCACTGTAACTAAAATTTGCCTTAAAGTCTTTACTTATTCCACAGGATGTATAAGAGTCTAACATAATGAACACACTTTACATGCAAATGCTACTAAATTTTAACTGATTATGTAAGCTACCATTTTGTTGTAAAATAAAATATTACATAGTTTCCAAAGTATTCTACACCCAAACTCACAGCAGCTGCCAAATGTTATAGAACACAGTCCCTGTATAGGGTATCATAGCAGTACAAACGTCTCACAAGTTTCCAAACTTTTTTTTTTTTTAGTTTTAGGAATATTGGGGTGTGTTCACTTGCTTTCAGTTTCAGTATATTTATGTTTAGATAGGAACTGAGAAAAACTAATATAAACTGAGAGTGATATATTAATCATGTATTCGCTTACAGGTGCATTCAGTCTGTCCTTTTTTTTTGTTTTGTTTTTTTAAGAGAAGGGTTTGTGACAAAATGGGAAATTGCTTTCATATTTATGCAATACAGATTAAACGCAAATTTTAAAAATACACTTATGCTATGTACACATTATGCGATCCTATACGATACAATATCGTATGATATTGTATAAGATATCATATCAGATCGGATTGTGTGTACACACTACAAACGATGTCTAGAAACAAAAGTCATCACTGAAGTTCAAAACCACACAATATCGCCTCATCAAGACTGCATACAGTCTGACGTCTCATGCGACCCGCGGTGAGCGTGCATCGTACGTCGGATCATGCATACACATTATGCAATATCATTGCATTCAGATTGTGAACAATATTGCATAGTGTGTATGGGCCATTAGATGAATCTGCACCGACATATCAGATGCACTAAAATACTCTGCAGCAAAAAGTAACCACTGTGGATGTGCACCAATTAGAAATTAGGTAAATTAATATCTGTGCCAGTGTGTACGTATGTGTCCCTATACACCAGGGATGGGGAATCTTCGGCCCTCCAGCTGTTGTTGAACTACACATACCAGCATGCCTTGCTACAGTTTTGCTATTTGGCCATGCTAAAACTGTTGCAGGGCATGCTGGGATGTGTAGTTCAACATCAGCTGGAGGGCCGAAGGTTCCCCATTCCTGCTATACACCTATGCTTTTGGAGCAATTTAGGCAGCAGTTCTCAGACTTTATACTTTTTTGCAAATTTCGGGCCCAGATTTATCAAGCCTTGGAAAGTGATAACTAGCACGGTGATAAAGTACCAACCAATCAGCTCCCAACTGTCATTTTTCAAACACAGCCTGTGACATGGCAGTTAGGAGCTGATTGACTGGTACTTTATCACCATGCAATTTATCACTCTCCAAGGTTTGATAAATCGGAGCCTTATAGTGCCTTCAAAATCAAAGTCCTAGGAGATTAGGATTATTGTCGCAGAGGAATTGGTATAAAGTAGCAGATTAAGCACAACATCGCGAGGCGTGGATCGCTTGCATCAACCCTAGGACGTTTGCCTTTTTACACAGGTTGTTCAGTCGCACACAGCAGCTGCATACAATGCCAGCACCAGTATCCAGGGTCGCATCGGTGCATTGTACGTTTGTCGTAAGGACGCATATTTTGGGAAAGTGTGTGGATGGGACACATGACACTGCTTAGTCTGCAGGACGCCAAATAAAGCTACGGTATGTGTTGCAATTTGAGGATAGGCGTTTATGTATGTACAAACACATATGTACTATGTAGCCAACTAAACATGTTACATTTGTATGCTACATTACATAAACATAACATAATATAACATATGGAAAGAAGGGGAAGCGGGTATCTACCACAGAAGAAATCATTCCTGTGTGACAGACAGCTGTGCTCCTTCCTGTGCCAGTACAATGACCAGCAATAATGTATATACTGCAACACCCAGCCTAGAACCCCCGGGGGGGGGCACTGATCCCCGCATTACTACTATACAGCAGGCTACAATTACTGTACCTGAGCTGCGCCTTCTCTTCCTTGGCCATGGCAGCCTGCTCCGCTCCCAGGGCCGCCTGGAACATTAGGCATAGCAGCAGCTGTCTCCACATATCACCCCGTATTCGTGGAACCTCCACTGAGTAGCCCATAGTTGAGGACAGGAGTGCGGGGGAGTTTCCGCAGATGCTAGGCCCTAGGTGAGAGCATCCTTCTCCAATATGGAACCGTGCGATAGATGTGGCCTCCCCGCTGCCCGGCCTGGTGTCCGGAGTCTCAGCTGCTGGCTGCTGTTGCTGCCCGGTGCTCGGGAGCTGGTTCCGGCTTTCAGCAGCACGCATGACGCGCGGCCACAAAGCGTATCTCAGCCAATCAGCGTACAGCACTCTGCGCAGTGTCATACGCGTGACGTGGAGCCGGAGATCCGGTGGGTGGGGCCATTACCAGGAAACAGCTTCTGTCATCACCTTACAGTCTTACACGGTAGTGACAGGACGGTCAGGTGCTTGTGTGATGACTGGTCCTCCAAACGTGGGCCAGTTCCCTCTGCAGCCACTGGGCATACTCTAGTGTTCAGCAGTACAGGGTCATCGGAAGGCACACGGTCTGCTGGGAGGGGACGTGTCATCATTCTCACTGTAATTTAACATCTAAAATGTCCTTTCGTATGGTATTTTTCGTTAATATTAACTTGCATATCAAATAGAGTATATACTGTATACTAACATGATAAATGCATCTTACTAAAAATTAAACAGAACTGTGTATATACAGTATATAATATGTATTGAGAATTTGGGGCTATATTCCATTTGGTATTATAGTGGTTGGTAACTAGATATTCTGGGCAATACCAAAGCCCTTTCTCAAATGAACTGACACAGAAGGTGTCCTGGAGATGTTCGAAACCTCTCTGTGCTGTACAGTGGTGAAAGTAGAAAAAAATTCTTAGTTGTACTGTGTGCGCGTACCAAACAATGGGTGTGGCCAATGAAAATGGGGGCGTGATACACATCTGCCCCCAATAGCGCCAGATACACATCTGACCCCAATAGTGCCGGATACAAATATGCCCCCACAGTGCCAGATACACATGTATTGATAAAGAGAGAAAAAAAAGGCTCTTGTGTGGGCGCACTCTTAAACAGTTATGACAAATTCAGTAAATATGTAAATAGAGATATTAAAACATATAGTTTATTAGGACATTTAAAATAAGGATACAGCAAACCCACCAAATGATCCAAAAGAGAAAAAGTTGACGAAAAAGATTTTAAAATATTAAAATGTTCTGGTCTTTACGCACAGGGCATAATTAGAAAGGCTCTAGACACATAATTGTCATACACCCATTTCCCCTGACCAGTACAGAAATTCTGTATTAATAGGACCAAAAAATGGTCAAAATAATGAGTGAGTTGGCGTAGATAAGACCAAATAGTTGGTCAGTACCGTAAACACTCCTGGTCACCAGCAATAGAAAGACAAAAGATAACTACTGATAAATTTATGTAGCCTAAATGTCAATATGCAGTATTGAAAGATTAACAGGAATTAAAGCCAAAGAAGGTAAGTGGTGATACTGCTGTTGGTGTCACATATCACATGAGAAAGAAATGACTCCTACTCTACAACACCGGGTATTCCTAGGAAGTCTCTCCAAGTACTAACCCAGCCCAACACTGTTTTCTTCCAAGATTGGACGAGATCGGGCATCAGCAGTGTGGTATGATAGTAGGGGGAGTTTATGAATTGTACACCAATGAGAGTGCACCTATATAAGAAATTTAGAGAAGAATGCAGATATTTTTAGAAAAGGTACATAGTGTGTGGATCAGCTTTCTGCGTTAGGCAGAGTGCAACAAATTCCACAACAGTGGTATCGTGCTCCCTGGATCGCAGATGAGAGTCCACAGAAAATAGTTGAAAAAAGATAAGATCAAAAGAGAGAGAGAAAATTAAAGGTAACTTGTTAAAGGTATATATATTGATATTGTTAGAAATACCGCATAGGACACAGAAGGACTGTGCGATGCCTTTGCACTTCTGCGAGGCGGGCCGGACTGACATGCGGGGCGGACTAGCCCCATGCTGGGCGTCCCCCCGCATGTCAGGAAAGATGATCGTAGCTGTGCAAAATTTTGCACAGCTACGATCAACTCGGAATGACCCCCTAGGTGTGATAAGTGAGGACAAAATAAGAGGGAAGTGAAGAAGGAGGTGATGGTGGGAAGAATGAAATTAGAAACAAATTGAATGGGGGGGAGATCAAAAAAGGGCGGGGAAGGAGGGGAAGATAGGGGAAGAAGGGAGAAAGGGGGAGGGTTTGGATTGGGGTTAGGTTAATTAGATATAATTATATATAGAAATCCACAATGAAGTCAATGAGTAACGAATAGAGGAACCAAGGTTAGAGGTATGATTGATGTGTAGATGCTACAAGGAAAAGAAAAAGAAAAACAGACCAATTTTTGGTATAATTATTCAGAGGAAAACTCCATAGTTTATGTTCTCATTTAGACCAAGGGGCTTGAGACCCCCAAGATGGAAAGTCCACTGGCTCTCCTTCTTGAGGAGTTCTTTGGTAATGTCACCTCGAATGCCCAACTGAATACGATCTAAGCCAAAAACTTTCAATTCTTTAGTTGAACCTTTGTGTTGGAAATGGAAATGCCTGGTAACTGAAGTAAGTTGCTTCATGCGTGCAAGGTCTTTGGATGCATTCCTGACGTTGCCCACATGTTCCAGGACCCTCTCTTTGAGTTTGCGTGTGGTCATGCCTATATATTTAAGATTGCAATTGCAAGTTATGCAGTAAATCACTGCTTGAGTATTGCAGTTAAAAAAATGTTGCAAAGTTAGCAAATATCCATATCTGTCTGTGATTGTGTTTTTCTGTAATATCTGTGGGCATGACTTGCACTGCCTACAGGGAAAAGAGCCTGTTACTGTGGGCTTCTTGGATGTAGATGTCAATAAGTGGCTTCGAACTAATTGATCTTTAATGTTCTTAGACCTGCGCCAACTCATCTGTAGTGGAGTGCTCACGAAAGGAGATAAGTCAGGGTCCAGTTGTACAGGTTGAGTCTCCCTTATCCAAAATGCTTGGGACCAGAAATATTTTGGATATGGGATTTTTCCGTATTTTGGAATAATTGCATACCATAATGAGATATCATGGTGATGAGACCTAAGTCTAAACACAGAATGCATTTATGTTTCATATACACCTTATACACACAGCCTGAAGGTCATTTTAGCCAATATTTTTTATAACTTTGTGCATTAAGCAAAGTGTGTATACATTCACACAATTCATTTATGTTTCATATACACCTTATACACACAGCCTGAAGGTCATTTAATACAATATTTTCTCTATCGTCCTAAGTGGATGCTGGGGTTCCTGAAAGGACCATGGGGAATAGCGGCTCCGCAGGAGACAGGGCACAAAAGTAAAGCTTTTACAGGTCAGGTGGTGTGTACTGGCTCCTCCCCCCATGACCCTCCTCCAGACTCCAGTTAGATTTTTGTGCCCGGCCGAGAAGGGTGCAATTCTAGGTGGCTCTCATAAAGAGCTGCTTAGAGAGTTTAGCTTAGGTTTTTTATTTTACAGTGATTCCTGCTGGCAACAGGATCACTGCAACGAGGACAGAGGGGAGAAGAAGTGAACTCACCTGCGTGCAGGATGGATTGGCTTCTTGGCTACTGGACATGAAGCTCCAGAGGGACGATCACAGGTACAGCCTGGATGGTCACCGGAGCCACGCCGCCGGCCCCCTCACAGATGCTGAAGCAAGAAGAGGTCCAGAATCGGCGGCTGAAGACTCCTGCAGTCTTCTTAAGGTAGCGCACAGCACTGCAGCTGTGCGCCATTTTCCTCTCAGCACACTTCACACGGCAGTCACTGAGGGTGCAGGGCGCTGGGGGGGGGCGCCCTGGGAGGCAAATGAAAACCTTTAAAAAGGCTAAAAATACCTCACATATAGCCCCAGAGGCTATATGGAGATATTTACCCCTGCCTAAATGTACTAAATAGCGGGAGACGAGCCCGCCGAAAAAGGGGCGGGGCCTATCTCCTCAGCACACGGCGCCATTTTCTGTCACAGCTCCGCTGGTCAGGAAGGCTCCCAGGTCTCTCCCCTGCACTGCACTACAGAAACAGGGTATAACAGAGAGGGGGGGCAAAATAAATGGCAATATATTAATATAAAAGCAGCTATAAGGGAGCACTTAATCATAAGGCTATCCCTGTCATATATAGCGCTTTTTGGTGTGTGCTGGCAGACTCTCCCTCTGTCTCCCCAAAGGGCTAGTGGGTCCTGTCTTCGTATAGAGCATTCCCTGTGTGTCTGCTGTGTGTCGGTACGTGTGTGTCGACATGTATGAGGACGTTATTGGTGTGGAGGCGGAGCAATTGCCAAATATGAGGATGTCACCTCCTAGGGGGTCGACACCAGAATGGATGCCTTTATTTGTGGAATTACGGGATAGCGTCAACTCGCTTAAGCAGTCGTTTGCCGACATGAGGCGGCCGGACACTCAATTAGTGCCTGTCCAGGCGCCTCAAATACCGTCAGGGGCTGTAAAACGCCCCTTGCCTCAGTCGGTCGACACAGACCCAGACACAGGCACTGATTCCGGTGGTGAAGGTGACGAATTAACCGTATTTTCCAGTAGGGCCACACGTTATATGATTTTGGCAATAAAGGAGATGTTACATTTAGCTGATACTACAGGTACCACTAAACAGGGTATTATGTGGGGTGTGAAAAAACTACCAGTAGTTTTTACCGAATCAGAAGAATTAAATGACGTGTGTGATGAAGCGTGGGGTGCCCCGATAAAAAAACTGCTAATTTCAAAGAAGTTATTGGCTTTATACCCTTTCCCGCCAGAGGTTAGGGAGCGCTGGGAAACACCTCCTAGGGTGGACAAAGCGCTAACACGCTTATAAAAACAAGTGGCGTTACCCTCTCCTGAGACGGCCGCACTTAAAGATCCATCAGATAGGAGGATGGAAAATATCCAAAAAGGTATATACACACATGCAGGTGTTATACTACGACCAGATATTGCGACTGCCTGGATGTGCAGTGCTGGGGTAGTTTGGTCAGAGTCCCTGATCGAAAATATTGATACCCTGGACAGGGACAATATTTTACTGTCGTTAGAACAAATAAAGGATGCATTTCTTTATATGCGTGATGCACAGAGAGATATCTGCACACTGGCATCACGGGTAAGTGCTATGTCCATTTCGGCCAGAAGAGCTTTATGGACACGACAGTGGACAGGCGATGCGTAGAGGAGTTATTTGGGGTCGGTCTATCGGATTTGGTGGCCACGGCTACGGCCGGGAAATCCACCTTTCTACCTCAAGTCACTCCCCAACAGAAAAAGGCACCGACCTTTCAACCGCAGCCCTTTCGTTCCTTTAAAAATAAGAGAGCAAAGGGCTATTCATATCTGCCACGAGGCAGAGGACGAGGGAAGAGACAGCAACAGGCAGCTCCTTCCCAGGAACAGAAGCCCTCCCCGGCTTCTACAAAAGCCTCAGCATGACGCTGGGGCTTCGCAAGCGGACTCGGGGGCGGTAGGCGGTCGTCTCAAGAATTACAGCGCGCAGTGGGCTCACTCGCAGGTAAATCCCTGGATCCTGCAGATAATATCTCAGGGGTACAGGTTGAAATTAGAGACAGAGCCACCTCGCCGTTTCCTGAAGTCTGCTTTACCAACGTCCCCCTCAGAAAGGGAGACGGTTTTGGAAGCCATTCACAAGCTGTATTCTCAGCAGGTGATAGTCAAGGTACCTCTTCTACAACAAGGGAAGGGGTATTATTCCACTCTTTTTGTGGTACCGAAGCCGGATGGCTCGGTAAGGCCTATTCTAAATCTGAAGTCCTTGAACCTGTACATAAAGAAGTTCAAGTTCAAGATGGAGTCACTCAGAGCAGTGATAGCGAACCTGGAAGAAGGGGACTTTATGGTATCCTTGGACATCAAGGATGCGTATCTCCACGTTCCAATTACCCCTCACACCAGGGGTACCTCAGGTTCGTTGTACAAAACTGTCACTATCAGTTTCAGACGCTGCCGTTTGGTTTGTCCACGGCATCTCGGGTCTTTACAAAGGTAATGGCCGAGATAATATTTCTTCTTCGAAGAAAAGGCGTATTAATTATCCCATACTTGGACGATCTCCTAATAAGGGCAAGGTCCAGAGAACAGCTAGAGATGGGTTTAGCACTATCTCAAGAGGTGCTAAAGCAGCACGGATGGATTCTGAATATTCCAAAATCCCAATTAATGCCGACAACTCGTCTGCTGTTCCTGGGGATGATTCTGGACACAGTTCAGAAAAAGGTTTTTCTTCCCGAAGAAAAAGCCAAGGAGTTATCTGACCTGGTCAGGAACCTCCTAAAACCAGGAAAGGTGTCTGTACATCAATGCACAAGAGTCCTGGGAAAAAATGGTAGCTTCTTACGAAGCAATCCCTTTCGGCAGATTCCATGCAAAGGGATCTGTTGGACAAATGGTCAGGGTCGCATCTTCAGATGCACCTGCGGATAACCCTGTCGCCGAGGACAAGGGTATCCCTTCTGTGGTGGTTGCAGGAGGCTCATCTATTGGAGGGCCGCAGATTCGGGCCAGCCTGAGAGGCTGGGGAGCAGTCACACAGGGAAGAAATTTCCAGGGAGTGTGGTCGAGCCTGAAAAAGTCTCTTCACATAAGCATTCTGGAACTAAGAGCAATCTACAATGCTCTAAGCCAGGCGAAACCTCTGCTTCAAGGAAGACCGGTGTTGATCCAGTCGGACAACATCACGGCAGTCGCCCATGTAAACAGACAGGGCGGCACAAGAAGCAGGAGGGCAATGGCAGAAGCTGCCAGGATCCTTCGCTGGGCGGAGAATCACGTGATAGCACTGTCAGCAGTATTCATCCCGGGCGTGGACAACTGGGAAGCAGACTTCCTCAGCAGACACGACCTTCACCCGGGAGAGTGGGGACTTCATCCAGAAGTTTTCCACATGCTATTAAACCGTTGGGTAAAACCAATGGTGGACATGATGGCGTCTCGCCTCAACAAGACACTGGACAGGTATTGCGCCAGGTCAAGAGATCCGCAGGCAATAGCTGTGGACGCGCTGGTAACACATTGGGTGTACCAGTCGGTATAGGTGTTTCCTCCTCTGCCTCTCATACCAAAGGTTTTGAGGATTATACGGCAAAGAGGAGTAAGACTAGTGGCTCCGGATTGGCCAAGAAGGACTTGGTACCCGGAACTTCAAGAGATGGTCACGGACGATCCGTGGCCTCTACTTCTGAGAAGGGACCTGCTTCAGCAGGGTCCTTGTCTTTTTCAAGTCTTACCGCGGCTGCGTTTGACGGCATGGCGTTTGACTGCCAGATCCTAAAAGGAAAAGGCGTTCCAGAAGAAGTCATTCCTACCTTGATAAAGGCAAGGAAGGAAGTCACCGCGAAGCATTATCGCCGTATTTGGCGAAAATATGTTGCGTGGTGCGAGCAGCGGAGTGCTCCGATGGAGGAATTTCAACTGGGTCGTTTTCCTACATTTCCTGCAATCAGGATTGTCTATGGGTCTCAAATTGGGATCTATTAAGGTTCAAATTTCGGCCCTATCAATATTCTTCCAAAAAGAATTGGCCTCAGTCCCTGAGGTCCAGATTTTTATCAAAGGAGTACTGCATATACAGCCTCCTGTGGTGCCTAAGGTGGCACCGTAGGATCTAAATGTAGTTTTAGATTTCCTCAGATCCAATTGGTTTGAACCACTAAAGAATGTGGATTTGAAATATCTCACATGGAAAGTGACTATGTTACTGGCCCTGGCTTCGGCCGGGAGAGTATCTGAACTGGCGGCTTTGTCTTATAAAAGCCCTTATTTAATTTTCCATTCGACATAGGGCAGAGCTGCGGACGCGTCCGCATTTTCTCCCTAAGGTGGTATCAGCGTTTCACCTGAACCAGCCTATTGTAGTGCCTGCGGCTACAGACGACTTGAAGGACTCCAAGTTGTTGGACGTTGTCAGAGCCTTAAAAATATACATTTAAAGGACGGCTGGAGTCAGAAAATCTGACTCGCTGTTTATACTGTATGCACCCAACAAGTTGGGTGCACCTGCTTCTAAGCAGTCGATTGCTCGTTGGATTTGTAACAAAATTCAACTTGTACATTCTGTGGCAGGCCTGCCACAGCCTAAATCTGTTAAGGCCCATTCCGCAAGGAAGGTGGGCTCATCTTGGGCGGCTGCCCGAGGGGTCTCGGCATTACAACTCTGCCGAGCAGCTACGTGGTCAGGGGAGAACACGTTTGTAAATTTTTACAAATTTGATACCCTGGCAAAGGAGGACCTGGAGTTCTCTCATTCGGTGCTGCAGAGTCATCCGCACTCTCCCGCCCGTTTGGGAGCTTTGGTATTATCCCCATGGTCCTTTCAGGAACCCCAGCATCCACTTAGGACGATAGAGAAAATAAGAATTTACTTACCGATAATTCTATTTCTCGGAGTCCGTAGTGGATGCTGGGCGCCCATCCCAAGTGCGGATTATCTGCAATACTTGTACATAGTTATTGTTAACTAATTCGGGTTATTGTTTAGGAAGCCATCTTTCAGAGGCTCCTCTGTTATCATACTGTTAACTGGGTTTAGATCACAAGTTGTACGGTGTGATTGGTGTGGCTGGTATGAGTCTTACCCGGGATTCAAAATCCTCCCTTATTGTGTACGCTCGTCCGGGCACAGTACCTAACTGGAGTCTGGAGGAGGGTCATGGGGGGAGGAGCCAGTACACACCACCTGACCTGTAAAAGCTTTACTTTTGTGCCCTGTCTCCTGCGGAGCCGCTATTCCCCATGGTCCTTTCAGGAACCCCAGCATCCACTACGGACTCCGAGAAATAGAATTATCGGTAAGTAAATTCTTATTTTTAATAACTTTGTGTATTAAACAAAGTTTGTGTACATTGAGCCATCAGAAAACAAAGGTTTCACTATCTCAATCTCACTCACAAACGTCCGTATTTCTGAATATTCCGTATTTCTGAATATTTGGATATGGGATACTCAACCTGTAATTAGGGTAAATGTTTGGATATGGCATTTTTCAACATTTTCCACTCGGAACAGAAGGTTCCTATAAATCTGATGGTATCCTCCTGCTCCGGGATCTCTTTCTTCTTCCCAAAAATGAGACTCTCCCTTTTGACCATTGTTGTGGCTGAGTAAGCTCGTTTGAGTGAATGTTTACTGTAGCCTCTGGCTAGGAGGCGATTGGTAAGTTCCCAACTCTTTGTTCTTAAGGTGTGATCTTCTGAACAGTTACGTCTCAGCCTGAGGTACTCCCCTTTGGATATATTTTCAATGGTACGGGGAAGTGTGAGCTTGTCTGAAATAGGAGACTGTTTGTTGCAGTCTCCTTTCGATACAGCTCAGTTGCCAAGGAGCCTGTAGTCGATTTGTAAATATTTAGATCAAGGAAGGGAACCATCTCCGAGCTGATTGTATGAGTGAGTGTGATATTGAGATCATTGGTATTGAGGAGTCTGATCAAATCTATCAGAAGTCCTCTATCTCCATTCCAAATGATAAATATATAATCGATATATCTCAGCCATAAAGTGACGTGGGGTAGTATATTTTTCATTCGTGGTATTAAAAACGAAAAAATGCTCCCACCATCCCAAAAACAAATTTGCGTATGGTGGGTGCGCAAGCTGCGCCCATTGCTGTCCCCCTTACTTGCAAGAAGAACTGATCCTGAAAGACGAAGTAATTATTAGAAAGGACAAAATCAAGCATTCTCAAAAGAAAATCTGAGAACTCTTTTTCTCCTCCTTGATCCATGTAGTACTTGACTGCTGTAAGTCCTTGGTGGTGATTGATACTGGTATATAGCGCCTCTATGTCTAGAGTTACCAGAAGAAAATCGCTTTCAACATGTATATCGAGAATTTTGCGTAATAGGTCCGATGTGTCTTGCAAGTAAGAGGGCAGAGATAACACAAATTCCAGAAGATGCAGATCCAAAAACCGTCTAGGTTGCTCCAAAAGTCCACCGTTGCCTGACATGATCGGTCTTCCGGGAGGTCTGGAGAGATTCTTATGTATTTTAGGCAAAAGATAGAATGTAGGTGTTTTGGGGTTCTGGACTGTCAAATATCGTAATTCTTGTTTGGTAATGGTACCTAGAGCCGCAGCTTCCTGTATAATGACATTATACGCATTCAGAAACCTGGTAGTTGGATTACTGAGAAGTTTCTTGTAACATGAGGTGTTATAGAGTTGTCGATGAGCCTCGATGATATACATCTCTAGTGGCCAGAGAACGATATTGCCACCTTTATCAGACGGTTTTATGATAATATCTTTCCAGGTTTCCAATTCTTGTAACACTTTCCTCTCTTTGTATTTTAGGTTTCTAGGAAGGTGGTAAAGGCCATTTCTGGTTTGGGCATAGATGTCATCAAATTCCTTAGATACTAGGTTCAAGAAGATTCTAATCTCAGGGCTGTTATTGTCAGGAGGGAAGAAAGTCGATTTAGGTCTACATCTGAGTCTATGTGCGGATGGTTCGTCCATGTTGGATTCCATATGGAGTTCTTCCAAATCCTTAATAGCATTAAAGTCATCGGCGGTAAGCTCAGGATCAGATATAGTCTCTGACTGACTTTGTTGCTGTTTTGCAAAAAAATTCTTAAGAAGGAGCTTCCTACCAAAAAGTCTAAAGTCCTTTTCCCAGGAAAATCGATTAAAAGATCTTGATGGTGAAAAGGAAAGTCCCTTTGTGAGTACTTCCATATGGTCGGGAGACAGAGGCCTGTTGGACAAATTAATGACCTGTAATTGAGTTGAAGTTTCCTGGTCTACCTCAGTGTCTTTCTCTTTCGGGCCGAATATCTGGCGGCCCTTGGTATGTCCCAGTCTTGATTTCGTCCGTCGTCTCTTCTTTCCCCCTCTCCTTGTTTTCCTCGAGTTTTGATTCGTCCTCTTAATGTTATGATTCCAGCACTCTGGTCAGAGGAGATCTTATGGCAAGGACCGGAGCACTGGAACGGAATGCTGGGGAAGGGAGCAGGACAGGAAAATAGCCCCTGGCGCCCTAACTCTGTTGTCTCACCCGTGTTGTCAGAAATCCCCTGCGAGACTATGGTTTCTTGAGCCCTTGGCAGCCGCGTTTGAAGGGCGGATTATGTCTGCCCAACTTCGATGCCCCCCGGTCTTAATGAGAGACAAAGGGAAACCCGAGACAGGGTGATAACAAGAGGCCCTCTAACTAAACAACCAGGCCAGGGGCTAAGCAAACTCAAAACTATAATATGTGCGGAGAAACCGCCAGGGAAAAGGACAACCAAAATATCCACTTGTCCAATTCTCCTACCCGGCACCGCCGAGTACCAGAGAGGACTTGTGGAAGCGGAACCCTCCGCAAATGCTCCAAACACAAAATATAAAAGGTAAAGCGGCTGAGCCGCAACACACGGCAGAGCCGCAACTCACGAACACCACTGGATATAAAACGGTGATCAGTCAGGACTCCAGGGAACCAAACGACCTCTTGGGATGAGATGACAACTCCCGAATACCGGACTTCTGAGGACTGGAATGACCGGATACAGCAGGACTGGAAACAGACTCTCAGCAAACAAAGGCAGCATGCAGGAAGCTATTACCGGCGTCTGTGAGAAGCCCTGGGAGTGTATTTAACAAGGAGTCCTCCAATCAGCTGCTTAAGGCTGATTAGAATATATGCCGTGCAGCTGCCTTGCTGCACGGCCAGAGAGCAGGTGAATATCTTAATTTCCTAAAGCCTAGCAACGGGGAACGCGGTCCGCCAGTGGCGTCCCCGTTGCTAGGGTCCGTGCGGCTCAGCGCGCCCGGCGTCTAGCGTTGCTAGGGAGCCGGCGGCTGTACGTGCACGGCGTCTCTAGTTGCTAGGCGCCGGGCCGCGCAGACCATCAAGCGGACCCCGGCGCCTAACAGTACCCCCCCTCCCCTTGAGGAGGGGTCAAGGAACCCCTAAAGCCAGGTTTCTGAGGAAATTCCCCAAAAAATGCCCTCTTGAGCCTCGGGGCATGAAGATCCTTATCCAGGACCCAAGACCTTTCCTCCGGACCATAGCCTTTCCAGTGAACCAGAAAATACAGCCGATCCCGGGACAATTTGGAATCGAGAACCTTCTCTACCAAGAACTCCTGTTGTCCCTGTACATCCACTGGAGATCTACCCTGAGAGATCTTCCGAGGAAATCTACTGGAAGAAACGTATTGTTTCAACAGGGAACAATGAAACGTATTTCCAATCCTGAGAGATCTTGGTAAACGTAACCGAAAGGCAACTGGGTTGACTCTTTTAATAATAAGAAATGGCCCAATAAATTTGGGTCCCAGTCTAGCCGAGGATTGTCGAAGCCTGATGTTGCGAGTCGACAACCACACCCTATCTCCCACCTTAAAAGTGCAAGGACGTCGGAGCCTGTCAGAAAATTTCTTCTCTCGAAAGGCCGCTTTTCTGAGAGCAAGGTGCACCTTTTTCCAAATGGCTCTGAGATGGGAGGTTAAGGTAAGCGAGGAGACTGAGGAATGATGAAAAAAAGAATTAGCTCTGGGGTGAAAACCAAAAACTGAAAAGAATGGAGACTCTTTAGTGGAGGAATGACAAGAATTATTGTAAGCAAATTCAGCCAACGGAAGAAACTCGGACCAATCATTCTGGAGTTTGGCTGAATACAAGCGCAAATATTGTTTCAATGATTGGTTAACTCGTTCGGTTTGCCCGTTGGATTGTGGGTGGTAACCGGATGTTAACGACAATTTCATCTTCAATGAGGCACAAAAACATTTCCAGAATTGTGCGATGAATTGTGGACCCCGATCAGAAACAATATCAGTAGGCAACCCATGAAGCCTGAATACATGGCGGAGAAACAAAACTGCCAACCCTTGGGCAGAAGGCAATCGGGGAAGAGCAATAAAATGAGCTATTTTACTAAAACGGTCCACTACCACCCATATGACTCGGAATCCGGCTGAAAGGGGAAGGTCAACCACAAAATCCATGGAAATATGAGACCACGGCCTGAGAGGAACATTTAAGGGCATAAGTTGCCCGATGGGCAAGGAACGGGGAACCTTATGCTGTGCACAAACCTGACATGAATAAACAAATTCCTTGACGTCTTTAGAAAGACCAGGCCACCATACTGAGCGAGAGACTAACTCCAATGTCTTAGAGACTCCTGGATGCCGTGAAACTTTGTTATCATGGAATTCCGTTAAAACAGTAGCTCTCAAAAACTCAGGGACGTAAAGACGACCAGCAGGAGTAATTCTAGGAGCTTGGTGTTGAAGCTGTTTTAACTGGGTAAATAAATCTTGTGTGAGGCCCGCCCAGATGACCCAAGATGGAAGTATGGGGGTAACAGGATTGTTATTGTGAACCGGAAGAAAGCTAAGTGACAGGGCATCAGCCTTAGTATTCTTGGAACCAGGCCTGAAAGTGATTATAAATTTGAAACGCGTAAAAAATAATGCCCAACGTGCCTGCCGGGCATTAAGCCGCTTAGCCGATTCAATGTATTGCAGGTTCTTATGGTCAGTCAATACCGAAATAGTATGTTTTGCTCCCTCCAGCCAATGCCTCCACTCCTCGAAAGCCCACTTTACCGCCAGTAACTCCCGATTACCAACGTCATAGTTGGATTCAGCGGAGGAGAATTTCCTGGACATAAAGGCACAAGGATGTAACTCCAGAGACTCCGGATCCTTTTGAGAAAGGATAGCCCCCACTCCAACCTCCGAGGCATCAACCTCCACCACAAAGGGCAATTCCGGATTAGGATGTCTGAGGACTGGAGCCGAGACAAAGGCTTGTTTCAAGGCCCGGAAGGACAACTCAGCTTCACGCGACCAGTTGGTAGGATCCGCTCCTTTCTTTGTCAGAGCTACAATGGGAGCAACCAGGTCAGAAAAAGAATGAATGAACCTCCTATAATAATTCGCAAACCCTAAAAAGCGCTGATTTGCTTTTAAATTGGTGGGTTGCGCCCAACTAAGGATGGCCTGGAGTTTCTTTGGTTCCATGGAAAATCCCTGAGGGGAAATTATGTACCCTAAAAAAGATACTTCCGTGACATGAAACTCACACTTCTCCAGCTTGGCATATAAATGATTCTCACGTAACTTTTGAAGAACCAGACGCACCTGGGTAACATGTTGTTCCATTGATTCAGAAAAAATCAGGATGTCGTCTAAGTAAACGACCACGAATTTCCCTAGGAAGTCACGGAGCACATCGTTAATGAGGTCTTGAAAAACTGCCGGAGCATTGGACAGGCCGAACGGCATCACCAGGTATTCGTAGCGACCCGACTGAGTACTGAAGGCCGTTTTCCACTCATCTCCAGATTTAATTCGGATGAGGTTGTACGCTCCTCTAAGGTCAATTTTAGAAAAAATCACAGCAGAACGTAACTGATCAAAGAGTGCAGAAATCAACGGCAAAGGATAGGTGTTTTTAACTGAGATCTTATTCAGGGCTCTAAAATCAATGCAAGGTCTAAGCGAGCCATCCTTTTTCTCCACAAAGAAGAAGCCTGCACTTAAAGGAGATTTTGATGGTCTAATAAATCCTTTCTCAAGGCTCTCCTTTACATAATCATTCATAGCCGCAGTTTCTGGCCCGGATAATGCATATAATCTTCCCTTTGGCAATGCGGCACCAGGAATTAACTCAATAGCACAATCATAAGGCCGATGGGGAGGCAGAATGTCCGCATTGCCTTTGGAGAAAACATCAGCAAACTCCTGGTATTCCACCGGAATGAGTTCTGGAATGATAGCAGAGTAGCTGCTACTCTGACTGGAAACGTGATACATTCCTTATCACAAAAAGTACCCCAATGTGAAATCTCCCCCGACCGCCAATCAATGGTGGGATTATGAAAGGCCAGCCAAGGGTGACCCAGAACAACTGGAACTGCTGGGCAATGTGTAAGAAAGAACTCGATTTTCTCGGAATGTAGAGCTCCTACTGTAAGTAGTACAGGGGGTGTACGGAGAGAAATAATCCCATTAGACAGCGGACTCCCATCTAAGCCATGCATGGTGACACACCTACCCAAAGGTAACTGAGGAATGCCTAAGGCCTTAGCCCAATCCATAAAGTTTCCTGCAGCTCCACTGTCAACAAAAGCCGACACCAAAGAACTGAGGCTGCCAAAGGAAACTTTAACTGGGACTAAAAGGGAGTTATTCGAGGAGATAAGCTGCAGACCTAGGTGAACCCCCTCACAATTCACCTGGTCAAAGCGTTTCCCGACTTGTTCGGACAATTACGACCAAATGTCCCTTACCCCCACAGTACAGACAAAGACCAGAATTTTGCCTTCTGGCTCTTTCTTCAGGAGACAGCCGGGAGAGACCCATCTGCATGGGCTCCTCTACGTCTTCAGGAATGGAATATACACACGGACTTGACCTTACAGGTGCTCCTTTTTCAGCCCTCCGCTCTCTGAGACGACAATCAATCTTAATAGAAAGCACCATGAGTTTATCGAGAGTCTCAGGAGCGGGGTACTGAAGGAGATTGTCTTTTATAGACTCTGATAAGCCGAGGCGAAACTGACTGCGCAGGGCTGGGTCATTCCAGCCACAGTCGTTCGACCAACGGCGAAACTCCGTACAATAAACCTCCGCAGGATTTCTACCCTGTCTGAGAGCGCGCAACTGACTTTCAGTGGACGCCTCTCTATCAGGGTCATCATACAAGAGCCCTAAAGACTCAAAAAAAGCGTCAACTGACAACAATGCCGGATACTCTGCTCTTAAACCAAATGCCCAGGTCTGAGGATCCCCCTGGAGCAAAGAAATAATAAACCCGACCCGCTGAGATTCAGTACCCGAGGAAGTCGGTCTTAAACGAAAATAAAGTTTACAGGATTCTTTAAAATTAAAAAACTCTTTTCTATCACCAGAAAAACGGTCAGGCAAATGCATCTTTGGTTCAGGGAATACCCTTGGGGAATCTCGCAAAAGATCTTCCTGCGACTTCACCCGAAGAGAAAGATCCTGAACCATTGAGTAAGATCTTAAATCTGGCTGACTAAGAGCTGACCAGGATTTGGCCCTAAACCTGTTGGATTCATGAGGCCGATAAACTCTCACAAAACTGAATGAGAAAAAATTAAACCCCGTTTAATTTTAAGTTTTGGTATGGCCGGTAATAATGTTATGATTCCAGCACTCTGGTCAGAGGAGATCTTATGGCAAGGACCGGAGCACTGGAACGGAATGCTGGGGAAGGGAGCAGGACAGGAAAATAGCCCCTGGCGCCCTAACTCTGTTGTCTCACCCGTGTTGTCAGAAATCCCCTGCGAGACTATGGTTTCTTGAGCCCTTGGCAGCCGCGTTTGAAGGGCGGATTATGTCTGCCCAACTTCGATGCCCCCCGGTCTTAATGAGAGACAAAGGGAAACCCGAGACAGGGTGATAACAAGAGGCCCTCTAACTAAACAACCAGGCCAGGGGCTAAGCAAACTCAAAACTATAATATGTGCGGAGAAACCGCCAGGGAAAAGGACAACCAAAATATCCACTTGTCCAATTCTCCTACCCGGCACCGCCGAGTACCAGAGAGGACTTGTGGAAGCGGAACCCTCCGCAAATGCTCCAAACACAAAATATAAAAGGTAAAGCGGCTGAGCCGCAACACACGGCAGAGCCGCAACTCACGAACACCACTGGATATAAAACGGTGATCAGTCAGGACTCCAGGGAACCAAACGACCTCTTGGGATGAGATGACAACTCCCGAATACCGGACTTCTGAGGACTGGAATGACCGGATACAGCAGGACTGGAAACAGACTCTCAGCAAACAAAGGCAGCATGCAGGAAGCTATTACCGGCGTCTGTGAGAAGCCCTGGGAGTGTATTTAACAAGGAGTCCTCCAATCAGCTGCTTAAGGCTGATTAGAATATATGCCGTGCAGCTGCCTTGCTGCACGGCCAGAGAGCAGGTGAATATCTTAATTTCCTAAAGCCTAGCAACGGGGAACGCGGTCCGCCAGTGGCGTCCCCGTTGCTAGGGTCCGTGCGGCTCAGCGCGCCCGGCGTCTAGCGTTGCTAGGGAGCCGGCGGCTGTACGTGCATGGCGTCTCTAGTTGCTAGGCGCCGGGCCGCGCAGACCATCAAGCGGACCCCGGTGCCTAACACTTAACCTCTGGCTTCGGCCTAAAAAACGTGGAGAAAAGACCTCTACTTCCTCCGGATTGTAATTAGAAGTTTCGAATGTTTCGCTAGCAGAGTCCCCACTGGTAGATGATTCGAACCCAGAATAAGTTGGATCTTCCCTTAGTTTCCTACTCCTATTGCCGAAGGTTACGGGGTTCCACCTAAAGATATCCCCCCGGGCAAAATCACGTTTGTCCCTGATAAATTTGTTGCGTTTACGGTCAACTATCGTTTGTTCATATAAGTCGATATCCTTTTTGTGTTTTTCAAAGGCTGCTTGGAAGGATGAATCCGTCTCCCGGGCTTCCAAATTTTTCCCTAATTCATCTGTTTCTTTTTCCACTTGGTCTATTAGCAACATATCATGTTTGATCAGTATATGAAGTAATTCATTGGAACATTTGAGGAGGGCCACCTCCCATTCGGTCTTCAAATTATCTGTCGCGAGTGGGAAGGAGGGGAATACCTTGGGTCTCAGATCCTGGGGAGCTATCTTGTGCTTGATGTAATTTTCTAATGTTGTAACATCTCAAGAGAGCCGTGTCCTTCTCTGCAGATTTTTTTGTAATCTGGAAATGGAGGTCCGCCAATCCGAATTGGGAGTAACTTGTTCATATGTATCCGAAAATGGATCCACAAAATTTTCTAAATTGTGACGCCTCAGTAACTCAGTTTTGAGCGAAAAGGTGGTCATACTTGATACAAGTCACAAAGTCAAAAAATGAAGATTTACTTGTGTGTAAATATGCGCAAATGTGTAATTAAAAAATCAGAAGAAAACCGCTAAAAGTTTCAGTGGGTGGTAAGGAATTAGAAAAAATAGATTATATGCAAGAATTCAAAAGAACAGACCGTGCTACCAGATCAGAGGCTGTTATTTAGAACAGCATAGACCGTTAATGTAACGAGGAAAAGGGCGATCAGGCACTGGTCAAAGATAATTAAAGCAACAAATAATACAAAACCAAAATTGGACAATTGTGACCCTGGGAAAAAATTCCCAAATATAAGTCCTAGTTGGTGGTGCGCTCAGAGCCAGGCAAGTACATATACTGATAAAGAGAGAAAAAGAAGGCTCTTATGTAGGCGCACTCTTAAACAGTTATGACAAATTCAGTAAATATGTAAATAGAGATATTAAAACATATAGTTTATTAGGACATTTAAAATAAGGATACAGCAAACCCACCAAATGATCCAAAAGAGAAAAAGTTGACGAAAAAGATTTTAAAATATTAAAATGTTCTGGTCTTCACGCACAGGGCATAATTAGAAAGGCTGTAGACACATAATTGTCATACACCCATTTCCCCTGACCAGTACAGAAATTCTGTATTAATAGGACCAAAAAATGGTCAAAATAATGAGTGAGTTGGCGTAGATAAGACCAAATAGTTGGTCAGTACCGTAAACACTCCTGGTCACCAGCAATAGAAAGACAAAAGATAACTACTGATAAATTGTCTGCCCTCACTCAGTGGGGGTGCAGTGACAAGGGGTCCTAATTGTCACTGTTTGCCCTCATCCAGCTATATTCAGAACATTCAAATGGGAAATGGGTGTATGACAATTATGTGTCTACATCCTTTCTAATTATGCCCTGTGCGTAAAGACCAGAACATTTTAATATTTTAAAATCTTTTTTGTCAACTTTTACTGAATTTGTCATAACTGTTTAAGAGTGCGCCCACACAAGAGCCTTCTTTTTCTCTCTTTATCAGTATATGCACTTGCCTGGCTCTGGGCGCACCACCAACTAGGACTTATATTTGGGAATTTTTTCCCATGGTCACAATTGTCCAATTTTTGTTTTGTATTATGTGTTGCTTTAATTCTCTTTGACCAGTGCCTGATCGCCCTTTTCCTCGTTCCAGATACACATATGCCAGATATGCCTCCACAGTGCCAGATACACATATTCCCCCATGGTGCCAGATATGCCCCACATTGCCAGATACGTATATGCCCCCCACAGTGCCAGATATGCCCAAACGTTGCCAGATACACATGCCCCCAAAGTGCTAGATATGCCCCCACAGTGCCAGATACACATATTCCCCCACAGTGCCAGATATGCTCCCACGTTGCCAGATACACATGCCCCTACGGTGCCAGTTATGCCCCCACAGTGCCAGATACACATATACCCCCATAGTGCCAGATATGCCCCCAGCAGTGCAACTCACCATTGTTGTTGCTGCTGCCTGGGGCCGGCAATGTCTGCTGCTGCTGTCGGGGAGAGGAGAGCGCAGCACGCACCTCTCCTGCCCTAAGTCCGGGGACTGGTCTCCTGTGGCGGCTGCGTCCTGTAGCTCAGATCTGGCGCCTGTCCACAAGCCAATCAGAGCTCGCGGTCCAGCAGTGGCGGCTCCTGATTGGCTGCCGGTCCGCGAGCTCTGATTGGCTCACAAACAAGCGTTTCAGTGTAATACATGCCGCTGCCGGAGTCCAGACTCAAAGGAGGAGAAACCGCCTGACTGGGCAGGAGAGAAGAGGTGCATGTTGAGCTCTCCTCTCTCCAACACGGTGTCTGCAAGGTGGCGGCTCGACGGTACTGCATACCGGCTGGGAATTTCTTCCCGGTACGCAATACCGCCATACTTGCAGCACTGGTGCTGTACAAACTAGCCTTTGTTTAATAAACTGCAACCTGGGTGAGTGCAATACCATATCTGCAACCATAGAGTACCTCCTCTGGTACCTGGGGGCAGATGTACTGTATTAAACCTTGGAGAGAGATAAAGTAATGACCGATCACAATCTAACTGCCATTTTACAGACTGTTTTTGAAAAATGACAGGTGCTGATTGGTTAATACTTTATCTCTTTCCACTTAATGTCTATCCAAGCGTTAAGAAATATACTGTGGGGGGTGGCTTGGCCGAGCATGGAGTAAGGAGCTAGGAGTTAGAGCTCCGTTTATCCTGCTTTCTTTATCCTGATTCCCCCGCTGGTGACCGCTCCTGACCTGGCTCACCCTTTGTGACTCTTAGCCCTGCTCATTTTGAGGGGTCTGCGGGACTGTGTTTCTGCCCTGGGCGGCTGCTGGACGGATCGCGGCCTACACCGCTCTGCCTCACTCCTTCCGTCTGGCCGGAAGTGCGGCGCCATATTGAGAACTAACAGCGGAAGCCGGGGAAGCGCTGGGACGGAGCTCCCTTCACCCGTGCTGTTTCTGCTGATCCGGAGGTCGGCGTGTGCCCCTGTCTCCCTCCACCTTGCGTCTGGCGGGCTGAATGTCCCTGTGTGGCGGTGATTGTTGCTGACAGTGCGGGGGTGCATCTATCTGCACGGACCGTCCCTCGTCACGTCCCCTGCCTCCCTGCACTGCTGGTCGGAGCCTCCCTGTCTGCACTACTCTGCCTGCGGAGCTGCCTGGATACCTGCAGTTATCCTACTCTACCTACACTGCTGGTTGACGCTTCCCTATCTACACTACTCTCCAAGAGGGTCCACTTGAAAGCCTGCTGCTGATTATACTGCCTGACTGCTGCCACTAAAGATTTCCTTTTCCCTGCTTGTGTTCATTCACCTACGTGAGACTCTGGAAGCCTGAAGATTTTACAGCCTGTGGTAAGCACGTATTGTTTGTTCTATGTCATCGCTGCAGGAGTCCTCTCTCTGCATTACTTCAGTAGCATTGTTCTCCCATTTGGCCTCTACTGTTATTGCTACTTCTACCTCCATCCCCGTGTTCCACCCGTGTCCCGTCATGGTGCGTGGGGGCAGTGCTGCTGCTGCTACCGCTGCTGCTAAGCTTGAAAAATATGCTAGAGGCTCTCAGTCCTCCTCCCAACCCACCGGGGTGCTGCTCCCCCATCCCCCCCTTCCCCCTCGGGGACACCTCCTCGAGAGGATGACACGTCCCAGTCGACGCAGCAAATTCTTTTGGCCATATCCACGTCCGAACACAGAGTGATGGATAAAATCGGCCAAGTACAGGTGGATATCACTTTAATCAGGCATGACATGCAAAAGATTCGTGAACGGGTGGGGGAGGCGGAGCACCGTATCTCCGACCTAGAAGACGTCACCAATCCTCTTAAAGATAAAGTTTCCAATCTCACAACTCAAATGTCGGCAGTTAAGGCGAAGCTTTCTGATATTGAAGGAAGACTACGTCGTAATAACGTCCGCTTTGTGGGCCTCCCGGAGAGAGCGGAGGGCTCCTCCCCAGAATCGTTCCTGGAAACATGGCTTCTCCGATTATTTCAACGCGATGACTTTGGTCCTCAGTTTTCTGTGGAGAGGGCCCACCGATTGCTCCTCCCCCGGGCGCACCTGCACGCACTTTCATAGCCCGTTTCCTACACTACAGGGACCAGGATGCGGTCCTGCGGCTGGCCCGCACACAGGGTCCTTTGAAATTTGACAACCATGATATTTCTGTTTATCCGGACTTTGCCGTAGATGTCCAGAAGTCGCATGCGCAGTTCCTTCAGGTCAAATGGAAGCTTCGTGACCATCAAATCCAATATGCCATGTTGTTTCCGGCACGTTTAAGGGTGGTGTATGATGGCTCCACACACTTCTTCAATACCCCTCAAGAGGCGGAGGCCTGGCTGGAGCGTAGACCTCGGGCCCCTATCTGAGGACTGTTTCTCTCTCAGGGGTCGCATTGTTTCCTGGGTTTTGTACTCCTGCTATCCATGTAGCGGGGACGATCTTTAATTTTAGGAGCTGAATGCTAGGATATAGCCTTTTTGTAGAGGCAATACTTGTCTCTACTCCCTGGGGTTGTTATAGGTTTTCAGCTTTAGTTTAGTTGGGTTTTTTGGGATCCAGTCGTGTCTAGTTTGGGATGGATATGCAGGGAGGGGGGGGGTTTGGGCAGTTTTTTTTTTTTTTTTCTTGTATATGTATTGCTCCATGTGTCACTGTGTTATTTTTTTTCTTGAACTGCAATGTGTCTATGATTTTTCTTATATATGCCTTCTGGTCTCCGGATGCTCTGCCTGTTTCCGGGGGGGGTGCAGTGGTCCCTTTGCTCCTTCCTTCTCTACACTCTGGGTTCCTCTCTGTTACGTGCCCTGCTTGCCTTGGATTTTCCTCTTCTCCTGCCTCTCCATATTCGCCCCTTGCTTCTTTTCTCCTTCTGTCCTTTCTTTCTTATACTCATGGCTGCAGGGGTTGATGGACTCCGCATACTCGGCTGGAATGTGAGGGGCCTGAATGACCGCATCAAGCGAGCTCTGGTTCTATCACAGGTGAGGAAGTATAAGGCAGATGTCATATGCCTCTCCGAAACGCACTTGGTTGGTACTAGAACCTTGGCTCTCAGGAAACCCTGGGTTGGTCTCTCCTATCATTCCACCTTTTCTGCTAATTCCAGGGGGGTTTCAGTTTTGGTGCGGAAGTCAGTTAATTTCCACTTAGTTCATAGCCAAATTGACCAATATGGCAGGTATGTATTCCTTAGGGCCTATGTTAACCGTACACTTTTGCACATACTTGCTGTTTATATCCCCCCCCCCCCCCCCTACAATAATGAAGTACTCCGGCAGGCAATGTCTTTATTGCTACTTCTCCCTCAGCACCGGTCCTTTGCATCGGAGATTTCAATAATGTTTTAGATAAAGTTTTAGATCGGTGGGCTGAGCTTCCCCCTTCTCTACCCTCTGCTTCCCCGTCCCCCACACCGTTTGCAAGGCTGGTTTCCGAGCTTGGGCTCCTGGATGTTTGGAGGTTGAGACACCCCAAACAACTACAATACTCTTGCCACTCGGCCAGCTTTCACACGTTCTCGAGAATAGATTTGGCCCTCGTTTCCCCTGATCTCACTACTAGAATACTAGATGTCCAGTACCTACAGAGGGGAATCTCGGACCACTCACCCTTGCTGGTGGCCCTAGATTCTGTGCCTGTCTGTGGGGCTAAACTTTGGAAATTGAATCCCTTTTGGTTGACCTTGTTGACTGACCATGAGGCCTTGGCTCGTGAATGGAGTGATTTTGAGGTTCATAATGCGTCCTGTTCTGATCAACTGGTTAAACATGATGCATTTAAGGCTTCGCTACGGGGCTCCTTCATACGACAAATAGCTAGTGTCAAGAGATCTAGTAGGGAGGAGGAGGGGCGCCTGGAGCTTGCCTGCTCCCAATCTGAGTCTGTTTACCTTACTACTAAGACCTTTGGTGACCGAGTGAGGTGGGATTTGGCCAGGAAAGCCTGGTCTGACCACTTACTTGATAAATCAAGGCGCAAATTACTTTTCTCCCAGCACACCCTCTATTCACAATCGGACACGGGGGGTAGTTACTTGGCTTTTCTAGCTCGGGGGGAGAGAACTGGGGGTTCCATTCAGCAGATCTGTGATGCCCAGGGCGAAATGGTATATGCCACTCCTGAAATAGCCCAGGTTTTCCAGTCCTTTTATTCCTCGTTGTATGCCTCTAAAGTCACTTATACCTCCAGTCAACTACAGCAATATCTTTCATGTATTATCCTACCGCAGTTGTCCCAACAATCAATAGATTTTTTAGATGCTAATATCATTCCAGAGGAAGTTGAGGCAGCTATTGCCTCCTTCCCTAATAAAAAGGCCCCGGGTAGCGACGGTATACCGGTTGAAGTCTATAGACAATATCGTGCATACTTTGTCCCCTATCTTTTGACTCTCTTTAATGCCTTGTTGGAGGGTGCTCGTTTGCCTCCCTCTATGTCCGAAGCTATTATTGTGGTGATCCTCAAACCAGTTAAGGACCCTACGGCCCCAGAATCCTACCGCCCAATCTCATTGCTACCTACTGATGTCAAGATTTTGGCCAAAATTCTGGCACTTAGACTCAATAGTGTTATCACTTCGATCATTCATGATGATCATACAAGATTTATGCCAGGCAAGTCCACTCTCCAAAATTTGAGGCGACTGTTTTGTCACCTGCAGATGGGGGACCAGCCCGAGCCGGGGGCTGTAGTGGTTTCCTTGGATGCTGCCAAGGCCTTCGACTCTGTGGAATGGGAGTATTTGTGGGAAGTCCTTAGACGATTTGCTTTTGGCCCCAAATTCATACGCTGGGTACAATTACTCTATTCCTCCCCCGTGGCTCGAATATCTGTCAATGGCTATGTAACATCCCCATTTGCTTTGTCCCGTGGTACTAGACAGGGCTGCCCACTGTCCCCTGCCCTTTTTGCCCTGGCTGTGGAACCATTGGCGTGTTTCATCAGAGCGTCCCCTGATGTTAGGGGCATTACTATTGACGGACATGAGGATGTTATTGCATTAATATGCCGATGACATGCTTTTGTTTCTCAGAGACCCTGATGCTTCCCTGACCTCCCTTCTAGGTATAGTTGATACATTTGGCCTCTATTCCGTCCTGACTATCAACTGGAATAAATCTAATGTCTTTCCCATATCTGGTATTCTTCCTGACCCATTGCCTATTGTGTCCTCCTTGACCTGGACCCTTTGCTTTCAGTATCTTGGTGTCTGGATCACTCCTAATGTTAAGTCTTTTATACATCAAAACATTGACCAGGTCACGGTGGATCTGAAGCGACGGATTCATATATGGAAGAAGCTTCCCCTTACTGTCACGGGTCGCATTAACTTGATCAAGATGGTGATACAACCAAAATATCTTTATCTATTGCAGCACTCTCCTACTTATATCCCCAAGAAAATTTTCACTAGCATTGATAGTGTGCTTTCCTCTTTTGTTTGGGGCGACAAAACGCCTAGGGTTGCCCTGAGAGCTCTGGTTAGGGCTAAATTGGATGGAGATTTGGGCTTTCCCAATCTCCGGGCCTATTATCTAGCTGCTCAACTTGCACATTTGTCTAATTGGATTCTCAGTAGGGATAGTCCCACGTTTGAGAGATTCTTTGCCGAGTATGTGGGGTCTCACTTCTCCCCTGTCCAGTTCCTTCTCTCTGCCTCTTCTACTGCTGGTCTTCCTCCTTTACTCCGTCAGTCGCTACTTGTATGGCGCCAAACTCACTCCTACTATGCATGGCGAGGTACAGATTCTGACACGCCACTTTGGTTCAACCCAGCGTATAGGGAGTTATTGCAGCTCTCACAAGACAACATATGGATTGGGGCGGGCCTTACCACAGTTTCACAACTGTATGATAACGGTGTTTTCAAATCTTTCACACAACTGAAGGAGGAGCTTGAAATATCCAATAGATCTTATCGCTATCTACAGCTCCGCCATGCGGTGCAGGCACAGTTTGGGGCCTCGCCTCCGTCCATTTCTGATTCCCCGATTAAAGACATGGTTATGAATTTAGGTACAAGTCACCAAGTTTCCATTTTATATGGTAGTCTTAATGCCCACTTCTGCCCGAATATATTTGACCAACTTAAACTTAAGTGGGAGCAAGATATTGGCTCACTTACAGATGACCAATGGCTCCAGGTGTTGTGCTATCTTAAATATACTACTCAGTGTGTCAAGTACCAGCAGGTTTATTTCTTTGTTTTGCATAGGACGTATAGAACTCCAGTTTCTTTATGTAAAGCAGGTCTACGGCCTGGTAGTACCTGCCCAAGATGTGGTGCCCCTGAAGCTACCTTTTGGCATTTATTATGGCTGTGCCCCACTGTATATGCCTTTTGGGAAGCAGTTTGGTCGGACATTCTGCTCACTGAACCTACGCTGCCCCCCCTCTCTCCTACATTGTGTATGTTTGCGCTAGACTTAGAGGAATCCTACTGCCCGGCATTATACAAATACATTAAATACAGAACAAAACCAAAACATCAAACAAAACAAAGAAAAAAGTACATGAAAAATACAGCAAATAATGCAATCTGTGTCACAGTGTCACATAGAAAAAGATAATAAGTGTCACGACAATCTCGCAAATTCACATACTAAGCCTCAATCAGTTAGAGAATAGTGCTCCAGCTGCAGCCAGACGGGAGGTATTCCACCTATACCACTTGCTAAAGTAATGGGGCAGGGTCCCTCTAGACCTATGTGTAAACCTCTCATGTCCTGACACCTCATTCACTAGAGCTCGCCAATTGTACACATTAGGGGAAGAAGTAGCAAACCAATTACGCGCTATAATCACCTTAGCTAAGGTAGTCAGGCAAAGAACATTTCTCTAACGTCCTAGTGGATGCTGGGAACTCCGTAAGGACCATGGGGAATAGCGGGCTCCGAAGGAGGCTGGGCACTCTAGAAAGATTTATGACTACCTGGTGTGCACTGGCTCCTCCCACTATGACCCTCCTCCAAGCCTCAGTTAGATTTTGTGCCCGGCCGAGGTTGGATGCACACTAGGGGCTCTCCTGAGCCCTTAGAAAGAAAGTATAGATTTAGGTTTTTTATTTTCAGTGAGACCTGCTGGCAACAGGCTCACTGCAGCGAGGGACTAAGGGGAGAAGAAGCGAACTCGCCTGCTTGCAGCCGGATTGGGCTTCTTAGGCTACTGGACACCATTAGCTCCAGAGGGATCGACCGCAGGCCCAGTCCTTGGTGTTCGGTCCCGGAGCCGCGCCGCCGTCCCCCTTACAGAGCCAGAAGCAAGAAGAGGTCCGGAAAAACGGCGGCAGAAGACATCAGTCTTCACCAAGGTAGCGCACAGCACTGCAGCTGTGCGCCATTGCTCCTCATGCACACCACACACTCCGGTTACTGAGGGTGCAGGGCGCTGGGGGGGGGCGCCCTGAGCAGCAATATAAACACCTTGGCTGGCAAAAATACATCACATATAACCCCCAGGGCTATATGGATGTATATTAACCCCTGCCAGATTCCATAAAAATGCGGGAGAAAAGTCCGCGAAAAAGGGGCGGAGCCTATCTCCTCAGCACACTGGTGCCATTTTTCCCTCAGCTCCGTTGGAGGGAAGCTCCCTGGCTCTCCCCTGCAGTCTACACTACAGAACAGGGTTAAAACAGAGGGGGGGCACTAAATTTAGGCGCAGTATAAATTATATAAAAGCAGCTATAGGGGACATAACTCAGTTAGTCCCTGCATTATATAGCGCTCTGGTGTGTGCTGGCATACTCTCACTCTGTCCCCCCAAAGGGCTTTTGTGGGTCCTGTCCTCATTGGAGCACTCCTTGTGTGTGTGCGGTGTGTCGGTACGGCTGTGTCGACATGTTTGATGAGGAGACTTATGTGGAGGCGGAGCAGATGCCGATAAATGAGATGTCGCCCCTGTGGGCCGACACCAGAGTGGATGGATAGGTGGAAGGTATTAACCGACAGTGTCAACTCCTTACATAAAAGGCTGGATGACGTAACAGCTATGGGACAGCCGGCTTCTCAGCCCGCGCCTGCCCAGACGTCTCAAAGGCCATCAACGCTCCCTCAGATGGCAGACACAGATGTCGACACGGAGTCTGACTCCAGTGTCGACGAGGTTGAGACATATACACAATCCACTAGGAACATCCGTTACATGATCCCGGCAATATAAAATGTGTTACACATTTCTGACATTAGCCCAAGTACCACTAAAAACAAAGGGTTTTATGTGTGGGGAGAAAAAGCAGGCAGTGTTTTGTTCCCCCATCAAATGAGTGAATGAAGTGTGAAAAAGCGTGGGTTTCCCCGATAAGAAACTGGTAATTTCTAACAAGTTACTGATGGCGTACCCTTTCCCGCCAGAGGATAAGTTACGCTGGGAGATATCCCCTAGGGTGGATAAGGCGCTCACACGTTTGTCAAGGTGGCACTGCCGTCTTAGGATACGGCCACTTTGAAGGTACCTGCTGATAAATAGCAGGAGGCTATCCTGAAGTCTGTAATTACACACTCAGGTACTAGACTGAGACCTGCAGACTGCTGCAGCGTGGTCTGTACCCCTTTCAAACAGGGATACTATTTTGCGAACATAAGACGTCGTCTTATATATGAGGGATGCACAGAGGAATATTTTGCCGGCTGGCATCCTGAATTATTGCAATGTCCATTCTGTCAGGAGGGTATTGGAGACCCGACACTGGACAGGTGATGCTGACTTTAAAAGGCACATAGAGCCTTACAAGGGTGAGGAATTGGTTGGGGATGGTCTCTGGGACCTCGTATCCACAGCAACAGCTGGGATGAAAATATTTTACCTCAGGTTTCCTCACAGCCTAAGAAACGCACTGTATTATCAGGTACAGTCCTTTCGGCTTCAAAAAAGCAGGCGGGTCAAACGAGGGAAGAGGGAAAAAGCTGCACCAGCCAGTTCCCAGAATCAAAATTCTTCCCCTGCTTCCTCTGAGTCCACCGCATGACGCGGGGGCTCCACAGGCGTAGCCAGGTACGGTGGGGGGCCGCCTCAAAAATTTCAGCGATCAGTGGGCTCGCTCACAGGTGGATCCCTGGATCCTTCAAGTAGTTTCTCAGGGGTACAAGCTGGAAGTCGAGGTGTCTCCCCCCCCGCCGTTTACTCAAATCTGCCTTGCCGACAACTCCCTCAGGCAGGGAGGCTGTGCTAGAGGCAATTCACAAGCTGTATTCCCAGCAGGTGATAGTCAAGGTGCCCCTACTTCAACAAGGACGGGGTTACTATTCCACACTGTTTGTGGTACCGAAACCAGCCGGTTCGGTGAGACCCATTTTAAAATGGAAATCCTTGAACACTTACATAACAAAGTTCAAGATGGAATCGCTCAGGGCGGTTATTGCAAGCCTGGACGAGGGGGATTACATGGTATCCCTGGACATCAAGGATGCTTACCTGCATGTCCCTATTTACCTTCCTCACCAGGAATACCTCAGATTGTGGTACAGGATTGCCATTACCAATTCCAGACACTACCGTTTGGACTGTCCACGGCACCGAGGGTGTTTACCAAGGTAATGGCAGAAATGATGATACTCCTTCAAAAAAAAGGGAGTTTTTATTTATCCCATACTTGGACGATCTCCTTATAAAGGCAAGGTCCAGGGAGCAGTTACTGGTCGGAGTAGCACTATCTCAGGAGGTGCTACAACAGCATGGCTGGATTCTGAACATTCCAAAGTCACAGCTGGTTCCTTCCACTCGCTTACTGTTCCTGGGGATGATTTTGGACACAGAACAGAAAAAGGTGTTTCTCCCGCAGGAGAAAGCCAAGGAGCTGTCATCTCTAGTCAGAGACCTCCTAAAACCAAAAAGGGTATCGGTGCATCGTTGCACACGAGTCCTGGGAAAAATGGTGGCTTCATACGAAGCAATTCCATTCGGCAGGTTCCATGCGAGGACCTTCCAGTGAGACCTCTTAGATAAGTGGTCGGGATCGCATCTTCAAATGCATCAAATGATAACCCTGTCTCCAAGGACCAGGGTGTCTCTACTGTGGTGGATGCAGGGTGCTCATCTTCTAGAGGGCCGCAGTTTCGGCATACAGGACTGGGTCCTGGTGACCACGGAGGCCAGCCTTCAAGGCTGGGGAGCAGTCACACAGGGAAGAAACTTCCAGGGCCTATGGTCAAGTCAGGAGACTTCCCTACATATAAATTCTGGAACTGAGGGCCATTTACAATGCCCTAAGTCAGGCAAGACCCCTGCTTCAAAACCAGCCGGTACTGATACAGTCAGACAACATCACGGCAGTCGCCCATGTGACCCGACAGGGCGGCACAAGAAGCAGGATGGCAATGGCAGAAGCCACAAGGATTCTCCGATGGGCGGAAAATCACGTACTAGCACTGTCAGCAGTGTTCATTCCGGGAGTGGACAACTGGGAAGCAGACTTCCTCAGCAGACACGACCTACACCCGGGAGAGTGGGGACTTCATCCGGAAGTCTTCCTGCTGTTGGTAAACCGTTGGTAAAGGCCACAGGTGGACATGATGGCGTCCTGCCTCAACAAAAAGCTAAAGAGATATTGCGCCAGGTCAAGGGACCCTCAGGCGATAGCTGTGGACGCTCTAGTGACACCGTGGGTGTACCAGTCGGTTTATGTGTTCCCTACTCTGCCTCTCATACCAAAGGTACTGAGAATAATAAGATGGCGAGGAGTAAGAACGATACTCGTGGTTCCGGATTGGCCAAGAAGGGCTTGGTACCCGGAACTTCAGGAAATTATATCAGAGGACCCATGGCCTCTGCCGCTCAGACAGGACCTGCTTCAGCAGGGGCCCTGTCTGTTCCAAGACTTACCGCGGCTGCGTTTGACGGCATGGCGATTGAGCGCCGGATCCTGAAGGAAAAGGGTATTCCGGAAGAAGTCATTCCTGCGCTTATTAAAGCCAGGAAAGATGTTACGGCAAAGCATTATCACCGCATGTGGCGGAAATATGTTGCATGGTGCGAGGCCAAAAAGGCCCCAACAGAGGAATTTCCACTAGGTCGATTTCTACATTTCCTGCAAGCAGGAGTGAATATGGGCCTAAGTCTAGGCTCCATTAAAGTACAGATCTCGGCTCTGTCGATTTTCTTTCAAAAAGAATTAGATTCAGTACCTGAAGTTCAGACATTGTGAAAGGAGTGCTGCATATTCAGCCCCCGTTTGTGCCCCCTGTGGCACCTTGGGATCTCAACGTGGTGTTGAGTTTTCTTAAAATCACATTGGTTTGAGCCACTAAAAACCGTGGATCTAAAATATCTCACGTGGAAAGTGGTCATGTTATTGGCCTTGGCTTCAGCCAGGCGAGTGTCAGAATTGGCGGCTTTATCATGTAAAAGCCCTTATCTGATTTTCCATATGGATAGGGCAGAATTGAGGACTCGTCCCCAATTTCTTCCTAAGGTGGTGTCAGCGTTTCACCTGAACCAGCCTATTGTGGTGCCGGCGGCTACTAGTGAATTGGAGGACTCCAAGTTGCTAGACGTTGTCAGGGCCCTGAAAATATATGTTTCCAGGACGGCTGGAGTCAGAAACTCTGACTCGCTGTTTATCCTGTATGCACCCAACAAGCTGGGTGCTCCTGCTTCTAAGCAGTCTATTGCTCGCTGGATTTGTAGTACAATTCAGCTTGCACATTCTGTGGCAGGCATACCACAGCCAAAATCTGTAAATGCCCATTCCACAAGGAAGGTGGGCTCATCTTGGGCGGCTGCCTGAGGGGTCTCGGCTTTACAACTTTGCCGAGCAGCTACTTGGTCAGGGGCAAACACGTTTGCAAAATTCTACAAATTTGATACCCTGGCTGAGGAGGACCTGGAGTTCTCTCATTCGGTGCTACAGAGTCATCCGCACTCTCCCGCCCGTTTGGGAGCTTTGGTATAATCCCCATGGTCCTTACGGAGTTCCCAGCATCCACTAGGACGTTAGAGAAAATAAGAATTTACTCACCGGTAATTCTATTTCTTGTAGTCCGTAGTGGATGCTGGGCGCCCATCCCAAGTGCGGATTGTCTGCAATACTTGTAAATAGTTATTGTTAACTAAAGGGTTATTGTTGAGCCATCTGTTGAGAGTCTCAGTTGTTTTCATACTGTCAAACTGGATATAGTATCACGAGTTGTACGGTGTGATTGGTGTGGCTGGTAAGAGTCTTACCCGGGATTCTAAATCCTTCCTTATTATGTCTGCTCGTCCGGGCACAGTGTCCTAACTGAGGCTTGGAGGAGGGTCATAGTGGGAGGAGCCAGTGCACACCAGGTAGTCATAAATCTTTCTAGAGTGCCCAGCCTCCTTCGGAGCCCGCTATTCCCCATGGTCCTTACGGAGTTCCCAGCATCCACTACGGACTACGAGAAATAGAATTACCGGTGAGTAAATTCTTATTTTTTTTGTTTTTCCCTGAAAAACTTCACTAAAAAAATTACACAAGTTAAAAAAAAAAAAAAGAAATATACTGTAGTGCATTCCTTTAAGTCGGTTTGCAGAGCTATCAGCTTTTTATGTCACAAGATAGGTATTATTTCATCTTGTGAGACTAAGAGCAAATTTAATTTTCTGCCAAGTGTCTGCTACAGAATACACACTGTCGAGGTCAGCCACAAAGAATGTGGTCAGCTGAAGAAGCTGTTAGGTGCCGCGGTCCGCGGCGCCGCTCAGTCTGCTTCCGAGCGATGCTCACGGCCGCCGCACCTCCCTTCCTGCCTGCCCGGCGCCTAGCAACGCCAGGACACCGTGCGCGCTGAGCCGCCGGGTCCCTGGCAACGCTGGGACGCCGTGCACACGTAGCCGCCGGACCCTTAGCAACGGGGACACCACAGACGAACCGCGTTCCCCGTTGCTTCCTATCAATCAATACACCTGTTAGCTCTGGTCGTGCAGCAGGGCAGCTGCACGACATTACTAATTAAGCTTCGCTGCAGCTATTGGAGGGCTCCCTGTTATATTCTCCCTCACTACCTGGCACAGGCGCCGGTGATAGCTTCCTGTATGTTGTTCCTGCCTTGTAACGTCTGTTCCTGGTCAGCTGTATCTGGTCGATCCTGCTCCCTGTGCTCCTGAGTCCTGGAGTTCTGAAGCCGGTCCTGGGAATCTTTCCTGTTCAAGTGAACCTGTTGCAGTCATCTGGGGGTTCTCGTTTGTTGGGGTTCTCTCACGGTTTCGTGAGTAGCGGCTTCTGCCGCGTGTTGCGGCCTAGGCCGCTTAGTCCTTTTGGTACTTTTTGTATTGGTGGTTTTTGCGGAGGTTTCCGCTTTTCACTGTCCTCCCCGGAACTCGGCGGTGCCGTGTGGGGGAGTGGACAGTGATATCTTTTGTTGTTATTTTCCTTTGGCGGCGTGCCGCACATATATTTAGTTTTAGGGTAGTTAATAGCCCCTAGCTTCTGTTTGCTTTAGTTAGAGGTCCCCTTGTTATTATCCTGTCTCGGTTCACGCTTTGTCTCACTCTAAGACCTGGGGGCATCGGAGTTGGGCAGACCTAATCCGCCCTTCAAACACGGCTGCCGTGGGCCCAAGAAACCATAGTCACTCAGGCGTGAACTGACCACACGGATAAAACAACGGAGGTAGGGTGCTAGGGGCTATTCCCGTTCCCTCCCTATTTCAGCGTCACGTCCTGGTGCTCTGGACTCACTTCGCAACATCTTTCTAGTTCTGAGCATCAGGAACGTAACAGAAGCCCCTTAAAAAAAACTATCTGCAAAATAATCAGGACAAAAATATAAATGGCATCAGTTGGCCACAACTGGTGCAATAGGAAAATCTCTGTAAGGCCTATGGCCAATGAACCCTTGTCTGGGATTGAGATACAATTTGGTAGCACACATCAGTGTCCAAACTACAGTAAATTGCTGATTCCTCAACATTTTACATTTTTCACCCAACACAGTTTGCACCCCTTTCACTCAAAAGTACTCACTACATAGAATGGTAGTGAAATCTTTTGAACGAGATCCCACCAATATAAAATGCGGAGGGTGTTGTGCTAATTTGCCCACAATTGAATTACCCCATGTTGTTTTGCCAGTGTTATATGTGTATATATATATATATATATATAAATAACATTTGTAGCAGCAAGAAAATTAATCGCACAACATTCAAACCAGTCCAAATGTATTTCAAATTTCCATTTTTCAGCTCCTGATTAGAATCTTTTGTCCTCCGCTGCTTCCTCTAGGTAAAGCCGTACCACAGGCTTAATTTGAGTACATGTAAAGAAACAGATGAGCGCGAGGTATAAGTAAAACGGTTGTAAGCATTTAATTAGTAGAAGCATATGTACATCTCAGAAAGAAACAAGCATCTTGATGTATGCACACAGGAACAAGTCAGCAAGGATGTGAATACATCCAGCGTCCAGTTACCACGCCAACATGTTTCGTCACGAGGAAACATCCCCTGACGAAGTCCTTGTGACGAAACGCGTTGGCATGGTAACTGGACGCTTGATGTATTCACGTCCTTGCTGACTTGTTCCTGTGTGGTCCCGAATAAGGGATCGGTTGATGAGCTGTGATTAGTGACCGCTCCCCTGGTGCTGTCCGGTACATCGAGCCGCTTGTTTCTTTCTGAGATGTACGTATGCATATGCTTCTACTAATTAAATGCTTACAACCATATTACTTATACCTTGTGCTCCTCATCTGTTTCTTTACATATATATATATATATATATATATAACAGTCTAGAAGTCTGACACTCCTGTCTCATACACAAACAGCTTGCTCCGGTGCCCTGCTTTCCAGAATATGTAATAAAACAACAAACGGCTGGCACTCATGGAGACTGTAAAAAGCACTTGACACAGTTGTAAATGTCAACGTTTCAGGGCCAGTCTTGATAAAAGGGCACTGGCCCTGAAACGTTGACATTTACAACTGTGTCAAATGCTTTTTACAGTCTCCATGAGTGCTGGCCATTTGTTATTCTATTATACATCCGGACAGAGAGCTAACTTGCATTTAATGCCTTTCTCACACAAGCAGACAAACAGTGGCAGTTGCTCGATCATTACTGGAGATAATTATGTATCAGGTGCTAGGAAGGGGGAAGGGTCACAGACAAATACCAGACAGAGAGGGGGGTGCTTTTCCCCCCCTTGGTGTCCCCCCAGCACACTAAAAATTACCTGTAACCATACCTGAATCTATCTGGTAATAGAAATTCAGATAATTGGTCACACATGTTTGAAAACGCATGTTTATCTGCTGAGCCACTTCACGGCTTCTCTGATATCAGCAGTCCTAACACTACATAATAGCAGTGCCCACATAGGGCCATGTAATTTGTCTACAGTAGGGCCTCATGATAAAGGATATTACTAAAACACATCCAGACAGAGAGCTATCTTACCCGGGAGCCACTTCCAGGATCTCCCATTAGCACTACAAGGAACAGCATGCCTTCCAAATACTGCTCCCATTCAATGCCTTTCTCACACAAGCAGACAAACAGTGGCAGTTGCTCGATCATTATTGGAGATAATTATATATCAGTTGCTAGAGAGGGGGAGGGGTCACAGACAAACATCAGACAGAGAGGGAGGGTGCTTTTTCCCACCCTGGTGTTCCCCCCAGCACACTAAGGATTACTCTGATAATGAAATGCCAGATTTCGATGAAGGTGAGGTAGACATGGAGGTGGACAATACTCTGTCTCAAGGTGCGGAGGCCCTAATTTATTCTATTAGAGAAGTCCTCAACATACCGGATAAAGAGACAGAACCTTAGGAAGTATTGTTTTTTAACATAAAACCAAAATCTTCTGCCACCTTCCCTGTCTCCAAGGAATTAAACTCAGTCTTTAAAGAAGCATGGGTCAATCCTGACAAAAAATTTCAAACCCCTAAACGGTTGCTAAATTCTTTCCCTTTCCCACCTGAGCATAGTGTGTGGATACCTCAGTGTCCAGGCTGTCACATAATATTGTGCTGCCTGTACCTGGTACTATCTCTCTCAAAGACCCTGCTGACCGTAAAATTGAGACTACACTTAAATCAGTTTATACTGCGGTGGCGTAGCGTAGCACAGAAGCCCACCATTGCTTGTGGTTGAATTATAATAGCCATGGTAAAATGGTCTGATAATATAATAGAGGGGTTTGACACGCTACCTCAGGACGAGATCCGGACTCTATTGCATCATATCCTGGATGCTGCGAATTTCATGAGTGAGGCGATCAAGAAAATAGGCCTCATTAATGCCCGTGCCACAGCAATGGCGGTCTCAGTTCGCAGGGCTCTGTGGCTGCGACAATGGACAGCGGATGCTGATTCCAAGAAAGGAGTGGAAAATCTTCCTTTTACAGGGGATGACTTGTTTGGGGAAGAACTGAACAAGTAGATCTCTCAAGCAATGGCGGGTAAGTCTACCTATTTGCCGTCTGCTGGGCCTCCGGCTAGATATCCCTTTCCTGGGCCCTCTCTGCAGTCCTTTCGTGTGGCCAGATTTAGAGGCAGAGCCAGAGGTGCTTCCAACCACATGACGGTTGGCCCCAACTGCAGGGGGAATTATAGGTGGGTGCTCAACTTCAACACTTTGCCCATGTGTGGGCGAAATCCTGCAAGGACCCGTGGGTGAGGGACCTCATATCCCAGTGTTGCCGGTGGAATTTCAAGCACCCCTCCTCTCACATTCTTCAAGTCAAGCTTGCCAGCTTCCCCTGTTTCAAGAGTTACCTTCTCAGGATGCTATTCATAAACTACTACAGACAAAGGTTATTGTTCCAGTACCTCCCCTGTTACACAATAGGGGATTTTATTCAAGTCTGTTTGTGGTACCGAAACCATACGGTTCGGTGCGGCCGATCTTGAACCTCAAATCTCTGAACCCGTATCTTCGGGTGTTCAATTTCAAGATGGAATCTCTAAGGGCGGTGGTTTCTGGTCTGGAAGAAGGGGAATTCCTGGTATCCCTGGATATCAAGGATGCCTATCTACACATCCCAATATAGCCCCCTCATCAGGCTTATCTCAAATTCGCTGTTCTAGACCACCACTTCCAGTTTCATGCCTTACCGTTTAGTCTCTCCACAGCCCCAAGGGTATTCACAAAAGTCATGGCGGAGATGATGATGATGCAAATCCGTATGATGGGAATAAACATAGTTCCCTACTTGGACGATCTCCTGATAAAGGCTGTGTCCAGGGAGAGTCTGCTGAACAGCATCAACTTTGCTACTCGCCTTCTTACGGATCATTGTTGAATTCTAAATTTCTGGAAATCTTACCTGGAACGGTCACAAAGGATTCAGTTCCTGGGAATGATACTGGACACGGTGTCTCAGAAGGTGTTCCTCCCCCTGGATGAGGCATTGACAATCCAGGCTATGATCCACTTGGTGCTCAGACCTTGCAGGATCTCTGTTCACCTTTGCATCCACCTACTGGGAAAGATGGTGGCCTTCTATGAGGCAATCCAGTACGGCAGGTTCCATGCCCGTCCGTTCCAGCTGGATCTGCTGGACAAGTGGTCAGGGTCTCACCTGCACATGCACCAGAGTATAGCTCTGTCGCCAAGAGCATGGATCTCCCTGTTATGGTGGCTACAAGTCTCTCACCTTGTGGAGGGCTGGAGTTTCAGCACCCAGTCTGCTAACAACGGACTCTGCTAACAACGGATGCCAGCCTCCGGGGCTGGGGGGCAGTGACCCAAGGTGCTCAGTTCCAGGAAAATTGGTTGAGTCAGGAATCTTCGCTTCCTGTAAATGTTCTGGAACTCAGGGCAATTTACAATGCTCTTCTGCAGGCCTCCTATCTTCTACAACATCAAGCCATACAAGTACAGTCTGACAACGCCATGGCGGTGGCGTACATAAACCAACAGGGAGGAACAAGAAGCAGGGCCGCAATGCGAGAGGTGTCACGGATACTCCTCTGGTCGGAAGCCAACGCAAGGGCCATCTCAGCCATATTCACCCCAAGCGTGGACAGCTGGGAAGCAGACTTCCTCAGCAGGCACGACCTCCATCCGGGGGCCTTCATTCTCAGGTGTTTCAGCAACTGGTTCACCGGTGGGGCTGTCCACATATAGACCAGATGGCTCCGTGTCTCAACAAGAAGCTGCAACGTTTCTGTTCCAGGATGAGGGATCCGCAGGCTGCAGCGGAGGGCACTCTGACATCACCGTGGACTTACCAGTTCGTATACCTGTTTCCTCCAATTGCGCTCATTCCCAGAATTCTAAAAAGACTCAAAAGGGAAAACAGTCAAGCAATTCTAATTGCCCCGGATTGGCCTCGTCGGGCCTGGTATGCGGACCTTCTGACCATGTCTCTCGAGGAGCCCTGGCCTCTACTGCTTCTCAAGGATATTCTTCTGCAAGGCCTATTCGTCTATCCAGACATACTGTGACTTCGTTTGATGTTTTGGAGGTTGAAAGGGAGATTCTAGCCAGGAAAGGGCTTCCCGCCAGGGTTATCACGACTATGGTCCAAGCCCGGAAGGTGGTCCCGTCTAAGCATTACCACCGAATCTGGAAGAAATATGTTTCATGGTGTGAGGGTATAAAATATTCTACTGTGGATTTTCAACTTAGCCATTTTCTGCTCTTCCTGCAAGTACGCGTGGATATGGGCCTAAGGTTGGGCTCCCTTAAGGTTCAGATTTCGGCCCTCTCAATATTCTTCCAGAAGCAATTGGCTGTAATTCCAGAAATGCAGACATTCCTGAAGGGTGTCCTTTGCATTCAACCACCCTTTGTCCCTCCCACGGTTCCGTGGGACGTCAATGTGGTCTTGACCTTTCTCCAATCGGACTAGTTTGAACCTTTACACAGGGTGGAATTGAAATATCTTACTTGGAATACTGTCATGTTAATGGCCTTGGCCTCTGCGAGGCGCGTGGCAGAATTGGGGGCCTTATCCTGTAAGAGCCCTTATTTGATTTATCACGAGGATAGGGCGGAGCTCAAGACTCGCCCACAGTTTTTGCCAAAAGTGGTATCGGCTTTTCACATTAATCAACCGATAGTGGTTCCGGTACTCTCTGACACATCGGTTGCTCCAAAGTCCTTGGATGTGGTTAGGCCTTTGAGGATTTACGTCAAGAGGACAGCTCGTCACAGGAAGTCTGACTCGCTTTTTGTCCTTTATGACGCTACCAAAATTGGATGTCCTGATTCTAAGCAGTCCATTGCTCGATGGCTCAGGTTAACCATTCAACAGGCCTACTCTTCTGCGGCATTGCCACTGCCGGGTTCTATTCAGGCCCACTCCACTAGGTCAGTGGGTCCTTCCTAGGCGGCTGCCCATGCCGTCTCGGCCTTACAGTTGTGCAGAGCGGCTACTTGGTCAGGTTCGAACACATATTCTATAAGTTCCATACCTTGGCCGGTGAAGACCTTCAGTTTGGTCAGACGGTTTTGCAGGGGTCTCAGCACTCTTCCACCCATTCTAGGAGCTTTGGTATTTTCCCATGGTACTAATCTATCCCAGTATCGCCTAGGATGTTAGAGAAAATAGGAATTTAATAGCTACCGGTAATGCCTTTTCTCGTAGTCCGTAGGGGATACTGGTCACCCACCTCAGTGCTTCGTGTTTCCTGCTTACCTGGTTGTAAGTTCTTGGTTGGGTCTGCTGTTGCTGTTCCTATTACTGTTTGAGTTAGCGTTGCTATCATTTTAGCTTAGTTAGCGTGGCTATCCTTTGTTCTGGTTAGTGTGGCTATCCTTTCCTGTTGTTATGTGTTGGTTTGTTACCTCACCGCTGTTGTTATATGTTTTCCTTCTCTTAAAGTATGTCCGTCTCCTCGGGCACAGTTTTCCTAGACTGAGTCTTGTGGAGGGGCATAGAGGGGAGGAGCCAGCACACACTGAACATTGTAGAGGGGCATAGAGGGGAGGAGCCAGCACACACTGAACACTGGGATGGATCTATACCCCATGGTACTAATCCATCCCAGTATCCCCTATGGACTACAAGAAAGGGAATTACTGGTAGGTATTAAAGTCCTATTTTTAATGTTTATCTGGAGAGGTTGTGCATTGTGGTCATGTGACCTTTCTCCTGGTCACATTGCCCTTGATCCGATGTCAGCGTGTGTACAGATAGACACGCTGTTTCTCTCCGGGCATGTGTCCCGTCTTGTGGTCACATGATCGCGGTTATGGGAGTCCCAGTATACGAAGCTCCTCCCACACTCGTGTCCTAATTAAATCTAATCAGACACCAGAAATGCCACCACGGTACGCAAACCTGCGTCCTTGGAATGAATATCCCATCACATGGCTAGGAAGTGCCGTGGTGGGAGGCAAATTCACGTCCATGGAACGCATACCCGGAATCCTAACTTCTTGTTTTCCATAGAATATTTATAAATGGATCTTTGATATAGATCCCATACTTTTTTTAAATAATACCTAATTTGTCATACAAAAGTAAAATGACACATTTAAAACCACTTAATTGACGATTTTTCCCTTCAAAAGCGTTAACAACATTGTTTTTTAAAATTTATTTTATTTAATAAAGTTGTAAAAGTATTTTTTAAAATATTTAAACATTATATTATGCACATCTGCAGAACGGATCTCCTCCTCAAAAAACGGGGGGACAGGGTGGGACAGCGCAGTTGCATGAAATCTGACCATGCCAGTTAAGTGGTTATTGCATATTAGGGACTTCATTCTTTTACATTTTCGGACCCAGAGATAATAAATCAATGAAATCACTCAGAACAACGGTTCATAGTATTGTGTTCAACTCTATTTCTTCATTGAGCCCCTGAGGATGTAGACAGTTCAACTGAAAAGTCCAATATATCTCCTGCCTACATAGTTTACCAAATCTATCACCACCACGTTTTGTTGCTGGGATATGTTCCAAACCAGTCACTCTCAGTGTCTCCGGGTTCCAATTATGACACTTACAAAAGTGTCTGCGGATACTATGGTTATTAACCTTAATAATATTTCTTCGATATTCTGTAAAGCGAGATTTTAATGGTCTTGTGGTTCGTCCTACGTATTTTAGGTTACATCCGCAGTATAACAAATATATTACCCAGCTGGTATCGCAGTTAAAGAAACTTGTAATTGTGTGGTCTTTATCCACAAATGGTGTAGATAATTGTAAAGTTTTATTAAGTGCATATTGGCATGTTATGCATTTTGTTTTACAACATTTATAAAAACCTTTCTGTCTAAGAGGTAACCATGATGTTGTACTTAAGGCTTTATGATCCTGCAATGGTATACATTTTAACAAGCTTGGAGCCAAGATAGTTTTAAGTGAACGGCTTGTTTTAAAAATAAACCTAGGTATGCAGTCCCTTTAAAAAAGGATCGTATTTTAATACATTATAATTATTTTTTAGAATTCGTCTAATTTCACCTGACCTGTTGTTAAAGGTTGAGATAAATGATATTTCTTTTTGCGGAAAGATGGTTTCTTGTTTTGACTTAGGTATCAATAGTTGTCTTCTATCCATCTTAAGTACTTCATAATAGGCATTAGTTAAGAGCTGTTTGGGATAACCTTAGCTTTCAAAAGCACCCAACATCCCTTTGTCTTGTTTGATAATTCGTTGGAAGAACAATTTCGTTTGATTCGCATCAATTGCCCCTTTGGGATATTTTTTTTCTTGGGGGCTTAATGAGCGCTTTTAAAATGTAGGTAGGCATTACTGCCTACCTCTTTTATGTAATTAAATGTCTGAATGGAGTTATTAATTATCTCGAGGGTCACATCCAGGAAGGTTATCCTAGAAGAATTATAGGTATGTGAAAAAACTAGATTAAAAGTGTTGGTGTTGAGAGAATTAACAAAATCTGAAGCTGTGTCTGGATCCACATTCCAAATAAAAAACAGTTTGTCTATGTAACGGCCATAGAAGAGCAGGTGCGTGCAGAACCTGCCCCCCACATGAGCCTGTCTTCGACCACGCCCATGTAGAGGTTAGCATAGTTCGGCGCAAACCTGGTCCCCATGGCCATCCCCATGACTTGAAGATAAAAAGTGTCAGAAATCGCTATATAGACGATGTGTTGTTTATATGGAAGGGTGATCGGCAGTCCCTTGATATATTCTGTAATGAATTAAATCAAAATGAGTGTAATATTGTTTTTTCTTTTGATATAAGTGACTCTCAGGTCAACTTTTTAGAGCTAACAATATATGTAGAAGATGAGAGACTTCTAACAAAGAATTTCACCAAACCGACCGATTGCAATTCTTTTATTCATTATGAAAGCAATCATCATAAGAACTGGTTAAAGAGCATACCAACTAGTCAATTCCAACGTATAAGACGGAATTGTACTAAAAAGGAGACCTACTTACGTCAATCAGAGTCGTTAAAGAAAAATTTCATTGCTAAAGGGTTTAACCCTGATCACATTGAACAGACTCGCCAATCTTGTCTTAATTTAGATCGAACCCAATTACTTTCCTCTAAGATAAAAAATAAGGATACACCCGATGATGTAGCTATTATTATGGGTTTTAATAGCCAATATAAACAAGTAGAGACCATTTTTAGGAAACATTGGGGAGTACTCACTAAAGACCCCATGTTGAAAGAACATATATCGGGGCGACCTAAATTTATCTATCGGAGGGCCAAAAACCTGAAAAATAATTTGGTTAAAAGTGTAATACCTTTAAACACTAATACAGGGAAAATTACCTCTAAAGGTTTCTACAGGTGTGGCACATGTAGTATGTGCAAAGCCTGTAAACACGGCACATCGAAAATTACTGAGTACAAATCTAACCAGACGAACAAGATGTATGAAATAAAAGATTTCATCACTTGTCACAGTCAATGGGTCGTGTATTTGTTGGAATGTAGTTGTGGACGACAATATGTCGGAAAGACTAAACGCAAACTCAAGGAGCGTTTAGCAGAACATGTTAGAAATATACGAAAGGGTTTACCTACACATAATGTGTCTTCTCATTTTAAAGACATTCATGCATGCAATACAAAGGACTTAGTATTTTTTTGTGGGATACAGAGTATCAAATCCAATTGGCGTACTGACACAAGGGAGGAGGATTTGGCTAAGGCGGAGATGCGCAATATATATATAAAATGAAAACAATGATGCCGAATGGGTTAAATGCAGAATTTGAGCTTAAGTGGTTCTTATAGGATGTATGGGTAAGGATAATTGAATCCTAATATATATCCTTTTTCTTTTTTGAGTATCGGGGAAAATGGATCTGACGGTGTTTTTAAGGATTCTATTTGGACCAATAAGAGGATCTTCATATACACATGAGCCACCAATAAGGAGAGCGTGATAGGACGCTTCGAGATTGCCTTGCAACGCACCATTGAGAGACTGAACCGGGATACAGAGTCGAATCACTTCCTGTGCCAGTGACTCTTACCGGAAGTTGTCACGGACGAAGCGTCCCGGCTACCCTAATGGCGTGCGGGCCAAATACCAGATGTAGAATTTTAATACATGTTATGGACTCTTTTTAGGAGTTACTTATAACTGGAATTGTGTATATTGGTGTTCCGAACGATGGCATAAGATCTCCTGCATAATATATGGTCCAGATAGGCGTTGTGTGATATGCGCTCTTTGATGACGTCTCACTATTGTCGTCATACAAACGGTCGCTTATGAATAGAATGTATAATGTTAAATACACTGTATCAATAGAGACTTTTTTGTAATGGTTTACTCTCATATAGATTTATATAATTATTTTATGTAAGATAAAGGTTTTTATCCACTTGTTAATATATATCACGTGACCGGGATTGAGGAGGTATAAATATGACTTCCGGGTGATATTCCAGCACACTTTGAAAAAGGACAATGATCCGAAACGCGTTAGTGTGCTGTGGCCTTTTGACTAAGGACATCTCCATTGGCTGTTGGGTATAGTATGATGCTTATGATATATAAGTTTCTCCTATGATTCCGGACCTAGGAGGATTGCCATCAATCATTTCTTGCCTGTTCAGCCGGTGGCGGTGTTTTTGGTCAAAGGTTGATACATTTGTTTTATGTCTGTTTTTATGGTCTTTTGTACCAATAAAATATCTTTTTTAACATTATTTCTCTAACGTCCTAAGTGGATGCTGGGGACTCCGTAAGGACCATGGGGAATAGCGGCTCCGCAGGAGACTGGGCACATCTAAAGAAAGCTTTAGGACTAACTGGTGTGCACTGGCTCCTCCCCCTATGACCCTCCTCCAAGCCTCAGTTAGATTTCTGTGCCCGACGAGAAGGGTGCACACTAGGGGCTCTCCTGAGCTTCTTAGTGAAAGTTTTAGTTTAGGTTTGTTATTTTCAGTGAGACCTGCTGGCAACAGGCTCACTGCATCGAGGGACTAAGGGGAGAAGAAGCGAACTCACCTGCGTGCAGAGTGGATTGGGCTTCTTGGCTACTGGACATTAGCTCCAGAGGGACGATCACAGGTCCAGCCTGGATGGGTCCCGGAGCCGCGCCGCCGGCCCCCTTACAGAGCCAGAAGAGCGAAGAGGTCCGGGAAAATCGGCGGCAGAAGACGTTCCTGTCTTCAATAAGGTAGCGCACAGCACTGCAGCTGTGCGCCATTGCTCTCAGCACGCTTCATACTCCGGTCACTGAGGGTGCAGGGCGCTGGGGGGGGGCGCCCTGAGACGCAATAAAACATTACAGAAATACCTTACATGGCAAAAAATGCATCACATATAGCTCCTGGGCTATATGGATGCATTTAACCCCTGCCAGAATATACAAAAAACCGGGAGATAAGGCCGCCGAAAAGGGGGCGGAGCCTATCTCCTCAGCACACTGGCGCCATTTTCCCTCACAGCTCAGTTGGAGGGAAGCTCCCTGGCTCTTCCCTGCAGACAGAAAGGGTTTAAAAAGAGAGGGGGGCACTAATTAGGCGCAGTATTAAAACATACAGCAGCTATAAGGGGAAAAACACTTATATAAGGTTATCCCTGTATATATATAGCGCTCTGGTGTGTGCTGGCATACTCTCCCTCTGTCTCCCCAAAGGGCTAGTGGGGTCCTGTCCTCTATCAGAGCATTCCCTGTGTGTGTGCTGTGTGTCGGTACGTTTGTGTCGACATGTATGAGGAGAAAAATGATGTGGAGACGGAGCAGAGTGTCTGTAACAGTGATGTCACCCCCTAGGGGGTCGACACCTGAGTGGATGTACTGTTGAAAATTACGTGACAGTGTCAGCTCTATATAAAAAAACAGTGGTTGACATGAGACAGCCGGCTACTCAGCTTGTGCCTGTCCAGACGTCTCATAGGCCGTCAGGGGCTCTAAAGCGGCCGTTACCTCAGATGGCAGATACAGACGCCGACACGGATACTGACTCCTGTGTCGACGGTGAAGAGACAACCGTGATTTCCAGTAGGGCCACACGTTACATGATTGAGACAATGGAAAATGTTTTTATACATTTCTGATAATACGAGTACCACCAAAAAAGGGGTATTATGTTCGGTGAGGGAAAAACTACATGTAGTTTTCCTGAATCTGAGAAATAAAATGAGGTGTGTGATGATGCGTGGGTTTCCCCCCGATAACAATTAATAATTTCTTAAAAAGTATTGGCTGCATACCCTTTCCCGCCAGAGGTTAGGATGCATTGGGAAACACCCCCTAGGGGGGATAAGGCGCTCACACGCTTGTAAGAACAAGGGCTCTACCCTCTCATGAGATGGCCGCCCTTAAGGATCCTGCTGATAGAAAGCAGGAGGGTATCCAAAAAAGGTATTTACACACATACTGGTGTTATACTGCGACCAGCTATCGCCTCAGCCTGGAGGTGCAGTGCTGGGTTGGCATGGTCGGATTCCCTGACTGGAAATATTGACATCCTAGATAAGGATAGTATATTATTGCCTATAGAGCATTTAAAAGATGCATTTCTATATATGCATGATGCACAGCGGAATAATTGCCGACTGGCATCAAGTATAAGTGCGTTGTCCAATTCTACCAGTAAAATGGTCAGGTGATGCGGATTCCAAACGACATTTGGAAGTATTGCCTTTGAAAGGGGACATTTAGGGTCGGTCTTTTAGACCTAGTGGCCACGGCAACAGCTGGGAAATCCACGTTTGTACCCCAGGTCACCTCTCAAAATAAGACGCCGTATTATCAGGCGCAGTCCTTTGTTGGAAAGCGGACAAAAGGTTCCTCTTTTCTGCTCGTGACAGAGGGAGAGGAAAAAGGCTGCAGAGATCAGCCAGTTCCCAGGAACAGAAACCCCTTCCCGCCTCTGCCAAGCCCTCAGTATGACGCTAGGGCTTTACAAGCTCAGGCACGGTGGGGGCCCGTTCTCAATGAATTTCAGTGCGCAGTGGGCTCACTCGCAAGTAGACCCCTGGATCCTTCAGGTAATATCTCAGGGGTACATATTGGAATTCGAGACGTCTCCCCCTCGCCGTTTCCAAAAGTCGACTTTACCGACGTCTCCCTCTGACAGGGAGGCAGTTTTGGAAGCCATTCACAAGCTGTATTCCCAGCAGGTGATAATCAAGGTTCCCCTCCTGCAACAAGGAACGGGGTATTATTCCACACTATTGTGGTACCGAAGCCAGACGGCTCGGTGAGACCGATTCTAAAATCTAAAATCTTTGAACACTTACATACAGAGGTTCAAATTCAAGATTGAGTCACTCAGAGCAGTGATTGCGAACCTGGAAGAAGGGGACTACATGATGTCTCGGGACATCAAGGATGCTTACCTTCATGTCAAAATTTACCCTTCTCAGCAAGGGTACCTCAGGTTATGGTACAGAACTGTCACTATCAGTTCAGACGCTGCCGTAGGGATGGTCCACGGCACCCCGGGTCTTTACCAAGGTAATGGACGAAATGATATCCCTTCGAAGGAAGGAAATTTTAGTTATCCCTTACTTGGACAATTCCCTGATAAGGGTAAGATCCAGGGAACAGTTGGAGGTCGGTGTAGCACTATCTCAGGTAGTGTTGCGGCAGCACGATTGGGTTCTCAATATTCCAAAATCGCAGCTGGTTCCGACGACTTGTCTTCTGTTTCCTAGGGATGATCCTGGACACAGTCCAGAAAAAAGGTGTTTCTCCCGGAAGAGAAAGCCAGGGAGTTATCCGAGCTAATCAGGAACCTCCTAAAACCGAACCAAGTCTCAGTGCATCAATGCACAAGGGTTCTGGGAAAAAATGGTGGCTTCCTACGAAGCAATCCCATTCGTTAGATTCCACGCAAGAACTTTCCAGTGGATCCTACTGGACAAATGGTCCGGGTCGCATTTTCAGATGCATCAGCGGATAACCCTGTCACCAAGGACAAGGGTATCCATCCTGTGGTGGTTGCAGAGTGCTCATCTTCTAGAGGGCCGCAGATTCGGCATTCAGGACTGGGTCCTGGTGACCACGGATGCCAGCCTGCGAGGCTGGGGAGCAGTCACACAGGGAAGGAATATCCAGGGCTTAGGGTCAAGCCTGGATACATCACTTCACATAAATATCCTGAAGCTAAGGGCCAGTTACAATGCTCTAAGCTTAGCGAGACCTCTGCTTCAAGGTCAGCCGGTGTTGATCCAGTCGGACAACATCATGGCAGTCACCCACGTAAACAGACAGGGTGGCACAAGAAGCAGAAGTCGTCCACATGATTAAAAAACTCGACAGGTATTGCGCCAGGTCAAGAGACCCTCAGGCAATAGTTGTAGACGCTCTGGTAACACCGTGGGTGTACCAGTCAGTGTATGTGTTCCCTCATCTGCCTCTCATACCCAAGGTACTGAGATTGATAAGATGAAGAGGAGTAAGCACTATATTCGTGGCTCCGGATGGGCCAAAAAGGACTTGGTAACCGGAACTTCAAGAGAGGCTCACGGAGGATCCGTGGCCTCTACCTCTAAGAAGGGACCTGCCCCAGCAAGGACCCTGTCTGTTCCAAGACTTACCGCGGCTGCGTTTGACGGCATGGCGGTTGAACACCGGATCCTGAAGGAAAAAAGGCATTCCGGATGAAGTCATCCCTATCCTGATCAAAAGCCAGGAAGGATGTAACCGCAAAAACATTATCACCGCAATTGGCGAAAATATGTTGCGTAGTGCGAGGCCAGTAAGGCCCGATGGAGGAAATTCAACTGGGTCGATTCCTACATTTCCTGCAAACAGGAGTGTCTATGGGCCTGAAATTGGGGTCCATTAAGGTTCAGATTTCGGCCCTGTCAATTTTCTTCTAAAAAAGAACTAGCTTCAGTCCCTGAAGTTTAGACGTTTGTAAAAGGGGTACTGCATATACAGCCTCCTTTTGTGCCTCCAGTGGCAATTTGGGATCTCAATGTAGTTTGGGTTCCAAAAGTCACATTGGTTTGAACCACTTAAATCTGTGGAGTTAAAATATCTCACATGGAAAGTGGTCATGCTGTTGGCCCTGGCCTAGGCCAGGCGCGTGTCAGGATTGGCGGCTTTATCCTGTAAAAGCCCTTATCTGATTTTCCATTCGGACAGGGCGGAATTGAGGACTCGTCCTCAGTTTCTCCCTAAGGTGGTTCCAGCGTTTTCACCTGAACCAACCTATTGTGGTGCCTGCGGCTACTAGGGACTTGGAGGAATCCAAGTTGCTGGATGTTGTCAGGGCCCTGAAAATATGTTCCAGGACGGCTGGAGTCAGGAAATCTGACTCGCTGTTTATCCTGTATGCACCCAACATGCTGGGTGCTCCTGCTTCTAAGCAGACTATTGCTCGTTGGATTTGTAGTACAATTCAGCTTGCACATTCTGTGGCAGGCCTGCCACAGCTAAAATCTGTAAAAGCCCGTTCCACAAGGAAAGTGGGCTCATCTTGGGCGGCTGCCCGAGGGGTCTCGGCTTTACAACTTTGCCGAGCAGCTACTTGGTCAGGGGCAAACACGTTTGCTAAATTCTACAAATTTGATACCCTGGCTGAGGAGGACCTGGAGTTCTCTCATTCGGTGCTGCAGAGTCATCCGCACTCTCCCGCCCGTTTGGGAGCTTTGGTATTATCCCCATGGTCCTTACGGAGTCCCCAGCATCCACTTAGGACGTTAGAGAAAATAAGAATTTACTTACCGATAATTCTATTTCTCGTAGTCCGTAGTGGATGCTGGGCGCCCATCCCAAGTGCGGATTGTCTGCAATACTTGTACATAGTTATTGTTACAAAAATCGGGTTATTATTGTTGGGAGCCATCTTTTCAGAGGCTCCTCTGTTATCATACTGTTAACTGGGTTCAGATTGGTGTGGCTGGTATGAGTCTTACCCGGGATTCAAAATCCTTCCTTATTGTGTACGCTCGTCCGGGCACAGTTTCCTAACTGAGGCTTGGAGGAGGGTCATAGGGGGAGGAGCCAGTGCACACCAGTTAGTCCTAAAGCTTTCTTTAGATGTGCCCAGTCTCCTGCGGAGCCGCTATTCCCCATGGTCCTTACGGAGTCCCCAGCATCCACTACGGACTACGAGAAATAGAATTATCGGTAAGTAAATTCTTATTTTCTGGGACAATACTTGAGGACCATGATTATAAGACTCTATTGAGGATATCAGTACTACATGAACTGTTGACCCCAGCACCAAAAGAAACCTTTATGTGAACATAGGGGATTATCTGAAGGTCAGTCTATCGTGTTTGATCATATATTGGTTGTATATATCTGGAGATAAAAGGAGACATTTTGATGGACAAAGATACCTTTCAATGCACATAGGGCATTTATTGAAGGTCAGTGCTTGACAGGTTATCTCTGCCCTTGATCCTTTATTCCGTACGAAGCAATAGGAGAGGAGGAGGAGTGTTTGACAAACCTATAAAGAAACCTTTTGGTGCATATAGGGCACTATTTCAAGGTCAGTGCCTAAAAAGGTGCCTACATCTCATCATATATTGGTGGGAAGGATTGTCCCTCACTAACCTCATATTTTCATCTCTTTGGGTATAATTTCCCTACTGGTGTAGTGAAGATACCCTAGGGCTGTGTGATCCTAAAAATCAATGTTCCTGAACTGAGTTTGGATAGTCGCTACAAACAAGAGGAACAACAATTTATGCTGACGGCGCTGTGGTTTTGTTTCTTTGTTGTTTTTATCTGATTGTATGTGGGCTAGGTGAGCTCTGAAACAAAACTTAGCTGCAGTCTTTGGCTGGCGCAAGTAGAGAACTACTTCTTCTGTATATCTTAGTAATTCACCCTTTGTTTTCGACTTGCGCCTCCCTAAAATGTTCTCACATAGGAATAATAGAAAATCACAATTACGTCATGTTTTTGGTAACAAGGATGGGAATGAGGTTGTTTTAGAAGATAATGATTTAGAAACAGCTATGTGGAAATTAGAAAAATTACTAATAAAAGAAGGGAAAATATGGTGGGAGATAGCCACCCTTGAGAGGTATTTAAAAGATAACATTATACCCAGGGGTTTAAGGTTAGATAAAATCCCATCATTTGATAATGAGACGGGATTTCAAAAAAGAGTGGTTTCGTATATTAGATTCCTGTTCGTTTGCATTAATGCAGTTAATCATTGGAGAAAGAAATAGGGAACTCAATAAAATAGAAGAAGAAATTCTGCTGACCAAAGCCTTGGTGGATCCATTCTCGGAACTCCAAGATTTTAAAGATTTGGAAAGAGAAATTATTAGAAAAGTAGAGAAAAATGAGAGAGAAATTAAATCAAAGAAACAAAAGAAATTTCAGAGGGATAGACATGATTATCATGTCACAACTGAGGGCCTGAGCTGACGGGAGGCAGCCTCAGTTGTAGGGGCTGAGATGTAACGGAACCTGGGAGGTTGTATCAGACCCCTAGACATGTAAGTAACATGTAGAATAACTGCCCGAAGGCGTGACCACGACAACCAGGATAAAAGTCAATGATGTTTATTATGACAAACTCCGTAACACAGCAGCAGTAAAAGGAAACATAAAAGTCAACAGAGGATAAATACAATTCCTGGGTACTACAGGGTGGCAAGGGCCACAGGCACTGGTAGTGTGAGACAGTTCTTATAATCTTCTAGTTGGAAAGTCCTTACCAGGCCTGACTGTAGCAATGGAGAGAACCCAGGATCGTACCAGCTGATGTTCCAGGAAAGGCTGGGCTGCTGAAGGTAAAACGGCTGCTGTGGATACTGGCTGGAACCAGACTGTTGTTGGTACGGAGTGGATACTGGCTGGAACCAGTTAAATAATAAACGAACTTGAGAGCGATGAAATAATAATGAAGTTTGGAGTTTGAGAGCGGTGAAATAATAATACCGGTGGAGAGTGGTAAACTGCAGAAAAGGACACCGGCCCTTTAAGAGAAGCTATACACTGCTGGAAGCTGGGCTGGAAGCAGGTGATTGTTTGAGAGCGGTGAAATAATAATACCGGTGGAGAGTGGTAAACTGCAGAAAGGACACCGGCCCTTTAAGAGAAGCTGTACACTGCTGGAAGCTGGGCTGGAAGCAGGTGATTGTTGTAGCTGGAAACAGGTGAGTCCAGAATGGATCGGAGAGTCAGGCTACACCGCAGATGGAATACTGGTGCGGGTCTCTATAGCAAAAGTCTGGAGACAGGAGCTGGAACCTGGAAGACAACCACAGGAGAGAGACAAACTGGAACTAGGTTAGACAACCAAAGCACTGACGCCTTCCTTGCTCAGGCACAGCATACTTATACCTGCAGCAAGGAAGGGGTTGGCTAGGCAATTATGCAAATCAACAATACAGACAGCAGATTGGTGGAAATAATCAGATGACAAAATCCAAGATGACTGCGCCCATGCAGACACTTGGAGGGAAGTTTGGTTTGTAATCCATGTGAGAATTGAAACAGTAATGGCGACGCCGGCCACAGGAGACGCCAGACTGACAAGCGCACATTTAACCACGCGGGCACAGCGGAGGCCGCGGCTGATGAAATCACCACTCTGACATTCTGCATGTGGAAACTCAGGAACAGCGGGATCCGGTCCTGGAACGCTGAGCCAGCCTTAGGAGGCATCTGAAGGGTAAGTAATGGCGTCCAGATACCCGGATCGTGACAGCACCCCCCCCTTTAGGAGTGGCCCCAGGACACTTCTTTGGCTTTAAAGGAAACTTTGCGTGGAAATTTCGGACCAAGGCAGGAGCATGGACGTCTGAGGCATTGGTCCAAGAGCGTTCTTCAGGACCATAGCCCTTCCAGTCAATGAGGTATTGTAACTGACCGTAACGGAAACGTGAGTCCAAAATCTTGGCCACCTCGTACTCGACTCCCCGTTGAGTCTGAACTTTGGGAGCTGGAGGAAGTGCGGAATGAAACCGATTCAGGATCAGCGGTTTCAACAAAGAAACATGAAATGTCCTGGGTATTTTCAAGAAGGATGGTAACTGTAACCTGTAGGCAACAGGATTGATGACTTGTTCAATCTTGAAGGGTCCGATGTAGCGAGGTGCAAATTTCATGCTGGGAACTCTCAACCTCAAATTCTTCGTGGACAGCCACACACGATCACCCACCTTGAGAGCAGGAACCGCTCTACGCTTCCTATCGGCAAACTTCTTATACCTGAATGAGGCTTTAAGCAGGGCTGCGCGGACGTTCCTCCAGTTATTTGAAAACTGACGCAAGGTGACATCCACTGCTGGAACAGAAGTTGCGGGAAGCGGTTGGAATTCTGGGACTTTAGGGTGGAATCCATAATTAATGAAGAATGGTGTAGAAGAAGATGAGGAATGGTATTGATTGTTGTGGCTGAACTCGGCCCAAGGAAGGAGTTGAACCCAGTCATCTTGAGAGGAAGACACATATATACGGAGGAAGGCCTCCAAGTCCTGATTCACCCTCTCGGTTTGACCATTGGTCTGAGGATGGTAAGCCGTGGAAAACTTTAACTTGACTTGGAGGGCTTGACACAAACTTCGCCAAAATTTGGCTACAAATTGTACTCCACGATCCGAGATGATCTCTTCAGGAAGACCGTGAAGTCGGAAGATCTCTTGTATAAACACTTGAGCCAACTTGGAAGCTGACGGAAGACCGGTGAGAGGGATGAAATGTGCCATCTTGGTGAACCGGTCAACTACCACCCAGATGGTATTAAACTTGTTGCAGATAGGTAGATCGGAAACAAAGTCCATCGACAAATGGGTCCAAGGTCGACGGGGAACAGATAATGGAACCAGTTGCCCCGCAGGCGACTGGCGGGAGACTTTGTGTTGGGCACACTTTGGGCAGGAGGCAATAAATTCCATAACGTCCTTCTTCAGAGTTGGCCACCAGTAGGACCTAGAAATAAATTCAAGGGTTTTCTGAATGCCTGTATGTCCAGCAAAACGGGAAGCATGGGCCCAATGCATGAGCTTCTTCCTTAGAACTGGCTTAACAAAACTTTTCCCTGGTGGAGGCGTAGAGTCCATCCCTACCGTGGAGAATGCCAACGGATTAATAATAGGATGCTTGTCTGCAGACTCGGACTAATTTTCTTGCTCCCATGAGCGGGAAAGGGCATCGGCCTTACGATTCTGAGAACCCGGACAGAACTGGAGTTTAAAGTCAAACCTAGAAAAGAAAAGTGCCCATCTGGCCTGACGAGGATTCAGACATTGTGCGCCTTTGAGATATAAAAGATTTTTGTGGTCGGTAAGTATGGTGATTGAGTGGGAAGCTCCCTCCAACAGGTATCTCCACTCCTCCAGAGCGAGCTTGATGGCTAGCAATTCCTGATCGCCAATGGCATAGTTGCGCTCAGCTGGGGAGAACTTCCGGGAGAAGAAACTGCAAGGATGTAGATGTCCATCTTTGGCCCTCTGGGATAACACCGCTCCTACTCCAACGGAGGAGGCATCTACCTCTAAGATAAAAGGAGAGTCGGTGTCGGGCTGTTTCAGAACTGGTGCAGAGATGAACCGTTGCTTCAGAAGGTGAAAGGCCTGTGTAGCTTCCTCGGACCACTTGGACGGATTAGCACCTTTCTTGGTTAATGCAGTGATAGGCGCCACGATGGTGGAAAAGTCTCGTATAAATTTTCTATAATAATTGGCGAACCCTAAGAACCTCTGGACCCCTTTGAGGCTTAAGGGTATAGGCCAATTCTGGATTGCTTGGAGTTTCTCAGGATCCATCTCTAGTCCGGAACCGGACACAATGTAACCTAGAAACGGAATGGTTTTAACTTCAAACACACACTTCTCCAATTTACAATAGAGGTGATTGACACGGAGACGGGAAAGAACCTCTTTTACCCAGAAACGATGATCTTCGAGATTATTAGCAAAGATGAGGATGTCGTCTAGATAAACCACGACATGGCGGTACAAGATGTCCCTGAAAATCTCATTCACGAAGTGCTGGAAGACTGCTGGAGCGTTGCTCAATCCGAAGGGCATGACGAGGTACTCCTAATGTCCGTCACAGGTGTTAAAGGCGGTCTTCCACTCGTCACCCTCACGGATTCGGATGAGATTGTAGGCACCCCTCAAGTCCAGCTTTGTGAAAATAGTTGCACCACTAACTCTATCAAAGAGCTCGGTAATCAGGGGTAAAGGGTATCGGTTCTTGACGGTAATGTCGTTCAGACCTCTGTAATCGATGCACGGACGCAGACCACCGTCTTTCTTCTTAACGAAGAAGAAGCCTGCGCCGGCTGGAGAAGAAGATGGTCGGATGAAACCCTTCGCCAGGTTCTCTTTGATGTACTCTTCCATGGAGTGTGTCTCAGGCAGAGACAACGGATAAGTTCGGCCTCGCGGTGGAACCTTCCCTGGAATGAGGTCGATTGGGCAGTCCCATTCTCTATGAGGAGGAAGGATATCAGCAGAGGCTTTACTGAACACGTCCGTGAAGTCTTGATATGGAGGAGGCGGAACATCAGATGACCTGGGGAAGGAAGAACAAACAGGAAGAACTTTGGCTAAACAAGTCTCAGCACAGGAGGGACCCCATGCCAGTATTTGCGTAGTCGTCCAGTCAATTGATGGGTTGTGGAGACGGAGCCATGGAAGGCCTAAAACCACTGGATGTGTGGCTCTTGGAATCACTAAAAAAGAAATATACTCAGAATGAAGAACTCCTACTCTCAGACGAACTGGAAGAGTCCTTAAGGAAATGACTGCGTCAAAAATCTTGCTGCCATCCACGGCAGTCAAAGAGATGGACGAGGACAGTCTCTCGGTGGGTAGGGACCACCGTTTAACATAAGCTTCGGTTATGAAATTCCCAGCTGCTCCGGAATCAAGGAGGGCAATGACGTTCCTGTAACGTTGAGCAATTTGGAGCGACACTGGGAGGTTACAGTCATGAGGAGATGGAGAGGAGATCATTGCTCCTAGCCGGCCCTCTCCTTGGCGAGCTAGGATCTGGAGTTTCCCGGACGTTTGGGACAGGCATTGATAGTGTGCGACGGAGCTGCACAGTAGAGACAGAGAGACTCAGAGAGACGTCTTCGGCGCTCAGCGGGAGATAGACGGGAACGACTAATTTGCATAGGCTCATCCTTGGATGGAGATGGTTGACGAGGAGGAGGAGCAGAAGATGTAGGAGTAGATGATCTTCCTCGCTCGGTTGCTCTCTCTCTGAAACGTAGATCAACCTTCGTGCAAAGAGAAATTAGCTCATCCAACTTAGAGGGCAAGTCTCTGGTAGCTAACTCATCCTTGATGCGTTCTGATAAGCCATGCCAGAATGCAGCATACAGGGCCTCGTCGTTCCATGCCAGTTCGGATGCCAGGATTTTAAACTGTATAAGATACTGTCCCACAGTACGTGTTCCCTGGCGTAAACGGAGAATCTCAGATGAAGCAGATGTTATCCGGCATGGCTCGTCGAAGATGCGCCTGAATGTAGCTACAAAGTCAGTATAGGAGGATAGCAGGGGATCAGACTTCTCCCATAAAGGTGATGCCCAGTCAAGGGCTGAGCCACTGAGAAGGGAGATGATATAGGCAATTTTGGTACGGTCACTGAAGAAATTGCCAGGTAGAAGCTCAAAGTGGATTTCACATTGATTGAGAAATCCCCTGCAGAACCTTGGAGATCCATCAAATTTTGCTGGCGTTGGAAGATGAAGATGTGGACTGGAAATGGGTAAGGTGGGTGGGGTTACAGCTGGTGTTACTGTAGTGGAAGCACCGGACGTGCCAGGTCCACGGAGGGTCGTTTGAATCCCATCCAGCCGTGTAGAGAGATCCTGGAGACAGCGGATGATGTGGCCCTGTGCAGCCTCCTGATGTTCAAGTCGGGCTGCCAGTTCTTGCATCGGCCTGGTCGCTTGATCCTGGTCTCCGGCTGGATTCATTAGGTCAGTGCTTACTGTCACAACTGAGGGCCTGAGCTGACGGGAGGCAGCCTCAGTTGTAGGGGCTGAGATGTAACGGAACCTGGGAGGTTGTATCAGACCCCTAGACATGTAAGTAACATGTAGAATAACTGCCCGAAGGCGTGACCACGACAACCAGGATAAAAGTCAATGATGTTTATTATGACAAACTCCGTAACACAGCAGCAGTAAAAGGAAACATAAAAGTCAACAGAGGATAAATACAATTCCTGGGTACTACAGGGTGGCAAGGGCCACAGGCACTGGTAGTGTGAGACAGTTCTTATAATCTTCTAGTTGGAAAGTCCTTACCAGGCCTGACTGTAGCAATGGAGAGAACCCAGGATCGTACCAGCTGATGTTCCAGGAAAGGCTGGGCTGCTGAAGGTAAAACGGCTGCTGTGGATACTGGCTGGAACCAGACTGTTGTTGGTACGGAGTGGATACTGGCTGGAACCAGTTAAATAATAAACGAACTTGAGAGCGATGAAATAATAATGAAGTTTGGAGTTTGAGAGCGGTGAAATAATAATACCGGTGGAGAGTGGTAAACTGCAGAAAAGGACACCGGCCCTTTAAGAGAAGCTATACACTGCTGGAAGCTGGGCTGGAAGCAGGTGATTGTTTGAGAGCGGTGAAATAATAATACCGGTGGAGAGTGGTAAACTGCAGAAAGGACACCGGCCCTTTAAGAGAAGCTGTACACTGCTGGAAGCTGGGCTGGAAGCAGGTGATTGTTGTAGCTGGAAACAGGTGAGTCCAGAATGGATCGGAGAGTCAGGCTACACCGCAGATGGAATACTGGTGCGGGTCTCTATAGCAGAAGTCTGGAGACAGGAGCTGGAACCTGGAAGACAACCACAGGAGAGAGACAAACTGGAACTAGGTTAGACAACCAAAGCACTGACGCCTTCCTTGCTCAGGCACAGCATACTTATACCTGCAGCAAGGAAGGGGTTGGCTAGGCAATTATGCAAATCAACAATACAGACAGCAGATTGGTGGAAATAATCAGATGACAAAATCCAAGATGACTGCGCCCATGCAGACACTTGGAGGGAAGTTTGGTTTGTAATCCATGTGAGAATTGAAACAGTAATGGCGACGCCGGCCACAGGAGACGCCAGACTGACAAGCGCACATTTAACCACGCGGGCACAGCGGAGGCCGCGGCTGATGAAATCACCACTCTGACATTCTGCATGTGGAAACTCAGGAACAGCGGGATCCGGTCCTGGAACGCTGAGCCAGCCTTAGGAGGCATCTGAAGGGTAAGTAATGGCGTCCAGATACCCGGATCGTGACATATCAGCAGGGAGAGGAACATATGAGAACAAAAAAAGAACGTAATTTTTTAGTTGGCAAGGACCCGTCAAATACAATAGAAACCCCATATAAATCCTCCACTTCATTTGATAAATATAAAAATCAGAAGAAAACCCAGAGGAGAGAGGAGAATATTATCCCATATAAACGAAGGTTTGGGAATAGAGATCTCGAGAAATATCGAAATCAGAGAAGGACAGAAAGAGAAGACAGCCCATTAAGGTATAAAAACACCTTTGGAGAAAGGAACCAAAATCAGAATTGGGGTCTGCAAAATAGAGATAGGTATAGAGAAAGAGATTTCAATAAAAATAGATATGAGAGAGAAGACATCGGTCATAATTATAGAAAAAACCAATATGATTCGATAAGAGAACAGGAACGTTTTTTAGATCAGAGATCAACCCACCTCTCAAGGTGGCGTTAAAGCGTAAACATCGAGGTAAAAGGGCTGGCCAATATCAAGGACCAAATAAGAAGAAAAAAAGGACTAGACGTAGGATGAACCTAATAGTGTTATGATTCCAATACTCTGGTCTAGGGAGATCTTATAGCAAGGACCCGAGTACTGGAACGTAATGCTGAGAATGAGAGTGGGAACGGGAATAGCCCCTGGCGCCCTATCTCCGTTGTCTCGCCCGTGCTGTCAGAATTCTCTTGCGAGACTATGGTTGCTTGAGCCCATGGCAGCCGCGTTTGAAGGGCGGATTACGTCTGCCCAACTCCGATGCCCCCTCAGGTCTTAAAGGGAGACAAAGAGAAATCCGAGACAGGGTGATAACAAGGGGCCCACTAACTAAACAACAAAGCCAGGGGCTACAAACTAACCTAAAACTAAAGTATGTGCGGAAAACCGCCAGGGAAAAGGACAACCAAAATACCCACTTGTCCACTCTCCTACCCGGCACCGTCGAGTTCCGGAGAGGACTGTGGAAGCGGAAACCTCCACAAATGCTCCAAAACAGAATACAAAATAAAGCAGCCTAGGCCGCAGCACGCGGCAGAGCCGCCACTCACGAAAACCACACGAGATCCTCTGGCGACTGTTGTGGATAAATGAGGACCAGAAGACTCCTTGGGATGGGATGACAAACACCAAGATTCGGAAACTCTGAGGACAGGAATGACCGGACACAGCAGAACTGGAACAGACGTTCAGCAAACAAAAGCAGCATGCAGGAAGCTATGACCGGCGTCTGTGTGAGGCACTGGGAAGGCTTAAAACCTTGACTCCTCCAATCAGAGTTCCAGAGCCTGATTAACATAAATGTCGTGCAGCTGCCTTGCTGCACGACCAGGAAACATGTGTTTTAATTTAACTAGATCGACCCTGCAACGGGGAACGCGGTCCGCTCGTGGCGTCCCCGTTGCTAGGGTCCTGGCGGCTCGGCGCGCCCGGCGTCCTAGCGTTGCTAGGGAGCCGGCGGCTCAGCGCGCACGGCGTCCTAGCGTTGCTAGGGACCTGGCGGCTCAGCACGCTCGGCGTCCCTAGTTGCTAGGCGCAGGGCCGCGAAGGGAACCCGGACCGCGGCGCCTAACAGTACCCCTCCCCTTGAGGAGGGGTCAATGAACCCCTAAAGCCAGGTTTCTGAGGAAATTCCAGAAAAAATTATCTCTTGAGTTTAGGGGCATGAAGATCCTTATCCAGGACCCAAGACCTTTCCTCCGGACCATAGCCTTTCCAGTGGACCAAAAAATAAAGCCGACCCCGGGACACTTTAGAATCAAGAACCTTCTCCACCAAGAACTCCTGTTGTCCCTGTACATCCACCGGAGATCTACCCTGAGAGGTCCTCCGAGGAAATCTACTGGAAGAAACATATTGTTTCAACAGGGAACAGTGAAAGGTATTTCCAATTCTGAGAGATCTAGGTAAACGTAGCCGAAAGGCAACTGGGTTGACCTTCTTAATGATAAGAAACGGTCCAACAAATTTGGGTCCCAGTCTAGCCGAGGATTGTCGAAGCTTGATGTTGCGAGTTGACAACCACACCTTATCTCCCACCTTAAAAGTGCAAGGACGTCGGAGCCTATCAGAAAATTTCTTTTCTCGGAAGGCCGCTTTTCTGAGAGCAAAGTGCACTTTTCTCCAAATTGCTCTGAGATGGGAGGTTAAGGACAACGAGGAAACTGGAGAATGATGAAAAAAAGAGTTGGCTCTAGGGTGAAAACCAAAAACTGAAAAGAATGGAGACTCTTTGGTGGAGGAATGACAAGAGTTATTATAAGAAAATTCAGCCAAAGGGAGAAACTCGGACCAATCATTCTGGAGTTTGGCCGAATACAAACGTAAATACTGTTTTAGTGACTGGTTGACTCGTTCGGTTTGCCCGTTAGACTGTGGGTGGTAACCAGATGTTAAAGACAGTTTCATCTTCAATGAGGCACAAAAACGTTTCCAGAATCGTGCGATGAATTGTGGACCCCGATCAGAAACAATATCAGTGGGCAAACCATGAAGCCTGAACACATGGCGGAGGAACAAAACTGCCAACCCTTGAGCAGAAGGCAATCGGGGAAGAGCAATAAAATGAGCCATTTTGCTAAAACGGTCCACTACCACCCAAATGACTCGGAATCCGGCTGAAAGGGAAAGGTCAACCACAAAATCCATGGAAATATGAGACCATGGCCTGAGAGGAACAGTTAAAGGCATGAGTTGCCCGATAGGCAACGAACGAGGAACCTTATGCTGTGCACAAACCTGACAGGAATGGACGAATTCCTTAACGTCTTTAGGAAGACTAGGCCACCACACTGAGCGAGAGACTAACTCCAAGGTCTTAGTGATACCTGGATGCCCTGAGACTTTGTTGTCATGAAACTCAGCTAAAACAGTGCCTCTCAAAAATTCAGGGACATAAAGACGACCAGCAGGAGTAAGTCTAGGAGCTTGGTGTTGAAGCTGGTTTAACTGAGTAAATAAATCCTGTGTGAGGCCTGCCCGGATGACCGAAGATAGAACTATGGGGGTAACAACAGGATTGCTATTGTGAACCGGAAGAAAGCTACGTGAGAGGGCATCAGCTTTCGTATTCTTGGAACCAGGCCTGAAGGTGATTATAAACCTGAAACGAGTAAAAAATAATGCCCAACGTGCCTGCCGAGCATTAAGCCGTTTAGCTGATTCAATATACTGCAGGTTTTTATGGTCAGTAAAAACTGAAATAGTATGTGTAGCTCCCTCCAGCCAATGCCTCCACTCCTCGAAAGCCCATTTTACTGCCAGTAACTCCCGATTACCAACGTCATAGTTGGATTCAGCGGAGAAGAATTTCCTGGACATGAAGGCACAAGGATGTAACTCCAGAGACTCCGGATCTTCCTGAGAAAGGACAGCCCCCACTCCAACCTCTGAGGCATCAACCTCCACAATAAAGGGCAGTTCCAGATTAGGATGTCTGAGGACAGGAGCCGAGACAAAGGCTTGTTTCAAGGCCCGGAAGGACAACTCAGCTTCATGCGACCAATTGGAGGGATCCGCTCCTTTTTTAGTCAGCACTACTATGGGAGCGACCAGGTCAGAAAAAGTATGAATGAACCGCCTATAATAATTCGCAAACCCTAAAAAGCGCTGAATTGCTTTTAAATTAGTGGGCTGCGCCCAATTAAGGATGGCCTGGAGCTTCTTCGGTTCCATGGAAAATCCCTGGGGAGAAATTATGTACCCTAAAAAAGATACCTCTGTGATGTGAAAATCACACTTCTCCAGCTTGGCATATAAATGATTCTCACGTAACTTTTGAAGAACCTGACGCACCTGGGTAACATGTTTTCTCTAACGTCCTAGTGGATGCTGGGGACTCCGTCAGGACCATGGGGAATAGCGGCTCCGCAGGAGACAGGGCACAAAAGCAAGCTTTTAGGATCACATGGTGTGTACTGGCTCCTCCCCCTATGACCCTCCTCCAAGCCTCAGTTAGGTTTTTGTGCCCGGCCGAGAAGGGTGCAATCTAGGTGGCTCTCTTAAAGAGTTACTTAGAAAAAGTTTTTAGGTTCTTTATTTTCAGTGAGTCCTGCTGGCAACAGGCTCACTGCATCGAGGGACTTAGGGGAGAGATTTTCAACTCACCTGCGTGCAGGATGGATTGGATTCTTAGGCTACTGGACATAGCTCCAGAGGGAGTCGGAACACAGGGCTCGCCCTGGGGTTCGTCCCGGAGCCGCGCCGCCGACCCCCCTTGCAGACGCTGAAGATGAAGAGGTCCGGAACCAGGCGGCAGAAGACTCTCAGTCTTCATCAGGTAGCGCACAGCACTGCAGCTGTGCGCCATTGTTGTCAGCACACTTCACACAGCGGTCACGGAGGGTGCAGGGCGCTGGGGGGGGGGCGCCCTGGGCAGCAATGTATAATACCTGTATGGCGAAAAATACATCACATATAGCCCTTGAGGCTATATGGATGTATTTAACCCCTGCCAGATATCTAAAACTCCGGAGAAGAAGCCCGCCGAAAAGGGGGCGGGGCCTATTCTCCTCAGCACACAGCGCCATTTTCCCTCACAGAAAGGCTGGTGGGAAGGCTCCCATGCTCTCCCCTGCACTGCACTACAGAAACAGGGTTAAAACAGAGAGGGGGGGCACTGATTTGGCGATATGTATATATATTAAAATGCTATAAGGGAGGAACACTTATATAAAGGTTGTCCCTGGATAATTATAGCGTTTTGGTGTGTGCTGGCAAACTCTCCCTCTGTCTCCCCAAAGGGCTAGTGGGTCCTGTCCTCTATCAGAGCATTCCCTATGTGTGTGCTGTATGTCGGTACGTGTGTGTCGACATGTATGAGGAAAATATTGGTGAGGAGGCGGAGCAAATTGCCTGTAATGGTGATGTCACTCTCTAGGGAGTCGACACCGGAATGGATGGCTTATTTATGGAAATTACGTGACAATGTCAACACGCTGCAAGCCGGTTGACGACATGAGAGGGCCGGCGAACAAATTAGTATCTGTCCAGGCGTCTCAAACACCGTCAGGGGCTGTAAAATGCCCATTTACCTCAGTCGGTCGACACAGACCCAGACACGGACACTGATTTCAGTGTCGACGGTGAAGAAACAAACGTATTTTCTTTTAGGGCCACACGTTAAGGGCAATGAAGGAGGTGTTACATATTTCTGATACTCCAAGTACCACAAAAAAGGGTATTATGTGTGAGGTGAAAAAACTACCTGTAGTTTTTCCTGAATCAGATAAATTAAATGAAGTGTGTGATGATGCGTGGGTTTCCCCCGATAGAAAATTATTGGCGGTATACCCTTTCCCGCCAGAAGTTAAGGCGCGGTGGGAAACACCCCTCAGGGTGGATAAGGCGCTCACACGCTTATCAGAACAAGTGGCGGTACCATCTACGGATAGGGCCGTACTTAAGGAGCCAGCTGATAGGAGGCTGAAAAATATCCTAAAAAGTATACACACACATGCTGGTGTTATACTGCGACCAGCGATCGCCTCAGCCTGGATGTGCAGAGCTGAGGTGGCTTGGTCGGATTCCCTGACTAAAAATATTGATACCTTTGACAGGGACAGTATTTTATTGACTATAGAGCATTTAAAGGATGCATTTCTATATATGCGAGATGCGCAGAGGGATATTTGCACTCTGGCATCAAGAGTAAATGCGATGTCCATATCTGCAAGAAGATGTTTATGGACACGACAGTGGTCAGGTGATGCAGATTCCAAACGGCACAAAGATGTATTGCCGTATAAAGGGGAGGAGTTATTTGGGGTCGGTCCATGGGACCTGGTGGCCAGGGCAACTGCTGGAAAATCCACCGTTTTTTACCCTAAGTCACATCTCTGCAGAAAAAGACACCGTCTTTTCAGCCTCAGTCCTTTCGTCCCTATAAGAGTCATATCTGCCCAGGGATAGAGGAAAGGGAAGAAGACTGCAGCAGGCAGCCCATTCCCAGGAACAGAAGCCCTCCACCGCTTCTACCAAGTTCTCAGCATGACGCTGGGACCGTACAGGACCCCTGGATCCTACAAGTAGTATCCAAGGGGTACAGATTGGAATGTCGAGAGGTTTCCCCCCTCGCAGGTTCCTGTAGTCTGCTGTACCAATGTCTCCCTCCGACAGGGAGGCAGTATTGAAAACAATTCACAAGCTGTATTCCCAGCAGGTGATAATAAATTTACCCCTCCGACAACAAGGAAAGGGGTATTACTCCACACTATATGGTGGTACTGAAGGCTAGGTGAGACCTATTCTAAATCTGAAAAATTTGAACACTTACAAGGGTTCAAATCCAGATGGAGTCACTCAGAGCAGTGATAGCAAAGAACAAGGGGACTATATGGTGTCCCGGGACATCAGGGATGCTTACCTCCATGTCCCAAAATTTGCCTTTTCTCACCAAGGGTACCTCAGGTTCGTGGTACAGAACTGTCACTATCAGTTTCAAGACGATGCCATTGGATTGTCCAAGGCACCCCGGGTCCTTACCAAGGTAATGACCGAAAGGAGGATTCGTCTTCAAAGAAAATGGACGACCTCCTGATAAGAACAAGGTCCAGAGAACAGTTGGAGGTCGGAGTAGCACTATCTCAAGTAGTTCTACGACAGCACGGGTGGATTCTAAATATTCCAAAACCGCAGTTGTTCCGACGACACGTCTGCTGGTCCTAGGGATGATTCTGGACACAGTCCAGAAAAAGGTGTTTCTCCCAGAGGAGAAAGCCAGGGAGTTATCCGAGCTAATCGGGATCCTCCTAAAACCAGGAAAAGTGTCAGTGCATCATTGCACAAGAGTCCTGGTAAAAATGGTGGCTTATTACGAAGCGCTTCCATTCGGCAGATTTCACGCAAGAACTCTTCAGTGGGATCTGCTGGACAAATGGTCCGGATCGCATCTTCAGATGCATCAGCGGATAACCCTATATCCAAGGACAAGGGTGTCTCTCCTGTGGTGATTACAGAGTGCTCATCTTCTAGAGGGCCGCAGATTCGGCATTCAGGATTGGATGCTCGTGACCACGGAGGCCAGCCTGAGAGGCTGGGGAGCAGTCACACAAGGAGTGTGATCAAGTCTGGAGAATTCTCTCCACATAAATATACTGGAGCTAAGAGCAAATTTATAATGCTCTAAGCTTAGCAAGACCTCTGCTTCAAGGTCAGCCGGTATTGATCCAGTGGGATAACATCACGGCAGTCGCCCACGTAAACAGAAAGGGCGGCACAAGAAGCAGGAGGGCAGTGGCAAAACTGCAAGGATTTTTCGCTAGGCGGAAAATCATGTGATAGCACTGTCAGCAGTGTTCATTCCGGGAGTGGACGACTGGGAAGCAGACTTCCTCAGCAGGCACGACCTCCACCCGGGAGAGTGGGAACTTCATCGGGAAGTTTTCCGCATGATTGTGAACCGTTGGGAAAGACCAAAGGTGGACATGATGGCGTCCCGCCCGAACAAAAAAATGGGACAGGTATTGCGCCAGGTCACGAGACCTTCAGGCGATAGCTGTGGACGTCCTGGTAACACCGTGGGTGTAACAGTCGGTGTATGTGTTCCCTTCTCTGCTTCTCATAACCAAGGTATTGAGAATTATAAGACATAGAGGAGTAAGAACTATACTCGTGGCTCCGGATTGGCCAAGAGGGACTTGGTAACCGGAACTTCAAGAGATGCTCACAGAGGACTAATGGCCTCGGGAGCTAAGAAGGGATTTGCTTTCAGCAAGTACCATGTCTGTTCCAAGAGGAACCGTGGCATCGGCCTTTAAGAAAGGACCTGCTCCAGCAGGGACCTTGTCTGTTCCAAGACTTACCGCGACTGCGTTTGACGGCATGGCGGTTTGAACGCCGGATCCTAAGGGAAAAGGCATTCCGGAAGAGGTCATACCTACCCTGGTCAAAGCCAGGAAGGAGGTGACCGCACAACGTTATCACCACATGTGGTAAAAATATGTTGCGTGGGTGAGGCCAGGAAGGCCCCACGAAAAAAAAAAAATTTCAACTAGGTCGATTTCTGCACTTCCTGCAAACAGGAGTGTCTATGAGCCTCAAATTGGGGTCCATTAAGGTTCAAGTTTCGGCCCTATAGATTTTCTTCCAGAAAGAATTGGCTTCAGTTCCTGAAGTCCAGACGTTTGTCAAGGGAGTATTGCATATACAGCCCTTGTGTGCCTCCAGTGGCACCGTGGGATCTCAACGTAGTGTTGGGATTCCTCAAATCATATTGGTTTGAATCACTCAAATCTGTGGATTTGAAATATCTCACATGGAAAGTGACCATGCTGTTGGCCCTGGCCTCGGCCAGGCGATTGTCAAAATTGGCGGCTTTGTCTTACAAAAGCCCATGTTTGATTTTCCATTCGGACAGGGCAGAACTGCGGACTCGTCCCCAGTTTCTTCCTAAGGTGGTGTCAGCGTTTCACCTGAAACAACCTATTGTGGTGCCTGCGGCTACTAGGGACTTGGAGGACTCCAAGTTGCTAGACGTTGTCAGGGCCCTGAAAATATATATATATATATATAATTCCAGGACGGCTGGAGTCAGAAAGTCTGACTTGCTGTTTATATTGTAGGCACCCAAAAAGCTGGGTGCTCCTGCTTCTAAGCAGACTATTGCTCGTTGGATTTGTAGTACAATTCAGCTTGCACATTCTGTGGCAGGCCTGCCACAGCCAAAATCTGTAAATGCCCATTCCACAAGGAAGGTGGGCTCATCTTGGGCGGCTGCCCGAGGGGTCTCGGCTTTACAACTTTGCCGAGCAGCTACTTGGTCAGGGGCAAACACGTTTGCTAAATTCTACAAATTTGATACCCTGGCTGAGGAGGACCTGGAGTTCTCTCATTCGGTGCTGCAGAGTCATCCGCACTCTCCCGCCCGTTTGGGAGCTTTGGTATAATCCCCATGGTCCTGACGGAGTCCCCAGCATCCACTAGGACGTTAGAGAAAATAAGATTTTACTTACCGATAAATCTATTTCTCATAGTCCGTAGTGGATGCTGGGCGCCCATCCCAAGTGCGGATTGTCTGCATTACTTGTACATAGTTATTGTTACAAAAAAATCGGGTTATTATTGTTGTGAGCCATCTTTTTTAGAGGCTACTTCATTGTTATCATACTGTTAACTGGGTTCAAATCACAAGTTGTACGGTGTGATTGGTGTGGCTGGTATGAGTCTTACCCGGGATTCAAGATCCTTCCTTATTGTGTACGCTCGTCCGGGCACAGTACCTAACTGAGGCTTGGAGGAGGGTCATAGGGGGAGGAGCCAGTACACACCATGTGATCCTAAAAGCTTGCTTTTGTGCCCTGTCTCCTGCGGAGCCGCTATTCCCCATGGTCCTGACGGAGTCCCCAGCATCCACTACGGACTATGAGAAATAGATTTATCGGTAAGTAAAATCTTATTTTTCCATCGACTCAGAATATATCAAGATGTCGTCTAAATAAACGACCACAAATTTCCCAAGGAAGTCACGGAGAACATCGTTAATGAGGTCTTGAAAAACCGCCGGAGCATTTGACAGGCCGAACGGCATCACCAGGTATTCATAGTGACCTGACTGAGTGCTGAAAGCCGTCTTCCACTCATCCCCAGATTTAATTCGGATGAGGTTGTAAGCTCCCCTAAGGTCAATTTTAGAGAAAATCACGGCGGAACGTAACTGATCAAAGAGTACAGAAATTAACGGCAAAGGATAGGTATTTTTAACAGAGATCTTATTCAGTGCCCTAAAATCAATGCATGGTCTTAGCGAGCCATCTTTTTTCTCCACAAAGAAAAAACCAGCACTTAAGGGAGATTTTGATAGTCTAATAAATCCCTTCTTTAGGCTTTCCTGAATATAATTATTCATGGCCGTGGTTTCTGGCCCGGACAAGGCATATAATTGTTATGCACACCAGTGCCAGCAGAAATGTACTGGTGTCTGAACGGTGAGGGATGCAAAACAAATGAACTCACAGACAGACTGGGGAATATGACATTACATACACAGAAGGTGATAGGGTAACAAAATAAACACAAAGTGAACAGAGAAGCCCAAAGGCTAAGAAACTGGGTGTCTCCCTAGTATTAGGAATGTTCAGATGGAAAGAAGCGAGATGTAGTGATTTAATACGTAGAGAACCCGAAATGCTGTAGCTAAGTGCAACAGCAAAACCCTAAAGGGTTACCAACGGGTGTGGCAGTAAGCTCCTTGGTCAGAGATGGAATAATAGACACAAGGAGAGTCTCCACAATCCTAGTCCTCACTTGCAGTGCACTGGTTCAGCTTACTGCCACTAAACTGACACCTGAACACCTTGCACAGCGAGAAAGGATTTTGTCAGGCAAGTCTGAGAATACAGCCGCAAACTTGCTAGGTTCACAGAGTAGCAAAAGAACCCCAGCAGGTTAAACGACTGACTCCAGTCTTACTGCTAGGTCTGGATTGGCAGAGTGTAATACCAAATCCCAAGGCCTATTTGCAGTAAGCAACAAACAAATACAAAGTTTACACAGTACTAGCTAGCTTTCAGGAACTGACTAACCAACAAAGATTCAGCAGCATCTGCCTAACCTGAGAAGAGGGTTTATATAGCAGGTGCTGTCCACGCCCCACTCAGACCTCACAGACTGTGAGCACAAAGACCAGCACCGGATCCCCTGCCGTGCACAGAGCCTGTAACCACTGCACAGCAAAAGACCCGAACCGGAGTATCAGCTACGCTCAGGTTACTCCGCTAGCACTTGTCTCCCGGTTGCCATGACGACGTGGCAGCACAGAGCAGGAGACCCTAACAGTACCCCCCCTCTGACGAGGGGTCAAAGAACCCCTACCACCGGGTTTATCGGGGAACTGCGAGAAGAAAGAGCGTAACAGTCTGGGGGCATGAAGATCACAACTGCGCACCCACGACCGTTCCTCCGGGCCATACCCCTTCCAGTGCACCAAAAATGACAGCCGACCCCGAACCATCTTGGAGTCAAGAATCCTTTCAACAACAAACTCCCTCTGGCCACGTATCAGAAGAGGGGACGGTCTTCCACTGGAAGAAGGATTACTAATCGCCCGTTTTAAAAGGGAACAATGAAATGTTTTATTGATACCCAAAGAACGGGGTAGATCTAACTGAAATGCCACTGGATTGATAACCCTAGTGATCTTATAAGGACCGATGAACCGGGGGCCTAACTTATGAGATGGCTGTCTCAACTTCAAATTCTTGATAGACAACCAGACGAAGTCTCCTAATTTGAAGCTGCAGGGTCTTTTCCGCTTATCAAAAACCCTTTTGGTCACTAATGACACAGACAAAAGGGCTTTCTTCACTTTCCTCCAAATACCTCTAAGGACCGAAACCACAGAGGAACCACCAGGCGTGGAGTCCAGGGGGTCAAAAGAATTGGCCTTAGGAGGATGCCCATACACACAAAGGAAGGGAGAGATCCCTGTAGCAGAGTGAGCCGCGTTGTTATAGGCAAACTCCGCCATGGACAGATGTGCCACCCAGTCAGTCTGACACTTGGAGACATAACACCTGAGGAACTGCTCCAAGGACTGGTTCACCCTTTCAGTCTGCCCATGAGACTGCGGATGGTAGCCTGACGACAAGCTGACAGAAATCTGGAGATCGGAACAAAATGCCCTCCAGAATTTGGCCACAAACTGGGATCCGCGGTCAGAGACCACATCAAGTGGCAACCCGTGGAGGCGCACAACATGCAGCATAAATAATTCAGACAGGCGTCTGGCCGATGGCAGCACAACCAATGGAACGAAGTGCGCCATCTTCGAAAACCTGTCAACGACAACCCAGATGGCTGTCATCCCCGAGGATTTGGGCAAGTCCACCACAAAATCCATTGAAATGTGGGTCCATGGCTTAGATGGAATAGAGAGTGGATGTAATGGGCCAACAGGAACCCCTCTAGGAGTCTTATTTCGGGCACAGATGTCACATGCCCGAACCCACTGATCCACATCCCTAGCCACCGAGGGCCACCATACCGCCCTAGATAGCAACTCCCGAGTTCTGGCAATACCCGGGTGACCTGCCGACTTCTTGGCATGGAATTCCAGGAACACTCGCTGTCTTAACCTAGGAGGCACAAACAAAAGACCTACCGGAAGGTCTGGAGGAGCCTGCTCCTGTGCTCTAAGGACTAATGACAAGAGGTCCTGGGTAATGCCCACTTTAATACATGATGGGGACACAATGGGCAATGGCTCCTTGGTGGTCTACTGGATTGGAGCAAAACTCCGCGAGAGCGCATCAGCCTTGATGTTTTTTGACCCAGGGCGATATGTTATCAAAAAATTAAAGCGAGCAAAAAACAAAGCCCATCGTGCCTGCCTGGCATTGAGGCGCTTCGCTGACTCTAAATATGCCAAATTCTTATGGTCGGTGAGAATTGAGACCACAAATTTAGCCCCCTCAAGCCAGTGTCTCCACTCCTCGAGTGCATCCTTAATAGCCAACAATTCCCGGTTACCCACGTCATAATTCATCTCGGCAGGCGAAAATTTACGGGAAAAGTAAGCACAGGGATGAAGGCGATTATCAGACACCCCCATCTGAGAGAGCACTGCCCCAATACCCATCTCAGAGGCATCCACCTCCACCACAAAAGGACGCTCTGGATCTGGGTGTCGCAGCACCTTGGCCGAAACAAATGACCTTTTGAGACGGGCAAAAGCCGCTTTGGCCTCACAAGACCAGTGAGCAACATCCGCCCCTTTCTTAGTGAGTGCCACCAAGGGCACCACTATAGACGAAAATCCAGCGATAAATCGTCTATAAAAATTCGCAAAGCCCAGAAAACGCTGAAGCGCCTTCAAACTAGTGGGCTGCACCCAATCCAGGACTGCCTGTACCTTGGAACCCTCCATTTGGAAACCTTCTGGGGAGATAATATATCCTAGAAATGCGATTTGCTGAACTTCAAATTCGCACTTCTCCAGCTTCGCCCCAAGCCGGTGGTCTCTGAGTTTCTGGAGGACTAAGCGTACATGCTTCCGATGTTCCTCCAGGGAATGGGAGAAGATTAGGATGTCATCTAAGTATACGACTAAGAATCTATCCAAATATTCCCTGAGCACATCGTTCATGAAGTCCTGGAAGACTGCCGGGGCATTACAGAGCCCAAAAGGCATCACCAAATATTCATAATGCCCTGAGTGGGTATTAAAGGCAGTTTTCCATTCATCCCCCTCTGTTATTCGGATTAGATTGTACGCACCGCGTAGGTCAATCTTAGAAAAAATGGTGGCAGTACGAAGCTGGTCAAACAAGACCGAAATGAGAGGCAGTGGGTATGAGTTTTTAATCGTGATACGGTTCAATTCCCTGAAGTTGATGCAGGGTCGCAACGAACCGTCCTTTTTACCCACGAAGAAGAACCCCGACCCAACTGGAGACTGTGAAGGTCTGATAAATCCCTTAGCCAAGTTCTCCTGAATGTACTCTGCCATAGCCTGAGTCTCAGGACGTGACAGGGAGTACAACCTGCTCTTGGGAAGCTTAGCATTCGGCAACAAATCAATGGCACAGTCATAGGGGCGATGGGGAGGTAGTACCTCTGAAACTCTTTTGGAGAACACGTCAGCAAAATTTGCATAACATCCTGGCAATCCTGGCAAACTTAGCTGCGAAAGCCTGACTGGAAGGCTCAAGCAACTCCTGAAACAATCAGTACCCCAACTAAGAATCTCCCCAGAGACCCAGTCAAATTGAGGATTGTGGGCCCTTAACCAGGGTAACCCCAACACTAATGGGGCAAAAGTACAGACAGTCACATAAAAGGACAATTTTTCAGAGTGTGTGGCTCCAATAAACAAAGAAATCTGGCTAGTGCAAGAGGTAATTTTACCCTGGGATAATGGTTCCCCGTTTAACCCACAAATCTCAATTTCCGATGCCAAGGGTACTAAGGGAACAGAGTGTTTCAGGGCGAATTGGCGGTCCATAAAAACCCCGTCGGCCCCACTGTCCACAAAGGCCTCAGTCTTGACAGTTTGACCGAGGATCTTCAAGGTCACCGGAATGATAAAAGTCTTCTTGGGAAATTCTGACTTATTACCTGACAGGATATTTCCCATCACCCTCAGGCCCTGAAGTTTTCCGGCTTTTCTGGGCATGATACTACCACATGACCTTTATTCCCACAGTACAAACATAACCCCTGCTGTCTCCTCCGCGTCTTCTCACGCGAGGAGAGGCGGGTAGCCCCAATCTGCATAGGCTCCTCGGAAAATTCCTCAGAGTCTGAGGTTCCCTTGGGAAAGAAGGAAACCTCGTCTCCCTTTCAAGCCTGCGCTCTCTCAGCCGTCTATCCACCCGAATGGATAACTGCATGAGCTGATCCAAGCTATCAGGCAAGGGATATTGTACCAGTTGGTCTTTTAACTGGTTAGAAAGACCTCTTCGGTACTGGTGTCTCAGGGCTGGGTCATTCCACTGGGTATCATGGGCCAACCTCCGAAACTCCGTACAATAAACCTCAACTGGCCTTCGCCCTTGCTTAAGGATCGAAATCTGAGCCTCGGCTGAGGCCGTCTTGTCAGGGTCATCATACAACATGCCCAGTGCCGTAAAAAAAAGCATCAACACTTTTAAGCGACGGACAGTCAGGCTGCAACCCATATGCCCAGACCTGTGGGTCTCCTTGTAGCAAGGAAATCACTATGCCCACCCGCTGACTCTCCGACCCAGAAGACTGAGGCCTAAGCTGGAAATATAGCTTGCAGCTCTCCTTGAAACAAAAGAACTGCGAGCGATCTCCAGAAAAACGATCTGGGAGATTTACTTTCGGCTCCTTAACCCCTGAAGGTACTGCTGCTGCGGGAGCTCCGCCAGCGGCCTGCGAGGTGTGCATTTTAATGGACAAATCATTAAATTGTCGAGTCAGGACCTGCACCTGATCGACCACCTGTTGCAAAGTATTTTGAGGGTTATGCTCCATATTCCCACAAAATTTCAACAGGAGTATTAGGCTGCTGAATATGTTATGCACACCAGTGCCAGCAGGAATGTACTGGTGTCTGAACGGTGAGGGATGCAAAACAAATGAACTCACAGACAGACTGGGGAATATGACATTACATACACAGAAGGTGATAGGGTAACAAAATAAACACAAAGTGAACAGAGAAGCCCAAAGGCTAAGAAACTGGGTGTCTCCCTAGTATTAGGAATGCTCAGAAGGAAAGAAGCGAGATGTAGTGATTTAATACGTAGAGAACCCGAAATGCTGTTGCTAAGGGCAACAGCAAAACCCTAAAGGGTTACCAACGGGTGTGGCAGTAAACTCCTTGGTCAGAGATGGATAAATAGACACAAGGAGAGTCTCCACAATCCTAGTCCTCACTTGCAGTGCACTGGTTCAGCTTACTGCCACTAAACTGACACCTGAACACCTTGCACAGTGAGAAAGGATTTTGTCAGGCAAGTCTGAGAATACAGCCGCAAACTTGCTAGGTTCACAGAGTAGCAAAAGAACCCCAGCAGGTTAAACGACTGACTCCAGTCTTACTGCTAGGTCTGGATTGGCAGAGTGTAATACCAAATCCCAAGGCCTATTTGCAGTAAGCAACAAACAAATACAAAGTTTACACAGTACTAGCTAGCTTTCAGGAACTGACTAACCAACAAAGATTCAGCAGCATCTGCCTAACCTGAGAAGAGGGTTTATATAGCAGGTGCTGTCCACGCCCCACTCAGACCTCACAGAGTGTGAGCACAAAAACCAGCACCGGATCCACTGCCGTGCACAGAGCCTGTAACCACTGCACAGCAAAAGACCCGAACCGGAGTATCAGCTACGCTCAGGTTACTCCGCTAGCACTTGTCTCCCGGTTGCCATGACGACGTGGCAGCACAGAGCAGGAGACCCTAACAATAATCTCCCCTTAGGCAAAGTGGCCCCTGGAACTAGTTCAATTGCGCAATCATAGGACCGATGGGGAGGCAGAATGTCCGCATTGCCTTTGGAGAACACATCAGCAAAATCCTGGTATTCCACAGGAATGAGCTCTGGGACGACTGCTGCAAACCCTGACTGGATAAGAAATACATTCTTTAGCACAAAAAGAACCCTATTGAGAAATCTGCCATGACCGCCAATCAATGGTGGGATTATGAAAGGCAAGCCAAGGGTTACCCAAAACTACAGGAACTGCCGGGCAATGTGTAAGGTAGAATTCAATATTTTCAGAATGTAAGGCTCCTACTGTAAGTATTACTGGAGGTGTACGGTGAGTAATTACCCCGTTGGAAAGTGGTCCCTCATCCAAGCCGTGCATGGTGATACATCTATCCAACGGTAAATGTGGAATACCTAAGGCCTTAGCCCAAGTTAAATCCATAAAGTTTCCTGCAGCTCCACTGTCGACAAAGGCCGACACAAATGAACTGAGGCTGCCAAAGGAAACTTTAACAGGGACTAATAGAGAATTGTTTGAGGAGATAAGCTGCAGACCTAAGTGAACCCCCTCACAATTCACCTGGTCAGAGCGTTTCCCGACTTATTCGGGCAGTTACAAGCGAAATGTCCCTTACCCCCACAGTATAAACAAAGACCGGAATTTTGTCTCCTGGTTCTTTCCTCAGGAGACAGCCGGGAGATACCCATCTGCATGGGCTCCTCGACGTCTTCTGGGAAGGTATAAACACAAGGACTAGGCCTTACAGTTGTTCCTCTTTCAGCCCTCCGCTCTCGGAGACGACGATCAATTTTTATAGCAAGCTCCATTAGTTTATCGAGAGTCTCAGGAGCGGGGTACTGGAGGAGACTGTCTTTAATGAAATCAAATAAACCGAGGCGAAACTGACAGCGCAGGGCCGGGTCATTCCAGCCACAGTCGTTCGACCAACGGCGAAACTCGGTACAATAAACCTCTGCTGGATTTCTACCTTGTTTGAGAGCGCGCAGATGACTCTCAGCTGACGCCTCTCTATCTGGATCATCATACAAGAGCCCTAATGACTTAAAAAAGGCATCTACAGATAGCAACGCAGGATCCTCAGTTTTTAAACCAAACGCCCAGGTCTGAGGATCCCCCTGGAGTAATGAAATAATAATCCCCACCCGCTGGGATTCAGTACCAGAGGATGCAGGTCTTAAACGAAAATATAGCTTACAAGCTTCTTTAAAATTAAAAAAATCCTTTCTGTCACCGGAAAAACGATCGGGTAAATGCATCTTTGGTTCTGGGACTACCCTCGGGGAGGCTCGCAAAAGATCTTCCTGCGATCTCACCCGAAGAGAAAGATCCTGAACCATCTGAGTAAGTTCTTGCATCTGGTTGACTAAGAGCTGACCGGGATTAGGTCCTAAACCTGTCGGATTCATGAGGCCGATAAACTCTCACAAAAACAGAATGAGAAAAAATTAAACCCCCTTTAATTTTTAAGTTTTGTGGGCCGGTTATAATGTTATGATTCCAATACTCTGGTCTGGGGAGATCTTATAGCAAGGACCCGAGTACTGGAACGTAATGCTGAGAATGAGAGTGGGAACGGGAATAGCCCCTGGCGCCCTATCTCCGTTGTCTCACCCGTGCTGTCAGAATTCTCTTGCGAGACTATGGTTGCTTGAGCCCATGGCAGCCGCGTTTGAAGGGCGGATTACGTCTGCCCAACTCCGATGCCCCCTCAGGTCTTAATGGGAGACAAAGAGAAATCCGAGACAGGGTGATAACAAGGGGCCCTCTAACTAAACAACAAAGCCAGGGCCTACAAACTAACCTAAAACTAGAGTATGTGCGGAAAACCGCCAGGGAAAAGGACAACCAAAATACCCACTTGTCCACTCTCCTACCCGGCACCGCCGAGTTCCGGAGAGGACTGTGGAAGCGGAAACCTCCGCAAATGCTCCAAAACAGAATACAAAATAAAGCAGCCTAGGCCGCAGCACGCGGCAGAGCCGCCACTCACGAAAACCACACGAGATCCTCTGGCGACTGTTGTGGATAAATGAGGACCAGAAGACTCCTTGGGATGGGATGACAAACACCAAGATTCGGAAACTCTGAGGACAGGAATGACCGGACACAGCAGAACTGGAACAGACGTTCAGCAAACAAAAGCAGCATGCAGGAAGCTATAACCGGCGTCTGTGTGAGGCACTGGGAAGGCTTAAAACCTTGACTCCTCCAATCAGAGTTCCAGAGCCTGATTAACATAAATGTCGTGCAGCTGCCTTGCTGCACGACCAGGAAACATGTTTTAATTTAACTAGATCGACCCTGCAATGGGGAACGCGGTCCGCCCGTGGCGTCCCCGTTGCTAGGGTCTTGGCGCTCGGCGCGCCAGGCGTCCTAGCGTTGCTAGGGAGCCGGCGGCTCAGCGCGCACGGCGTCCTGGCGTTGCTAGGGACCCGGCGGCTCAGCACGCTCGGCGTCCCTAGTTGCTAGGCGCCGGGCCGCGAAGGGAACCCGGACCGCGGCGCCTAACAAATAGAAGGTACTCAACCAATAGAAAATCAATCAATTGTGGACGATAATAAAACTAAAGTATATAATTTGAGTGATTACATTTGTAGTAAGGAAGAACAAATTGTGATGGAGAAAGGATTAAAATTTGCTCCCTCTAACCATGTGGATGATTTTGAGGTCTTTATTGATCTGCAAAAATTCATCAGAAAATTAGCATTAAAAAGGTTCTTTGCAGAAAAAAAAGAGGGCCCCAACATGGACATAAATGAAATAGGTCCACACTCTGTATTCAAGCGTAGGTCCACTTTCTATCCTGCCCATAAAAAGGGGTGTTTTGTGGAGTCCTTTGAAAAATTAGTTAAAGAAGATTTGGAGAGGACGGTCTTCAAAAAAGCCAAACATGTAAATATGTCCAAAAGTGAAAGATTGGCTATTCTTTCCTTACAAGCTAACTCTACTATAGTTATTAAACCCGCCGATAAGGGCGGCGGGGTTGTCATAATGAACAGAGATGATTATAATGCAGAAATTTTCAGACAGTTAGCAGAGACTAATACATATAAAAAACTAAGGGCAGACCCTTCGGATAAAGTGAAACAAAAATTAAATGTTTTATTATCCCTTTATACTTCCAAAAATGTTATCACTGATAAGGAACAATTGTATATGATTGTCGAGAAACCTTCTATACCCATTCTATATGTCCTACCTAAGATCCACAAGTCTTTAATTAAACCACCCGGCAGGCCTATAGTGGCTGGCACTAATTCGGTATTGGCCAATTTATCACACTTCATTGACCATATGTTACAGCCAATAGTTATTAGAACTCGAGCATATTTGAAGGATACCATCGATGTCATTAGAAAAATAGATAATATGAGTTGGACATCAGATTTGTGGTTAGTGACTGCTGATGTCATGTCACTATATACTATTATTGATCACAGCAAAGGCTTGGAATCGATTGGTTTCTTCTTAGAACAAGAGGAATACTCTGTTGAGAGGAAAAATTTCGTCCTGGAGGGGATTAGTCTCATCTTAAATAACAATTTTTTCAAATTTGAGGATTCCTTCTATTTACAATTAAAAGGGACTGCCATGGGCACCAGGTTTGCGCCCAGTTACGCCAATTTGTTTATGGCGTATTGGGAGGAGTTTAACATCTGGAAACATCTCTCCCTGGGCGCAGGCCTGGTGTCCTGGCATCGCTATATAGACGATGTGTTGTTTATATGGAAGGGTGATCGGCAGTCCCTTGATATATTCTGTAATGAATTAAATCAAAATGAGTGTAATATTGTTTTTTCTTTTGATATAAGTGACTCTCAGGTCAACTTTTTAGACCTAACAATATATGTAGAAGGTGAGAGACTTCTAACAAAGAATTTCACCAAACCGACCGATTGCAATTCTTTTATTCATTATGAAAGCAATCATCATAAGAACTGGTTAAAGAGCATACCAACTAGTCAATTCCAACGTATAAGATGGAATTGTACTAAAAAGGAGACCTACTTACGTCAATCAGAGTCGTTAAAGAAAAATGTAATTGCTAAAGGGTTTAATCCTGATCACATTGAACAGACTCGCCAATCTTGTCTTAATTTAGATTGAACCCAATTACTTTCCTCTAAGATAAAAAATAAGGATACACCCGACGATGTAGCTATTATTATGGGTTTTAATAGCCAATATAAACAAGTAGAGACCATTTTTAGGAAACATTGGGGAGTACTCACTAAAGACCCCATGTTGAAAGAACATATATCGGGGCGACCTAAATTTATCTATCGGAGGGCCAAAAACCTGAAAAATAATTTGGTTAAAAGTGTAATACCTTTAAACACTAATACAGGGAAAATTACCTCTAAAGGTTTCTACAGGTGTGGCACATGTAGTATGTGCAAAGCCTGTAAACACGGCACATCGAAAATTACTGAATACAAATCTAACCAGATGAACAAGATGTATGAAATAAAAGATTTCATCACTTGTCACAGTCAATGGGTCGTGTATTTGTTGGAATGTAGTTGTGGACGACAATATGTCGGAAAGACTAAACGCAAACTCAAGGAGCGTTTAGCAGAACATGTTAGAAATATACGAAAGGGTTTACCTACACATAATGTGTCTTCTCATTTTAAAGATATTCATGCATGCAATACAAAGGACTTAGTATTTTTTTGTGGGATACAGAGTATCAAATCCAATTGGCGTACTGACACAAGGGAGGAGGATTTGGCTAAGGCGGAGATGCGCAATATATATAAAATGAAAACAATGATGCCGAATGGGTTAAATGCAGAATTTGAGCTTAAGTGGTTCTTATAGGATGTATGGGTAAGGATAATTGAATCCTAATATATATCATTTTTCTTTTTTGAGTATCGGGGGAAATGGATCTGACGGTGTTTTTAAGGATTCTATTTGGACCAATAAGAGGATCTTCATATACACATGAGCCACCAATAAGGAGAGCATGATAGGACGCTTCGAGATTGCCTAGCAACGCACCATTGAGAGACTGAACCGGGATACAGAGTCGAATCACTTCCTGTGCCAGTGACTCTTACCGGAAGTTGTCACGGACGAAGCGTCCCGGCTACCCTAATGGCGTGCGGGCCAAATACCGGATGCAGAATTTTAATACATGTTATGGACTCTTTTTAGGAGTTACTTATAACTGGAATTGTGTATATTGGTGTTCCGAACGATGGCATAAGATCTCCTGCATAATATATGGTCCAGATAGGCGTTAAGTGTGATATGCGCTCTTTGATGACGTCTCACTATTGTCGTCATACAAACGGTCGCTTATGAATAGAATGTATAATGTTAAATACACTGTATCAATGGAGACTTTTTTGTAATGGTTTACTCTCATATAGATTTATATAATTATTTTATGTAAGATAAAGGTTTTTATCCACTTGTTAATATATATCACGTGACCGGGATTGAGGAGGTATAAATATGACTTCCGGATGATATTCCAGCACACTTTGAAAAAGGACAAGGATCCGAAACGCGTTAGTGTGCTGTGGCCTTTTGACTAAGGACATCTCCATTGGCTGTTGGGTATAGTATGATGCTTATGATATATAAGTTTCTCCTATGATTCCGGACCTAGGAGGATTGCCATCAATCATTTCTTGCCTGTTCAGCTGGTGGCGGTGTTTTTGGTCAAAGGTTGATACATTTGTTTTATGTCTGTTTTTATAGTCTTTTGTACCAATAAAATATCTTTTTAAACATTATTTCTGGGATAATAATTGAGGACCGTGATTATAAGACTCTATTGAGGATATCAGTACTACATGAACTGTTGACCCCAGCACCAAAAGAAACCTTTATGTGAACATAGGGGATTATCTGAAGGTCAGTCTATCATGTTTGATCATATATTGGTTGTATATATCTGGAGATAAAAGGAGACATTTTGGAAACGATGGACAAAGATACCTTTCAATGCACATAGGGCATTTATTGAAGGTTAGTGCTTGACAGGTTATCTCTGCCCTTGATCCTTTATTCCGTACGAAGCAATAGGAGAGGAGGAGGAGTGTTTGACAAACCTATAAAGAAACCTTTTGGTGCATATAGGACACTATTTCAAGGTCCGTGCCTGAAAAGGTGCCTACATCTCATCATATATTGGTGGGAAGGATTGTCCCTCACTAACCTCATATTTTCATCTCTTTGGGTATAATTTCCCTACTGGTGTAGTGAAGATACCCTAGGGCTGTGTGATCCTAAAAATCAATGTTCCTGAACTGAGTTTGGATAGTCACTACAAACAAGAGGAACAACAATTTATGCTGACGGCGCTGTGGTTTTGTTTCTTTGTTGTTTTTATCTGATTGTATGTGGGCTAGGTGAGCTCTGAAACAAAACTTAGCTGCAGTCTTTGGCTGGCGCAAGTAGAGAACTACTTCTTCTGTGTATTTTAGTAATTCACCCTTTGTTTTCGACTTGCGCCTCCCTAAAATGTTCTCACATAGGAATAATAGAAAATCACAATTACGTCATGTTTTTGGTAACAAGGATGGGAATGAGGTTGTTTTAGAAGATAATGATTTAGAAACAGCTATGTGGAAATTAGAAAAATTACTAATAAAAGAAGGGAAAATATTGTGGGAGATAGCCACCCTTGAGAGGTATTTAAAAGATAACATTATACCAAGGGGTTTAAGGTTAGATAAAATCCCATCATTTGATAATGAGACAGGGGATTTCAAAAAAGAGTGGTTTCATATATTAGATTCCTGTTCGTTTGCATTAATGCAGTTAATCATTGGAGAAAAAAATAGGGAACTCAATAAAATAGAAGAAATTCTGCTGACCAAAGCCTTGGTGGATCCATTCTCGGAACTCCAAGATTTTAAAGATTTGGAAAGAGAAATCATTAGAAAAGTAGAGAAAAATGAGAGAGAAATTAAATCAAAGAAACAAAAGAAATTTCAGAGGGATAGACATGATTATCAGCAGGGAGAGGAACATATGAGAACAAAAAAAAGAACATAATTTTTTAGTTGGCAAGGACCCGTCAAATACAATAGAAACCCCATATAAATCCTCCACTTCATTTGGTAAATATAAAAATCAGAAGAAAACCCAGAGGAGAGAGGAGAATATTATCCCATATAAACGAAGGTTTGGGAATAGAGATCTCGAGAAATATCGAAATCAGAGAAGGACAGAAAGAGAAGACAGCCCATTAAGGTATAAAAACACCTTTGGAGAAAGGAACCAAAATCAGAATTGGGGTCTGCAAAATAGAGATAGGTATAGAGAAAGAGATTTCAATAAAAATAGATATGAGAGAGAAGACATCGGTCATAATTATAGAAAAAACCAATATGATTCGATAAGAGAACAGGAACGTTTTTTAGATCAGAGATCAACCCACCTCTCAAGGTGGCGTTAAAGCGTAAACATCGAGGTAAAAGGGCTGGCCAATATCAAGGACCAAATAAGAAGAAAAAAAGGACTAGACGTAGGATGAACCTAATAGTGTTATGATTCCAATACTCTGGTCTGGCGAGATCTTATAGCAAGGACCCGAGTACTGGAACGTAATGCTGAGAATGAGAGTGGGAACGGGAATAGCCCCTGGCGCCCTATCTCCGTTGTCTCGCCCGTGCTGTCAGAATTCTCTTGCGAGACTATGGTTGCTTGAGCCCATGGCAGCCGTGTTTGAAGGGCGGATTATGTCTGCCCAACTCAGATGCCCCCTCAGGTCTTAATGGGAGACAAAGAGAAATCCGAGACAAGGTGATAACAAGGGGCCCTCTAACTAAACAACAAAGCCAGGGGCTACAAACTAACCTAAAACTAGAGTATGTGCGGAAAACCGCCAGGGAAAAGGACAACCAAAATACCCACTTGTCCACTCTCCTACCCGGCACCGCCGAGTTCCGGAGAGGACTGTGGAAGCGGAAACCTCCGCAAATGCTCCAAAACAGAATACAAAATAAAGCAGCCTAGGCCGCAGCATGCGGCAGAGCCGCCACTCACGAAAACCACACGAGATCCTCTGGCGACTGTTGTGGATAAATGAGGACCAGAAGACTCCTTGGGATGGGATGACAAACACCAAGATTCGGAAACTCTGAGGACAGGAATGACCGGACACAGCAGAACTGGAACAGACGTTCAGCAAACAAAAGCAGCATGCAGGAAGCTATAACCGGCGTCTGTGTGAGGCACTGGGAAGGCTTAAAACCTTGACTCCTCCAATCAGAGTTCCAGAGCCTGATTAACATAAATGTCGTGCAGCTGCCTTGCTGCACGACCAGGAAACATGTGTTTTAATTTAACTAGATCGACCCTGCAATGGGGAACGCAGTCCGCCCGTGGCGTCCCCGTTGCTAGGGTCCTGGCGGCTCGGCGCGCCCGGCGTCCTAGCGTTGCTAGGGAGCCGGCGGCTCAGCGCGCACGGCGTCCTAGCGTTGCTAGGGACCCGGCTGCTCAGCACGCTCGGCGTCCCTAGTTGCTAGGCGCCGGGCCGCGAAGGGAATCCGGACCGCGGCGCCTAACAGTACCCCTCCCCCCTTGAGGAGAGGTCAATGAACCCCTAAAGCCAGGTTTCTGAGGAAATTCCAGAAAAAATTATCTCTTGAGTTTAGGGGCATGAAGATCCTTATCCAGGACCCAAGACCTTTCCTCCGGACCATAGCCTTTCCAGTGGACCAAAAAATAAAGCCGACCCCGGGACACTTTAGAATCAAGAACCTTCTCCACCAAGAACTCCTGTTGTCCCTGTACATCCACCGGAGAGCTACCCTGAGAGGTCCTCCGAGGAAATCTACTGGAAGAAACATATTGTTTCAACAGGGAACAGTGAAAGGTATTTCCAATTCTGAGAGATCTAGGTAAACGTAGCCGAAAGGCAACTGGGTTGACCTTCTTAATGATAAGAAACGGTCCAATAAATTTGGGTCCCAGTCTAGCCGAGGATTGTCGAAGCTTGATGTTGCGAGTTGACAACCACACCTTATCTCCCACCTTAAAAGTGCAAGGACGTCGGAGCCTATCAGAAAATGTCTTTTCTCGGAAGGCCGCTTTTCTGAGAGCAAAGTGCACTTTTCTCCAAATTGCTCTGAGATGGGAGGTTAAGGACAACGAGGAAACAGGAGAATGATGAAAAAAAGAGTTGGCTCTAGGGTGAAAACCAAAAACTGAAAAGAATGGAGACTCTTTGGTGAAGGAATGACAAGAGTTATTATAAGAAAATTCAGCCAAAGGGAGAAACTCGGACCAATCATTCTGGAGTTTGGCCGAATACTAACGTAAATACTGTTTTAGTGACTGGTTGACTCGTTCGGTTTGCCCGTTAGACTGTGGTTGGTAACCAGATGTTAAAGACAGTTTCATCTTCAATGAGGCACAAAAACGTTTCCAGAATCGTGCGATGAATTGTGGACCCCGATCAGAAACGATATCAGTGGGCAAACCATGAAGCCTGAACACATGGCAGAGGAACAAAACTGCCAACCCTTGAGCAGAAGGCAATCGGGGAAGAGCAATAAAATGAGCCATTTTGCTAAAACGGTCCACTACCACCCAAATGACTCGGAATCCGGCTGAAAGGGGAAGGTCAACCACAAAATCCATGGAAATATGAGACCATGGCCTGAGAGGAACAGTTAAAGGCATGAGTTGCCCGTTAGGCAACGAACGAGGAACCTTATGCTGTGCACAAACCTGACAGGAAGGGACGAATTCCTTAACGTCTTTAGGAAGACTAGGCCACCACACTGAGCGAGAGACTAACTCCAAGGTCTTAATGATACCTGGATGCCCTGAGACTTTGTTGTCCTGAAACTCAGCTAAAACAGTGCCTCTCAAAAATTCAGGGACATAAAGACGACCAGCAGGAGTAAGTCTAGGAGCTTGGTGTTGAAGCTGGTTTAACTGAGTAAATAAATCCTGTGTGAGGCCTGCCCGGATGACCGAAGATGGAACTATGGGGGTAACAACAGGATTGCTATTGTGAACCGGAAGAAAGCTACGTGAGAGGGCATCAGCTTTCGTATTCTTGGAACCAGGCCTGAAGGTGATTATAAACCTGAAACGAGTAAAAAATAATGCCCAACGTGCCTGCCGAGCATTAAGCCGTTTAGCTGATTCAATATACTGCAGGTTTTTATGGTCAGTAAAAACTGAAATAGTATGTGTAGCTCCCTCCAGCCAATAACTCCACTCCTCAAAAGCCCATTTTACTGCCAGTAACTCCCGATTACCAACGTCATAGTTGGATTCAGCGGAGGATAATTTCCTGGACATGAAGGCACAAGGATGTAACTCCAGAGACTCCGGATCTGCCTGAGAAAGGACAGCCCCCACTCCAACCTCTGAGGCATCAACCTCCACAATAAAGGGCAGTTCCGGATTAGGATGTCTGAGGACAGGAGCCGAGACAAATGCTTGTTTCAAGGCCCGGAAGGACAACTCAGCTTCATGTGACCAATTGGAGGGATCCGCTCCTTTTTTAGTCAGCGCTACTATGGGAGCGACCAGGTCAGAAAAAGTATGAATGAACCGCCTATAATAATTCGCAAACCCTAAAAAGAGCTGAATTGCTTTTAAATTAGTGGGTTGCGCCCAATTAAGGATGGCCTAGAGCTTCTTCGGTTCCATGGAAAATCCCTGGGGAGAAATTATGTACCCTAAAAAAGATACCTCTGTGATGTGAAAATCACACTTCTCCAGCTTGGCATATAAATGATTCTCACGTAACTTTTGAAGAACCTGACGCACCTGGGTAACATGTTGTTCCATCGACTCAGAATATATCAAGATGTCAAAATAATAGCGCAGCCTCCATTCTTTCTTGTATATCAAGATGTCGTCTAAATAAACGACCACGAATTTCCCAAGGAAGTCACGGAGAACATCGTTAATGAGGTCTTGAAAAACCGCCGGAGCATTTGACAGGCCGAACGGCATCACCAGGTATTCATAGTGACCGGACTGAGTGCTGAAAGCCGTCTTCCACTCATCCCCAGATTTAATTCGGATGAGGTTGTAAGCTCCCCTAAGGTCAATTTTAGAGAAAATCACGGCGGAACGTAACTGATCAAAGAGTACAGAAATTAACGGCAAAGGATAGGTATTTTTAACAGAGATCTTATTCAGTGCCCTAAAATCAATGCATGGTCTTAGCGAGCCATCTTTTTTCTCCACAAAGAAAAAACCAGCACTTAAGGGAGATTTTGATGGTCTAATAAATCCCTTCTTTAGGCTTTCCTGAATATAATTATTCATGGCCGTGGTTTCTGGCCCGGAAAAGGCATATAATCTCCCCTTAGGCAAAGTGGCCCCTGGAACTAGTTCAATTGCGCAATCATAGGACCGATGGGGAGGCAGAATGTCCGCATTGCCTTTGGAGAACACATCAGCAAAATCCTGGTATTCCACAGGAATGAGCTCTGGGATGACTGCTGCAACCCTGATTGGATAAGAAATACATTCTTTAGCACAAAAAGAACCCCATTGAGAAATCTCCCCGGACCGCCAATCAATGGTGGGATTATGAAAGGCAAGCCAAGGGTGACCCAAAACTACAGGAACTGCCGGGCAATGTGTAAGGTAGAATTCAATATTTTCAGAATGTAAGGCTCCTACTGTAAGTATTACTGGAGGTGTACGGTGAGTAATTACCCCGTTGGAAAGAGGACCCCCATCCAAGCCGTGCATGGTGATACATCTATCCAACGGTAAATATGGAATACCTAAGGCCTTAGCCCAAGTTAAATCCATAAAGTTTCCTGCAGCTCCACTGTCGACAAAGGCCAACACAAATGAACTGAGGCTGCCAAAGGAAACTTTAACAGGGACTAATAGAGAGTTGTTTGAGGAGATAAGCTGCAGACCTAAGTGAACCCCCTCACAATTCACCTGGTCAGAGCGTTTCCCGACTTATTCGGGCAGTTACGAGCGAAATGTCCCTTACCCCCACAGTATAAACAAAGACCGGAATTTTGTCTCCTGGTTCTTTCCTCAGGAGACAGCCGGGAGAGACCCATCTGCATGGGCTCCTCGACGTCTTCTGGGAAGGTATAAACACAAGGATTAGGCCTTACAGTTGTTCCTCTTTCAGCCCTCCGCTCTCGGAGACGACGATCAATTTTTATAGCAAGCTCCATTAGTTTATCGAGAGTCTCAGGAGCGGGGTACTGGAGGAGACTGTCTTTAATGAAATCAGATAAACCGAGGCGAAACTGACTGCGCAGGGCCGGGTCATTCCAGCCACAGTCGTTCGACCAACGGCGAAACTCGGTACAATAAACCTCCGCTGGATTTCTACCTTGTTTGAGAGCACGCAGATGACTCTCAGCTGACGCCTCTCTATCTGGGTCATCATACAAGAGCCCTAGTGACTTAAAAAAGGCGTCTACAGATAGCAACGCAGGATCCTCAGTTTTTAAACCAAACGCCCAGGTCTGAGGATCCCCCTGGAGTAATGAAATAATAATCCCCACCCGCTGGGATTCAGTACCAGAGGATGCAGGTCTTAAACGAAAATATAGCTTACAAGCTTCTTTAAAATTAAAAAAATCCTTTCTGTCACCGGAAAAACGATCGGGTAAATGCATCTTTGGTTCTGGGACTACCATCGGGGAGGCTCGCAAAAGATCTTCCTGCGATCTCACCCGAAGAGAAAGATCCTGAACCATCTGAGTAAGTTCTTGCATCTGGTTGACTAAGAGCTGACCGGGATTAGGTCCTAAACCTGTCGGATTCATGAGGCCGATAAACTCTCACAAAAACAGAATGAGAAAAAATTAAACCCCCTTTAATTTTTAAGTTTTGTGGGCCGGTTATAATATGATTCCAATACTCTGGGTTATGATTCCAATACTCTGGTCTGGGGAGATCTTATAGCAAGGACCCGAGTACTGGAACGTAATGCTGAGAATGAAAGTTGGAACGGGAATAGCCCCTGGCGCCCTATCTCCGTTGTCTCGCCCGTGCTGTCAGAATTCTCTTGCGAGACTATGGTTGCTTGAGCCCATGGCAGCCGCGTTTGAAGGGCGGATTACGTCTGCCCAACTCCGATGCCCCCTCAGGTCTTAATGGGAGACAAAGAGAAATCCGAGACAGGGTGATAACAAGGGGCCCTCTAACTAAACAACAAAGCCAGGGGCTACAAACTAACCTAAAACTAGAGTATGTGCGGAAAACCGCCAGGGAAAAGGACAACCAAAATACCCACTTGTCCACTCTCCTACCCGGCACCGCCGAGTTCCGGAGAGGACTGTGGAAGCGGAAACCTCCGCAAATGCTCCAAAACAGAATACAAAATAAAGCAGCCTAGGCCGCAGCACGCGGCAGAGCCGCCACTCACGAAAACCACACGAGATCCTCTGGCGACTGTTGTGGATAAATGAGGACCAGAAGACTCCTTGGGATGGGATGACAAACACCAAGATTCGGAAACTCTGAGGACAGGAATGACCGGACACAGCAGAACTGGAACAGACGTTCAGCAAACAAAAGCAGCATGCAGGAAGCTATAACCGGCGTCTGTGTGAGGCACTGGGAAGGCTTAAAACCTTGACTCCTCCAATCAGAGTTCCAGAGCCTGATTAACATAAATGTCGTGCAGCTGCCTTGCTGCACGACCAGGAAACGTGTTTTAATTTAACTAGATCGACCCTGCAACGGGGAACGCGTTCCGCCTGTGGCGTCCCCGTTGCTAGGGTCCAGGCGGCTCGGCGCGCCCGGCGTCCTAGCGTTGCTAGGGAGCCGGCGGCTCAGCGCGCACGGCGTCCTAGCGTTGCTAGGGACCCGGCGACTCAGCACGCTCGGCGTCCCTAGTTGCTAGGTGCCGGGCCGCGAAGGGAACCCGGACCGCGGCGCCTAACAAATAGAAGGTACTCAACCAATAGAAAATCAATCAATTGTGGACGATAATAAAACTAAAGTATATAATTTGAGTGATTACATTTGTAGTAAGGAAGAACAAATTGTGTTGGAGAAAGGATTAAAATTTGCTCCCTCTAACCATGTGGATGATTTTGAGGTCTTTATTGATCTGCAAAAATTCTTCAGAAAATTAGCATTAAAAAGGTTCTTTGCAGAAAAAAAAGAGGGCCCCAACATGGACATAAATGAAATAGGTCCACACTCTGTATTCAAGCGTAGGTCCACTTTCTATCCTGCCCATAAAAAGGGGTGTTTTGTGGAGTCCTTTGAAAAATTAGTTAAAGAAGATTTGGAGAGGACGGTCTTCAAAAAAGCCAAACATGTAAATATGTCCAAAAGTGAAAGATTGGCTATTCTTTCCTTACAAGCTAACTCTACTATAGTTATTAAACCCGCCGATAAGGGCGGCGGGGTTGTCATAATGAACAGAGATGATTATAATGCAGAAATTTTCAGACAGTTAGCAGAGACTAATACATATAAAAAAACTAAGGGCAGACCCTTCGGATAAAGTGAAACAAAAATTAAATGTGTTATTATCCCTTTATACTTCCAAAAATGTTATCACTGATAAGGAACAATTGTATATGATTGTCGAGAAACCTTCTATACCCGTTCTATATGTCCTACCTAAGATCCACAAGTCTTTAATTAAACCACCCGGCAGGCCTATAGTGGCTGGCACTAATTCGGTATTGGCCAATTTATCACACTTCATTGACCATATGTTACAGCCAATAGTTATTAGAACTCGAGCATATTTGAAGGATACCATCGATGTCATTAGAAAAATAGATAATATGAGTTGGACATCAGATTTGTGGTTAGTGACTGCTGATGTCATGTCACTATATACTATTATTGATCACAGCAAAGGCTTGGAATCGATTGGTTTCTTCTTAGAACAAGAGGAATACTATGTTGAGAGGAAAAATTTCGTCCTGGAGGGGATTAGTCTCATCTTAAATAACAATTTTTTCAAATTTGAGGATTCCTTCTATTTACAATTAAAAGGGACTGCCATGGGCACCAGGTTTGCGCCCAGTTACGCCAATTTGTTTATGGCGTATTGGGAGGAGTTTAACATCTGGAAACATCTCTCCCTGGGCGCAGGCCTGGTGTCCTGGCATCGCTATATAGACGATGTGTTGTTTATATGGAAGGGTGATCGGCAGTCCCTTGATATATTCTGTAATTAATTAAATCAAAATGAGTGTAATATTGTTTTTTCTTTTGATATAAGTGACTCTCAGGTCAACTTTTTAGACCTAACAATATATGTAGAAGATGAGAGACTTCTAACAAAGAATTTCACCAAACCGACCGATTGCAATTCTTTTATTCATTATGAAAGCAATCATCATAAGAACTGGTTAAAGAGCATACCAACTAGTCAATTCCAACGTATAAGACGGAATTGTACTAAAAAGGAGACCTACTTACGTCAATCAGAGTCGTTAAAGAAAAATTTAATTGCTAAAGGGTTTAATCCTGATCACATTGAACAGACTCGCCAATCTTGTCTTAATTTAGATTGAACCCAATTACTTTCCTCTAAGATAAAAAAATAAGGATACACCCGACGATGTAGCTATTATTATGGGTTTTAATAGCCAATATAAACAAGTAGAGACCATTTTTAGGAAACATTGGGGAGTACTCACTAAAGACCCCATGTTGAAAGAACATATATCGGGGCGACCTAAATTTATCTATCGGAGGGCCAAAAACCTGAAAAATTATTTGGTTAAAAGTGTAATACCTTTAAACACTAATACAGGGAAAATTACCTCTAAAGGTTTCTACAGGTGTGGCACATGTAGTATGTGCAAAGCCTGTAAACGCGGCACATCGAAAATTACTGAATACAAATCTAACCAGATGAACAAGATGTATGAAATAAAAGATTTCATCACTTGTCACAGTCAATGGGTCGTGTATTTGTTGGAATGTAGTTGTGGACGACAATATGTCGGAAAGACTAAACGCAAACTCAAGGAGCATTTAGCAGAACATGTTAGAAATATACGAAAGGGTTTACCTACACATAATGTGTCTTCTCATTTTAAAGATATTCATGCATGCAATACAAAGGACTTAGTATTTTTTTGTGGGATACAGAGTATCAAATCCAATTGGCGTACTGACACAAGGGAGGAGGATTTGGCTAAGGCGGAGATGCGCAATATATATATAAAATGAAAACAATGATGCCGAATTGGTTAAATGCAGAATTTGAGCTTAAGTGGTTCTTATAGGATGTATGGGTAAGGATAATTGAATCCTAATATATATCCTTTTTCTTTTTTGAGTATCGGGGAAAATGGATCTGACGGTGTTTTTAAGGATTCTATTTGGACCAATAAGAGGATCTTCATATACACATGAGCCACCAATAAGGAGAGCGTGATAGGACGCTTCGAAATTGCCTAGCAACGCACCATTGAGAGACTGAACCGGGATACAGAGTCGAATCACTTCCTGTGCCAGTGACTCTTACCGGAAGTTGTCACGGACGAAGCGTCCCGGCTACCCTAATGGCGTGCGGGCCAAATACCGGATGTAGAATTTTAATACATGTTATGGACTCTTTTTAGGAGTTACTTATAACTGGAATTGTGTATATTGGTGTTCCGAACGATGGCATAAGATCTCCTGCATAATATATGGTCCAGATAGGCGTTAAGTGTGATATGCGCTCTTTGATGACGTCTCACTATTGTCGTCATACAAACGGTCGCTTATGAATAGAATGTATAATGTTAAATACACTGTACCAATAGAGACTTTTTTGTAATGGTTTACTTTCATATAGATTTATATAATTATTTTATGTAAGATAAAGGTTTTTATCCACTTGTTAATATATATCACGTGACCGGGATTGAGGAGGTATAAATATGACTTCCGGGTGATATTCCAGCACACTTTGAAAAAGGACAAGGATACGAAACGCATTAGTGTGCTGTGGCCTTTTGACTAAGGACATCTCCATTGGCTGTTGGGTATAGTATGATGCTTATGATATATAAGTTTCTCCTATGATTCCGGACCTAGGAGGATTGCCATCAATCATTTCTTGCCTGTTCAGCCGGTGGCAGTGTTTTTGGTCAAAGGTTGATACATTTGTTTTATGTCTGTTTTTATGGTCTTTTGTACCAATAAAATATCTTTTCTAACATTATTTCTGGGACAATAATTGAGGACCGTGATTATAAGACTCTATTGAGGATATCAGTACTACATGAACTGTTGACCCCAGCACCAAAAGAAACCTTTATGTGAACATAGGGGATTATCTGAAGGTCAGTCTATCGTGTTTGATCATATATTGGTTGTATATATCTGGTGATAAAAGGAGACATTTTGGAAACGATGGACAAAGATACCTTTCAATGCACATAGGGCATTTATTGAAGGTCAGTGCTTGACAGGTTATCTCTGCCCTTGATCCTTTATTCCGTACGAAGCAATAGGAGAGGAGGAGGAGTGTTTGACAAACCTATAAAGAAACCTTTTGGTGCATATAGGGCAATATTTCAAGGTCAGTGCCTGAAAAGGTGCCTACATCTCATCATATATTGGTGGGAAGGATTGTCCCTCACTAACCTCATATTTTCATCTCTTTGGGTATAATTTCCCTACTGGTGTAGTGAAGATACCTTAGGGCTGTGTGATCCTAAAAATCAATGTTCCTGAACTGAGTTTGGATAGTCGCTACAAACAAGAGGAACAACAATTTATGCTGACGGCGCTGTGGTTTCGTTTCTTTGTTGTTTTTACTCCCTGGATATGACCCCCTCGATCATAGCTGCATGTAGCAATTGATGTAATTCAGATAAACTTCTTTGCTTCCAACTTTATCTTTTTATAAATATGATGCAATGTGTTTGTTTGATTTGCCATACTAAATAATCTTTTGATGATTTTATTGTGAAATTAATTTATATAAGGATAATTACTATTCAATTGAGAACCAGGTTTTCTCAACTAATGACATAATTTCCCCTATAAAAGGGGAGACGGTCTCACTATCAGATGCCTTTGAGAAAGCTGCTTAAAGCAGCGAAACACGTCAGGCTGTGGACCAAGACAGTGGACCTTTCCAGACCGTATCAATTCCTGCTCTGGACAATATCAAGGACAGCACAACCAGCTCCAACTTGCGAACTGTGAGCCAGGATTCCATCTACTTAGGCTGCCATTGCCGTACAAGCCTATCTACTGAACTCCGTTTACTGGAACACAGGAACTGGTAAAATTCCGTTCAATTGTAACTTAATTGTCATTTCAACTGTCCGATTATCACATATGCCTGGAAACTAACTCTTAACAGGAGGCCCTAATATCATCAAGTGGCCAATTCAATACACCTGTAATTCGGCGTGGATGTCTGGATTTAAGTTGAACTTTCCACCTTCTGGTCCTAAATAGAGATTGCTCAGTGCACAAAATATATATTTTTTAATTTTTTTTTACATTAAATACATGTTTTATAAATGTATGTGAAATTGTCAGCGCTGTGTATATATTTGTTTGTTTGTTTAAATATGGGAAACTTGCTAAGCAAATAGTTCATTATTGTTGAGGTGGGTCCAGTGAGAGACTGAGTCTCTGTCACTCCTGCAACTTTTACATGCCTATATGAAATCACTGTTAGGTAACTGGACTCTGGGCCCTATTCAGACCTGATCGCTGTTGTGCGTTTTCACAAAGCGGGCGATTATCAAACTACTGCCCATGCATATTTACCGCAATGCGCATGCTCGACACCAAACGGTGACAGGGTGGTGCAAAAATTTTGATTGCAAGGCTGTTTGCAAGGTGATTGACAGGAAAAGGACATTTGTGGGTGGTAACTGGCTGTTTTCTGGGAGTGTCAGGAAAAACGCAGGCATTCCTGAACGTTGTCAGGAAGGGTGTGTGATGTCAGCTCCAGCCCTAAACAGCCTGATTTCTTTGCACTGGAGGAGTAACTATTGATCTACGCACAGACTGCACACACTGCACAGAATGGGAAAAACATTCGATGGTGAGTGTGATGCGAACGGTTTTGCAGCTGTCCGCTGACTGAGGAGAATTTTCACACAGCGTACACATGCAATCGCATACTTGCACGGGGCGAATTTTCACTCCCCCTGGGCGCCGACTATCTGATCGCAGGACAGTGTAATTTGCAGCACAGAGATCAGGTCTAAATCGGGCCCTCTATCTCTCAACTTTTATATGCCAATATGAAATCACTGTTAGGTAAAATAGACTATATTTTTTAATTATCTGTTCCTAACTTATACTAAAACAGGAAATCACTGTGTATTAGTGGGGGTGTACTGGACTGTTGATGTTCACACCTAGGTTACATCTTTTGTTGTGGGTGGGGTTTCAGTGGGTGGGGGCTGCTAGCAATCTGGCCTGTACCAATGTGTGCATTTCTATTTAATCAGTACATGTTAGGCTGTGAAGTATGTTAATGTAAAGTATGAGGATAATATTAATATGAACATCGAAGAGATACCGGAAATAAACAGGAGAGAAACAGAAGGACAGCAAACTATCATCCACACCTCCACCAAATGGTCTGCAATCAACATGCTACAGTGATTAACCTAATCCACTACCACCAACGCCTGCAGACTGCACAGCCTGGACACTGAACTCCCTGTCCTATTAACTAAAAGCCCTAATGCTCTCACCCATTGCTTTCTGTTCCTCAGATACACTAACTACATCCACTGTGTAACATTCTCAGCCTTCCAATACTTCCCAATAATTCCTGGATGCACTGTCTCTGCTTTTACTACATCCCCCTTCCCTTTGTTCATTTTATGTTACACCCACTCCATTCTATATTATTCCTCTGAACAACACAACTGTACTGGAATTATGGTCCTCGATCCTGTCCCATACCAATCCTCACTGCCAGGTCTCACCCCCCCCCCTCCCCAATTTCCAGACCATCCACATGCACTCATAACCCAGCCAACCTGATCCCCATCTCCCCTGTTCCTTCCTTTCTAATGTGCACTCTGGAATGCTAGATCAATCTGCAAAAAGCTGCCAACTATCCACAACCTCTTCATCTCCCACTCTTTTAACCTCGCCATCACTGAAACCTGGCTTTCCTCCTCTGACAACACCTCCCCTGCTAACCTCTTCTAAGGAGGCCTCTCCTTCACCCACTCGGTCAGAGCTGATGGCCGCCAGGGTGGAGGAGTGGGCATCCTTCTCTCCCCAAACTGCACCTTTCGGGTCATCTCACCTGAGCCGTCACTCACCTTCTCCACCTTTAAGGTCCACACTATCCGCCTCTTCTACACCATTCACCTTCTTGTGGCAGTGATCTACCCCCCCCCCCTCCCCCCTCGCCGCTGCTCACCTTTCCTTGACAACTTTGCTGCCTGGCTTCTTCACTTTCTCTCCTTCGTCCTCCCCTCTATCATCCTCGGCAACTTTAACATCCCTAATAGCATCACTAATGCAGCTTCCACTACTCTTCTTGTCATTACCTCCTCCTTGGGACTTTCTCAATGGACCTCCACCCCACTCACAATCTCGGCCACTCCCTTGACCTTGTCTTTACCCACCGATTGTGATCTCTCTGAGTTCTCAAACTCTTCCTCCCCTCTCTCTGACCACCATCTTCTTTCACCCCCTCATCTTTCCCTCTCCTCTCCACACCCAGTCCCACCATCACCAGATGCAATCTCGGGTCTCTCGACCCAGCTATCCTGTCCTCCCTAGAGACTTTCCTCTTTCCACCTTGACCTGCCCCAACAAGGCTGCATTCTTCTATAACTCTTCCCTAACCTCTGCTTTTGACTCTGTGAGCCCCCTCTACTCTGTCCCCCTCCGCCGCTCTAAACCCCAACCCTGGTGCATCAAACTAACATGATTCTTACAAAAATGTTCACGCTCCACTGAATGCTTCTGGAGAAAATCTGATTGTCTGCCAGACTTCCTTCATTTTAAGTTTATTCTATCCTCCTACAGCTCTGCTCTCTCTATCTGCTCTTTCTCCTCGCCAAGCAATCCTTTTTCCAATCACTCATCTCTTCTTCATCTCTTCTCAGTCCTCCAGTCCATGCCGTCTCTTTGAAACTTTCAACACTCTCTTTGAAACTTCCAACACTCTCCTTCGCCCCTCTCCTCCTCCCCTCCAATCCTCCCTCACTGCCATTGACTATGCCTCCTTCATCTCCAAATTTGAGATCCGACACGATATCTCCTCCCATCACCCCTCTGCTGCCCCCCTACCCCATCATCTTTCCCCTCTATCCTTCCCTTTCCTCCTTTCGCCCCACTACAGACAAGTAGGTCCACTCACTCATCTTATCCTTTCCCCCTCTACCTTCCCCTTGGACCCCCTCCCGTCTCCTCCGTTCCCTCCCCCCCACTGGCTGCTCCCTCCTTGCTCACCACTTCAACCTATCAATCTCTACTGACATCTTTCCCTCACCATTCAAACATGCTCTGGTCTCACTTATTCTAAATAAAAACAATCTCGACCCTTCATCACCCACTAGCTACCACCCCATCTCTTTTCTCCTATTTGCCACCAAACTACTTGAATGGCTGGTTTACGGCTGTCTCACCAGCTACCTCACTGACAACTCCACCCTTGATCCCCTACAGTCTGGCCTTCGGCCAGTCTACTCCATTGAGACTGCCCTGGTGAAAGTCACCAATGACCTGTACAAATCCAGGGGCCACTTCTCTCTGCTTATCCTTCTGGACCTCTCTGCTGCCTTCGACACAGTGGATCATCCTCTCCCCCTCCCCACATGCCAAAACATTGGCCTCTAGTACTGTCCTTGACTGGTTTACCTCTAACCTCACTAACTGCTTCTCGGTGTCTTCCTCTGGCACCACCTAAAACCCTTCCATCCTTCCTGTTGGTGTCCTTCAGGGTTTTGTTCTTGGCCCCCTTCTGTTCTCCCTGAACACCTGTACCATGGGTGCACTCATTAACTCATTTGGCCTTCAATACCACCTTTATGCTGATGACACACAACTCTACCTCTCCTCTCCTGATCTGTCCCCCACTGTCCTCTCTTAGGTTTCCAGCTGCCTCTCCGCCATCTCCTCCTGGAGCGCTCTCTGAAGCTCAACATTGACAAAACTGAACTCATTATCTTAACCCCAGCCAGAGTAACACCCCCTACCAATATCTCCATCACTGTTGACAACACCATCATCTCCCCTGTTCCCCAACTCCGCTGTTTGGGCATCACTCTTGACTCATCTCTCTCCTTTGCACCCCACGTCCAAGCACTGGTGCAATCCTGTCAGTTCCAGCTATGCAACATTGCCCGCATCAGGCCATTTCTCTCCCAGAGTACAACTAAACGAATCATCCACTCACTGGTGCTCTCACGGCTCGACTACTGCAACGTTCTCCTCATTGGCCTCACTCGCTCCCCTCCAATCTGTCCTCAACTCTGCAGCTAGGTTTATCTGCCTCTCCCGCTGCTCCACTTCTGCCACTCCCCTTCAACAAAATCTGCACTGGCTCCCATTCCCCTACAGAATCCTCTTCAAACTCCTCACCCTCACATTCAAGGCCATCTCTAATTCCATTGCTCCCTACATCTCCAACCTCCACTCCCTTCATACTCACCTCTCTTCTACCCTGGTCACTGCTTTCCATGCTCGAGTTCAGTATTTTGCCCGTTCTGTACCCCTTCAGCGGAACGCGCTCCCCCGCTCCATTAGACTCTCCCTTACTTTGCAAAGCTTCAAACGGGCACTGAAAACACACCTATTCACCAAAGCATACCCTTCCGATGCATAACCTAGTCCTGGGGCTGCTCCTCCATCCCCCCGCCTCATGCCTTGACCATCTTTGCATTACTTACATCCTGCCATCAGGCTACCTCCCGCTAGCTTGCACCTCATGTCATCTATCTGTCATCCCTTCCCACTAGATTGTTAGCTCCTCAGAGCAGGGCCCTCTTCCCTCTTGTTGTCAAAGCCCTCTTCTCACATTTCACTTACAGCTCTCTCCTCAGCGACTATCTTTACCCGCATATTCTCTTGCTGGTAAAGGCTCATCTCTATCTATGACCACCAGCCCCTAGTAGTATGCTGATTACTCCCTCGCTACTTACATCTAAGATGTATTGAGAATTGTGGTGCTCTTTGTTACCAGTACTTTTTTTTTTTACTGTAATGTTAAGTTCTGTTTCCCTATACTGTTCTATTGTATGCCCGTTGTACGGTGCTGCGAAACACTTGTGACGCCTTATAAATAAAACGTATTAATAATGATACCAGGTTATGAAGAGGCCTCACTGTAAAGCATTCTGTACTGCAGGTGACTTGGACGTTGTTTTTCTCCTTATTTTATTTCATTGGAACTTATCACTTGTGTGACTATTTAAACTATTATAATCTTGTAAACTTTTTTGTAACTATAAGCTTTGAAGATTTTCTTGAAATTAAATTCCATAATTTTTAGTTCTGGTTTCTGTGTTTTCAACCCAAGGACCCGAGTGGCCCACGTAACCTATACTTTTTTAAGTATTAATAATTGTGTGTGTGGGTGAGAGCAGAAGCTCGCCCTGGATGTGGTCCCTCGAAGTTCATTTAGCCTGGCTGGCGCACAGAAAGGTACTTCTGCTGGTGGCAGTGACCGTGTTGATTTACCACATGCACTGAAGTAACCAGAAAGGTTTCACGGGCGGCGATTCTCAGATCGGCGTATTTGGAGGATCGGCATGATGGAGTTGTGAAAGAGACCCGGTGATGTGTGGAACCAAGGATCTGGCAAAGTGAGACTAGAGCCCGGACCAGTGAAAGAACCGGGACTGAATCTCAGAGAATATATCTCACCAATGCTCTTAAAGGACTGCCCATTGACAGTTCTTTCCATCAGTTGGTAATGTTTACCCTTTTGGCCACTTGTGGATACCCATTGTTTTGTTGAATGTCTGACTATGATGAGATTTGTTTTTATGTTTTATTAAATAGTACTTCATTATATTTGCCTTTCTACCCTGGGAGGTTTGACAATATCATGTTCAATCAAATCGGTGTGCCCTTGTAGTGAAGAGAACACATCCATGTTGTACCATCACCTCTGCCTGCCACTGTTGCTCTATGGACAAGGTAGGTTCTATGGTAATGAAGAACTTTTCCATTATTGTTCTAAACAGTCCTGGCACTGACTCATCATCATGCGATAATTTCAATAAATGTACATATATATTGCACTTCCTACTTCTGGCCTGCCAGACCTCATAGTTTACAGGGCCAACAACTGCCTCTACCACCTTGTAGGGTTCCTGCCAATGAGCAAAGAGCTTACTCTCTTGGTTTGGCACTAAAATCAAGACAGGACTAGGTTATCATATTAGTATCATAATTTCTCTTACGTCCTAGAGGATGCTGGGGACTCCGTAAGGACCATGGGGTATAGACGGGCTCCGCAGGAGATAGGGCACCTAAAAAGAACTTTGACTATGGGTGTGCACTGGCTCCTCCCTCTATGCCCCTCCTCCAGACCTCAGTTAGATCTTGTGCCCAGAGGAGAATGGGTGCACTGCAGAGAGCTCTCCAGAGTTTTCTGTGGAAAAAGAATTTTGTTAGGTTTTTTTATTTTCAGTAGAAAAAAATTTGAAATAGTACCCAACGGTGCGCATAGGCAGCTAGTCAGTGCAGTATCTTAAAGGGGCTTTTCCAACCCCAAAAGCAAATAGTGGAAGAAAGAGAAAAGATACTACTTCACCAGCGCCTGCCCCGTTTAGAACGGGGTCATCCACCTCTTACTTCCCGGTAACTTCTCTTATTGAGGAATATTCATATGAATTGTATACCGGAAGGAGAGAGAGAAAAGCAAATGATAGTGTATTACCGTTAAAAAACAAAGGTTTTTATTTTAACACATCATTCTAAAACATTTAAAATTCCAATGTGGAAATAGCTGGTCAATGACACGGCATGTGTCATAAATAAACAAAGACATTCACATGTAATCCACCCTCATGAGAGGAACAGATGCAATGGCTGATTACCGGTTCCTGGTGAACTGATGTGCGTCAGTTCTAAAGCGCATTTAGACCTTGGTGGTCTTACCCAGCTGCAGCAAGGGGATCTCCCGGTCTCAGTCTCGTCCAGGCGTCGGTTCAGTCCCAAAGTATCGGTATCAACATGTGGGGGAAGAAAGGCAAGGTACCCACGCGTTCCGACCCGCCTCGGGTCTTTCTCAAGGTCTACTGCCAAAAGTAGAATGCCTCACTTGCTCCGAGTCCCCCGGTTTTATCCCCACCCTCCGGATCCCATTGGTCCCAGCACAGCTGATCCCTATACATTGAATTACCTACATGTCCATGATCGTTGTGTGCTAAGACCATTTCCGCCTTTGTGCATCACGTTGCTATAGGGACTCCAATCGGCTGGTTCTTGTGTTTGTCACGTGACTATGACCACGTACGTGTCCGTTCTCATCATTACGTGCTTACGTATATTAGTTGTTCCTACGGCTTTCGGCCGTTGTTATGACGACCTGAGTCTCGTTCTGCTCAATGCAGATAGATGTTACGTTGACACTGTGTATTCGCCGAGGAGGTCACATGACCGTGGCTGTCGTCATTGTTCAGTCCCTCTTAGCAGTTACGGGTATCGTGGGAATCCTCTTGGAGTCATAAGAGGAAATTACTCGGTACTTTCCACATTTATGTCTATTTCTGGACATCAGATCAGCATAAGTCATATCTAATAAAGGAGTACAGAATTATTACTATATGACAAACTTTTGCAGGGTAATAATGCAATTTAACTTAGACTAATTGACAGACCCTCCACCATTTGTAGGATAAGAATTAGAATTATTTCTTTGAAAAGAAAGGAAGGTATATTATTCAAAGAAGGACATTGTCAATGGGGAGTGTCTCAAAACCAATGCCAATTATGGAGTTCGACTTGGCATTGTAATCTATCTGGTATTGCAAAGTACATTGATAGGGGAGTTTTGTTGCTCCATATCCACCAGTGCAAGGGGAAACCTTTTGCAATAGTGGAGTTGGAGCCCCGTCCTACTATAAATTTATTTAAGAAGACAAATCTAATCCCAATATGCATTAAATATGGAAAAAAGGGGGGGGGGGGTGCAGGAAACTAGAGGAACCATTTTATTTCAAAGTCCAAATTCAATCCCCCTGGCTGAAGGGTGCCTAGGTCGTAGATCATCTTCATTTCGGTTTTTGCTAATTGTTGGGCTAGATCCCGCCGTCGCCAATGTCCCTTCACCCATTTTAGACCTACAAATCTTTTTATTGCCCCGGTGGAGCAATCATGATGTTTTCTAAAGTGGTCCGAGAGGGCATGCGTCTCTAGCCCCCTTTTGATGTTTCTTAAATGCTCCCCCCATCGTACTTTCAACACTCTAGAGGTCCTTCCTATATAAAATAGGTTGCAGTCACACTCTATTGCATATATGGCATTCTTCGTGTTGCAGGTGATGAAGTCTTTGATCTCAGATTTCTTCCCATTAATAGAGACTTCACTTGTTTTACTTTGATCTTTTACTTCCCTACATGCAACACAGTTCATACATCGATGGAATCCTTTAGTTCTGATTCCTGATCGCATCGTTGGTGGTAATGCGCTGCGTACAAGACTATTACCCAAGTTGGGTGCTTTTCTATATACGCATTTGGCTCTCTGTGGGAGTTGTGACCCCAATATCGGGTCCTTCTGTAGGATCCCCCAATGTTTCTTAAGGATTTTTTCGATGGCTTTAGATTGATCATTAAAGGTGGTTATAAAGGCCCACTGGTAGTCTCCCTGGTTCTCATTTGGTTGTGGTTCCATTTTTTTCTTTAAAAGAAGGTTCCTATCAATCTCGTGTACCGTCTTAGTGGCTTCTGCGACTTTCTCTCTATTGTATCCACAGGATATGAATTTAGTTTGCATTTCCCTAGCTTGTTCGGAGAATACTTCCCTAGTCGAGCAGTTTCTCCTTACCCTCTTTAGTTGTCCTACTGGTATTGTTTGCAACCAGTTGGGGTGATGACAGCTATCAGCATTGATGTAACTACATGAATCCGTAGGCTTCACGTAATTTTTGGTGTGGATATGATTACCTTCTATGTATAGAGTTAAATCCAAAAAGTTGATACTTTCCTTACTTTTAGTAAATGTAAGTTCAATGTTCAACGGATTTTGATTTAAGTACGTACAGAAGTCATGCAGGGACGTCTCGTCTCCCTGCCATACAAAGAGGACGTCATCGATATATCTGGACCATGACACCAAGTTCGCCCCGAACTGATGGCCACTCCAGACATATTCTGTCTCCCAACATCCCATAAAGATGCTGGCATAGCTCGGGGCGAACTTGGTGCCCATGGCGGTCCCCACTTTCTGCAAGTAGAAATCGTCCTTAAAGGCAAAGTAATTATTTTGAAGTGTAAACATCACACCCTCTATGATGAATTCTTGTAGCCCTTCATTTAATGTACTCTCCTGTAAGTACTTCCGTATTGCTTTTATACCAGCTTTATGGTCTATGATGGTATATAAAGACCGTACATCGGCCGTCACCAAGATGCACTCTTCCTTCCATTCTACCCCCTCCAACAGCCTCAACACATCCGAGGTGTCCTTCAGGTGTGATTTATTCGAGAGGACCAAAGGTTGGAGGTGGTAGTCAATAAATTCTGATAACCCTGCTGTCACAGAGTCAATCCCGGATACTATAGGCCTCCCCGGAGGGTTAATAGGGTCTTTATGAACCTTGGGGAGTACATATAGCACCGGGATTACAGGTTCTTGATTGGTGAGGAATTTTTGTTCTTTTTCACTGATGACGTCCCTCATTCTATATTTCTCTATAAGGATATTTATTTTCTCCATAATGTTGGTAGTGGGATCACCACGTAGTTTGTGATAGGTGGTTCTGTCATCTAGCTGGCGCATTACTTCCTCCTCGTATTTGTTCTTATCCATTAGGACTACCCCTCCACCTTTATCGGTGGGTTTGATAACTATGTCTGAGAGGTCTCTCAGATTTTTGAGGGCCTGTCTCTCCTTGTAAGTTAAATTGGATTTTTTGTTGTTTTTAACCTCAATCTTTTTCAAATCGTCATGTACTAAGGAGGAGAAAGTTTCCAAGAAATTCCCCTTTATATGTGCAGGGTAAAAAATTGACTTTGGTTTAAATGGAGTTGTATTGACTTGTTCTGGTAATTCTGGTGTACCAGTTTCCTTACTCAGGAAAAAATTTTTGACGGTCAGCTTTCTGATATATTTTTGCAGGTCGATAAACGTGGAGAATTTGTCTATAGTGTTGGAGGGGGCAAATTTTAGGCCCTTCTCCAATACGGCAATTTCTCCTTTTGTGAGGAGGTGGGAGCTTAGGTTAAAAATTTTCACTTTACCTTTCTCCAGTGTTTCCTCTCTCTCTAATTCGGCCCTTTTCCTTCTATTCATTGTTCTTTTTTTTCTTTTATATATTTTTCTCCGTAGCTGATCTTTACTACTCCTTTTGGGGCCACCTCCCCTTTTACCCCGTTTCCTATTGGTCGTTATCTGTACCAGTTTCTGTCCCTGCTCCTCTCTAAAAAAGGAGACCGGACTTGAGTTTCCCCATTTTGTAATGCATGGAATCTATTCCATGTACCTATTTTTTGTCCAGGGGTCTCTTGTACAAAGCTACCCCCATCATTCATCTTTCTCTGTTTCCATTGTGTGTAAGATTTTCTTCTAGAAGGTATAGAATGAAAATTTTCTAATCTTCTATTAGCATGATTTAGTGTTATGTTGGAATTTCTGTCTGTATATGATGGTATCCTTTCTCTATATCTCCATTGTGGTGTTTTATTCTTTTTGCTGAAGCCTTCTTCATTTCTCCTATATTCTAATGAGACAGGTTTCTTTTTCACTGGTTGTTTCTTCTTTAGCATGGAGATCTGTGTGGTGTTCGTCTTGTTTGTATCTAAATCCCTATTTTCTTTGCTTTCTATTTCGTTTAACTGGATCATATCTCTATTGAATTTCTTTATTTTGCGATCCACTATGATTTTTTCGTTTTTCCCCATATTAGTTTCTATCCTCTTCTCTAAATCCTTATATTCCTTTGTATCTACAAACGGTAGAGTCAGCTCCCTCAAAAACTCCCCTATCAATGTTATGTCGGTACTTTGCAATACCAGATAGATTACAATGCCAAGTCGAACTCCATAATTGGCATTGGTTTTGAGACACTCCCCATTGACAATGTCCTTCTTTGAATAATATACCTTCTTTTCTTTTCAAAGAAATAATTCTAATTCTTATCCTACAAATGGTGGAGGGTCTGTCAATTAGTCTAAGTTAAATTGCATTACTACCCTGCAAAAGTTTGTCATATAGTAATAATTCTGTACTCCTTTATTAGATATGACTTGTGCTGATCTGATGTCCAGAAATAGACATAAATGTGGAAAGTACCGAGTAATTTCCTCTTATGACTCCAAGAGGATTCCCACGATACCCGTAACTGCTAAGAGGGACTGAACAATGACGACAGCCACGGTCACGTGACCTCCTCGGCGAATACACAGTGTCAACGTAACATCTATCTGCATTGAGCAGAACGAGACTCAGGTCGTCATAACAACGGCCGAAAGCCGTAGGAACAACTAATATACGTAAGCACGTAATGACGAGAACGGACACGTACGTGGTCATAGTCACGTGACAAACACAAGAACCAGCCGATTGGAGTCCCTATAGCAACGTGATGCACAAAGGCGGAAATGGTCTTAGCACACAACGATCATGGACATGTAGGTAATTCAATGTATAGGGGTCAGCTGTGCTGGGACCAATGGGATCCGGAGGGTGGGGATAAAACCGGGGGACTCGGAGCAAGTGAGGCATTCTACTTTTGGCAGTAGACCTTGAGAAAGACCCGAGGCGGGTCGGAACGCGTGGGTACCTTGCCTTTCTTCCCCCACATGTTGATACCGATACTTTGGGACTGAACCGACGCCTGGACGAGACTGAGACCGGGAGATCCCCTTGCTGCAGCTGGGTGAGACCACCAAGGTCTAAATGCGCTTTAGAACTGACGCACATCAGTTCACCAGGAACCGGTAATCAGCCATTGCATCTGTTCCTCTCATGAGGGTGGATTACATGTGAATGTCTTTATTTATTTATGACACATGCCGTGTCATTGACCAGCTATTTCCACATTGGAATTTTAAATGTTTTAGAATGATGTGTTAAAATAAAAACCTTTGTTTTTTAACGGTAATACACTATCATTTGCTTTTCTCTCTCTCCTTCCGGTATACAATTCATATGAATATTCCTCAATAAGAGAAGTTACCGGGAAGTAAGAGGTGGATGACCCCGTTCTAAACGGGGCAGGCGCTGGTGAAGTAGTATCTTTTCTCTTTCTTCCACTTTTTTATTTTCAGGGAGTCCTGTTGGCAACAGGCTCCCTGCATCGTGGGACTGAGGAGAGAGAAGCAGAGCTGGCTTGTCAAGTTGGGCACTGCTTCTAAGGCTACTGGACACCATTAGCTCCAGAGGGAGTCGGAACACAGGTCTCACCTGGGGTTCGTCCCGGAGCCGCGCCGCCATCCTCCTCACAGATGCCGAAGATAGAAGCCGGATAGAGAAGGCAGAAGACATCTTAGGCGGCAGAAGACATCAGATCTTCATGAGGTAAGGCGCGCAGCGGTAAGCTGCGCGCCATTGCTCCCAGTCACACACACACAGAGCAGCACTGAAGGGTGCAGGGCGCAGGGGGGGGCGCCCTGGGCAGCAATAAACCTCACATTTTGGCACAAAACAGTGGCATTAGACTGCGGAGGCAGTAAATCGCTGATCCCCCGCCATTTTATTGAAAAATCACTGGGACCGAAGCCCGACGTCGGGTGGGCGGGGCTTGATCCTCAGCACTAACCAGCGCCATTTTCTCCACAGAAGCTGCATGTGAAAGAAAACGCTGGCTCCCTGGTCTCTCCCCTGCTGAACACAGGCTGGAAAAAAGAGGAGGGGGGCACTTTGGCGACGCAGTGAGTGGGAATTGACATAATATATATAAAAAAGCGCTATCTGGATATATATATTTTCTTCCAGTGTTTTTGGGCGCTGGTGTGTGCTGGCATACACTTTCTCTGTCTCTCCTTAGGACCTGGTTGGGGTTTTGTCCCCTTATAGGTTAATCCCTGTGTGTGTGGGGTGTCAGTACGCGTGTGTCGACATGTCTGAGGCGGAAGGCTTCTCCAAGGAGGAGGTGGAGCAAATGAGTGGTGTGTCCCCGTCGGTTGTGCCGACTCCAGATTTGATGGACATGTGGCATACGTTGCATACATAAAAGGCTTGATAAGGCTGGTTTAGGGGGGACATCAGGTGGTCAATCCTCAGATTGAACCGACTCACAGGGCCCGTCGGGGTCTCAAAAGCGTCCCTTAACACAAGACACTACTACCGACACGGATTCTGATTCCAGTGTCGACTATGACGAAGTAAAATTGCACCCTAGGGTGACTAAAACCATTCAGTGTATGATTGTGGCAATAAGGGATGTGTTGCATATTGTGGATGGGGTGGTCTTCTGTATACCGGCGGTCGGGCTCCCGGCGCTCAGTATACCGGCGCCGGGAGCCCGACCGCCGGCATACCGACACTTATTTTCCCTCGTGGGGGTCCACGACCCCCATAGAGGGAGAATAAAATAGTGTGGCGCGCGTAGCGCGCCACCGTGCCCGTAGCGTGGCGAGCGCAGCGAGCCCGCAAGGGGCTCATTTGCCCTCGCCACACTGTCGGTAAGCCGGCGGTCGGGCTCCCGGCGCCGGTATGCTGGTCGCCGGGAGCCTGACCGCCGGCCAGCCGTAGTGAACCCTGTGGATGAACCCTCGGTCCCCGACACAAGGATACACATGTTTAAGGAAAAGAAACAGATTATTAATTTTCCCACATCTCATGAATTAAATGAGTTCTTTGGAAAAGCTTGGGAGACTCTGGATAAGAGACCGCAGATACCCAAAAGAATTTTTATGGCATACCCCTTCCCTAAGCAGGACAGGGAGAGTTGGGAATCACCCCCCACTGTGGACAAGGCCCTGACGCGCTTGTCCAAGAAAGTGGCGCTACCGTCTCCTGACACAGCGGCCCTTAAGGACCCTGCAGATCGCAGGCAAGAAACTACCTTAAAGGGTATTTATTCTCATACGGGTGCTGTGTTAAGACCGACGATTGCGTCGGCATGGGTGTGTAGCGCAATTGCAGCTTGGACAGATGAGCTGACAGATCAATTTGATACTATGGATAAGGATACTATATTCCTAACTCTAGCCCATATAAAAGACGCAGTCTTATTTATGAGGGATGCTCAAAGGGACATTGGATTGCTAGCTTCTAGGGCCAATGCCATGTCTATCTCAGCGAGAAGATCCTTATGGACTCGCCAATGGACGGGTGATGCGGATTCCAAAAAACATATGGAAGTGCTACCCTATAAGGGTGATGTATTGTTTGGGGATGGGCTGACGGACCTGGTTTCCACAGCTACAGCAGGTAAATCAAAATTTTTTACCATATATTCCCCAACAGCAAAAGAAAGCAACACCCTATCAGATGCAGTCCTTTCGGTTGCACAAGTCCAAAAGAGGTCGGGGATCCTCTTTCCTCGCCAGAGGTACGGGCAGAGGCAAGAGAGCACCTGCTTCGGCAGGTGCCCAGGAACAAAAGTCCTCCCCGGCTGCTCCAAAAACCACAGCATGACGCTGGGACTCCCCTGAGGGAGTCCGCACCGGTGGGGGCACGTCTTCGACCTTTCAGTCAGGCCTGGGTCAGTTCGGACCTGAATCCCTTGGTGTTGGAAATAGTTTCCCAGGGTTACAAGAGCCGATTTTTCAAATCGGTCCTACCAGCTTCCACATCGGAAAGGGAAGTAGTGTTAGCTGCAATTCAAACGCTGTGTATACAGCAAGTGATAATCAGGGTTCCCCTGCACCAGCAGGGAAGAGGTTACTATTCAACCCTATTTGTGGTCCCGAAACCGGACGGTACGGTCAGACCGATTTTGAATCTGAAATCCCTAAACCTGTACATAAAAAGATTGAAATTCAAAATGGAATCTCTCAGGGCAATAATAGCCAACATGGAGGAGGGGGAGTTTATGGTGTCTCTGGACATAAAGGATGCGTACCTTCATGTCCCCATATATGCCCCCCATCAGGAATACCTGAGATTCGCTGTACAGGATTGTCATTACCAATTTCAGACGTTGCCGTTTGGACTTTCCACGGCCCCGAGGATTTTCACCAAGATAATGGCGGAAATGATGGTGGTCCTGCGCAAGCATGGAGTCACAATTATCCCATACTTGGACGATCTCCTGATAAAAGCAAGATCAAGGAGAAATTGCTGAGCAGTGTGGCGCTCTCTCTGAGAGTGCTCCAGCAACACAGTTGGATTCTAAATCTAACAAAGTCACAGTTGATTCCGACAACTCGACTACCGTTCCTGGGTATGATACTGGATACGGAACAAATTAAGGTCTTTCTCCCAATAGAGAAAGCCCAAGACATCCAGAACATGGTCAGAGACCTGGTAAAACCGAAAAGGGTGTCAGTTCACCAATGCACTCGAGTTCTGGGGAAAATGGTGGCGGCCTATGAGGCCATTCCCTTCGGAAGGTTCCATGCAAGGACTTTTCAAAGGGACCATCTGGACAAGTGGTCCGGGTCCCATCTGCACTTACATCGGAAAATAACTCTGTCCCCAGGAACCAGAGTGTCCCTCCTGTGGTGGTTGCAAAGTGCTCACCTGCTGGAGGGTCGCCGGTTCGGGATTCAGGACTGGATCCTGGTTACCACGGACGCGAGCCTCCGAGGATGGGGAGCGGTCACACAGGGAAAGACCTTTCAGGGTCTTTGGTCAGACCAGGAGTCCTGTCTACACTTCAATGTGTTGGAACTCAGGGCCATTTACAATGGCCTTCGACAAGCGGAGAGTTCTCTTCGAAACCTACCGGTTCTGATTCAATCAGACAATGTCACAGCAGTGGCTCATGTGAACCGCCAAGGCGGAAAATCATGTAAGCGCTCTGTCGGCTGTCTTCATTCCAGGAGTGGACAACTGGGAAGCAGACTTCCTCAGCAGACACGATCTCCATCCAGGAGAGTGGGGACTTCATCAAGAAGTCTTTGCAGACGTAACACGTCTTTGGGGAACTCCTCAAATAGACATGATGGCGTCACGCCTCAACAAAAAACTTCGGAGGTATTCCACCAGGTCTCGGGACCCTCAGGCAGTAGCAGTAGACGCACTGGTAACACCGTGGGTGTTCGAATCGGTCTACGTGTTTCCTCCTCTTCCTCTCATCACGAAAGTGTTGAGGATCATAAGACGAAGAAGAGTACAGACGATACTCGTTGTCCCAGACTGGCCTCGAAGGGCCTGGTACTCGGATCTACAAGAGATGCTCACAGGAGACCCCTGGCCTCTTCCTCTGAGGGAAGACCTGTTGCAGCAGGGGCCCTGTGTATTTCAAGACTTACCGCGGTTACGTTTGACGGCATGGCGGTTGAACGCCGAATCCTAGCAAAAAAGCGGATTCCGGAAGAGGTCATCCCTACTTTAATAAAGGCTAGGAAGGAGGTGACGGTAAAACATTATCACCATATCTGGCGAAAGTATGTGTCTTGGTGTGAGACCAAGAATGCACCTACGGAAGATTTTCATCTGGGTCGTTTTCTTCACTTTCTACAGACAGGAGTGGATATGGGCCTGAAATTAGGCTCTGTTAAGGTACAGATTTCGGCCCTCTCCCCCTGCACATCCAGCCCCCTTTTGTGCCTCCAGTGGCACCATGGGACCTGAACGTGGTGTTGCAGTTCCTAAATTCACACTGGTTTGAACCGCTTAACAAGGTTGAGTTGAAATTTCTTACCTGGAAGGTGGTCATATTGTTGGCCTTAGCATCAGCAAGGCGAGTGTCAGAATTGGTGGCTCTGTCACACAAGAGCCCCTACTTGATTTTTCATATGGATCGAGCTAAATTGAGGACACGTCCGCAATTTTTGCCTAAAGTAGTTTCTTCTTTCCATATGAATCAACCTATTGTGGTGCCTGTGGCTACTGGTGACCTGGAGAATTCCAGATCCCTGGATGTAGTCAGGGCCTTAAAGATTTATTTAGCCAGGATGGCTAGAATTAGGAAAACAGAGGCTCTGTTTGTCCTGTTTGCGGCCAATAAGATTGGCGCTCTTGCTTCAAAGCAGACTATTGCTCGCTGGATCTGTAATACGATTCAGCAGGCTCACTCTACGGCTGGATAGCCGGTACCAAATTCGGTTAAGGCCCATTCCACTAGGAAGGTGGGCTCTTCTTGGGCGGCTGCCCGAGGCGTCTCGGCATTACAACTTTGCCGAGCGGCGACTTGGTCGGGGTCAAACACTTTTGCTAAATTCTACAAGTTTGATACCCTGGCTGAGGAGGACCTAGCGTTTGCTCAGTCGGTGCTGCAGAGTCATACGCACTCTCCCGCCCGATTGGATGCTTTGGTATAAACCCCATGGTCCTTACGGAGTCCCCAGCATCCTCTAGGACGTAAGAGAAAATAAGATGTTAAACCTACCGGTAAATCTATTTCTCCTAGTCCGTGGAGGATGCTGGGCGACCGTCCCAGTGCGGAAACTCTGCAAGACATGTATATAGTTGTTGCTTACATAAGGGTTATGTTACAGTTGGAATTGGTCTTGGACCGTTACTGTAGTTTGTTCATACTGTTAACTGGTTATGTATGTTCCAGGTTACATGGTATGATTGGTGTGGGCTGGTATGAATCTTGCCCTTGGATTGCTAAATCCTGCCTTGTATTGTCCATCTCCTCTGGGCACAGTTCTCTAACTGAGGTCTGGAGGAGGGGCATAGAGGGAGGAGCCAGTGCACACCCATAGTCAAAGTTCTTTTTAGGTGCCCTATCTCCTGCGGAGCCCGTCTATACCCCATGGTCCTTACGGATTCCCCAGCATCCTCTACGGACTAGGAGAAATAGATTTACCGGTAGGTTTAAAATCTTATTTTTTCTTCTAAGTGTTGGCGTACCAAAGAACAAACTCTTAATTGTTCCTTTCCTTCTCCACTGCTTTTCATATGCTTCAGGGTCCGATTAAACCTCTCCACTAGTCCATCTGTTTGTGGATGGTAAATGGAAGTGCAAAGGATTTTCACCACTAGCAGCTGACACATATTTCGGATTAGCCTGTACATGATTGTTGTGCTCTTATTGGATTTTTAATTGGGTATACAAATTTACCAATCCCCTAGCTATAATGCTATACTTTATTTCTCTAACGTCCTAGTGGATGCTGGGGACTCCGTAAGGACCATGGGGAATAGACGGGCTCCGCAGGAGACTGGGCACTCTAAGAAAGATTTAGTACTACTGGTGTGCACTGGCTCCTCCCTCTATGCCCCTCCTCCAGACCTCAGTTAGAATCTGTGCCCGGCCAGAGCTGGGTGCTTTTAGTGGGCTCTCCTGAGCTTGCTAATAAGAAAGTATTTTAGTTAGGTTTTTTATTTTCAGAGAGCTTCTGCTGGCAACAGACTCTCTGCTACGAGGGACTGAGGGGAGAGAAGCAAACCTACTAACTGCGGCTAGGTTGCGCTTCTAAGGCTACTGGACACCATTAGCTCCAGAGGGTTCGAACACAGGATCTTAACCTTGGTCGTCCGTTCCCGGAGCCGCGCCGCCGTCCCCCTCGCAGAGCCAGAAGACAGAAGCCGGCAGAAGCAAGAAGACATCGAAATCGGCGGCAGAAGACTCCTGTCTTCACATGAGGTAGCGCACAGCACTGCAGCTGTGCGCCATTGCTCCCACACTAAACCACACACTCCGGTCACTGTAGGGTGCAGGGCGCAGGGGGGGGGGGTGCCCTGGGCAGCAATTAAGTACCTCCTGGCAAAAGCAGCATATATACAGTTGGACACTGTTATATGCATGAGCCCCCGCCATTAATTTTACACAAAATCGTGGGAGAAGCCCGCCGCTGAGGGGGCAGGGCCTTCTTCCTCAGCACTCACCAGCGCCATTTTCTCTCCACAGCTCCGCTGAGAGGAAGCTCCCCAGTCTCTCCCCTGCACGATAGAGAGGGTGAAAAAGAGAGGGGGGGCACATAAATTTGGCGTAAAAACAATATATACAGCAGCTACTGGGTTAACACTAAGTTACTGTGTGATTCCTGGGTCATATAGCGCTGGGGTGTGTGCTGGCATACTCTCTCTCTGTCTCTCCAAAGGGCCTTGTGGGGGAACTGTCTTCAAATAGAGCATCCCCTGTGTGTGTGGTGTGTCGGTACGTGTGTGTCGACATGTCTGAGGTAAAAGGCTCCCCTGAGGAGATAGAGCAAATATGTGTGTGAGAGGGTGTCTCCGTCGACAACGCCGACACCTGTTTGGATATGTGTAAGTGCTGAGGTGAATTTATTGCACAACAGATTAGAGAACAGACAGGAAATCTACCCATGTCTGTCCCTGTGTCACAGAGACCTTCAGAGTCTCACAATGCTCACTATCCAAAATAATAAACACTGATATCGACACGGAGTTTGACTCCAGTGTCGACTACGATAATGCAAAGTTACAGCCAAAATGGCTGAAAGGTATTCAATATATGATTATTGTAATAAAAGATGATTTGCATATCACTGATGACTCATTTGTCCCTGACACAAGGGTACACATGTTAAGGGGAAGAAAGCTGAGGTAAATTTCCCTCCTCTCATGAGGAAAAAGAGCGGGAATCTCCAGACAAGAGACTGCAGCTTCCCACAAAAAATTCTCAGGCAGTATCCTTTCCCCACTAGGGCCAGGATGTGTTGGGAATCTTCCCATAGGGTGTCCTGTTTGCACAGAAGGTAGCACTAGCTATTCTCAGGGATCCTGCAGATAGCGTGCACATTTGTTAGGTGCCGCGGTCCACGGCGCTGCTCGGTCTGCTTCCGAGCGACGCTCACGGCCGCCGCACCTCCCTTCCTGCCCGCCCGGCGCCTAGCAATGCCAGGACGCCGTGCGCGCTGAGCCGCCGGGTCCCTGGCAACACCAGGACGCCGTGCGCGCTGAGCCGCCGGGTCCCTGGCAACGCTGGGACGCCGTGTGCGCGTAGCCACCGGACCCTTAGCAACGGGGACGCCACAGACGAACCGCGTTCCCCGTTGCTTCCTATCAATCAATACACCTGTTAGCTCTGGTCGTGCAGCAGGGCAGCTGCACGACATTACTAATTAAGCTTCGCTGCAGCTATTGGAGGGCTCCCTGTTATATTCTCCCTCACTACCTGGCACAGACGCCGGTGATAGCTTCCTGTATGCTGTTCCTGCCTTGTAACGTCTGTTCCTGGTCAGCTGTATCTGGTCGATCCTGCTCCCTGTGCTCCTGAGTCCTGGAGTTCTGAAGCCGGTCCTGGGAATCCTTCCTGTTCAAGTGAACCTGTTGCAGTCATCTGGGGGTTCTCGTTTGTTGGGGGTTCTCTCCCGGTTTCGTGAGTAGCGACTTCTGCCGTGTGTTGCGGCCTAGGCCGCTTAGTCCTTTTGGTACTTTTTGTATTGGTGGTTTTTGCGGAGGTTTCCGCTTTTCACTGTCCTCCCCGGAACTCGGTGGTGCCGTGTGGGGGAGTGGACAGTGATATCTTTTGTTGTTCTTTTCCTTTGGCGGCGTGCCGCACATATATTTAGTTTTAGGGTAGTTAGTAGCCCCTAGCTTCCGTTTGCTTTAGTTAGAGGTCCCCTTGTTATTATCCTGTCTCGGTTCACGCTTTGTCTCACTATAAGATCTGGGGGCATCGGAGTTGGGCAGACCTAATCCGCCCTTCAAACGCGGCTGCCGTGGGCCCAAGAAACCAGTCACTCAGGCGTGAACTGACCACACGGGTAAAACAACGGAGGTAGGGTGCTAGGGGCTATTCCCGTTCCCTCCCTATTTCAGCGTCACGTCCTGGTGCTCTGGACTCACTTCGCAACATCTTTCTAGTTCTGAGCATCTGGAACGTTACATTATCACCGGCCCAAAAACACACAAAAAAAAAAAAGTTATTTGTATTTGGTGGGCTTTGAAATTCGGCCTCATGAATCCGGCAGTATTAGGACCGAATCCCAGCCAGCTTTTGGCCAACCAGATTCAGGAACTAACTCAGATGGTTTAGGATCTTACTCTTCGGGTGAGATCGCAGGAAGATCTTTTGCGAGCCTCCCCGAGTATGATTCCAGAGCCAAAGATGCATCTACCTGACCGTTTTTCGGGTAACCGAAAGGATTTTTTTAATTTCAAGGAAGCTTGTAAGCTTTATTTTCGTTTAAGGTCCCGATCCTCTGGTACTGAGTCTCAACGGGTCGGGATTGTGATGTCATTACTACAAGGCGATCCACAAACCTTGGCTTTTGGGCTAAAAGCCGATGATGTTGCCTTGCTATCTGTAGATGCCTTTTTTAAGTCATTAGGCCTTTTGTATAATGACCCTGATAGAGAAGCGTCGGCTGAGAGCCACCTGCGTGCACTTAAGCAAGGGAAAAATCAAGCAGAGGCGTATTGTACCGAGTTTCGCCGTTGGTCGAACGACTGTGGCTGGAATGACCCGGCCCTGCGCAGTCAGTTTCGCCTCGGTTTGTCTGAAGTTATTAAAGACAGTCTCCTTCAGTACTCCGCTTCAGAGACTCTAGACAAACTCATGGAGCTTGCTATTAAAATTCATCGTCGTCTCCGGGAGCGGAGGGCTGAAAGAGGAGCTAGTTTCAGGCCTAGTCCATGTGTGTATACTTTCCCTGAGGACGTCGAGGAGCCCATGCAAATGGGTCTCTCCCGGCTGTCCCCAGAGGAAAGAACCAGAAGGCTAAATTCTGGTCTTTGCTTGTATTGTGGTGGCAAGGGACATATCGCACGTAATTGCCCGAATAAGCAGGGAAACGCTCTGACCAAGTGAATAGTGATGGGGTTCACTTGGGTCTGCAGTTAATCTCCTCTAATGATTCCATATTAGTTCCTGTAAAAATTTCCTTTGGTAGCCTCAGTTCGTTGGTGTCGGCCTTCGTCGACAGTGGAGCTGCGGGAAATTTCATGGATCTTGGTTGGGCTCAGGCTTTGGGCGTTCCACAGATACCTATGGATAAACGTATCACCATGCACGACTTGGATGGTGGTCTGCTTTCTAACGGGGTAATCACTAACCGCACACCTCCAGTACAACTGACAGTGGGGGCCCTACATTCAGAGAAAATCGAATTTTACCTTACCCATTGTCCGGCTGTCCCCGTAGTTCTGGGTCACCCCTGGCTTGCCTTTCATAATCCCACCATAGATTGGCAGTCTGGGGAGATTTCCCGATGGGGTCCCTTTTGTGTTAAGGAATGTATTTCCCGTCCAGTCCGGGTTGCGGCAGTCACCCCAGAACTTATTCCTTTGGAATATCAGGACTTTGCCGACGTTTTCTCCAAGGGTAATGCGGATATTCTGCCTCCTCATCGGTCCTATGACTGCGCTATTGACTTAGTTCCCGGTGCCTCTTTACCTAAGGGGAGACTATATGCCCTGTCTGTGCCGGAAACTACGGCAATGAATAATTATGTACAGGAGAGCCTAAAAAAAGGCTTCATTAGGCCCTCGAAATCTCCATTGAGTGCAGGGTTCTTTTTTGTTGAGAAAAAAGATGGGTCGCTCAGAACATGTATTGATTTTCGGGCTTTGAATAAAATCTCTGTTAAAAACACCTACCCCTTGCCACTGAATTCAGTACTATTTGATCAGCTCCGGACTGCCGTTATCTTTTCCAAGATTGATCTTAGAGGGGCTTACAATCTCTTCCGAATTAAATCTAGGGATGAGTGGAAGACGGCTTTCAGCACACAGTCGGGACATTATGAATACCTGGTGATGCCGTTTGGGCTGTCAAATGCTCCTGCTGTATTTCAAGATCTCATTAACGACGTCCTTCGCGACTTTCTAGGAAAGTTCGTGGTCGTTTATTTAGACGACATTTTGATTTACTCCGAGTCTTTAGAACAACATATTACCCATGTGCGACTGGTCCTTCAGAAGTTACGGGAAAATCATTTATACGCCAAACTGGAGAAATGTGATTTCCACATCACAGAAGTGTCCTTCCTGGGGTATATTATTTCTCCTAAGGGGTTTTCATGGAACCAAAAAAACTCCAGGCCATCCTAAATTGGGCACAATCCACGAACTTAAAAGCAATTCAGAGCTTTTTAGGGTTTGCAAATTACTATAGGCGTTTTATTCATACCTTCTCTGATTTGGTTGCTCCTATAGTAGCATTGACTAAAAAAGGAGCGGACCCTTCCAATTGGTCACCTGAAGCCAAGTCTGCCTTTCTGGCCTTAAAGCAGGCCTTTGTCTCAGCTCCAGTGCTCAGACACCCTAACCCGGAGCTCCCCTTTATTGTCGAGGTAGATGCCTCAGAGGTTGGAGTGGGGGCTATCCTTTCTCAGGAAGACCCGGAGTCTCAGGAATTACACCCATGTGCCTTCATGTCCAGGAAATTCTCCTCCGCAGAATCCAACTATGATGTTGGTAATCGAGAATTGTTGGCAGTTAAATGGGCTTTCGAGGAGTGGAGGCATTGGCTGGAAGGAGCTAGGCATACCATTACGGTGTTTACTGACCACAAGAACCTGCAGTATATTGAGTCAGCTAAACGGCTTAATGCTCGACAGGCACGTTGGGCATTGTTTTTTACTCGTTTCAGGTTTACTATCACCTTCAGGCCCGGTTCCAAGAATACAAAAGCCGATGCCCTGTCACGTTGTTTTCTTCCGGTTCACAACAACCACCCGGCTACTACCCCCATAGTTCCATCGTCTGTCATCCGGGCTGGCCTCACACAGGATTTATTTACACAGCTAGTCCAGCTTCAGCAGCAGGCTCCCAAAGTCACTCCTGCAGATCGTCTCTTCGTTCCTGAATTTCTGAGAGGCACTGTTCTAGCTGAGTTTCATGATAATAAGGTTTCTGGTCATCCGGCTATCACTAAGACCTTGGAGTTAATCTCTCGCTCAGTGTGGTGGCCTAATCTTTCTAAAGATGTAAGGGAATTTGTCCGTTCCTGTCAGGTTTGTGCTCAGTACAAGGTATCTCGATCGTTGCCGGTCGGGCAACTCATACCTTTAGCCATTCCTCTCAGGCCATGGTCACATATATCCATGGATTTCGTGGTGGACCTTCCTCTTTCAGCTGGATTTTGAGTCATTTGGGTGGTAGTAGACCGTTTTAGTAAGATGGCCCACTTCATTGCTCTCCCCCGATTACCCTCTGCTCAAGGGTTGGCAGTTTTATTTCTCCGCCATGTGTTCAGGCTCCATGGTTTACCCAGGGATATTGTCTTTGATCAAGGACCGCAATTCATCGCCCGTTTCTGGAAATGTTTTTGTGCCTCATTAAATATGAAACTCTCTTTAACATCTGGGTACCATCCACAGTCTAACGGACAAACTGAACGTGTTAATCAGTCGTTAAAACAGTATTTACGGCTATATTCGGCCAAACTTCAGAATGATTGGTCTGAATTTCTTCCTTTGGCCGAGTTTGCCTATAATAACTCTTGTCATTCTTCCACCAAGGAGTCCCCATTCTTTTCGGTCTTGGGCTTTCATCCTAGAGCCAATTCTTTTTACCCTCATTTTCCAGTCTCCTCGTTGACCTTAACTTCCCATCTCAGAATGATTTGGAAAAAGGTGCACCTTGCCCTTAAGAAGGCTGCCTTCCGAGAAAAAAAAATTTCTGATAGGTTCCGACGCCCATGCACTTTTAAGGTGGGAGATAAGGTGTGGTTGTCAACCCGCAACATAAAGCTCCGACAACCCTCGGCTAGATTGGGACCCAAATTTATTGGACCGTTCCTTATCATTAAGAAGGTCAACCCAGTTGCTTTTCGGCTACGCTTGCCTAAATCACTCAAAATTGGCAATACTTTTCACTGTTCCCTTCTGAAGCAGTATTTTTCTTCCAGGAGATTCCCTCGGAAGACTTCCCAGGGTAGACCTCCGGTGGATGTTCAGGGGCAACAAGAGTTCTTGGTGGAGAAGGTTTTAGATTCCAAAGTTTCTCGGGGCCGGCTTTATTTTTTGGTTCACTGGAAAGGCTATGGCCCGGAAGAAAGGTCTTGGGTCCTGGATAAGGATCTACATGCCCCTAAATTTAAGAGATTATTCTTTCAGGAACTTCCTCAGAAACCCGGCTTTAGGGGTTCTTTAACCCCTCCTCAAGGTGGGGGTACTGTTAGGTGCCGCGGTCTGCGGCGCCGCTCGGTCTGCTTCCGAGCGACGCTCACGGCCGCCGCACCTCCCTTCCTGCCCGCCCGGCGCCTAGCAACGCCAAGACGCCGTGCGCGCTGAGCCACCGGGTCCCTGGCAACGCTGGGACGCCGTGCGCGCGTAGCCGCCAGACCCTTAGCAACGGGGACGCCACAGATGAACCGCGTTCCCCGTTGCTTCCTATCAATCAATACACCTGTTAGCTCTGGTCGTGCAGCAGGGCAGCTGCACGACATTACTAATTAAGCTTCGCTGCAGCTGTTGGAGGGCTCCCTGTTATATTCTCCCTCACTACCTGGCACAGACGCCGGTGTTAGCTTCCTGTATGCTGTTCCTGCCTTGTAACGTCTGTTCCTGGTCAGCTGTATCTGGTCAATCCTGCTCCCTGTGCTCCTGAGTCCTGGAGTTCTGAAGCCGGTCCTGGGAATCCTTCCTGTTCAAGTGAACCTGTTGCGGTCATCTGGGGGTTCTCGTTTGTTGGGGTTCTCTCCCGGTTTCGTGAGTAGCGACTTCTGCCGTGTGTTGCGGCCTAGGCCGCTTAGTCCTTTTGGTACTTTTTGTATTGGTGGTTTTTGCGGAGGTTTCCGCTTTTCACTGTCCTCCCCGGAACTCGGCGGTGCCGTGTGGGGGAGTGGACAGTGATATCTTTTGTTGTTCTTTTCCTTTGGCGGCGTGCCACACATATATTTAGTTTTAGGGTAGTTAGTAGCCCCTAGCTTCCGTTTGCTTTAGTTAGAGGTCCCCTTGTTATTATCCTGTCTCGGTTCACACTTTGTCTCACTCTAAGACCTGGGGGCATCGGAGTTGGGCAGACCTAATCCGCCCTTCAAACGCGGCTGCCGTGGGCCCAAGAAACCATAGTCACTCAGGCGTGAACTGACCACACGGGTAAAACAACGGAGGTAGGGTGCTAGGGGCTATTCCCGTTCCCTCCCTATTTCAGCGTCACGTCCTGGTGCTCTGGACTCACTTTGCAACATCTTTCTAGTTCTGAGCATCAGGAACGTAACAACATTCTAGTATACTACTCAGACCGGCGATTGTGTCGGCATGGGTTTATAGCGCTGTGGCAGCGTGGACAGGTACCTTATCAGCAGAGATTGAGACCCTAGTATGCATATAGATATATATATATATATATATGTATATATAGAGATATATATATATATTAAAGATGCTGTCTTAAGTGATAGATAGATATATATATATATATATATATATAAGCAATGTAATGAGGCGGCACTCCGGAGACTTTTCAACGACTTTAATCAGGTGATCTACGTTTCGGGGACGCAGCCCCTTCGTCAGGATGAGTGTATGTAACAAAAAACAGTGTTTAAATACCTATGGGAAGATACTCACACCCGCCGCCTCCAGCCGCGTTGCCCGGTTTCCGGCCGCGTCCTCCCGGTCCCACCGGAAATGACGTCTTGCCGGCCCGTCCAGCTTACGCGTTGTGGCTATGAGGAAGAGAAACCATAGCAACACATAAACAATAAACAATAATGGTAATGTGCCTCCTTTCAGCCAATGCATCATACAAAAAAACAACATAAGTGAATAAATAAGACGATCTGATCCATCTACAAGAATAAAACATAAATATAAATACATCTTATGGTGATCAGAGCGATATAAATGTGCAACAAAGATCATATTAATGCAACAGGCCGTAAGATGCACACTAAAATCATATCTAATAACAAACTAAATGTGAAAATAATATTTATATATATATATTAGTGACATAAAAACTAATATAAGTGACATGATAAAATTTAATTTAAATCCATAAGGCTTTCACACTATTTTAGTTGGGATAAAACCAGTGCATATAATATCTATACTGGCCAAACGACTGTTCATAAAAAGCATCTTAAATTAAGGGCTTCATTAAGCCCTTTGGGAGCAAGTGTGCCTAATGTGTGAATCCAACGTGACTCAAGTTGTAGGAGTTTTTTAGATCTATCTCCACCTCTTAGAGATTTGGGGACCTGATCGATAATTTTATAACGGAGAGTAGCCATATTGTGTTGTTTTTTGGCAAAGTGACGAGCTACTGGCTGCTCGCTATCACCAGCTTTTATGGCTTCACGGATGGCATACCTGTGTTGGGCCATCCTGATCTTAAAGGTACAATCCGTCTTGCCCACATATGATAACCCACATGGGCATGTAAGCAAATAGACCACAAATTTCGATTCACAGGACAAATACTGTTTGATGTTATAAGAAATCCCAGTATGTGGATGCAAAAATTTCGTGCCTGGTGTCATATAACTGCACGTTGTGCATCCACTACACCGGTAACATCCCGCTTTTCTGCTAAGGAAATGTTCCTTAGTCACATTAAATTGAGAGATATCGGTTTTCACGACTATATCTCTAATACTGCTGTTATTGGAATAACTGGGTAATAATTTAGAATGGAATGCCTCACCCAACCCCTTATCAGTAGCCACAATGGGCCAGATTTGTTTGGTCTTTTTAGTCAAATAATGGCTACTAGAATTAAAACGGGTAACCCAGGGAAATCTACCCTGTAACTGTTTAGGGGGTTTTTGTTCCAATAGTTGATCTCTTGTGAGACTCAAAGCCCTCTTTCGCGCTGTCATCAACAGTTTAATTGGATAACCTCTATCGAGGAATTTAAGGGTCATATTATGTAAGGCTTGATCCCTCTCCTGTGGATTAGTCGTGATCCGACATACTCTTAAATATTGGGAGAACGGTAGGCTGTGAATGGTAGATCTAGGGTGGGAACTATCATATCTCAACACATTATTCCTGTCTGTAGGTTTCACAAACAGTGATGTGTTGATCATCCCATCAACAAGCGTTATGCAGACATCCAAAAAATTAATGGTTTTACCATCAATTGTTAAAGTTAATTTAATGGGACTATCAGTGGCATTATGTATATCTACTAGTGTTTTGAGGTCATCACCATTATCCTTCCAAAATATAAGGATGTCATCTATATACCGAAAGTAAAGATTTATCCTATCACATATTGCACTATTGTGTAAAAATAAATCATTCTCAACCTCCCACATATATGAGTTGGCGAAGGATGGTGCCACCGCCGATCCCATCGCGCAACCTGTGCGCTGTAGGAAAAAGATCTTATCAAAAAGAAAATAATTGTGGGTAAGGGAGAATTCTAGCAATGCTATGAAAAAATTGATATCAGGACCTTTATACAGTGGGTTATTAGTAATAAGCCTCCTGACAGCTTGTAGCCCCGCCCCATGCGGTATGCATGTATACAAGCTCGTAACATCTATAGTGGCGAGGCTAGTCTGTTCAGATAATTTACCCATATCTAGGAATTTCCTGAGCAACATAGATGTATCCTTTAGATGTGTGCTAGTGTTCTGGATACATGGCTGTAAAAAAGCATCACAGTACACAGACAAAGGCTCACATAACGACCCCCTGGCCGAAATAATCGGTCGTCCCGGAGGATCCAGGGGATTTTTATGTACCTTAGGGATTATATAAAACACAGGTATAACCGGAAAATCACTAGACAAGGCTTTACATACAGGCTGAGTAATGATACCTTGGTCGACTGCATCTTTAAGCATACTGTCTAATTCTCTCTTAAATTGCCAAGTAGGATCTTGACTTAGTCTACCATAGGTATCAGTATCAGACAATAATCTTACACATTCAAGTTTGTATTTATCAGTATCAAGAACAACTAAAGCACCCCCCTTGTCCGCATTCCTAATAATGATGTCTTGTCTCTTACCGAGACTTTTCAGGGCTGCAGATTCTTCCCGGGATATATTAGAGCATGTTTTCTCACACGCTTCATCCCCCATTCCCTCCATCATTCTACTAAAAGTTCTGATAGACGGATTTTGTGACATGGGTTCAAATGTGGATTTCTTTAATTTCTTTAGCTGTACTGGAATGGTAGATTCGATCAACGGGGTAGAGTTCAAATTCTTGTTGTAATACTCCTTTAGTTTGAGTGACCGTGTTAATCTATATGATTCGATCTTCCACTGTAACGGGTCCACCGAACTGGTAGGTATAAAAGACAGACCTTTACTTAACACCTTAATTTCTATAGGTGTCAATATTTTGGTTGAAAGATTGATAATCAATTGCGACCCCTCCTCGGAGGTTTTGTCCCTGCTTTGGGACCTGGCTTTCCTCCACGTCTGCCCCCCTCTCCTCGTGGGCGCACCTCGCGGCCTGCCAGTATGGCCCGGGTGCGTACCCCTAAAGGGGCGTCTTGAGTCTGCTGGCCATTTTTAGACAGAGTCTCATCAGCATCACTGGCCGACGTACTAGAATATTGCTGTCTTGATTGTCGTCGCCTATATTGTTGCTGTCTCAGTGGGTTCTGTCTGGGGTTACTGCTGTTAAGCCATAGGTATACTCTATGCTGCGCATAGTCCTGCTGAACACGTACTAATTTTTGCTTTTTGAATTTAATAAGATCAGCCGTATATTTTTCCAGATCACTATTTAACTTAGGAAGCCAGTCAGGTGGAGAGAGTTCAGTGATCTTATGCTCTAATTCAAAAGCTGCTATTTTTTGCTTAGCATTATTCATTTCACGTGCGGACTCCTCGATCACTAACAATAGTAAATCCATAGAACATTTATTTAGGATCGAGATCCATTTTTTGCAGAACGTTACGTCATATCTCTACGTATTATTTGACTAAAAAGACCAAACAAATCTGGCCCATTGTGGCTACTGATAAGGGGTTGGGTGAGGCATTCCATTCTAAATTATTACCCAGTTATTCCAATAACAGCAGTATTAGAGATATAGTCGTGAAAACCGATATCTCTCAATTTAATGTGACTAAGGAACATTTCCTTAGCAGAAAAGCGGGATGTTACCGGTGTAGTGGATGCACAACGTGCAGTTATATGACACCAGGCACGAAATTTTTGCATCCACATACTGGGATTTCTTATAACATCAAACAGTATTTGTCCTGTGAATCGAAATTTGTGGTCTATTTGCTTACATGCCCATGTGGGTTATCATATGTGGGCAAGACGGATTGTACCTTTAAGATCAGGATGGCCCAACACAGGTATGCCATCCGTGAAGCCATAAAAGCTGGTGATAGCGAGCAGCCAGTAGCTCGTCACTTTGCCAAAAAACAACACAATATGGCTACTCTCCGTTATAAAATTATCGATCAGGTCCCCAAATCTCTAAGAGGTGGAGATAGATCTAAAAAACTCCTACAACTTGAGTCACGTTGGATTCACACATTAGGCACACTTGCTCCCAAAGGGCTTAATGAAGCCCTTAATTTAAGATGCTTTTTATGAACAGTCGTTTGGCCAGTATAGATATTATATGCACTGGTTTTATCCCAACTAAAATAGTGTGAAAGCCTTATGGATTTAAATTAAATTTTATCATGTCACTTATATTAGTTTTTATGTCACTAATATATATATAAATATTATTTTCACATTTAGTTTGTTATTAGATATGATTTTAGTGTGCATCTTACGGCCTGTTGCATTAATATGATCTTTGTTGCACATTTATATCGCTCTGATCACCATAAGATGTATTTATATTTATGTTTTATTCTTGTAGATGGATCAGATCGTCTTATTTATTCACTTATGTTGTTTTTTTGTATGATGCATTGGCTGAAAGGAGGCACATTACCATTATTGTTTATTGTTTATGTGTTGCTATGGTTTCTCTTCCTCATAGCCACAACGCGTAAGCTGGACGGGCCGGCAAGACGTCATTTCCGGTGGGACCGGGAGGACGCGGCCGGAAACCGGGCAACGCGGCTGGAGGCGGCGGGTGTGAGTATCTTCCCATAGGTATTTAAACACTGTTTTTTGTTACATACACTCATCCTGACGAAGGGGCTGCGTCCCCGAAACGTAGATCACCTGATTAAAGTCGTTGAAAAGTCTCCGGAGTGCCGCCTCATTACATTGCTTGTATGACGGAGTACTTTCTCCACGAGGAGGGCACCAGGAGCAGCTGTTTGCAGGCGGAGGGGACCGCAGGAGTGCCGGGTCATTGTGCAGGTTGTATACACCACACATCACTCGCAGGAGTTTTTGTGGTTTAGACCAAGGCACCATACCAACCCCTGTTTACACCGTGGGATCAGCTCACCCGCATACCGCACTGGATTTGCGGAGCACTTCAGCACAAGCACTTATATCACAGCACCATATCACTTTTAACCATCCATTATGGCAGACACAAGTGAACATTTGTTGGAGGGCGCAATGCATTTCCTACAGTGTGATAATTCTGACACACTAAGTTTCAGTGAAGCAGAGGCGGAGAACATCCTATTTAAAACTCCGGCATTTGATTCAGTGGCTGTTAATACCAGTGAAGACATTTACAAAGAATTGCTTAAACTACATAAAAGAGAGATTGACTTTAAATATCATGGCATGACCCTATCAGATTATTTTAGAGCCAAGCAGATACCTCGTGGGTTTCGCATACATAATATGCCTACGATAGGGAGATATGACGTAACGTTCTGCAAAAAATGGATCTCGATCCTAAATAAATGTTCTATGGATTTACTATTGTTAGTGATCGAGGAGTCCGCACGTGAAATGAATAATGCTAAGCAAAAAATAGCAGCTTTTGAATTAGAGCATAAGATCACTGAACTCTCTCCACCTGACTGGCTTCCTAAGTTAAATAGTGATCTGGAAAAATATACGGCTGATCTTATTAAATTCAAAAAGCAAAAATTAGTACGTGTTCAGCAGGACTATGCGCAGCATAGAGTATACCTATGGCTTAACAGCAGTAACCCCAGACAGAACCCACTGAGACAGCAACAATATAGGCGACGACAATCAAGACAGCAATATTCTAGTACGTCGGCCAGTGATGCTGATGAGACTCTGTCTAAAAATGGCCAGCAGACTCAAGACGCCCCTTTAGGGGTACGCACCCGGGCCATACTGGCAGGCCGCGAGGTGCGCCCACGAGGAGAGGGGGGCAGACGTGGAGGAAAGCCAGGTCCCAAAGCAGGGACAAAACCTCCGAGGAGGGGTCGCAATTGATTATCAATCTTTCAACCAAAATATTGACACCTATAGAAATTAAGGTGTTAAGTAAAGGTCTGTCTTTTATACCTACCAGTTCGGTGGACCCGTTACAGTGGAAGATCGAATCATATAGATTAACACGGTCACTCAAACTAAAGGAGTATTACAACAAGAATTTGAACTCTACCCCGTTGATCGAATCTACCATTCCAGTACAGCTAAAGAAATTAAAGAAATCCACATTTGAACCCATGTCACAAAATCCGTCTATCAGAACTTTTAGTAGAATGATGGAGGGAATGGGGGATGAAGCGTGTGAGAAAACATGCTCTAATATATCCCGGGAAGAATCTGCAGCCCTGAAAAGTCTCGGTAAGAGACAAGACATCATTATTAGGAATGCGGACAAGGGGGGTGCTTTAGTTGTTCTTGATACTGATAAATACAAACTTGAATGTGTAAGATTATTGTCTGATACTGATACCTATGGTAGACTAAGTCAAGATCCTACTTGGCAATTTAAGAGAGAATTAGACAGTATGCTTAAAGATGCAGTCGACCAAGGTATCATTACTCAGCCTGTATGTAAAGCCTTGTCTAGTGATTTTCCGGTTATACCTGTGTTTTATATAATCCCTAAGGTACATAAAAATCCCCTGGATCCTCCGGGACGACCGATTATTTCGGCCAGGGGGTCGTTATGTGAGCCTTTGTCTGTGTACTGTGATGCTTTTTTACAGCCATGTATCCAGAACACTAGCACACATCTAAAGGATACATCTATGTTGCTCAGGAAATTCCTAGATATGGGTAAATTATCTGAACAGACTAGCCTCGCCACTATAGATGTTACGAGCTTGTATACATGCATACCGCATGGGGCGGGGCTACAAGCTGTCAGGAGGCTTATTACTAATAACCCACTGTATAAAGGTCCTGATATCAATTTTTTCATAGCATTGCTAGAATTCTCCCTTACCCACAATTATTTTCTTTTTGATAAGATCTTTTTCCTACAGCGCACAGGTTGCGCGATGGGATCGGCGGTGGCACCATCCTTCGCCAACTCATATATGTGGGAGGTTGAGAATGATTTATTTTTACACAATAGTGCAATATGTGATAGGATAAATCTTTACTTTCGGTATATAGATGACATCCTTATATTTTGGAAGGATAATGGTGATGACCTCAAAACACTAGTAGATATACATAATGCCACTGATAGTCCCATTAAATTAACTTTAACAATTGATGGTAAAACCATTAATTTTTTGGATGTCTGCATAACGCTTGTTGATGGGATGATCAACACATCACTGTTTGTGAAACCTACAGACAGGAATAATGTGTTGAGATATGATAGTTCCCACCCTAGATCTACCATTCACAGCCTACCGTTCTCCCAATATTTAAGAGTATGTCGGATCACGACTAATCCACAGGAGAGGGATCAAGCCTTACATAATATGACCCTTAAATTCCTCGATAGAGGTTATCCAATTAAACTGTTGATGACAGCGCGAAAGAGGGCTTTGAGTCTCACAAGAGATCAACTATTGGAACAAAAACCCCCTAAACAGTTACAGGGTAGATTTCCCTGGGTTACCCGTTTTAATTCTAGTAGCCATTATTTGACTAAAAAGACCAAACAAATCTGGCCCATTGTGGCTACTGATAAGGGGTTGGGTGAGGCATTCCATTCTAAATTATTACCCAGTTATTCCAATAACAGCAGTATTAGAGATATAGTCGTGAAAACCGATATCTCTCAATTTAATGTGACTAAGGAACATTTCCTTAGCAGAAAAGCGGGATGTTACCGGTGTAGTGGATGCACAACGTGCAGTTATATGACACCAGGCACGAAATTTTTGCATCCACATACTGGGATTTCTTATAACATCAAACAGTATTTGTCCTGTGAATCGAAATTTGTGGTCTATTTGCTTACATGCCCATGTGGGTTATCATATGTGGGCAAGACGGATTGTACCTTTAAGATCAGGATGGCCCAACACAGGTATGCCATCCGTGAAGCCATAAAAGCTGGTGATAGCGAGCAGCCAGTAGCTCGTCACTTTGCCAAAAAACAACACAATATGGCTACTCTCCGTTATAAAATTATCGATCAGGTCCCCAAATCTCTAAGAGGTGGAGATAGATCTAAAAAACTCCTACAACTTGAGTCACGTTGGATTCACACATTAGGCACACTTGCTCCCAAAGGGCTTAATGAAGCCCTTAATTTAAGATGCTTTTTATGAACAGTCGTTTGGCCAGTATAGATATTATATGCACTGGTTTTATCCCAACTAAAATAGTGTGAAAGCCTTATGGATTTAAATTAAATTTTATCATGTCACTTATATTAGTTTTTATGTCACTAATATATATATAAATATTATTTTCACATTTAGTTTGTTATTAGATATGATTTTAGTGTGCATCTTACGGCCTGTTGCATTAATATGATCTTTGTTGCACATTTATATCGCTCTGATCACCATAAGATGTATTTATATTTATGTTTTATTCTTGTAGATGGATCAGATCGTCTTATTTATTCACTTATGTTGTTTTTTTGTATGATGCATTGGCTGAAAGGAGGCACATTACCATTATTGTTTATTGTTTATGTGTTGCTATGGTTTCTCTTCCTCATAGCCACAACGCGTAAGCTGGACGGGCCGGCAAGACGTCATTTCCGGTGGGACCGGGAGGACGCGGCCGGAAACCGGGCAACGCGGCTGGAGGCGGCGGGTGTGAGTATCTTCCCATAGGTATTTAAACACTGTTTTTTGTTACATACACTCATCCTGACGAAGGGGCTGCGTCCCCGAAACGTAGATCACCTGATTAAAGTCGTTGAAAAGTCTCCGGAGTGCCGCCTCATTACATTGCTTGTATGACGGAGTACTTTCTCCACGAGGAGGGCACCAGGAGCAGCTGTTTGCAGGCGGAGGGGACCGCAGGAGTGCCGGGTCATTGTGCAGGTTATATATATATATATATATATAAAACATGCCCAAAGAGACATGAGTATACTGGGTCCTAGAGTCAAAGCTATGTCGATTAATGCTTGACGTGTCCTGTAGAATATGCAATGGACAGATGATGCCGACCTAAGAGGCATGTGGAAGGCTGAGGATTGTGTGGAGAAGGGTTCTCGGACCAGGTCTACACAGCTATAGCTGGTAATTCTGATATTTTGCCTTATATTCCTGCACAGCCTAGGAAAGCACGACATTATCAAATGCAGCCTTTCGAATAAAGAAACAAGAAAGTCCGAGGTGCGTCCTTTCTTGCCAGAGGCGGGGGCACAGGAAAGAAGCTGCACAACACAGCTAGTTCCCAGAAACAGAAGTCCTCCCCGGCCTCTACAAAAATCCACCGCAAGGCGGAGCTAGGCCCGGTGGGGGCACGCCTTCGTCAGTTCAGCCACAAGTGGGTTCACTCCCTGTTAGATCCCTGGGCAATAGATATTGTGTCTCAGGGATACAAGCTGGACTTTGAGAAGATGCCCCCTCACCGACGGCCCTGCCGGCTTCCCCCCACGAGAGGGAAACAGTGTTAACTGCAATTCATAAATTGTATCTTCAACAGGTGGTGGTCAAGGTTCTCCTCCTTCAACAAGGAGGGGGTTATTATTCGACCATGTTGTAGTCCCGAAACCAGACGGTTCGGTCGGACCCATATTGAATTTAAAATCCCTGAACATATACCTGAAAGGGTTCAAGTTCAAGATGGAATCGCTAAGAGCGGTTATTGCAAGCCTGAAAGGGGGAGATTTTATGGTGACTCGCGACATAAAGGATGCATACCTTCATGTCCCCATTTATCCACCTCATCAGGCGTACCTCAGAATTGCGGTACGGGATGGTCATTACCAATTTCAGACGTTGCCGTTTGGTCTCTCCACGGCCTTGAGAATATTCACCAAGGTAATGGCGGAAATGATGGTGCTCCTGCGGAAGCAAGGTGTCACTATTATCACGTACTTGGACGATCTCCTCATAAAAGCGAGATCAAGAGAGCAGTTGCTGAACAGCGTATCACTTTCTCTGGAAGTGAAACGGCAACACGGCTGGATTCTATATATTCCAAAGTCGCAGTTGGTTCTTACAGCTCATCTGCCTCTCCTAGGCATGATCCTAGACACAGACCAGAAAAGGGTTTATCTCCCGATAGAGAGAGCTCAGAAGCTCGTGACACTGGTCAGGAATCTATTAAAACCAAAACATGTGTCAGTGCATCACTGCACTCGAGTCCTGGGAAGGAGGGTGGCATCATTCGAGGCCATTCCCTTCGGCAGGTTCCATAGGAGGACCTTCCAATGGGACTTACTGGACAAGTGGTCCGGATCACATCTTCGGATGCATCGGTTAATCACCCTATCCCCAAGAGCCAGGGTGTCTCTCCGGTGGTGACTGCAGAGTGCTCACCTTCTCGAAGGTCGCAGATTCGGCATTCAGGACTGGGTCCTGGTGACCACGGATGCAAGCCTCCGAGGGTGGGGGGCAGTCACACAGGGAAGAAATTTCCAAGGGCTGTGGTAAAGGCAGGAGACTTGCCTTCACATCAATATCCTGGAACTAAGGGCCATATACAACGCCCTAAGTCAAGCGGAGACCCTGCTTCGCGACCAACCGGTTCTGATCCAGTCAGACCGCAGTGGCTCATGTAAACCGCCAAGGCGGTACAAGGAGCAGGGTGGCGATGGTAGAAGCCACCAGAATTCTTCACTGGGCGGAGAATCACGTAAGCGCACTGTCAGCAGTGTTCATTCCGGGAGTGGACAACTGGGAAGCAGACTTCCTCAGCAGGCACGACCTCCACCCAGGAGAGTGGGGACTTCATCAGGAAGTCTTCACGCAGATTGCAAATCGATGGGAACTGCCACAGGTGGACATGATGGCGTCCCGCCTCAACAAAAAGCTAAAAAGGTATTGCGCCAGGTCAAGGGACCCTCAGGCGATAGCTGTGGACGCACTAGTAACACCATGGGTGTTCCAGTCGGTCTATGTGTTTCCTCCTCTTCCTCTCATACCAAAGGTGCTGAGAATTGTAAGAAAAAGAGGAGTGAGAACAATACTCATTGTTCCGGATTGGCCAAGAAGGACTTGGTACCCGGAACTGCAAGAAATGCTCACAGAGGACCCATGGCCTCTGCCTCTCAGACAGGACCTGTTGCAACAAGGGCCCTGTCTGTTTCAAGACTTACCGTGGCTGCGTTTGACGGCATGGCGGTTGAACGCCGGATCCTAGCGGAAAAAGGCATTCCGGATAAAGTTATTCCTACGCTGATAAAGGCTAGGAAGGACGTGACAGCAAAGCATTATCACCGTATATGGCGAAAATATGTTGCTTGGTGTGAGGCCAGGAAGGCCCCTACAGAGGAATTCCAGCTGGGTCGATTCCTGCACTTCCTACAGTCAGGAGTGACTATGGGCCTAAAATTAGGGTCCATAAAGGTCCAGATTTCAGCCCTATCCATTTTCTTTCAAAAAGAACTGGCTTCACTGCCTGAGGTTCAGACGTTTGTTAAGGGAGTGCTGCATATTTAGCCCCCTTTTGTGCCACCAGTGGCACCTTGGGATCTTAACGTGGTGTTGGGTTTCCTGAAATCCCACTGGTTTGAGCCACTTAAGACTGTGGAGCTAAAGTATCTCACGTGGAAAGTGGTCATGCTGTTGGCCTTAGCTTCGGCTAGGCATGTGTCAGAATTGGCGGCTTTGTCATGTAAAAGCCCCTATCTGGTTTTCCATATGGACAGGGTAGAATTGCGGACTCGTCCGCAATTTCTGCCAAAGGTGGTGTCATCTTTTCATTTGTACCAACCTATTGTGGTGCCTGCGGCTACTTGTGACTTGGAGGATTCCAAGCTGTTTGACGTAGTCCGGGCTTTGAAGATTTAGGTAACCAGAACGGCTGGAGTCAGGAAGACTCGCTGTTTATCCTGTATGCATCCAACAAGCTGGGTGCTCCTGCTTCAAAGCAAACTATTGCTCGCTGGATCTGTAACACGATTCAGCAGGCTCATTCTGCGGCTGGATTGCCGCATCCAAAATCAGTGAAAGCCCATTCCACAAGGAAGGTGGGCTCTTCTTGGGCGGCTGCCCGAGGGGTCTCGGCATTACAGCTTTGCCGAGCTGCTAGTTGGTCGGGTTCAAACACCTTTGCAAAATTCTACAAGTTTGATACCCTGGTTGAGGAGGACCTTGTGTTTGCCCATTCGGTGCTGCAGAGTCATCCGCACTCTCCCGCCCGTTTGGGAGCTTTGGTATAATCCCCATGGTCCTTACGGAGTCCCCAGCATCCACTAGGACGTTAGAGAAAATAAGATTTTACTCACCGGTAAATCTATTTCTCGTAGTCCGTAGTGGATGCTGGGCGCCCGTCCCAAGTGCGGACTTTCTGCAATACGTGTATATAGTTATTGCTTAATAAAGGGTTATGTTATGTTGGCATCCATTGGTTGATGCTCTGTTGTTTGTTCATACTGTTAACTGGGTAAGTTTATCACAAGTTATACGGTGTGATTGGTGTGGCTGGTATGAGTCTTACCATGGGTTCCAAAATCCTTTCCTTGTAATGTCAGCTCTTCCGGGCACAGTTTCCTTAACTGAGGTCTGGAGGAGGGGCATAGAGGGAGGAGCCAGTGCACACCAGTAGTACATTATCTTTCTTAGAGTGCCCAGTCTCCTGCGGAGCCCGTCTATTCCCCATGGTCCTTACGGAGTCCCCAGCATCCACTACGGACTACGAGAAATAGATTTACCGGTGAGTAAAATCTTATTATTTTGCAAAGGTATTACTTCTAATAGCGTGTTGCATAATCTAGTGTCAGCAAAACATACCAATTAACCTCCAGCTGACTTTTGTTGTGTCTCAACCAAATTCATGCTGATTTGCTCAAAGGGTACCTGTATCAATGGAACTGGAACAAGAGGGGACCAGTATAAGGGTTTAGGGCAGGTACTATAGCAGACAGGGCAAGCCTGCCAATATATTTTCACGGACATGTGCACCCCAGGCCAATAAAACCTAAACAGGACCCAGGATTTGTCATCTATCTGGATCCCCCCCCCCCCTTCCTCACAAACATGGGTATGTGCTGCTTTTAAAACCAGCTAAACATGTGCTTCTGGCACTACTTGCTGTTCCACCTCTCTACTGTACAGTGCTTACTCTATACAAGCAATCATTCTTAGTTACAAAGTAGGGCCCTGATGATGAGGCTACTTGGGGAACATCATTTACCTCCATCACTGCCTTAAAGGCTTGTTCCAGGGTACCGTCATTAACTTGATCTCATGTAAAATCCTTTAATGGAAATAGTTTCAGCATCGGCGACCAGTCCGCATCTTAATTGGGACCTGGGATGGATCTATCTTTTTATCTCCCCCAGGCAATCCGCAAACGAATGGCCTGTATCCTTTAACCGGTACAATTTACATGTCGTCTTGCTTTCCATCACTGAAGCAACTTCCTGCAATGGCAACTGTTTTGTCCCGAGGTGTAAATCTTGTGAATATCCTTTAAAACAGAAGACCTGGTTGGTGAATCAAGTGCCAGTATGTCTGGTCAGTCTTGCTCTAAAATCACCTCCTGAAACAACAGGCAGTCATATCCGAAGATGAGTGGCTAAAGCTGATTAGGAGCTATCGGCGCTAAGGTACACACTGTCTGGCCCATGATGGTGACTGGCAGGAGGGTCCTCTTGAATTCCTCAGATGTCCCATCAATACAGAGGACCTTTACTTTTAAGTTCACTACCGGTATCCACCAAGGCCAGTATCATGTTCTGGTTAATGAGTATGGTTACCTGAAAAATCCTGTTGCCCTTCTGGGATATACTCATGGTACAGTAGCTTGGGCACTCCATCTGGATGTACAGTATCTGGGTTCCTCACATTCCGAACATGTTAACGTATCCAGCCTAGGATTAATCTCTTATCGACGGTTTTTCACTGTTGACCCTAGGTGGTTCCAGGATAAACCTGGTTTTTGTTTGGCTTAGGTTTTGGTACAAAACTGAGAGGCTTGGCCATTTGACAAAACACAAATTTCTCCACTAGTGTGGCAAGTTCCTCAGGGGTCTGCCTGCATCATCCACTTCTGCAGACCCCAGTGCACAGGCAGTGGCCAGCTGCCAGCAGTTCCACCATCTGATGAGTTTTCCTCCAGTTTCAACTACTTCCATTTTGTCCTTTGTGCCATTCTTTCGAAGGTGGCGAGGTAGGCTTCTATGTCATCATCAGCTGACAGTTTCTGAATCTTGGGCTCCTCCTTAGGACCCTGCTGTTATTGCTGGCATTGCAACAGCAGCCATTCATAATGCAATTCTTTCTGCTGTTGCATCTATATCAGCTCACAAGCATATAGAGTATTTCCTCCATTTTGGTTTCTTTGTGAGTTGGGAAGCGGAAACTTGCTTCCCTTAGCATTCAGTGCACTGACACCACTTGTGGTAAAGATGCTGTGTAGTGGAAGCACACACTGACTCTGGACTTCTGCACTATGGCTTTATTTCACCAGGATGAATGCAAACCAGTAACTGTTACACAGTAAATGTTGGCCCTGTCACTAGCTAACAGAGATCTACTCCCTAGTCACCGGCCAGCTTTCCCAGCATCAGTCATCATCATAAATCCCCCCAGACAGCCTTTTCATACCTTAGACTCCTCATCAGACTAGTAGGCAAATGACACTCCAACCCTTATACACAATTCCCACAGTAGTAGTGCCCTTTACACATAATGCCCACAAAGTAGTAGTGCTGCTTATGTACATAATTCCCCAAAAGTAGTGTCTCTAATACATAATGCCCACAGAAGTTCCACTTATACACATTGGGCCTAAATCAGCATGGGTTGTAGTTGTGCAAAAAAATCGCATAACTACAACCCTTTACACCAGCATGCTGGGAGACGCCCAGCACAGGGCAAGCCCGCCCTGCATGCTGGGTCCTCTCCCCACTAACATGCGAATACTTTGCTCAGTAGCGAAGTGCTCGCATGTTAAGGGTAGACCTTTGCCTGAGCAGCCTAGCTGCGAAGGCAGATGACTATTTGCCATATTTAGGCTCGCAGCAGCTGCATGTTATGACAAGTAGTCACCATGGCCCACCCCGCAAATGGTCTGGACATGCCTGCATTGTCCGGACCATGCCGCTGCAACGCCATCTCAAAAATGGTGCATCGATGCTACCTCCCACCCCGCAAATGCCTTATTCCATATGCACATTCCAGATTGGCTTTAGCATGCAAACGCAATGCATTCCATGCTGATTTAGGCCCATTATGCAAGAATGCCCCTTATACACATAATGCCCACAGTAGTTGTGCCCCTTATATACATGATGCCCACAGTAGTGCACCTTATACACATTTCTGCCTCTGTCCCTCCTGCAGCTTACAGCCAGTGTCCACCCAGCAACTCTATACCCTGTGTCCTCCAGCAACTTTCCCGTCTGTGTCCCTGCAGCCCCCTCTCACCTTGTCTTCAGCATGCACATGGCCTGCTCCTCATGCTTATCAGTGGCATTAGCTCCGCCTGCATCTATTGACGTGGGTGGTGGGGGGACTTTTCTGTTAGAGTTGCTGAACAGGGCCATAGAGGATGTGGAACCCCCCACGTTAACCTCTGCCAATAAGCTAGATACAAACCATAAACTACAGTAGATACAAACCATAATCCATAATTTACCCATTAATCACACATGAATGCTGATGCCTTTATAAGGGAACTAAGCACATTATTCACTTCCCACTCTCAAAAATGGCTTCAGTGCTGTGTTACAGTGATGTGCTGGGTGCTATGGGATTCCTGAGACTGTGCCACTAGTCTGGAAAAAACCTGGGGCAAGAAACTGAACATGGTCAGTAGGGTTTGCAGGTATCGCGGAGGCTGTGCAGACCTCATTTATTTAAAGTGTATTTAAACTTAAATGAATTGGCCGATGACCAGGTCATACAGATGTTCCAGCTCAACAGAAACAATATTTTCCACTTGTATCACCTTGTCAAACTGGACCTAGACCCTGAGACAGCACACTCTTGCTCTGTCTTAGGCCTCCATAAACTCCTGGCTGTGTTGCACTTTCTGGCTTTTGGCAGCTTTCAGGCTGTGTCTGGTGCAGTTATTGGGATCTCACAGCCCAACTTTTCAAAATATTTAGTGCAGGTGATTCCTTACACCCACATATAGATGCTTGCACTTTATGACTCCTGATAGCTTTCACACTGTCTCTGCCAGTTATTGGGATCTCACCCCCCACCTTTTTTCACTTTCTCACACAGATGTTGGATGATTTGCAATGCCTTATAGATGCTTCTATCTGCTTCTCTAGCCAAGAGTAACAGTGGCATGCAGTCAGGGTAGCTTTCTATCACATCACTGACATGCCCAATGTGCTAGGTGCGATAGATTGCACACACGTACAGCTGAGATTACCTGCCGGTTGCCCTGGTGGATGTCATGACTCCTTCATCCTCAGTCAGTCATCCCTCTGAAAAATTTGAAGCCAGACAAATGCCAGATGAGTGGCTGCTAGGTATGTAACTATAGATGTGGCTTTTGTAATGCAGACACAATAACCACTATGTAACCAATATGTTACTTTACATTCTATACTATATATGTGTTTCAGGTGATGCGGGGTATGGCTGTTTCTTTTGGCTTCTGACTCCATTGTTGCATCCTGATTCCTCTGCTGAATATAATTACATTCATGCACATAAGGTCACTCGGACAGTGATATAAAGATGTTTTGGTGTTCTGAAATCTTGGTTTTGGTGTCTGGATAAATCTGCAGGCCTTTTGTATAGTCCCTTAAAGGTGGCTAGAATTGTGTTCTGCTGTTTTCTTCATAACGTGTTTGCAACAACATCTGCCACATGACTTTGAAGAAAACAGTCAGCAAGTACAGGAGTTATTACCATCCGATGACAGTTGGAGAACAGATGTAGGGAGACAGGTAAGGCAGCAACTAATAGAACAATTTTTTTCTGGTAAGTATATTTCCACCAATGTAATGTATTTAAAAGTAGTGTAACTAGCCTCATCCCTTTGTGTTAATATTGGGGGTAATTCCAAGTTGATCGCAGCAGGAATTCTGTTAGCAACTGGGCAAAACCATGTGCACTGCAGGGGAGGCAGATATAACATGTGCAGAGAGAGTTAGATTTGGGAGTGGTGTGTTCAATCTGCAATCTAATTTGCAGTGTAAAAATAAAGCAGCCAGTATTTACCCTGCACAGAAATAAAATAACCCACCCAAATCTAACTCTCTCTGCAAATGTTATATCTGCCATACCTGCAGTGCACATGGTTTTGCCCAACTGCTAAAAAATTTCCTGCTGCGATCAACTTGGAATTACCCCCATTCTCCCAACAACAGTCTGAATAATAAGTGATTCATATTACACTATGGGGGTCATTCCGAGTTGATTACTAGCTGCCGTTGTTCGCAGCACAGCAATCAGGCTAAAAATTGGCATTTCTGCGCATACGTATGCTCCGCAATGTGCACGCGCGATGTTCGAGTACAAAACCCTTTGTAGTTGTGCACACGTTCTAGCGAAGTTTTCAGTCGCATTGACGGCCACAAGAAGATTGACTGGAAGGGGGCATTTCTGGGTGTCAACTGACCGTTTTCAGGGAGTCAAAACAAAACCACACAGCTTTGACTGTCTAACCACTAATGATTTCAACTGTCAAACCTGTGTAACAATCAAGCGCACTAAAACTAACTCCTTAGATGGGTACCAATTTTAAATGATATATTTGCAGCTCCCAATAGAGTATTCTACCTTACTCCAAACTTGAACACTAAAAACATATACCATATAAGAATATGTATATTACAAGGAAGCGCATATATATAATCTATTTGATTAAAAATTGTAAATATTTTTTATTTAGTATTCAATTTTCTTAATAATGCATGACATAATAAAACCTTAAAACACACCAAATCTGCAGTGCAAAGAAGTCCAGAAACTGTGACTATTACCGTCCAGATAACCATATACCGCTGGAGCTCCAATAAGGATTTTCTTTAAGCACACTAAGTGCTATTTTTGTAACTCCCCGGTGAAAAGCTGGTTATTTTAAAGTGATATCCGTTGTTACTTTGTATCCACTAGCCAGAACAATATACTTTGTAGGAACTGCAAATGTTCACAATGTGCCTGCCGCACAGCAGCTAGTGTCCCCTTTCTCACCCCACCGCCAATGATTATTGCTCACCACAGCCGTACGTTGAAGCCTCAGTGCGGCTAGATCTTAAATGGTTAGTACCGAAGTTCTCTGGCGGGAGCGGCGGTAACAGCAGCGTCCACGGGGGAAGGGTGCACACTTTCAAAGTTGGTTTTAAATGATTCTTCCAAAGTGTTCTCTGGCATAGAGGGATTCTGGACAGCCTGCCGGTGTTTAAAATGGATCCTTAACGCGTTTCTCCGTGCTTCCAATCTCACGGTTTCATCAGAAGGTCTGATGAAACCGTGAGATTGGAAGCACGGAGAAACGCGTTAAGGATACATTTTAAACACCGGCAGGCTGTCCAGAATCCCTCTATGCCAGAGAACACTTTGGAAGAATCATTTAAAACCAACTTTGAAAGTGTGCACCCTTCCCCCGTGGACGCTGCTGTTACCGCCGCTCCCGCCAGAGAACTTCGGTACTAACCATTTAAGATCTAGCCGCACTGAGGCTTCAACGTACGGCTGTGGTGAGCAATAATCATTGGCGGTGGGGTGAGAAAGGGGACACTAGCTGCTGTGCGGCAGGCACATTGTGAACATTTGCAGTTCCTACAAAGTATATTGTTCTGGCTAGTGGATACAAAGTAACAACGGATATCACTTTAAAATAACCAGCTTTTCACCGGGGAGTTACAAAAATAGCACTTAGTGTGCTTAAAGAAAATCCTTATTGGAGCTCCAGCGGTATATGGTTATCTGGACGGTAATAGTCACAGTTTCTGGACTTCTTTGCACTGCAGATTTGGTGTGTTTTAAGGTTTTATTATGTCATGCATTATTAAGAAAATTGAATACTAAATAAAAAATATTTAAAATTTTTAATCAAATAGATTATATATATGCGCTTCCTTGTAATATACATATTCTTATATGGTATATGTTTTTAGTTTTCAGGGAGTGTTTGAAAAACGCCGGCGTTTCTGAAAAAACGCAGGCGTGGCTGGGCGGGTGTATGACGTCAAATCCGGACACGAATAGGCTGAAGTGATCGCAAGCGCTGAATAGGTTCAGAGCTACTCAGAAACTGCATTAACTGTTTTTGCAGAGCTCGGCTGCACATGCGTTTGCACTTCTGCTAAGCTAAAATACACTTCCCAGTGGGCGGCAGCATAGCGTTTGCACGGCTGCTAAAACTAGCTAGCGAGCAATCAACTCGGAATGATCCCCTATATCATAACAGCTATGTATGTTTAGGTCAAACATTAGTCTCACAATATCCTATGTGTAATTTTCATTTTTTAAAAACATTTAATCAGTTTGTATGTGGGCAGTATTGTTTGTTAGAATCATATACACAATATAAATGTATTTACCTTAATAAGTAGGTGTTTCGTTTAACATTCCTCTTTATACTAAAAATACTTAGACTAAGGTGTTTTTTATTTAGTATTTAGTGGAAATGGAGATGTAGTCCTTAGCAACCAATCACATTCTACTTAACCGTCACCTTGCACCTTCTAGAAGATAATAGCTATATTCCCGTTCTTTGCTCTGGCCAACATCTCCACTTCAAAAAAATAACACTTTATTACATGGTCACCTGCTGCATGTGTAATATATGTTTGTTTATTTTTAAATAACATGTTATGTTATTAATCAAATGGACACAAATTACTGGACTCAAACCTCTGAAAAAAAGTTTGTTGCCTTTTTATTTTTTGGCTGTGTTTTTTTTGGTTTTGTTTCCTAAAAAAATTGTAGCTGCTTTTTATTCCAAAGCAGTGTCCTTGATTTAAAAATGTGAACATTTTTTTTCTCATTACAGACTTTTTAGTCTCTAGATTATTTCCCCTGCCACCCTGTGGAGCTGGACCTCCCTTTTCCTGTTGCGTCTGTCCATGTACGGGAGGATCGCCTTGGTGGGGAGGTAACCGGTGACGCTAGGGGTGCTGCCCCTTCAGTACTGGTGCTTGGCTACTCACATTTGTTGTGCTGTTAGGTGTTGTGTGAGATTATTTAGAGTTGCGTTTAAATCTCTAGTGGCAGCTATGTGACTCTCCATAATGTGGACGATGCTCTGTAGTGTCATTTGATTGTTGTCCAATATATGTAGATAGCTTTGGTGAAGCCTCTGGTTTTCATCCATGATGCGCTCAAATGTGTCCATCATTTGGCTGTTGTCTGATCTTAATAATTCCATTGTGTTTGCAATTTGTGTAAATTGTGTGTTTTGCCTGCTTGTGTTGCTGCTTAATCTTGGTAGGTCATAGGCTAATGTATTGTGTCTGCCTCCGCAGACACTCAAGATTATTAGGGTGGTCCAGCTGTTCCAAAACACCTGATCCTGGGATTGTGCTTGTGGTTTTTGTTGGGCTGATTAGCGGTTGAGATGTCCTCTCAGTTGGTGGTGTACCCACATGTGTTGGTGGTGTTGGAGATGGAGAAATTGGCTGTAGAGTTAAGACAAATGTTTCCTGCATTTGTGTTCCACGATCTTGGCCAGCCTGATTTTCCTCAAGAATAGGGTCCACTGTAATGAATGAGCAGTTGTGTGTAAGTATGTTCTTTTATTACCTTTTACTAATGCTTTAAAAAACCTAAAGGAACATTTCAATACAGCTTCAAAAAAATGTGAAGTAGTGATGTTGCCAATAGCAGCCAATCAGAATTTAATTAACATTTTTGTAGTTGCTTATAGAATATGTTAGAATCTGATTAGTTGCTATGGCCAACTTCACAAGTTTCTAAAGAAACACACCTTAGTAAATGTACTCCACTGTTTGATTTAGCTTTAAGTGGGTGTGTGAAAGTGTATACATTTGTATTTCCGGCAGATGGGATTCCGCCTCTCAATTTCCCCACAGCAGCATCCTGGCACCAAGAATATGGCCAGCAGGGTGAGCACTAGGAGTCCCCTTGTGGACTTGGTGCGCTCACCACAGGATCTATTACCACTCTATGGGTGTCACAGACACCCACAAGTGGGAATATTCCTGTTGCGCTGGTATTCCGCCTGTCAGCTTTGTCGCCTGTTGTGATTCCGGCGTCGGTATCCTGTCCATGGGAATTCCAGCAGCTGGCAAATTATCCCTGTGAAAGTATGTGTCCTAATGTTTTTGTGTTAATTTACAGCTGTGGTGTGGTGACATTGCCGGGGAACTGTCCAGAAGTTGTAGTGGTGGCCTGGATGACACCTCTGAGATGCGGTGTTGTGGTGAAGACACATGTGGCCTACTTGTGACAGCCGACTTCTGTGTTGGCGACATGTGTGTTGGCCTGCCTGACACATCCGACTTGTGCTTCCTTGAAGGAGACACATGTGTGGATGGACTTACAAAATATAGATAAAGTAATAATTTGACACCATTTTTTGGTGGTAACAACCCAAAGCTAATGTACTTACCAGCTTCTCCATCCTCCTCAGTTTAAGGCTGCGTGGGGGCACAGTCCACTGTTGATATATAACATTTAGTTAAAACTCAATTATTTTTGGCAAACATTTTTAATAAATATGTGACATTTGTAAGTTCATTTAACAGACATTGACACATTACCAGTATATCAGTGACATTGTTACGATGGCAAGTAACTTTAATTGTTTTCTAAAAACAAATATTGTTGACATAATTGTTGTTTGCTGTACTTATATTTTTGGATAAATATATATATATTTTTAAATATGTTTGACGTCATTTCACACAACACTACAATTGTGAAGAATCTAGCAAAGTATTAAACAACCACATCTCCAAAAAAAACATACAATGCATATTAATTCACAGGGTAGATGCAAAATTACATCTGCACACTCTCAATTTATGTTTACTAAAAAAAATGCCATGAGCCAACATCAAAATACAAATAAATGATGTAGCCAGTCACTTTACCATACTGAAATGCAGACAACACAAACATGATAAGAGGTGATGTTGGTGTACTACAATCAAAGTAAAGCTAAATTGGAGCTTAAGGGGTGACACTACGTAGGTGACGGCACTAACTGAAACAGCAAAGCCTAAAAAATATATGGCACAAAAACCCATTGGCAACATAGATGTCAGTCTTGTGAGCAGACCTACAGTAAGGCGGACAGGCTCAAGGCCCATACAGTGATTAATACAGTATTGGCATGAAGGCATTAGGCAACATTACAGTACAACAGTAATGTCACTCAAATTCTTAATGCTTAACTAAAAAAAACAACCAGAAAAGCACTTTGGATACAATACAGCAATGACTCACATATCCAGTAACTTATTGCCTTCAAAAATAAAAAAAATATGTCCCAATAGCATGCAGGTTTATGAGTCAGACAAGCATAAAAAAAATCACAGTATGCAGCAGATTTAAATGTTTACATATTACAGCACCTCCAAAATGGAATAAAAACAAATACACTTACCACCCTTCTTGGGCCGACCAAATTCCACAACATAAGTTGCCCTCACCACTTCTGGAGGGATAAGGATCTGCATGGGCTCTTCATATTCCAGGTATGACGCCACAAATGGATGGACACCTCCTGTTTGGTGTGATGACTTGGCCTCCTTGGCCATTTTCGCCTTGACACGGCACTTGATATCATAAAATGTTTTTCTGCACGTGTTTTCTGTGTGCTTGACCAAGTCTTCACTGTTTACAGCAGCCACAACTTTCTTCCACAAAATGCCTTTTTTGCTGGTTGACACCTTTGCAGACTGTGGCCCAAATAGCTAAAGATGGTGCTTCATTATCTCCCAAACCAATGCCACGTTTTCAACAGAGGTGAATTTGACATTGCACCCCATCTTGGTTGTAGTGCGTGGCAGTAGAGCTACATCACTCTCAGTATAAGAATTTGCAGCCTCCTCTACCACCTTTACCCTCTCACTAACCTCCTCCACCTCACTAACATCTCCCGTCTCACTAACCTCTTCTACTTCACTCACCTCCCCCCTCTCACCTCCACCTCACCTCTGACTGGGACATACTTGACACAAACAACACTGTACACTAAAAAATAAAGACACACTAAACACACTAATCCACTACCTCTTCACAGCACACACCACACACACAGAGAAACACTGCAAGAGACTTGAAAAAAAAAATTACAAGGACAAAACAGCTGACAAACTACTAAATGACTAGAAAACTTACAAACACAGTACAGCACTCAGAAATCGCTAAACAAACTCCAAACAACTCACCAACTCCCCTCACACTAACTAAACTCACGAAGTTCGTACGGTTTGGGGCATATTTATATGGTTGCGCTTTGACACTCCTACTATACATATTCAACACAACCAATCACGCTTGAGTGACGAAAACTAAAGTACAAGTGTTAACGTGGCCGCGATTGAAAAAACACGAATCATGCGGCAAAGCACACTTGTTCAGCTGGAAATATAACCTTAGAAATATGAATAACATCGACATCGGAAAACTCAAAACACCCAAACGCAGTAACTTAGTAAATTACCGATTTTGGTTTCAAAAAGTTGCAAAAAAACAAGGTCGATGTCATCCGAGATTAATCTAGGCAAAATTCAACAGAAACAAGACTCTTAGTAAATTTACCCCATAGATTCATTACTTATGTCCCAAATTAAATGTCTTATTTTGTGTCAACATGTTGTCCCTTTTTTGTTTCTGATTCCTTCCATTTCCCTCCCATCCTAAGACAGGTGAGTTATGTCCTGGATTGACAGCACTTTAAACCAATCCATGAACAACACCTCCATCAACCCCCCATCTCCCCTTCCTGTCCACACGCTGTGGACACTTATTGTGAATATCCAGGATCATTACTCCTACTTAAGGAAACCATTTTGACACAACCAACATCCTTGAAAAAACACCATATTGGCTGAAATGCATTAGATGACAGCACCAAATTTGACTTTCAACCACTTCCTCTCTGCAAGCTAAGGTAGCAGTACGAGATCCCGGCTGTCAGGAGACCGACACCGGGAACCCGACAGCCAAGATCCCGGCGGCGAGCACAGCGTGTCCCCTCACGGGCTCGCTGCGCTTCGGGCTCGGCGGCGACCTTATGTCGCCACATGTTTCTATTGCTGTCTGGGTGGTGGCTTGGACCACCACCCAAGAGGGGTAACCAGCGAGCGGTCAGAACTCCGGCCGCCAGTATTTCAGCTGGTGTCGGGATTTCGGCATTGGTATCCTGACTGCTGGGATCCCGACAGACGGTCAATTGACTGCCTTCCCAAGCTGATGAATACCACTGATGCACAAAACACCTGAGCTGAATGTAATGGATATAACCAGCTATTAACCTCTGACCATAAGCTGATTTCAGCAGCAAACAACCTACAGCCTCTCTGTCATTCCAGCTGGGTCAAAGGTTACCTGTTATACCCATCAGATGGCTGGATGCTCCCTCACTGGTGACCATTACATAAACATTGGGGCATATATTGGCAACTCCACCACTGCTCTAACTGAGGGGGTAATTCAGATCTGATAGCTGCTGTGCAATGCGCATGTGCGTCGGACAACAACAATGTACATCACCGGTCAGCGATGGGATGGGGCGAAAAATCAGATTGCAGGGGCATTCACAAGGTGATTGAAAAGGAAGAGGCCATTGGTGGGTGGCAACTGAAGGTTACAGGGAGTGTCTGAAAAAATGCAGGCATGCCCAAGCGTTTTCAGGGAGGGTGTCTGACATCAGCTCTGCCCCGATCAGCCTGTTCTCATCGCACTGGAGGAGTAAGTCCTGGGCTGCGCACAGACTGCACACAGTGGATTTTCGCAGCTCGGCATACACAAGCGATCGCACACTTGCACAGCAAATTTACACTCTCCCTGGAAGCGGCGACTAATCGCAGGACAGCAAAATTAGCAGCCCATCGATCAGATCTGAATTACCCCCTTAGTCACTAAGTGTGCCCGACCATTCCCCTGGAGAGTCACATTTGGAACTCACTCTGGTGACCCACTCAGTCTTTCTTGGTTCCAGTCACTGAATTCAGCATTACCACATGCTAGGAGGGCTGCATCCGCAGAAGGGGCCCTATGGCTACTTCAGAACCACGTTTGAGAGCCAACCACCATCTAAGGAGTAATTTGGATCTGCAAATGGAAGCTTGATTTTAAACAGCATATGGTACATACCCATCAGAGAAATTGGATTTTGCATCACCCCCCCCCCCCCCCCGCTCCTTTAAAATTACTGTTTTCCTTATTTATTTATTTATTTATTCTTTGTTTTTTCATGTATTTATTGTCATGCATTTGTCCTGCTGTCCTAACTGCAACTATACTTGTTCCTAGTAAATGACACCTAACCTGTAACATTTTATGCAATATACTGACATTTGTATTTCTTTATTCCACTTTTAATCTCTAGTTGCAGAATTAATATAAACAGCATTTAACAAACATACAAAGGTGAGTGCTGAGTATTGTACCACTTAGAAAAAGACCCCAGTTTGTGACATACAGTGGCCAGGTCCCAACCTTTGGTGTATTCTCCTAGCTATCTCAGGTTCCTCCTCATCCTGCCAAAAGCACTTCCCTAAGAGAGTGTGAGCACTTACAGAAATTTAAAGGGCAGCCATCAATTACTGATGTCACAGTGCCAAAAAAATTAAGTTAAGGAACCAATTTAAACCCCTTTAACTCACTGTAAGCACTATCCACCTAGTCATGTTAGTGGACATTTAGAGGGTCGTGACCTGTGGGCTTCTCACAACAAAACCCATTGTTATAAGTCGCTGCTACGGCTCATTTCTGTTTCTAGCTGTCGCCTAGCAACTTGGAAGCTGGCTACTATGTGTAGCAGCACACCTGTTTGGGAATACTTCATTAACTGACTCCAGCCTGTTGTCTCTAGTGAAAGTCAGGAGGCTGGTGGATGTGAAGAGAGTTGGTAATTAGGGGAGGCTGGTTGTGCTGTAACTCTCATTGGCTCTTGTCTCCTATATATGTGTTGTCTGTCTCTCCCTGCTGGTCATAGTTCCTGGTTGCAGTGGGAGCCCTTATCTCTAGGTTCTAGTACTAGCCATGGATTCCTTTATCTGGTGATTGTTTTCTACCATCCTCTACAGCAGGCTTTTTCAACCAGTGTGCCATGGCACACTAGTGTGCCGCGACCAGTTGCAAGGTGTGCCGTGGAGCCAGAGCAGCTTTTTGCACCTTCAGAGTGAACTGTTGGCCTGGGCTCTTCTTAGAGGATCAGTCATGCTCCGGCTGTGACCTATGCCTTCAAAATGGTGTGATATCATAGGTCACGGCCGCCGAGTCTCACCACCCAGCCAGCCCACCCTCCTGCATACACATCTTTCAGTTCCCGCCTGCATACACAGCTTTCCTTGCCCACCCACATCCACACCTGCCCGACTGCCCGCTGCTCAGTATTTGTAGAACTCCACTATGAACAACCCCCGCCACTGAGGGACGGGGAGGAGGACAGCTGATATTTATTTTATTTCTCCCGTGGGGAATCAAATCATTTCAATAGTATTTATGTGGGGAGAATAGGAATTTATGGATTTATGGGGGGAACAATGTGAATAATTCATTTGGGGAGCAATAGGATTTATGTGGGGAGAAATGTGATTGATTTATGTGTGGAGCAATAGGATTTATGAAGGGAGCAACATGATTTATGTGGGGAGCAATGTGATTGTTTTTTCTGTGTAGGCCAATGTATGTGTGGATTTATTTTTTTTACTGTGAGGGCCAATGTGTGTGTGGTTTTTTTTTTTTCCCTGTGGGGAACTGATGGTGTGCCTTGGCAATTTTAAAATATTGTTCAATGTGCCGCGAGTAAAAAAAGGTTGAAAATCACTGCTCTACAGTATTCCTGTATCCAGTTCTGTGCCTATTGCATAATTATCTGCAGCCAACTCTGCAGTATTCCTGTCTCCAGCCCTGTGTCAGTACATAATTACCAGCAACCTACTCTGTGTCAGTTGCATTAGCTGTCTTGTTGCTTTTGTTATTTCTGCTTATAGTACTCATCGTCTTCTTGCTATACAGTCTTGTGTTTCCTTAGTAATCTGTCTCTCCTGCATACCCTCAGTACTCCCACTGCCAGTGGCTCTGTCTCTTCATTGTTTTGTCTAACTTCTTTCTATAGTGTATAGTGTTTACGTACCTTATGTACTCTCCTCGCCTAAAACCTATCCTCTGAGTTCTGTGTTTAAGTGTGTATTGTTTGTTCTCCAGTCTCGTCTTAGAGCAGCTCCTATCCTCTTTTGGTCTTTTGCACCATCGCCATTGACCTGAGTCAAGCTGAGGTTAAGCTCGGACTACCACCAGTGGTGTAAGTCCTGGTGGCATCCCAGTACTGGTAGGCACATCACGCCTCAAGGGAAAAGCAGATATTATAGACAAGAAGACCTGCTAGTGAGTTTGGCAAGTCTTAACCCAGGGTGTACAAGGGTCACTGCCCAGAAGACATCCGTGTGCTCTGCCCTCCTTGGAAGGAGAACCGTCGCTAGCTGTAACACCCATATGGAAGCTTGCCCAATAGAGGCTTGTTGTGTCCATCAATTCTAATGACATTAATTCAAAGGATAACTAAAATTTTAAGCATAATTATGATATTACACCAACCTTATTAGATATATTTGTTATATATTTAAGTAGTATCGATTGTGAATTGCTTCTCCTATCTACTACTCATCAACAGAAGTTGAAAGTTGCACACTATTTGCCTAATATGCTGCATTTTTAAATGGTCATTAGATTAGATAAACAGAATTTGAAATTAGACTGCAGATTATCTCTACTGATTTCACAGAACTATTATCTAATTTGGTGATAAAGGTGGTTGTTCAGGTCGCATTGCTAAGTGATTCGACCATAATAACCCCATCCTTGGTGGCAGTGTGCACGCAGGAAAAATGGGTAGGGCGGTTGTGTGATGTCACACGCAGCTGCTCTGGCAGGAAAAATGGCGACTGACCACCTGCATATGCAGACTAGCTGCAGCTGCAGGGTGTTGTCCATAATTGCTGCGACTACAATGTAAATTGCGGTCGCAGCTGGTGGCCGACATTTAGCATACTGGGTGGCCTTGCCCTGCGATGGGCAGCCCCCACCATGTAAAAGAACAGATTGCATATTCTGCTTTTTAAACTGTTTATTGCTAGCTATTGCTGGTGGTGGGTACATTGGAGTCTGGGTATAATTATTGCATTCTCATATTTGGCTCATTATTTAAAGATCATTAGGTTGGCTTAACTGATAAAGGTTTGTTGTGTCCATCAACTATAAGGACATCAATTCTAAGGATAACTAAAATTCAAACCTAAGTATGACGTTACACCGACATTAAACTGAAGAAAAATTAGAACATTCTATGCAAAATCTGGAACACTGTGGAACTGCTTTCAAACAAATGTGAGTCCACTTACAGATGGGTCCTCCGTTATCTTGACTGTTTCTGCGCCTAGACGGAGGTTTAGTCACGCCTAGGCGATAGCTTAGGTTGCTGAGTTTAATCACGGACAGGCGCGTTGAGGTGCGACTAGATACTCAGCATGCAATACACATCACCACCACTGGGTGGCTAATGCTCCACTAATCCAGTACTTTAGATCGAATAGAGGCAGATTGATCTACAAACTCTGGCAAGTGGTCAGTGACGACTGTAATGTTAATAGATGGTGACCAATGGTCAGACGGATAGAGTTAAAAAAATAGTTTATACAGACACAAACGAACATGTTAGAACACTTGTGTATGCAGACGCAAGGTTGTGTATGCAGATGCAACTAATGTGTGAAAGGAATAATGTAGCTCATTGACTTAAATGATGTACAGTGCACTAAATACCGTGCTTTTGAAATACATGTATGAGCGTCTGAGTCCCCTAAGGTATAAACCAACACCAATGGGAAGGAATCGCTCTTTGCAGTACTTTTACACATGAACTTGTGAATCTCCCATGTAGTGTCGTGGGCTAGCGATGAAGGCTCCCGCCTCCCATGCTGAGAGTCCCGAGTTCGAGTCCCAAAGTGCCAACCTTTTTTTTTTTGTGTGTTCCCGTGACATTCACTTTTTGTATTATTTTTTTTTTGTAATACATTCAATGGAAGGGTGCACACAGTTTCACATAAATCAGAGTAAATCTGCAGGAGCAACTCATTCCGCTATATACAATACACAGCGCTAATGAACTCCCATAGACATAAGGTACCAGTAAATATAAATTAGTGTATTCTGACACAACTAACTGTTTCAGCAACACAGTACTGTAGATCGTCAGCATTAGAGAATCTGTGTGTGAGAATCTGTGTTGTACTTAATGAGAAGGGATCACTGCTACTGTACCATTTACACATCTACACAGTATCAATGCGACTGCAGTTCTCTGTGATTTTCCTACATACAGTAGTATACTGTTGCACATGTCTTGTAACCTGATCTGAACTCCCTCCCTGTCTACTGCATGAACTGTGCATGCTCCCAGGAGGGAAGGGGAAAGTGGGATGGGGGTAAGGCGAGGCAGTGGAAAATACCGTGTTCAAAGAAAAGGCATAATCAAAACCAAGGGGAACTGATGTAACAACCTGGAATGCCTGGAACGCACAACGTCTGAGATGCTAATTGCGGTTATTAACTGTACAGTATACGCTACAGCATGTCTGCCAGGGATCGCCCCTATTCCCTTGGGGAGCTCCGTCTCCTCATTTGCTGGCGGGACAGACCTCTCGCCAGCAACGAGAAGATTAGGGCCTATAGGAGGGCTCGCAGGGAGATCCTCTGGAAGTACAGCAAGAGTAGGACCATGAGGTCACTCCAAAGGCGGTGGAGTGACCTTGTCCGATGGACCCCAAGGCGCCTGCAGGCCATTTGTGACTGTAAGTACAGTACAGTACTGTAGATTGCTGTACTTTAAGTTACTGTAGTTACAGGTACTGTATAACATGGGCTGCTGTAGCAGCAGGTATCTGGTCTATACAGTACTGTACCTGTGATTAACAAATGGTAAACAAGGTGCAAACGTTAACCAGGGTCAAAAGGTAAAAAAAAAATTGACACTTCCTATTTCTCTAACGTCCTAGTGGATGCTGGGGACTCCGTAAGGACCATGGGGAATAGACGGGCTCCGCAGGAGACTGGGCACTCTAAGAAAGATTTAGTACTACTGGTGTGCACTGGCTCCTCCCTCTATGCCCCTCCTCCAGACCTCAGTTAGAATCTGTGCCCGGACAGAGCTGGGTGCATTTTAGTGAGCTCTCCTGAGCTTGCTGATAAGAAAGTATTTTAGTTAGGTTTTTTATTTTCAGAGAGCTTCTGCTGGCAACAGACTCTCTGCTACGTGGGACTGAGGGGAGAGAAGCAAACCTACTAACTGCGGCTAGGTTGCGCTTCTTAGGCTACTGGACACCATTAGCTCCAGAGGGATCGAACACAGGAACCTAACCTTGGTCGTCCGTTCCCGGAGTCGCGCCGCCGTCCCCCTCGCACAGCCAGAAGACAGAAGCCTGCGGGTTGAAGCAAGAAGACGTCAAAATCGGCGGCAGAAGATTCCTGTCTTCATATGAGGTAGCGCATAGCACTGCAGCTGTGCGCCATTGCGCCCACACTAACCCACACACTCCGGTCACTGTAGGGTGCAGGGCGCAGGGGGGGCGCCCTGGGCAGCAATTGATTACCTCCTGGCAAAAAAGAAGCATATATACAGCTGGGCACTGTATTATGCATGAGCCCCCGCCATTAATTTTACACAAAATCGCGGGACAGAAGCCCGCCGCTGAGGGGGCGGGGCCTTCTTCCTCAGCACTCACCAGCGCCATTTTCTCTCCACAGCTCCGCTGAGAGGAAGCTCCCCAGGCTCTCCCCTGCAGACTCACGGTAGAAAGAGGGTAAAAAGAGAGGGGGGGCACATAAATTTAGCGCATTAATCATATATACAGCAGCTACTGGGTAAACACTAAGTTACTGTGTAATTCCTGGGTTATATAGCGCTGGGGTGTGTGCTGGCATACTCTCTCTCTGTCTCTCCAAAAGGCCTTGTGGGGGTCCATAAAGGTCCAGATTTCGGCCCTATCCATTTTCTATCAAAAAGAACTGGCTTCTCTTCCTGAGGTTCAGACGTTTGTTAAGGGAGTGCTGCATATTCAGCCCCCTTTTGTGCCACCAGTGGCACCTTGGGATCTCAACGTGGTGTTGGGTTTCCTGAAATCCCACTGGTTTGAGCCACTTAAGACCGTGGAGCTAAAGTATCTCACGTGGAAGGTGGTCATGCTATTGGCCTTAGCTTCGGCTAGGCGTGTGTCAGAATTGGCGGCTTTGTCATGTAAAAGCCCCTATCTGGTTTTCCATATGGACAGGGCAGAATTACGGACTCGTCCGCAATTTCTGCCGAAGGTGGTGTCATCTTTTCATTTGAACCAACCTACTGTAGTGCCTGTGGCTACTCGTGACTTGGAGGATTCCAAGTTGCTTGATGTAGTCAGGGCTTTGAAGATCTATGTAGCCAGGACGGCTGGAGTCAGGAAGACTGACTCTGTGTTTATCCTGTATGCATCCAACAAGCTGGGTGCTCCTGTTTCAAAGCAAACCATTGCTCGCTGGATCTGTAACACGATTCAGCAGGCTCATTCTGCGGCTGGATTGCCGCATCCAAAATCAGTGAAAGCCCATTCCACAAGGAAAGTGGGCTCTTCTTGGGCGCTTGCCCGAGGGGTCTCGGCATTACAGCTTTGCCGAGCAGCTACTTGGTCGGGTTCAAACACATTTGCTAAGTTCTACAAGTTTGATACCCTGGCTGAGGAGGACCTTGTGTTTGCCCATTCGGTGCTGCAGAGTCATCCGCACTCTCCCGCCCATTTGGGAGCTTTGGTATAATCCCCATGGTCCTTACGGAGTCCCCAGCATCCACTAGGACGTTAGAGAAAATAAGATTTTACTTACCGGTAAATCTATTTCTCGTAGTCCGTAGTGGATGCTGGGCGCCCGTCCCAAGTGCGGACTTTCTGCAATACGTGTATATAGTTATTGCTTAATAAAGGGTTATGTTATGGTGGCATCCATTGTTTGATGCTCTGTTGTTGTTCATACTGTTGACTGGGTAAGTTTATCACAAGTTATACGGTGTGATTGGTGTGGCTGGTATGAGTCTTACCCTGATTCCAAAATCCTTTCCTTGTAATGTCAGCTCTTCCGGGCACAGTTTCCTTAACTGAGGTCTGGAGGAGGGGCATAGAGGGAGGAGCCAGTGCACACCAGTAGTACTAAATCTTTCTTAGAGTGCCCAGTATCCTGCGGAGCCCGTCTATTCCCCATGGTCCTTACGGAGTCCCCAGCATCCACTACGGACTAAGAGAAATAGATTTACCGGTGAGTAAAATCTTATTTTTTTTTGCATTTACTATCCATGTAAAAGCGACACCATCTAGGTCGACACACCATGTCAACCTATATCTGGTGTAAACCAATTGGTGTTAACCTACGGTGTGTCGGCCTAGATGGTGTCGCTTTTGAAATTGGTTGACACCAGATATAGGTTGACATGGCCGTTAAGTTGACATGGCAAAAGGTCGACATGAGTTTTTGAAAAAAAAACATTTTTTTAAACTTGTTTATACAGTTCTTTACAATCCACATGGTCTACGATTGTGCAGTGTATCATGCAGTGTACAGTATATGCAGTGTATCACATCATGCAGTGTATCATGCTGTGTAATTGCAGCGTGTCATGCAGTGTACTTTCAGTGTATGGTATTGTGCAGTGTTTTGGGCAGTGTACAGTTCATGCACTGTATCATATTGTGCAGGGAAATGTGCAGTGTATCGTGCAGTGTAATGTGCAGTTTTCGTATCACGCAGTGTATCACATAGTGCAGTGCATATGCAGTGTCGTGCAGTGCATCGTGTGGTGTAATTGCAGTGTGTCGTGCAGTGCATCGTGTGGTATAATTGCAGTGTATCGTGCAGTGTACCTGCAGTGTATTGTGCAGTATCATTCAGTGTAACGTGCAGCTGTAATTGCAGTCTCCTGCCTCCCACACTGAGAGTCACGGGTTTTATTCCCAAAGTGCCAATCTATAATTTTTTTTATAAGCGAGATTTGTGTTTCAGATAGTATTCTGAGGGACGTTACTGTGGCAGAATTTATTCTAAGGGACGTTACTGTGGCAAAATGTATTTTCGCTCTCTATGTACCCCATCTGTGTCACCCCTGTCTGTCCACCCATCCCCTTAGAATGTAAGCTCTCACGAGTAGGGCCCTCTTCCCTCATGTGCTTATCCTTTTCTTACTTTAATAATCCTCAACTGCCCAAATCCCGCAGTTTTGTGACCACCTTTGAACTTATCTCTGTCATTTACTAGTGTAGTTATGCTTAGTTAGCCTGTACTTGTCCTACATTGTCTTCACTGTCTTCCTGTTTTGATTATGTGCATATTTACTCTGTAATTGGGCACTGCGGAACCCTTGTGGTGCCATATAAATAAAGGATAATAATAATAATAACAATAAGGGACGTTACTGTGGCAGAAATTATTCTAAGGGACATTACAGTGGCCTAATGTGTTATGACGTGTATTACTCTTGCATAATGTGGTATAAGGTCCATGACTGTGGCAGATCTCTACTTTGTGACATAATGTGATATACTACTGCAATACTGTGACGTACAGTACAGTAACGTGAATAAGGTGCTCTACTGTGTGACACAACGTGAATCAAGGACAGTACTGTGACGTGAATAAACTGCACTACTGTGACGTGAATAAGATGGATTCAGGTGAGTGCTGCATAATCTATCATGAAATCAATGTATAGCTGTAAAGGGAAAATTACCAAGGTAATTAGTTCGGCGCTTGTTAAGGTGAGATGCTTCTCGTTAAAGCTGCTGTTAAAAAGGGGTAGTTAGCCCCTGAGAGTAACAAGAAAGAGCAATATATACAGCGCTTATAAACTGGATATGGAAAAAACAATTAGGTTTTATTATATAGAATTTGTTGCAACAATTAATTTAAAAATCAATTCATAGATGTACATCAAGTATATATAAAAATAAATTAAAAGATAGGGCAAGCACAGCAATTAGTTTGGTATATTACCATACAAGAAGTTGGGCAGAGTTGGTTTGTATATACTCCAAGGAACTTATGCCACAGTCCTGGGGGCAATTTCCAATGCTGGCAGATAAAAGTCCACAGAAATCTTGAGGACAGACCTTTGCTTTGTTCCGAGCAGCAACCCAGTCCTATTTGAAGCTTGGTCTCCTGTATTTTTAGTGGATGTCTGCCGAATCCCCGTTTTGGCTTGTATAAGGACTTCTAGGCTTGTTCCAAGTATAAGGTAGTGGAGTCTGTATTGCCCAACTTCTCTTAACCAACGCGTTTCACTGTATCAACAGCTTTATCAAGGTATATACCTTGATAAAGCTGTTGATACAGTGAAACGCGAATAACTCAAATAACATTTTCAAGTATGCATAAGGCCAGTTTTAACTTGAACAAGGGAATAATCCCTAATTAGCATAAAATATGTAAGGTTGATTAAATAGCTGCCTTGGTGGCACTTTATGTGAATATAAGCTGAAGTCCTGAATAGACAGTGTGTAACACTGTAATATGCAGTCTTTGATACTGGGTCCACACACATAATTGCTACTTTGTATGCCGGCGTCCCGGCTGTGATAGAGACAGTTCAGTGTGAAACTGAAAGCAATATTTATAGTTACCACTGATTCTCCCTGCTACTTGAAAGGTGATCATTGTTTTAGATTTTAGATGTATGTTTTTATGTATGTATATGTAATAAATGTTATTTGAGTTATTTGCGGACGTCTCCCGATCTCTTCACTGATATATACAGAGCCACTTCTACAATATATGTTTATATTTTTATTTATATATATACAACTCAATACTGCCTATATTTAGGATAGCAAAAATGAGTAACACACAGCGCGATGTTTTAAATATCTATCTATGTATGTACCTGTATGCCTAAGACTCTAACTAAGTCTTAAAAACATACGCTGCAGTGTGTTGAATCCTCTCTCTTTTTTTAAATACATATTCACCTGTGAGATATTTTTAATTAGCGCCGGGAGGGTGGAATTGGCATACCACCAAGAGACAAGTTCTCTTTATCCTTTCCGATGTGTGTCATAATGTTTATAAGGGCAATGCCAATGTGTGTCACAATGTCTATTCGACCTACTGTACTGTACTGTAGCGATACTATAAGTGTATGTCACATTTAGAAATGTGCCCCTTAAGTTTTGAAGACAGTACAGTACACTATGCCCTCCTGAGTGATTAGGTGCAGGGTACTAGAATGAACAATTCCATTGATTGTGATGTCATGAAGATGCTGTCAATGTTGAATTTCATTGGCTGTACAGTATGCTGCCATACTGTATATATATTTTTACAGGGCAGGAAGCACAATGCCTGAGAAGACGGGACAGGTGCCGCCAAGCTGGTAAGTATTGTCAAGTACAGTAGTGTACATAGTGATTTATACAGTCCCACCCCCCTGTCCTGACCATCTCAGATAACTCACTGCAATTCGGATGGGAGGGAGGGTGGGACACTTCCTGTGAGATACGGTGGCCTGGGATGTTAAGAATGTCTGTTTATAAAAATAAATGTAAATATTAAACACACAGTATAAATAACATTGTAGATATCTGAATACCCGTGCTTCGCTACGGGATGAGGATGGTAAATTACAGTGATAGTTGTTTGTTAACAGGGCCGTTTCTAGACAATTTGGCTCCCAGTGCGAGATTTTAAAATGCGCCCCCCCCCCCCCAATTGCTCTAAAAAAAAAAAGTGTGCCCCCCCATATAGCCATAAAAAGAAAAAGCATGCGCGCGCCGTAGTGTGTGGCCTGATTAAAATGGGCGTGGTCTCATTAAAGTGAGCATGGCCTCATCTGATATCATCACACCCACCACAGGGGGGAAAAAATAAAAATAAAAAAGTCCCCTTTTTACACATTACAGCAGGCAAGTGTCCCCATATTACACAGCGCGGCAGGCAGGTGTCCCCATTTTACACAGCGCGGCAGGCAGGTGTCCCCATTTTACACAGTACGGAAGGCAGGTATCCCCATTTTACACAGTACGGTAGGCAGGTATCCCCATATTACACAGTACGCAGGCAGGTGCCCCCATATTACACAGTACACAGGCAGGTGCCCCCATTTTACACAGTACGCAGGCAGGTGCCCCCATTTTACACAGTACGCAGGCAGGTGCCCCCATATTACACAGTACGCAGGCAGATATCCCCATTTTACACAGTACGCAGGCAGATGCCCCCATATTACACAGTACGCAGGCAGGTGCCCCCATATTACACAGTACGCAGGCAGGTATCCCTATTTTACACAGTGCGGCAGGCAGGTATCCCCATTTTACACAGCGCGGCAGGCAGATATCCCCATTTTACACAGTACGCAGGCAGATGCCCCCATATTACACAGTACGCAGGCAGGTGCCCCCATATTACACAGTACGCAGCAGGTATCCCTATTTTACACAGTGCAGCAGGCAGATATCCCCATATTACACAGTACGCAGGCAGATGCCCCCATATTACACAGTACGCAGGCAGATGCCCCCATATTACACAGTACGCATGCAGATGCCCCCATATTACACAGTACGCAGGCAGATGCCCCCATATTACACAGTACGCAGGCAGATGCCCCCATATTACACAGTACGCAGGCAGATGCCCTCATATTACACAGTACGCAGGCAGATGCCCCCATATTACACAGTACGCAGGCAGATGCCCCCATATTACACAGTACGCAGGCAGATGCCCCCATATTACTCAGTACGCAGGCAGATGCCCCCATATTACACAGTACGCAGGAAGATGCCCCCATATTACACAGTACGCAGGCAGATGCCCCCATTTTACACAGTGCGGCAGGCAGTTATCCCCATAGGCAGGTGTCCCCATTTTACACAGTGCGGCAGCGGCAGGCAGGTTTCAAGTTGAGGGGGAGAGGGGGGGGGGAGAGAGAGAGAATACTTACGTCTTCCCGCTCTTCGGTCCCGCCGCCTCACGTCCCTCGCGCTGGCCGCCTCCTCCTTCTTGCTTATCTCCTTATCGCCTCTCCCGAGCGTCATTCCGCGAAACTCCGCCCCCCGAGCAGGAGCGCTCGGGAGAGGCGATAAGGAGTCACAAAGTGTCGCGGCGGGCGCCACTAGAAACGGCACTGTTTGTTAATTTACGTTTGTTGGCGATCTAGTATTATGTATACTTTAGGCATACTGTATCTTGCTTCTCTGATGCAGATTGTGTAGTGACCGGACCCCTTTTTGGTCCCCATGCTCTTCCAACAACAACTCTCAGTCTGTGACTTCCTTCTGCCTCCATTCCCCTCACATCATGTCAGTGCCCCTGTGAAATTATCGATCTTCTTTACAGTTTTTTATATAGCATAGCACATTATGTATCTACTGATATAGTCTGTGCTGCTGGGGGACCGTGCTACAGTACTTCCACTATATAACTGTTAGTGTGTGTGGTTGTGCTACCTGCATTCCCCTCCTCACATGATGTCAGTGCTCCTGTGAAATTGTCTTTTTTTATAGTTTCTTATATAGCGCAGCACATTATCTCCTAATATACTCTGTGCTGCAGGGGGACCATGCTACTTCCAGTATATAACTCTCAGTGTGTGGGTTTGTGCTACCTGCATTCCCCTCCTCACATCATGTCACTGTCCGTGTCACATGCAGCCCTGTTATCACTGACATACTGTATCATGCATGTCCTAATATAGTCTGTATTGTTGGCCCACCCCTAGGGGTGCTAGGAGTGTCTTACCCCCACAGTGTATGTTCCCAGTCTGTAAGTCATATGTGTACTGAGTGTGTTGCAAATAGGTCCAGGCTGTCGGGAGTTATGCTGTCTGCTGACATACTCTGTGCTGCTGTCTCCGCCCTAGGGGTGCTAGGGATTTCTAATTGTATTAGTTGCGTCCGCCATGTTTTAATATGCTCGTATGCCAAATATCACGATCCTCACTTGTAAACTGTGGAATTGTATAGAAAGACAGAAGGACAGACATTCGCTTTTATATACAGTAGTAGATAATTTATACACTACAGCTTCACTTACGGTACTGATAAAAAAATTTCACAGTACCACCGCCACCTGCCCGCCCACACCCACCACAGGCCCAGGCTGGTGATGAGGTGCCAGGCACCAGCGCAGCCGGTAAGCACACTACTCTCTAATTTCTACCTCGCTTCCCAGTGGTATTGTGTAACGAGAATTCTGGTGCGACTGTCATTGTTACACTACTGTACATGTGTCCTGGATACTGTACAGTACATGCTACAAATTGACAGCTTCACTTACAGTACTGTTATTTTTTTTCCACAGTACCACTGCTACCTGCCCGCCCACACCCACTACAGGGCCAGGAGGAGGAGGAGGAGGCGCCGCCAGGCCCCATCTTATCCGGTAAGCACACTACTCTCCGATTTCTGCCTCGCTTCCCTATGGTATTGTGTTGCGACTTTCATGACTTGGGATCACGGCGGTCGAGATCCTGGTGCTGGAATCCACATACCCCTGAAAATGGCGGTGCCGATGTCTCAAATTGGGTGGGAGACCGGCTCTGTGATCCCAAGAGACAGGATCCTGATCGTAAGGACGCCTGATGCAATGCGTATACAGCCAGTGAAGGGACATTTACGTTTAGGCACAACCAGGGGGGACTTAGGGTTAAGCACCAAGGGGTAGGTTTAGGCTGCAGGAGGGAATCTTTAGGGTTAGAGGGGAGAGGGTTATTGCAGTCTCAGTGGTGCAAGTACAGTAGATATTTTTTCTTAGTGGTACTGATAGTTGAAATGGGTGTCATGAGGGGGCATGGTAACACAAAACTGGGGGAGTTGCTACATGACAATAGGGGCATGGCCACATTATGCCAGACACCGTAATGCCCCTTACACATTATGCCAAACACTGTAATGCCTTACATACAGTATTATACCACACACCATAATGCCTATTACAGTACAGATATAATGCCACACACAGTTATGCCACTGACACCATTTTATGTACCACTCAAAAATGCCCCTTATAAATTATGCACCAGTGGAGGGCTGATGGTACTGTGTACCACCACCAAATTTCTTAATGGTACTCCATACCACCTTACTGTACTTTCACAACTGGGTACAGTACTATACAGTACTTAACGAACCATTGTTGGGATTTTCGCATTTGAAATTTTTGCATTCGGGGTGCCATTGTCTGGATACTGAGCAATACTGCATGAGCGAGTAGGGTTAGGGTTATGCTGCGGCCATGGGTGGTTAGGTTTATGCAACACCAGGGGGGACTTATGGTTAAGCACCAAGTGGGAGGTTTTGGCTGCCGGAGGGTATGTTTTTGGTTAGGGGGGGGGGTACTATACTTAACAACCCCCTGTGGGGATTTTTACATTTGGTATTTTTGCATTTGAGATGCCATCGTCGGGATACTGAGCACCGGCATCTCGAATGCCGGGATATCTTATGATATTTTATGATTTCTTTTTATCCATTATTTACTGTATTATATGTACATTATACTGTACAGTAGCTTATGTTACAGTGTTATTTTTACACAGCACCACGTGCCCCACCGACCCAGGAGCAAGAAGTGTCAAGCTCCGGAAGTGGTAATCATTATTATTGTTACAGACACACTAGTTTCCTACAGTACTACTGTCATTTTTTTATTTTACAGTACTTGTTATATTTTACACACAGACCACCTCGTTATTGATACGGAGGCAGAGGAGGAGGAGATGGGGGAGCCTTCAGGCCAGCCTGGTAAGAATTGTAATCTATGGTACAGTACTCTACTGTATTGTACATTTATTTATTTAACAGTTTCTTATATAATGCAGCATATTTCATAGCGCTTTACAATTATAGGGAAATAGGCATTGATTCACAAGGATACAGTAGATGCTACTGTACCTATTGCATAATGGTCCACCAGATTGCTAGGTTCTTAATGGGTTGTATGATATGATCACCCAGCAATGTTGTCAAAGGGTCAGGAGGGTGTGAGAGTAAAGAAAGAGAAAATATGTGAGGTTATGTGTTCTGTACAGAGAGGATGTAATTGGATCGGGAAGCATTGAAGGTTATGTGGGTGGGTCTGGAATTTGATACAGTAGGCTTGTCTGAAGAGGTGAGTTTTCCAATTGTATACCAATGGCTTGGGTTCACGTGACCAGTGGTCAGGATTCCAGCAGTCAAGTGACCGGCAGCGGCATCTTGATTGCAGAAATCCCATCAGGTTGAGGTACGGTATCTAAACCCTCCTTCACTACCCCCTAACCCTCCATTCATACTCTGATTCCGGCCTCTTCATTCTGAATGCCAGGGTTATGACAGCTGGTATTTTAAATGCAGGTACAGTACGTCCCCTACCAATGGACGGTCATTCTACACTCCTACTAAGAATGTCTCTCTGCTTCCTGTACTCTACTTCCTGTAAGGTATTGGACAATACTGTAGTACAGTAGTATTTGATATAACAATGTAAAATTTGACATTTCTTTTATGGTTTATAAATTAATATTTTTTTATTCAACACAGATATCCGTTACGTGGAGCCGGGGGAGGAGGAGGAGCCACAGTATAGTAAGTACAGCAGGAATTTCTCAAGCCCATTCTTAAAAGTATTGACCAAGTCCGCCTTTATTACTCTCTCAGGCAGGGAATTCCAAACATGTACAGTATTGCCATTACTGTGAAGAACCCTTTTCGCCTCTGTGTGCGAAATCTCCTCTCTTCCAACCTGAGCGGATGTGCACGTGTCCTCTGTGTTGATCTTATCAAAAACAGTTCCTCCGCAAGCTCTATGTATTGTCCCCTTACTGTATATATTTGTAAAGGTAAATCATGTCCCCTCTTAATCTCCTCTTTTCCAATGTAAATATGCCTAGCCTAGCAAGCCTTTCCTCGTATTCCAGCATCTCAATCCACTTGACAGTTTTGTCGCCCGCCTCTAAACCTTTTCTAGTTCCACGATATCCATTTTGTAGTATGGTGCTCATAATTGTGCATCCTACCCACCCTCCACTAGCCTAACCCTCCAATCATACTCTGATTCCGGACTCGGCATTCTGAATGTCGGGATCCCGATGGGGGATGAGGTATTGTATACACTAAATGTACAATAAAATTTTTTTCTCATACGTCCTAGAGGATGCTGGGGTCCACTTCAAGACCATGGGGTATAGACGGTTCCGCAGGAGCCATGGGCACTCTTAAGACTTTTCAATGGGTGTGAACTGGCTCCTCCCTCTATGCCCCTCCTCCAGACCTCAATTTTAGAAATGTGCCCAGGCAGACTGGATGCACTCCAGAGGAGCTCTACTGAGTTTCTCTGAAAAGACTTATGTTAGGTTTTTTTATTTTCAGGAAGAACTGCTGGCAACAGTCTCCCTGCTTCGTGGGACTGAGGGGGCAGAAGTAGGAACCAACTTCCTAAAGAGTTTCATGGCTCTGCTTCTGGCTGACAGGACACCATTAGCTCCTGAAGGGAACTGAACGCTAGCCGTGCCTAGATGCTCACTCCCACAGCACGCCGTCACCCCCCTCACAGAGCCAGAAGTCAGAAGACAGGTGAGTGTTAGAAGACAGATCTTCAATCAAGAAAGTGATGGCTAAAGGTACCGTGCGGCTGGCGGGAGCGTGGCGTGCCATGTTGCCCACACATACACAGGCACTGCAGTGTGCAGGGCGTGGGAGTGGGCGCCCTGGGCAGCATGAAACCTATGGAAACTGGCATAAATAAGGGGCTTAAGTTGCTGAGGCATAGTCCTACCCCCGCCAGTATAAAAAAAATTACCTCATAAAAGCTGAGGAGAAACACACCATTGAAGAGTGGAGCTTCCTCCTCAGTCAGCCAGCACACTGCTCAGCACCATTTTCTCTCTCTCCTCAGGCTCCAGAGACAATGCTGTTCCTCCTTCACTACTGAACAAGTATCAGGGTGCAAAACAGGGGGCCACAGTGAATTTGGTGCTATATAATTGTGTGATTAGCATTATAAAAGCGCTGCATGTCAGTGGGCATTTTGTGTTCACAGACATTGTGTTACTGGCGCTGGGTTGTGAACTGGCAAATCCTATCTGTGTCCGTCTGACAGATTTTACTGTGGGTCTGTCCCCTATAAGCCCCAGAGTGTCTGTGGTGTGGTTGTGCACGTGTGTGACATGTCTGTGGCAGGGAATCTCTTCCTCTGTGGGAGACATGTTAGAGACACAGAGGTGTAATATGACACCAAGAGCCTGACTGGGTGAAAGGTTACATGATAGTGTGAATCACTACTGAATCTCATACAGAAAACTGAATATAATCTGTTGAAGATGTGATTTTTAATAGTTCTGCCTTTCATCCACAGGGACCCCTCTGGGTCACATACAAATTTGCACAAGTAGTACAAACTGATACCGACACGGACTCTGATTCCTGTGTCGACACTAGTGATTCCAGGGGAATAGGTCCTAAGTTAGCAAAAAGCATTCAAAACATGTTTTAGCTATAAAGGAGGTGTTAGAAGTTTCGAAGCCCCCTCTTTTACCACAAGGAGAGGGTATACTTTAGTAAAGAAGTAATGTAATTTTCCCTCCACCTCATGAGTTGAACAGTCTCTTGGAGGGAGTCTGATTTAACCTGAAAAGAAATGTCAGATTCCCAAAAGGAATTCAGGCAGGTTACCTTTTTCCAAAAGGTGCGAGTCACCCCGCATTTTAGACAGGGCCCTGTCATAAAAGAGAAAAGGTGTTTCTCCCTGCGCCTGGAATGGCTTCACTTAAGGAGCCGACAGACCGTAAGTGTGTGAGGTGATCTATTGATGTGGCCAATGGGACACTACTCAGGCCTACCATTGTCTGTGCATGGGTGAGTAGTGCTATTGAAAAGTGGTCAGAAAACTTGTCATTAGACATTGACACAATAGATGGAGACGAGATACTCCTAACGTTAGGTCATATCAAAGACGCTGCTGTGTACATACTAGAAACCATGAAATATATTGGTCTCTTGGGATCAAGAACCGCTATCATGGCAGTATCAGCTCGGAGGGCGTTGTGGATTTGCCAGTGGAATGCTGATGCAGATTTCAAAAGAAATATGGAGGCTCTCCCGTATAAAGGTGAGGCCTTGTTTGGTGATGGGCTGGATGCGTTAGTCTCGGCGGCTACCGCAGGTAAGTCGACATTCTTCTTGCCTTATGCTCCTACACCAGTGAAAAAGACACATCACTCTCACATACAGTCCTTTCGGCCCAACTAATACAAAAAGGCCAAAGGTTCCCCCTTCTTTGCAGGTAGGGGAAAAGGAAATAAATCCGCAGCGTCTCCCAGATCACAGGAGCAGAAGTCGACCCCTGCTTCTGCCAAATCTGGAGCATAATGATGGGGCTCCCTTGCAGGAGTCTGCTTGGGTGGGAGCATGTCTGAAACTTTTCAGCCAAATCTGGATTCAATCTGGCCTGGACCAATGGGTCTTACAAATAGTGTCCCATGGGTACAAACTAGAGTTTCAAGATGTCCCCCAATGCCGATTTTTCAAATCGACCTTGCCAGCTTCTCTTCTGGGAACAGAGGCAGTAACAACGGCAATTCAAAAATTATGTCAGGATCAGGTCATTGTCCTGGTACCCTTGGCACAGTAAGGAGAAGGTTTTTTATTCAACCCTCTTCGTAGTTCCGAAGCCGGACGGCTCGGTCAGAACGATTTTAAACCTGAAAAATCTGAATCTCTACCTGAAAAGGTTCAAGTTCAAGATGGAATCCCTGAGGGTAGTGATTTCCAGTCTGAAAGAGTCATGGTGTCAGTAGACATAAAAGATGCTTACTTGCATGTTCCCATTTATCCTCCTCACCAAGCTTATCTGAGATTCGCAGTACAGGATTGCCATTACCAGTTCCAGACGTTGCAGTTTGGACTCTCCACGGCACCAAGGGTATTCACCAAGGTGATGGCCGAGATGACGGTTCTCCTGCGTAAAAACGGAGTTAATATATATTTCCTTATCTAGATGATCTCCTAATAAAGGCGAGATCCAGGGAGCAGTTGTTACAAAACATCACACTCTCCCTGTCAATACTCCAACAAGTCACATTTGGAACCGATGACAAGATTGTCTTTTTTCGGGATGATCCCGGACACAGAAGTTTAGAGAGTTTTTCTTCCGGTGGAAAAGGCTGTGGAAATCCAGAGAATGGTAAAACAGATATTGCAGCCAACAAGTGTGTCGATCCATCAGTGCATTCGGTTGTTGGGAAAGATGGTGGCGGCCTACGAGGCCATACAGTTTGGCAGGTTCCATGCCAGAGTTTTCCAGTGGGACCTGTTGGACAATCAGAATCAGAATCAGAAGCAGCTTTATTGGCCAGGTGTACTCACGTACACTAGGAATTCTTTGTGGTACAATGCATCGCCAAGCAGCAACATGAAGGGGGAATACATAGCATACGAAGGGGGAAGAACATAGCATACATTACACACATTACACGTATGAGTTGATACTGCACATTGCAACTGTACAATAGACTCAACATATTAGACATATTATACACGTAGGACTAAACACAAAGGCTGCTTGGCAGAGCAGCACCGAGGCAGCCATCCGCAGCGCCAACTAGAACTCAAACAATGCACATAATACAGAAGATTTAAGTATTACATCAAAAGATAAACCACACAGACAATAAAGACAGAAAGCATAATGCAGGGTTGGTGTAAGCATTTTGGGTAATAACCTCCAGAGGTTGTGTATTCCACCCTCACAAGGTACCAGGTGCGGCAGCCATCTTAGGCGCTCTGCGTAGGATTACCCAGGGTGGAATAGTCCACCCCTAGAAGAGAACACAAAACGGGGAGATTGCAGAGTCCTTAGGTTCAGAGTAGGGTTCCAATAAAACCATCAGGTCCATGTATTTTTCATCCCATCCACAAGTTTACCAGATAAGGCAGCCATGTTGGGCGCACTACGAAGGTTACACAGTGGGAGATGAGCCATACAAGCGCCAAATGCATTCACGGGAAAACTGACATGAGTGTAGGAGTGTGCTATACCCTGCATGGAAAGATCCAAATGAAGCACACCCTGCCCATGGAGGAACCATTCGAGGCAGCCATGTGAGGCGCACTGTGTAGGTTACTGCTGGCAGGGTGTGCAACCAATGGAGGTACACATTACAGTGGTCGGGTTCCCACTTACACATGCACCGAAAGATAATCCTGTCGTCGAAAGCCAGGATTTCACTCCTGTGGTGGTTACACAGCTCTCACCTGCTAGAGGGACGCAGATTCGGGATTCAGGACTGGCTCCTGGTAACCACGGATGCAAGTCTCTGAGGCTGGGGAGCTGTCACTCAGTGAGAAAGCTTCCAAGGAAAATTGTCAAGTCAGGAAGCATGCCTTCACATAAACGTGCTGGAATTGAGAGCCATTTACAACGGCCTTTAATAAGCGGTACATCTTCTTCAAGATCATCCCGTGCAGATCCAGTCGGACAATGTAACAGCAGTCGCGTACATAAACAGGCAGGGCGGAACGAAAAGCAGAGCGGCAATGGCAGAGGTGACGAAGATCCTCCTCTGGGCAGAAAGACATGTAAAGGCTCTGTCGGCAATTTTCATTCCGGGAGTAGACAACTGGGAAGCAGACTTCCTCAGCAGACACTATCTCTATCCAGCAGAGTGGGGCCTCCACCAAGAAGTCTTCGCAGAGGTGACAAATCTTTGGGGAGTTCCTCAAATAGACATGATGGCATCTCGTCTCAACAAGAAGCTTCAGAAATATTGTTCCAGGTCGAGAGACCCTCAAGCAATAGCAGTGGATCCGCTAGTGGCCCAGTGGGTGTTCCGGTCGGTGTATGTCTTCCCTCCACTTCCACTGATCCCAAAAGTGCTCAGGATCATAAGAAGAACAAGAGTTCGAGCAATCTTCTTTGCCCCAGACTGGCCAAGGAGGGCTTGGTACCCAGATCTTCAGGAGTTGCTCATAGAAGATCCTCTTCCTCTTCGCGAGGACCTTCTTCAGCATGGGCCGTGCGTGTATCAAGACTTACCATGGCTACGTTTGACAGCATGGCTGTTGAGCGCCGGATCCTAGCCCGAAAGGGTATTCCCAAGGAAGTCATCCCCACCCTTATTCAGGCCATGAAAGGAGTAACTCCGAAACATTACCACCGTATTTGGAGAAAATATGTGTCTTGGTGTGAATCCAAGAAGGCTCCTACGGAAGAGTTTCAGTTGGGACGTTTTCTCCGTTTTCTGCAGGGTGGTGTGGAAGCGGGCCTCCGATTGGGATCAATCAAGGACCAGTTTTCGGCCTTGTCAGTGTTCTTCCAAAAACAATTGGCCTCTCTTCCAGAGGTTCAGACCTTCGTGAAAGGGGTTCTGCACATCCAGCCTCCATTTGTGCCTCCAGTGGCACCATGGGACCCTAATGTGGTGTTGCAGTTCCTTCAATCGGATTGGTTTGAGCCTCTACAAGAGATAGAGTTGAAGTTTCTCACTTGCAAAGTGGTGATGCTTTTGGCATTGGCATCCGCAAGGCGGGTGTCTGAATTGGGGGCCTTGTCTCCCTTACCTGATCTTCCATGAAGATAGGGCAGAGTTGAGGACTCGTCAACATTTTCTTCCAAAGGTGGTTTCATCTTTCCACATAAACCAACCTATTGTGGTGCCAGTAGTTACTGACACGTTCACTGAGTCAAAGTCTCTAGATGTGGTTAGGGCTTTGAAGATTTATGTCGATTGAACAGCTCAAATACGGAAAACAGTGTCTTTGTTTGTCCTGTATGCGCGTTGGATCAGAGGTACGATTCAGCACGGAATGGATTGGATTGCCGTTACCGACGTCGGTGAAGGCCCATTCCACTAGGAAGGTGGGCTCATCCTTGGCGGCTGCCTGGGGGGTCTCGGCATTACAACTGTGCCGAGCAGCTACTTGGTCGGGGTCAAACACATTTGCAAAATTCTACAGGTTTGACACCTTGGCCGATGAGGACCTCAAGTTCGTTCAATCAGTGCTGCAGGGTCATCCGCACTCTGCCACCGGTACTGGAGTTATGTTATAAACCCCATGGTCTTGAAGTGGACCCCAGCATCCTCTAGGACGTATGAGAAAACAGGATTTTGATACCTACCGGTAAATCCTTTTCTCCTAGTCCGTAGAGGATGCTGGGCGCCCGTCCCAGTGCGTACTTTACCTGCAGTTTTGTTCATTAGGTTACACATGTTGTGTTATATTAGTTTCAGCATGTTGCTGTAATTGGTTCATGCCTGTTGGCGTGTGTTATGTTGATTGCCATGTTGTGCGGCATGGTTGAGGTGTGAGCTGGTATGTATCTCACCACTAGTATTAAAGTAAAATCTTTCCTCGAAATGTCCGTCTCCCTGGGCACAGTTCCTATAACTGAGGTCTGGAGGAGGGGCAAAGAGGGAGGAGCCAGTTCACACCCCTTGAAAAGTCTTAAGAGTGCCCATGTCTCCTGCGGAACCGTCTATTCCCCATGGTCTTGAAGTGGACCCCAGCATCCTCTACGGACTAGGAGAATAGGATTTACCGGTAGGTATCAAAATCCTGTTTTTTTTAATTACAAACACACAAATGCATCCCAGACGGAAATCTGCTATACACAGCAGACAGCTTATGGTGACAGAACTCACTTACTGTATCCCCCCCCCCCCCCCCCCTGGGTCGTGGTGTATTTTAGATAGCGTAATGAGACACTCCTGCAGCATTGCCCTGATTCATGTAAAACCTGTGTGCAAACAGTATCTCTATTGAATGCAAAGTACAGTAACAGTACAGTATATTACCAGAGCCTTCCCTAACCAATATGATGCCCTAGGCTAGATTTTGGCTCATGCCGCCTTGCACAGATGCTAGTTCTGCCTCTGACCCTGTACCCCTTTCCCAGCACCATCACCCCTCACCCATAGCAGTCCTCATTTTGGTGCTCCTATCCCCTATATTTTAAATAGGAACAGTGTGCACATTCAGTGCCAGCCCAAAACGGTGTATGTTCTACCTGTGAAGGGGCATGGCCACACAATAATACCCCCAGTTGAAATTACAAAACACAGTACTGCAACTTTATTCACATTATATCATGCAATAGTGTCTCTTATTCTCGTTACATCACATGGTAGTACCACATTACTCCTCACAGTAGTGCCCCTTATTCACATTACACCACACCATATTGCTCTTTATTCACATTAGACCATGCAGTAGTGCCCTTTCTTTACCTTACACCACAAAGTACTATAGTACACCTTATACACATAATGTTGCACATTAGTAATGCATTTCATATTTCAATTTTCATATTTCATTTCATAGAGCCGCAGTCACACACAGAATATAGGCATGCTGCATATCATTTTAATCAGCAGAAGCTGCTTGTGCCCCATTTGCCTAGTTTACCTATGCCTAGGACCGGCTCTGTATATTACAATAGAAAAAAACACCTCATGACAGAAACACAAGCTCATGTCTAAATGTACAGTAAGCAGTGATCCCTTGCCATTGGTTTTAGATTAAGCCCTAATGGCTAGGGGACTTGGCCGCTCACGTACTGTACTGTATCCCTAACTTCAATAGACCGCCCTGTTGCTTAAACTCCTTGTTTTGAGTCTGTATACTGTACACTATACAGCAGTGGTTTCCAAACTTTTTTGAATCACGGCGCCCTAGAGTATCAGAATTTTTTTCACGGCACCCCTAGGCCAAAAATTTCTTATTGAGAAATTTAGAAAGAAATATTAATTTAGGTAAATTGTATTTATGTGTCATCCTTAGGCTCAATTGTGTGGTGAGGGACAAGATTTGCTTCTGTTTGTCCCCATATTGTATGACTGACAGCCACCAGCACTAGTTTTGCCTATTATATTGACCATAAATAATTTGAATTGGTCCTTGACCACCAATCCAAGGTACCCCTGCAAGTGTCCCGAGGCACCCCTGGGAGCAACGGCACACAGTTTGGGAACCACTGCTATACAGTATTTATTAATTGATCATTCTACGGGACCTCATTGCCCCTGTGTATTTTAGCTAGGGAATTGTGACGCTCCTTTCCGCATTGGCCCATATCCTGCAAAACCTATGCCGTCACTCGCTCCATAGCTGTGTGCTGTCACAAGGCGGGGGTTCACGTGCCACGGACATTTTGTCACTTTGCGATGCGATCGAGTCCGGTGTATCGTTATGTGAATAGACCTTACTTATCCCTATCGCCCCTGTGTACTGTATTTTAGCTAGGGGATTGTGACGCTCCTTCAGCATTGGCCCATAGCCTGCAAAACCTATGCCGTCGCTCGCTCCATAGCTGAGTGCTGCCACAAGGCGGGGGTTCACATGCCTCGGACATTTTGTCACTTTGCGATGCGAGCGAGTCCGGTGTATCATTATGTGAATAGACCTTGCTAATCCTTTCATCCCTGTGTACTGTATTTTAGCTAGGGGATTGTGATGCTCCTTCAGCATTGGCCCATAGCCTGCAAAACCTATGCCGTCGCTCGCTCCATAGCTGAGTGCTGCCACAAGGTGGGGGTTCACGTGCCTTGGACATTTTGTCACTTTGCGATGCGATCGAGTCCGGTGTATCATTATGTGAATGGACCTCGCTTATCCCTATCGCCCCTGTGTACTGTAGTTTAGCTAGGGGATTGTGACACTCCTTCAGTGTTGGCCCATAGCCTGCAAAACCTATGCCGTAACTCGCTCCATAGCTGAGTGCTGCCACAAGGTGGGGGTTCACGTGCCTCGGACATTTTGTCACTTTGTGATGCGATCGAGTCCGATGTATCGTTATGTGAACAGACCTCGTTTATCCCTATCGCCCCTGTGTACTGTATTTTAGCTAGGGGATTGTGACTCTCCTTCAGCATTGGCCCATAGCCTGCAAAACCTATGCCGTCGCTCGCTCCATAGCTGAGTGCTGCCACAAGGCGGGTGTTCACGTGCCTCGGACATTTTGTCACTTTGCGATGCGATCGAGTCCGGTGTATCGTTATATGAATAGACCTCGCTTATCCCTATCGCCCCTGTGTATTTTAGCTAGGGGATTGTGACGCTTCTTCAGCATCGGCCCATAGCATGCAAAACCTGTGCTGTTACTTGCTCTGTAGCCGAGTGCCTCCATGGGGCAAAGAGTCACAGGCGGTAGCCATTTCAATTGAGTCTGCCCTGCTACAGAATTGTACAGTATGTGTACCGTATGGTGCATAGAACCTTAACAGTAGGAACGCTCCTGCAGCTCTGACCTGCTTTATGTAAAACTTGTGTGCACACTTGTATTGAATGTGAAAGTATACTACAGTATGATAGATATAAAAATAAAAAAAATAAAAAGTGTCTGGAAGAAACTAACATGCATTCGTACTTTAGGAATCGAACCCAGGACTCTAAGCATAGGAAGCGGAACACTTCACCACTCAGACACTTCGCCACCGACAGATGAATACGTCCATTGGTTTTGATTATGCCGTTATGGCTACAGGATTAGGACGCTAACATACAATATCTCTAACATCAATAGGCAACAATGTGCAACACGTCTGTTTGCGTCTGTGTACACTACTGGTTTTATGTTAATTTATCTGACTTGGACGCTCACATATTCCCAAAGTACTGTAAAATGGACCATACTGTGGCCTTATCACGTTTGTTTGCATCTGCATATGCTGTACTATTTGCGTCTGTACTTTATATACTGTTATATACTGTATGAAATAATATAGCGTAATGAGATGCACTAGTAAAGTAGTTCTTGCTATGTATTTCTGTGACTAGGCACGCCTACCTGCACCCCGGTACGCTGCGTATGCCTGATCGCGACTAACACCTCAGCCAGCCAATATAACGGAGGACCCATCTGTACATTACACATCAAACAACTTCAGTCGGAGTAACCTGGACACATTTCACTTAAATCTGTGTTATGAATGCTAAGAGACCTTTCCACTTCCTCTGCAGCTAGTCATATTTATAATTTTAGCTTAGTCCTGTATGAATCACCATTTCTTTCTCTGACGTCCTAGTGGATGCTGGGAACTCCGTAAGGACCATGGGGAATAGCGGCTCCGCAGGAGACTGGGCACAAAAGTAAAGCTTTAGGACTACCTGGTGTGCACTGGCTCCTCCCCCTATGACCCTCCTCCAAGCCTCAGTTAGATTTTTGTGCCCGAACGAGAAGGGTGCACACTAGGGGCTCTCCTGAGCTGCTTAGTGAAAAGTTTAGTTTTAGGTTTTTTATTTTCAGTGAGACCTGCTGGCAACAGGCTCACTGCATCGAGGGACTAAGGGGAGAAGAAGTGAACTCACCTGCGTGCAGAGTGGATTGGGCTTCTTAGGCTACTGGACACCATTAGCTCCAGAGGGATCGAACACAGGCCCAGCCATGGAGTCCGGTCCCAGAGCCGCGCCGCCGGCCCCCTTACAGAGCCAGAAGCAAGAAGAGGTCCGGAAAATCGGCAGCAGAAGACATCCTGTCTTCACCAAGGTAGCGCACAGCACTGCAGCTGTGCGCCATTGCTCCTCAGCACACTTCACACTTCGGTCACTGAGGGTGCAGGGCGCTAGGGGGGGGGGGGGGCGCCCTGAGCAGCAATAAAAACACCTTGGCTGGCGAAAATACATCACATATAGCCCCCAGGGCTATATGGATGAATTTTAACCCCTGCCAGATTACACTGAAAAACGGGAGAAAAGGCCGCCGAGAAAGGGGCGGAGCCTATCTCCTCAGCACACTGGCGCCATTTTCCCTCACAGCTCTGTTGGAGGGAAGCTCCCTGGCTCTCTCCTGCAGTCACTACACTACAGAAAGGGTTAAAAAAGAGAGGAGGGCTCTAATTAGGCGCAGTATAAACAATACAGCAGCTATAAGGGGAAAAACACTTATATAAGGTTATCCCTGTATATATATAGCGCTCTGGTGTGTGCTGGAAAACTCTCCCTCTGTCTCCCCAAAGGGCTAGTGGGGTCCTGTCCTCTATCAGAGCATTCCCTGTGTGTGTGCTGTGTGTCGGTACGTTTGTGTCGACATGTATGAGGAGGAAAATGATGTGGAGGCGGAGCAAATTGCCTGTAATAGGGATGTCACCCCCTAGGGGGTCGACACCTGAGTGGATGAACTGCTGGAAGGAATTACATGACAGTGTCAGCTCTTTACAAAAGACAGTGATTGACATGAGACAGCCGGCTACTTAGCTTGTGCCTGTCCAGACGTCTCATAGGCCGTCAGGGGCTCTAAAGCGCCCGTTACCTCAGATGGCAAATACAGACGCCGACACGGATACTGACTCCAGTGTCGACGGTGAAGAGACAAATATGACTTCCAGTAGGGCCACACGTTACATGATTGAGGCAATGGAAAATGTTTTACACATTTCTGATAATACGAGTACCACCAATAGGGGTATTATGTTCAGTGAGGAAAAACTACCTGTAGTTTTCCTGAATCTGAGAAATTAAATGGGGTGTGTGATGAAGCGTGGGTTTCCCCCGATAAAAAAACTGATAATTTCTAAAAATTTATTGGCATATATCCTTTCCCGCCAGAGGTTAGGGTGCGTTGGGAAACACCCCCTAGGGGGGATAAAGCGCTCACACGCTTGTCAAAACAAGGGCTCTACCCTCTCCTGAGATGGCCGCCCTTAAGGATCCTGCTGATAGAAAGCAGGAGGGTATCCTAAAATGTATTTACACACATACTGGTGTTATACTGCGACCAGCAATCGCCTCAGCCTGGATGTGCAGTGCTGGGTTGGCGTGGTCGGATTCCCTGACTGAAAATATTGATACCCTAGATAGGGACAGTATATTATTGCCTGTAGAGCATTTAAAAGATGCATTTCTATTTATGGGTGATGCACAGCGGGATATTTGCCGACTGGCATCAAGAGTAAGTGCGCTGTCCATTTCTGCCAGAAGAGGGTTATGGACACGACAGTGGTCAGGTGATGCGGATTCCAAATGGCATATGGAAGTATTGCCTTATAAAGGGGAGGAGTTATTTGGGGTCGGTCTTTCAGACCTGGTGGCCACGGCAACAGCTGGGAAATCCACGTTTTTACCCCAGGTCGCCTCTCAACATAAGAAGACGCCGTATTATCAGGCGCAGTCCTTTCGTTCCCATAAGGGCACGTGGGCAAAAGGTTCCTCATTTCTGCCCCGTGACAGAGGGAGAGGGAAACGGCTGCAGAAATCAGCCAGTTCCCAGGAACAGAAGCCCTCTCCCGCCTCTGCCAAGCCCTCAGCATGACGCTGGGGCTTTACAAGCAGACAGGGAGGCAGTGTTGGAAGCCATTCACAAGCTGTATTCCCAGCAGGTGATAATTAAGGTACCCCTCCTGCAACAGGGAAAGGGGTATTACTCCACACTGTTGTGGTACCGAAGCCGGACGGCTCGGTGAGACCGATTTTAAATCTAAAATCTTTGAACACTTACATACAGAGGTTCAAATTCAAGAGAAGGGGACTACATGGTGTCTCTGGACATCAAGGATGCTTACCTTCATGTCCAAATTTACCCTTCTCACCAAGGGTACCTCAGGTTTGTGGTACAGAACTGTCACTATCAGTTTCAGACGCTGCCGTTTGGATGGTCCACGGCACCCCGGGTCTTTACCAAGGTAATGGCCGAAATGATGATACTCCTTCGAAGGAAGGGAGTTTTAGTTATCCCTTACTTGGACGATCTCCTGATAAGGGTAAGATCCTGGGACCAGTTGGAGGTCGGTGTAGCACTATCTCAGGTAGTGTTGCGACAGCACGATTGGATTCTCAATATTACAAAATCGCAGCTGGTTCCGACGACTCGTCTTCTGTTCCTAGGGATGATTCTGGACACAGTTCAGAAAAAGGTGTTTCTCCCGGAGGAGAGAGCCAGGGAGTTATCCGAGCTAGTCAGGAACCTCCTAAAACCGAGCCAAGTCTCAGTGCATCAATGCACAAGGGTTCTGGGAAAATGGTAGCTTCCTACGAAGCAAAGCCATTCGGCAGATTCCACGCAAGAACTTTCCAGTGGGACCTGCTGGACAAATGGTCCGGGTCGCATCTTAAGATGCATCAGCGGATAACCCGGTCACCAAGGACAAGGGTGTCCCTCCTGTGGTGGTTGCAGAGTGCTCATCTTCTAGAGGGCCGCAGAGTCGGCATTCAGGACTGGGTCCTGGTGACCACGGATGCCAGCCTGCGAGGCTGGGGAGCAGTCACACAGGGAAGAAATTTCCAGGGCTTATGGTCAAGCCTGGAGACATCATTTCACATAAATATCCTGGAGCTAAGGGCCATTTACAATGCTCTCAGCTTAGCAAGACCTCTGCTTCAAGGTCAGCCGGTGTTGATCCAGTCGGACAACATCACGGCAGTCACCCATGTAAACAGACAGGGTGGCACAAGAAGCAGTCAATGGCAGAAGCTGCAAGGATTCTTCGCTGGGCGGAAAATCATGGGATAGCACTGTCAGCAGTATTCATTCCGGGAGTGGACAACTGGGAAGCAGACTTCCTCAGCAGGCACGGCCTCCACCCGGGAGAGTGGGGACTTCACCCAGAAGTCTTCCACATGATTGTAAACCATTGGGAAAAACCAAAGGTGGACATGATGGCGTCCCGCCTAAACAAAAAATTGGACAGGTATTGCGCCAGGTCAAGGGACCCTCAGGCAATAGCTGTGGACGCTCTGGTAACACCGTGGGTGTACCAGTCAGTGTATGTGTTCCCTCCTCTTCCTCTCATACCAAAAGTACTGAGAATTATAAGAAGGAGGGGAGTAAGACGTGGCTCCGGATTGGCCAAGAAGGACTTGGTACCCGGAACTTCAAGAGATGCTCACGGAGGACCCGTGGCCTCTACCTCTAAGAAGGGACCTGCTCCAGCAAGGACCCTGTCTATTCCGAGACTTACCACGGCTGCGTTTAACGGCAGGGCGGTTGAACGCCGGATCCTGAAGGAAAAAGGCATTCCGGATGAAGTCATCCCTACCCTGATCAAGCCAGGAAGGATGTAACCGCAAAGCATTATCACCGCATTTGGCGAAAATATGTTGCGGGGTGCGAGGCCAGTAAGGCCCCGATGGAGGATTTTTCAACTAGGTCGATTCCTGCATTTCCTGTAAACAGGAGTGTCTATGTGCCTAAAATTGGGGTCCATTAAGGTTCAAATTTCGGCCCTGTCAATTATCTTCCAGAAAGAACTAACTTCAGTTCCTGAAGTTCAGACGTTTTGTAAAAGGGGTACTGCATATACAGCCTCCTTTTGTGCCTCCAGTGGCACCTTGGGATCTCAAGGTAGTTTTGGGGTTCCTAAAGTCACATTGGTTTGAACCACTTGAGTCTGTGGAGTTAAAATATCTCACATGGAAAGTGGTCATGTTGTTGGCCCTGGCCTCGGCCAGGCGCGTGTCAGAATTGGGGGCTTTATCCTGTAAAGGCCCTTATCTGATCTTCCAGACAGGGCGGAATTGAGGACTCATCCTCAATTTCTCCCTAAGGTGTTTTCAGCGTTTCACGTGAACCAGCCTATTGTGGTACCTGCGGCTACTAGGGACTTGGAGGACTCCAAGTTGCTGGACGTAGTCAGGGCCCTGAAAATATATGTTTCCAGGACGGCTGGAGTCAGAAAATCTGACTCGCTATTTATCCTGTATGCACCCACCAAGCTGGGTGCTCCTGCTTCTAAGCAGACTATTGCTCGTTGGATTTGTAGCACAATTCAGCTTGCACATTCTGTGGCAGTAAAAAAGACAATGGTACCACCTGCGATCCTTGCTAGTGAACTGGCTGCTGGAATTTTTAAGTGACTACACCAATCACAAAATGACAATCAAAAAAAGGGGGATAAAATTCCTGCGCACTGGAAAGGGTATATAGCACACCTTTTTAGGGTGTGGTGAAAACCATAAAACAATTTTTTGATTATATGTAAGTTGATTTTTCTATCCACCAAATATCTTCACATTAATATATATAGCATTCGTCTTATTTCTCACAGAAGAAGTAAAACAAAAGAAAAAAGTCTCGTGATAAGTTCATGAAATATATAAAGTCCAATCAAAGTCCAATAATCCAAAATGAAAAAACAATCAGTCGCTTATCTGGTATCCTCCTTAATGTTTGTAGTAAGTCGTCCCCACCGTATATGATTCCTTGTCTGGCTCCTCAGTTTAGGTGCATGCAAAACAAATAATAGGGAATCATGGTGCAGACTTCTACAAGTTTATTCAAAAAAACAATATTTTACAATTAAAATGCGTACCACAAATGACCTTCCAGGAAGGCACAGTAAATAGCATGTAAGGGTATTTGTTGAGCTCCCCCCTATAGAGCTGTACCTTCACCAGGTCCTGGGCAGCAAGGGCACCAACGCGTTTCAACCAATCAGGTCTTTGTCAAGGTGTGAATAATATGAGGATAACCAGATTTTTATAGCTGAACATTTAAAACACGCCCACTTCCTGTTACAGGGGGTGTGACTAACAATTTTGAATGTAAAAAACTTTTAAGACAATACAAATGATTCCCCACAGATAATAATATTCCATAGTCAAGTGTATTAGTTACATATCCCTATTCTCTTCACTGCCAGAGGTATTTTAAATTCATTAAATGGCTGAAAAACGGGTTTTTCCCTTTGCGTTCCAACCTTTGGAACGCAAAGCGTCATTTCCGGTTCCGCCGGAAATGACGCGTATAGGCCGGGATTGCGGTCCGGAGGCAGTGATGATAGGCCGCACTGACCTCCCTTCCGCCGGACGTGCTTTTCGTTCCTGGCAGTGGGCTGTATGTGGTGATGCGTTCCACATAGATGGAACGCATCCCGCGGCTTCCGGTTTCGCCGGAACTAGTGGTCCGGCTGATTCTAATGATAAAAAATGCTTTAAGTTGATAAGTGACAATATGCCACATTGTCCGCCCGTCTGCCGGATATACTCTTTGTTCCTAGCAAGGGGCTTTATGTCGTGATGCGTTCCACATAGATGGAACGCATCCCGCGACTTCCGGTTTCGCCGGAACTGATGGTCCGACTAATTGAAAGATTAAAAATGCTGGAAAATTAATACAGTGAACCAAAAGAATAAGCAGATGAGACACATAACAATGGTACAGAAATTGATTTTGCTACAGAAGTCCCTATTATTTTGAAATAGGTGTCTATACTACCACCCCGGATTTAGTGGGGACACTTCTGTTACCCACCGGAATATTCATAATTTATAAAAGATATTAAATAAATGATAAAACATGTTAAACTTATCTAAAAATAACATTAAAAGGGAACATTCAAAAATCTATCAATAAAGGATTGAACAAACGCTCCTTAAATAAAATTCATATGGATTTTCCATTGTATTATATTCAAACCCCTGGAATATATAGAGGTTTTCAAGAAACATAAATGTAATATGCCCAACTGAACTGGGCAATTTATAGAATTGGAATAAAAGATTTGAGAAAAATTGGATTGATTAAACCTTATTAGAATTTTACAGGAACCATTTGAGTTCAAACTCGGCGTTTAGGCCCCATGGTTCTAGGGTTTTAACCTCATGTATTGCTCTCATTTCTGCCTTCGCTAAAAAGGTTTCTTTGCCCTTGGTCCTCCAATGACCGTCTACTTTTTTTATCCCTATGATGCTCTTAATACTGGAAAGGGAGCAGTTATGTTTTAACGAGAAATGTTGAGAAAGTGAATGGTTGGGGAAACCTTTTTTAATGTTTCTTAGATGTTCGGCCCATCTTTCTCTAAGTTTTCTTGAGGTTTTCCCTATGTATTGGAGGCCACAAATGCATTCTATTAGATAGATGCAGTTTGGGCTGTTGCAAGTAATAAATTCATTGATCTTGAATATTTTTTTGGTGGAGTTAGAAATATACTCAACCATTTTAGTAGGTTGTTTGGTATGAGAAGTGCACACGATACATGAACCACATCTGTGGAAACCTTTGGTCTTGATTCTTCCCGTCCTTTTCTCAGGTATGGCACTTTTAACTAATCTATTTTTTAAGTTAGGTGCTCTTCTGTACACGAATCTAGGTTTTGGCGGTATGATGTCTTTAAGAATGGGATCTTGTTTCAATATATACCAATTTTTTCTCATGATGTGTTCAATCGTCCTGTATTCATTATTGAACGTTGTGATGAACGGTATCATTGGTTTTTCCTCCTGTTTGGATTTATCCTTATATTTCAAAAGGGACTGTTGTGATGTTTCTTCAAACTCCTCTATAGCTCTATCAATAGGAGATTTATCGTATCCTTTAACCAGGAGTTTTTCTTTCATTTCCTCAATTTGATCAGAGAACACTTCCCTCTTCGTGCAATTTCTTCGTATTCTTTGTATTTGTCCTTTGGGAATGTTTTTAAGCCATTGGGGATGCCACAGCCAAAATCTGTAAAAGCCCATTCCACACGGAAAGTGGGCTAATCTTGGGCGGCTGCCCAAGGGGTCTCGGCTTTACAACTTTGCCGAGCAGCTACTTGGTCAGGGGCAAACACGTTTGCTAAATTCTACAAATTTGATACCCTGGCTGAGGAGGACCTGGAGTTCTCTCATTCGGTGCTGCAGAGTCATCCGCACTCTCCCGCCCGTTTAGGAGCTTTGGTATAATCCCCATGGTCCTTACGAAGTTCCCAGCATCCACTAGGACGTCAGTGAAAATAAGAATTTACTTACCGATAATTCTATTGCTCATAGTCCGTAGTGGATGCTGGGCGCCCATCCCAAGTGCGGATTGTCTGCAATACTTGTACATAGTTATTGTTACAAAAATCGGGTTATTGTGGTTGTGAGCCATCTTTCCAGAGGCTCCTCTGTTATCATGCTGTTAACTGGATTCAGATCACAGGTTGTACGGTGTGATCGGTGTGGCTGGTATGAGTCTTACCCGGGATTCATAAATCCTTCCTTATTGTGTACGCTCGTCCGGGCACAGTATCCTAACTGAGGCTTGGAGGAGGGTCATAGGGGGAGGAGCCAGTGCACACCAGGTAGTCCTAAAGCTTTACTTTTGTGCCCAGTCTCATGCGGAGCCGCTATTCCCCATGGTCCTTACGGAGTTTCCAGCATCCACTACGGACTATGAGAAATAGAATTATCGGTAAGTAAATTCTTATTTTTTCCCTACTCTTACAACCTCTCAATTCTAACAGTCTGCTTTAAAACTCAAATTACTGTATGCAACCTTATAATAACTTTTTTTTAAATTTGTGCGAAGTACATTGGGTTCCACGGGGAAACATCAGGGATGTAGAGTGGGATCTTGATCCAGAGGCACTAACAGGCAAAACTTTGACTGTCCCAGGATGCATTGGGGCCTCCTCTATAACCCTGCCTCCAGGCACTGAGAGCTCAGTTTTGTTAACCAGTCCAATGCAGGAGCAGGTATAAGAGAAGGCAGATGTTAGTCACATAGAACCATAATCTCACGACGGGAGAGGGTACTAGCGGCTAATGTCATACCACCCAAAGAAGCTAGGTGCATTAGGGTGGGCGCCCTGTGGAACCCAATGTACTTCACAGAAAGAGAGTTAACCATGGTAAGTTTACCATAAATCTCCTTTTATTGCAGCAGGGTACATTGGTTTTCACAGGGAAACATCAGGGATGTATTAAAGCAGTTCCTCATGGGAGGGGACACGCCTTAGCGGGTAAGAGAACCCGGCGTCCAAAGAAAGCATCCTGGGAGGCTGAAGTATCAAAGGCATAGAACCTGATGAATGTGTTCACTGAGGACCACATAGCCGCCTTGCACAATTGTTCCAGGGACGCGCCATGGTGGGCAGCCCAAGAAGGTTCCACAGACCGAGTAGAATGCGCATAGGCTTGTGCAATCACCATTCTAATCCATCTGGCCAAGGTTTGCTTATTTGCAGGCCAGCCACGAAAACCAAACAGTACAAAAAGGGCATCTGACCTCCTGATAGAAGCAGTCCTCTCAACATAGGTACGGAGAGCCCTAATCACATCCAAAAAACGTTCTTTGGAAGACAACTCCAAAGAGATAAAGGCTGGAACAACAATCTCTTGGTTAAGGTGAAAAGATGACACCACCTTAGGCAGATAACCTGGGCGAGTTCGTAGAACTGCCCGGTCCCAGTGGAATATGAGAAAGGGTGGACGACAGGACAAAGCACCTCTGTCCGACACCTGTCTTGCACAGGCAATAGCCAGCAAGGACAGAACCTTGGCTGTAAGCCATTTAAGGTCCACTGATTCAAGAGGTTCAAATGGAGACTATTGCAGGGCATTCAGCAGACAAATCCCACGGAGCCACAGGACGGACATAGGGAGGCTGAATCCGAATAAGTCCCTGAATGAACGTCTGAACATGAGGTATAGAGGCAATTTTTCTCTGAAACCAAACCAACAAGGCAGATATATGAACCTTGAGGGAGGCCAGACGAATACGTAAGTCCAAGCCTGTTTGCAGAAAAGCCAGTATTCTGGAAGTTCTGAATCTACGGACATCGTAATTCTTCTCAGCACACCAAGTGAAGTAAGAATTCCAAACCCTTTAATAAATCCGGGCAGAGGCCGGTTTGCAGGCTTTCAAGATCATTTGAATAACCGCCTCTGAAAATCCTTTGGCTCTCAGTAGTGATTCTTCAAGAGGTACGCCGTAAAAGCAAGTCTGGCCAGGTCTGGGTAGAGACAAGGGCCCTGTACGAGGAGGTCTGGTCGTTGAGGATGTAGAAGGGGATGCCCCGTTGATAGACTCTGCAGGTCTGAGAACCAATGCCATCTGGGCCAAGCTGGAGCGACTAGACTCAACATTCATTCTTCCTGTTTGAACTTCTGTAGAACCCTGGGTAGGAGTGACACTGGAGGAAACACATAAAGCAGCCTAAAGTTCCATGGAATTGCTAGTATATCCACGAATGCTGCTTGAGGATCCCTTGTCCTTGATCCGAAGACCGGAACCTTGTGATTGTGTCGGAATGCCATGAGGTTCACATCCGGTAGGCCCCACCTGTCCACTAGCAGTTGAAAGACTTCTGGATGAAGACTCCACTCTTCGGTGTGTATGTCCTGGCGATTGAGGTAGTCCGCCTCCTAGTACAGGACACCCGGAATGAACACTACCGATATACTTGGCAGATGGCGTTCTGCCCAACAAAGGATTTTTGACACTTTCTTCATAGCCATGCAGCTTCAAGTGCCACCTTGGTGGTTTATGTATGCCACTGTGTTGGCATTGTACAACCGTACCTGAACCGGCCTGTTCTGTACCAGAGGCAGGGCAAGTGATAATGCATTGAACACCGCCCTCAGCTCTAGTATGTTTATTGGGAGGAGTGATTCTTCTTTGGTCCACCGACCCTGAAAAGAGTGTTGCTCCAACACCGCTCCCCATCCCCTCAGACTGGCGTCCGTCATCAGGAGGACCCAGTCGGGGATCCAGAAGGGATGGCCCCTGCTCAATTGCTGGTCCTGGAGCCACCAGGCCAGCAACAAATGAACCTCTGAAGTCAACAAGATCGTTTGGGATCTGATCCGATGAGGCAGACCATCCCACTTGGCAAGAATTAATTGAGTACCAGAATGAAATTGAGGTATACTCCACCATGTCAAATGTCAACACCATCAGGCCCAGTATGTCAGCATTCTGAGTCTTACCTCTGGTTCTGGTCCCTGCAGCCTTCCTTTAAGCTGGCTGGTGTGGCTGCAGCAGATAGGAGCTGCGGCAGCGAGGTCCACCGGTGCGGCTGCCAGGTGCCTGGATGCCGGGGTCTGGGTCCTGGGGAGCGGTGCATAACAGCTGAAGGTGTCTGTTTCCAAGTGTCCTGTTGCTGGAGTGCGGCGTCTGGGAGGTTGAAGCCAGAGGTAGTGGCTGTGTGCTAGTTCCACATGTGTACTCTGTGCAGGGAGCCGCCATGTTGGAGATCAAGCCAAGCCAATAGGTATCCCAGTTCGTGTCCAGCTAATCCAGTGCTGTTATCCCTTATAAAAAGGGGTTGATTCTTAGCTATGGTGCCAGTGCTTCAAGTTACTTGCTGCTGTAAGGTGCTCAAGCTCTGTGCTCCCCGGTTGTCACAACTGAGGGTTTAGGCTGACAGGAGGAAGCCTCAGTTGTAGGGGGTGAAATGAAATTAAACTTGGGAGGTTTAATCAGACCCCTGGACATGTAAGTGTAGAAGGATTACCCGAAGGTGTGACCATGACAACCAGGTTAAAAGTCAATAAAAGCTTTATTAACAAACTCCGTGTTGAACAACAGTATTCACAGTTGATAAAAGCAGTGGCAAATAATACAGTTCCTGGATCACTATAACCATGGAAGGTATCACAGAGCACTGGTAGGTTGAGGAACAGATGTTAAAGTCCTTTGATGGAATAACCTTACCAGGCCTGGCTGTAGTAGTGAAGATAGCCGAGGAACACGCCAGTAGCCGTATTAGATGAAGTTGGTAACTTGAACAGACTGTTGTAGATACTGGATGGAACCAGCCAGGTGGTAGAGACACGGAGTGGATGCTGAATGGAATCAGCCAGGTGGTGAAGACACGGAGTGGATGCTGAATGGAATCAGCCAGGTGGTGAAGACACGGAGTGGATGCTGGATGGAACCAGTCAGGTAATGAAGACACGGAGTGAATACTGTAAGATGCTAGGGAGCGTGGAAACAGAAGAGTTGAGAAGAGGTTACCGGTGGTAGTGGATACTGCTGGTAAGTAAGGATCCGCTGGAACAACACCGGCACTTTAAAGAAACTGGATACTGCTAGAAGCTGACCGCTGGAAGCAGATGAGTAAATAGCTGGAAGCTGGAATAGCCACGGAGGACTGCAGAGTCAGGCTGCACCGCAGGATGGAAGGCAGGTGCGGGTCTCGTAGTGGATGCTGGAGACAGGAGCTGGAACCTGGAGAAACAACCACAGGAGAGAGAGACTGGAACAAGGTTTGACATTCAAAGCACTGACCATTTCCTGGTTCAGGCACAGGATACTTATACCTGCTGCAGGGCAGGCATTGGCTGGCCAACCATGCAGATTCACAGTGCAGCGGATTGGTGGAGATTGAACATGTGACTGGAACAAACATGGCTGCGCCCATGTTAGTACTGGAGGGAAAGTTGGTTTGGAAAACCATGTGGAAACATAGCAGCAATGGCGGCGCCGGCCGCGGAGGACAGGAGACGCCAAACTGACAACTGCACACTGAGACACATGGATGACAGCGGAGGCCGCGGCAGGCATGGGGCACCACTCTGACAACCTGCATACTGGAACACAGGAGCGGCGGCGGAGGCCGCGGAGGACGGGAGACGCCACACTAGATTCAAACATGGCGCCGCTGTGACAGCGTCTCAGAGTGACAGGAGGGATATGCAGAATGTGGACATCAGTAACACAGATGAGATCCGGCCCTGGAACGCTGAGCCAGCTTCAGAAGGCATCTAAAAGGCAAGTAATGGCGTCCAGATACCCAGATCGTGACAGCACCCCCCCCCCCTTTAGGAGTGGCCCCAGGACACTTCTTCGGCTTTTGAGGAAACTTAGAGTGGAAATTCCGGACCAAGGCAGGAGCATGGACATCTGACGCATTGGTCCAAGAGCGTTCTTCAGGACCATAGCCCTTCCAGTCAATAAGATACTGCAATTGACCGTAACGGAAACGTGAATCCAGAATCTTGGCAACTTCATACTCAACTCCCCGTTGAGTTTGGACTTTCGGAGCCGGAGGAAGTGCAGAATGAAACCGATTTAGGATAAGCGGTTTCAACAGGGAAACATGGAATGTCCTGGGTATCTTCAGGAAGGGAGGTAACTGGAGTTTGTAGGCAACAGGATTGATGACTTGTTCAATTTTGAAAGGACCGATGTAACGAGGTGCAAACTTCATGCTGGGAACTCTCAACCTCAAATTCTTCGTGGACAACCACACACGATCACCCACTTTGAGAGCAGGAACCGCTCTACGCTTCCTATCAGCAAACTTCTTGTACCTGAACGAGGCTTTGAGCAGGGCCGCTCGCACACTCTTCCAGTTGTTAGAAAACTGACGCAAGGTGACATCCACTGCTGGAACAGAAGTTGCTGGAAGAGGTTGGAATTCTGGAACTTTAGGGTGGAATCCATAGTTGATGAAGAATGGTGTTGAAGAAGATGAGGAATGGTATTGATTGTTGTGGCTGAACTCAGCCCAAGGAAGGAGTTGAACCCAGTCATCCAGATGTTAAAGAGAGTTTCATATTTAATGAGGCACAAAAATGTTTCCAGAAACGGGCGATGAATTGCGGTCCCCGATCAGAGACAATATCCCTGGGTAAACCATGGAGCCTGAACACATGGCGGAGAAATAAAACTGCCAACCCTTGAGCAGAGGGTAATCGGGGGAGAGCAATGAAGTGGGCCATCTTACTAAAATGGTCTACTACCACCCAAATGACTCGAAATCCAGCTGAAAGAGGAAGGTCCACCACGAAATCCATGGATATATGTGACCATGGCCTGAGAGGAACGGCTAAAGGTATGAGTTGCCCGACCGGCAACGATCGAGATACCTTGTACTGAGCACAAACCTGACAGGAACGGACAAATTCCCTTACATCTTTAGAAAGATTAGGCCACCACACTGAGCGAGAGATTAACTCCAAGGTCTTAGTGATACCCGGATGACCAGAAACCTTATTATCATGAAACTCAGCTAGAACAGAGCCTCTCAGAAATTCAGGGACGAAGAGACGATCTGCAGGAGTGACTTTGGGAGCCTGCTGCTGAAGCTGGACTAGCTGTGTAAATAAATCCTGTGTGAGGCCAGCCCGGATGACAGACGATGGAACTATGGGGGTAGTAGCCGGGTGATTGTTGTGAACCGGAAGAAAACAACGTGACAGGGCATCGGCTTTTGTATTCTTGGAACCGGGCCTGAAGGTGATAATAAACCTGAAACGAGTAAAAAACAGCGCCCAACGTGCCTGTCGAGCATTAAGCCGTTTAGCTGACTCAATATACTGCAGGTTCTTGTGGTCAGTAAACACCGTAATGGTATGCCTAGCTCCTTCCAGCCAATGCCTCCACTCCTCGAAAGCCCATTTAACTGCCAACAATTCTCGATTACCAACATCATAGTTGGATTCTGCGGAGGAGAATTTCCTGGACATGAAGGCACATGGGTGTAATTCCTGAGACTCCGGGTCTTCCTGAGAAAGGATAGCCCCCACTCCAACCTCTGAGGCATCTACCTCGACAATAAAGGGGAGCTCCGGGTTAGGGTGTCTGAGTACTGGAGCTGAGACAAAGGCCTGTTTTAAGGCCAGGAAGGCAGACTTGGCTTCAGGCGACCAATTGGAAGGGTTCGCTCTTTTTTTAGTCAATGCTACTATAGGAGCAACCAAATCAGAGAAGGTATGAATAAAACGCCTATAGTAATTTGCAAACCCTAAAAAGCGCTGAATTGCTTTTAAGTTCGTGGGTTGTGCCCAATTTAAGATGGCCTGGAGTTTTTTTGGTTCCATGAAAAACCCTTAGGAGAAATAATATACCCCAGGAAGGACACTTCTGTGATGTGGAAATCACATTTCTCCAGTTTGGCGTATAAATGATTTTCCCGTAACTTCTGAAGGACCAGTCGCACATGGGTAATATGTTGTTCTAAAGACTCGGAGTAAATCAAAATGTCATCTAAATAAACGACCACGAACTTTCCTAGAAAGTCGCGAAGGACGTCGTTAATGAGATCTTGAAATACAGCAGGAGCATTTGACAGCCCAAACGGCATCACCAGGTATTCATAATGTCCCAACTGTGTGCTGAAAGCCGTCTTCCACTCATCCCCAGATTTAATTCGGATGAGATTGTAAGCCCCTCTAAGATCGATCTTGGAAAAGATAACGGCAGTCCGGAGCTGATCAAATAGTACTGAAATCAGTGGCAAGGGGTAGGTGTTATTAACAGAGATTTTATTCAAAGCCCGAAAATCAACACATGGTCTGAGCGACCCATCTTTTTTCTCAACAAAAAAGAACCCTGCACTCAATGGAGATTTCGAGGGCCTAATGAAGCCTTTTTTTAGGCTCTCCTGTACATAATCATTCATCGCCGTAGTTTCCGGCCCAGACAGGGCATATAGTCTCCCCTTAGGTAAAGAGGCACCAGGAACTAAGTCAATAGCGCAGTCATAGGACCGATGAGGAGGCAGAATATCCGCATTACCCTTGGAGAAAATGTCGGCAAAGTCCTGATATTCCAAAGGAATAAGTTCTGGGGTGACTGCCGCAACCCGGACTGGACGGGAAATACATTCCTTAACACAAAAGGGACCCCATCGGGAAATCTCCCCAGACCGCCAATCTATGGTGGGATTATGAAAGGCAAGCCAGGGGTGACCCAGAACTACGGGGACAGCTGGACAATGGGTAAGGTAAAATTCGATTTTCTCTGAATGTAGGGCCCCCACTGTCAGTAGTACTGGAGGTGTGCGGTGAGTGATTACCCCATTAGAAAGCGGACCACCATCCAAGCCGTGCATGGTGATACGTTTATCCAAAGGTATCTGTGGAACGCCCAAAGCCTGAGCCCAACCAAGATCCATGAAATTTCCCGCAGCTCCACTGTCGACGAAGGCCGACACCAACGAACTGAGGCTACCAAAGGAAATTTTTACAGGAACTAATAGGGAATCATTAGAGGAGATTAACTGCAGACCCAAGTGAACCCCCTCACTATTCACTTGGTCAGAGCGTTTCCCTGCTTATTCGGGCAATTACGTGCGATATGTCCCTTGCCACCACAATACAAGCAAAGACCAGAATTTAGCCTTCTGGTTCTTTCCTCTGGGGACAGACTGGAGAGACCCATTTGCATGGGCTCCTCGACGTCCTCAGGGAAAGTATACACACATGGACTAGGCCTGAAACTAGCTCCTCTTTCAGCCCTCCGCTCCCGGAGACGACGATCAATTTTAATAGCAAGCTCCATGAGTTTGTCTAGAGTCTCTGGAGCGGGGTACTGAAGGAGACTGTCTTTACTAACTTCAGACAAACCGAGGCGAAACTGACTGCGCAGGGCCGGGTCATTCCAGCCACAGTCGTTCGACCAACGGCGAAACTTGGTACAATACGCCTCTGCTGGATTTTTCCCTTGCTTAAGTGCACGCAGGTGGCTCTCAGCTGACGCTTCTCTATCAGGGTCATCATACAAAAGGCCTGAGGACTTAAAAAAGGCATCTACAGATAGCAAGGCAACATCATCGGCTTTTAGCCCAAAAGCCCAGGTTTGTGGATCGCCTTGTAGTAATGACATCACAATCCCGACCCGTTGAGACTCAGTACCAGAGGATCGGAGCCTTAAACGAAAATAAAGCTTACAAGCTTCCTTGAAATTAAAAAAATCCTTTCGGTTACCCGAAAAACGGTCAGGTAGATGCATCTTTGGTTCTGGAATCATACTCGGGGAGGCTCGCAAAAGATCTTCCTGCGATCTCACCCGAAGAGTAAGATCCTGAACCATCTGCGTTAGTTCCTGAATCTGGTTGGCCAAAAGCTGGCTGGGATTCGGTCCTGATACTGCCGGATTCATGAGGCCGAATTTCAAAGCCCACCAAATACAAATAACTTTTTTTTTTGTGTGTTTATGGCTGGTGATAATGTTACGTTCCTGATGCTCAGAACTAGAAAGATGTTTCGAAGTGAGTCCAGAGCACCAGGACGTGACGCTGAAATAGGGATGGATCGGGAATAGCCCCTAGCACCCTACCTCCGTTGTTTTACCCGTGTGGTCAGTTCACGCCTGAGTGACTATGGTTTCTTGGGCCCACGGCAGCCGTGTTTGAAGGGCGGATTAGGTCTGCCCAACTCCGATGCCCCCAGGTCTTAGAGTGAGACAAAGCGTGAACCGAGACAGGATAATAACAAGGGGACCTCTAACTAAAGCAAACAGAAGCTAGGGGCTACTAACTACCCTAAAACTAAATATATGTACGGCACGCCGCCAAAGGAAAAGAACCACAAAAGATATCACTGTCCACTCCCCCACACGGCACCGCCGAGTTCCGGGGAGGACAGTGAAAAGCGGAAACCTCAGCAAAAACCACCAATACAAAAAAATACCAAAAGGACTAAGCGGCCTATGCCGCAACACGCGGCAGAAGCCGCTACTCACGAAACCGGGAGAGAACCCCAACAAACGAGAACCCCCAGATGACTGCAACAGGTTCACTTGAACAGGAAGGATTCCCAGGACCGGCTTCAGAACTCCAGGACTCAGGAGCACAGGGAGCAGGATCGACCAGATACAGCTGACCAGGAACAGACGTTACAAGGCAGGAACAGCATACAGGAAGCTATCACCGGCGTCTGTGCCAGGTAATGAGGGAGAATATAACAGGGAGCCTTCCAATAGCTGCAGCGAAGCTTAATTAGTAATGTCGTGCAGCTGCCCCGCTGCACGACCAGAGCTGACAGGTGTATTGATTGATAGGAAGCAATGGGGAACGCGGTTCGTCTGTGGCGTCCCCGTTGCTAAGGGACCGGCGGCTAAGCGCGCACGGCGTCCCAGCGTTGCCAGGGACCCGGCGGCTCAGCGCGCACGGCGTCCTGGCGTTGCTAGGCGCCGGGTGGACAGGAAGGGAGGTGCGGCGGCCGTGAGCGTCGCTCGGAAGCAGACCGAGCGGCGCCGCTGACCGTGGCACCTAACACTTGCACAACGTTGAAATCATTCTCCACTGCGCTTGAGTCAGGTGCATTCCCCCTCCTTTGCCTATATCGTGGGCAGATGTATAGGCTTGAATGGCCTTTTGCTGCTCCTCCTTCCTCTGAAGCATATAGAGGGTTGAATTCCACCTCGTTACCACCTCTTGCTTCAGATGATGGCAGGGCAGGTTCAGGAATGTTTGGTGGTGCTCCAGTCTTCGGCACGCGGTGGCTGAATGCCGAAAGTGGCCCGCAATTCTTTGGGCCACCGACAGCATCTCTTGCACGCCCCTGTCGTTTTTTAAATAATTCTGCACCACCAAATTCAATGTATGTGCAAAACATGGGACGTGCTGGAATTTGCCCAGATGTAATGCACGCACAATATTGCTGGCGTTGTCCGATGTCACAAATCCCCAGGAAAGTCCAATTGGGGTAAGTCATTCTGCGATGATCTTCCTCAGTTTCCGTAAGAGGTTGTCAGCTGTGTGCCTCTTCTGGAAAGCGGTGATACAAAGCGTAGCCTGCCTAGGAACGAGTTGGCGTTTGCGAGATGCTGCTACTGGTGCCGCCGCTGCTGTTCTTGCTGCGGGAGGCAATACATCTACCCAGTGGGCTGCAACAGTCATATAGTCCTGAGTCTGCCCTGCTCCTCTTGTCCACATATCTGTGGTTAAGTGGACATTGGGTACAACTGCATTTTTTAGGACACTGGTGACTCTTTTTCTGAGGTCTGTGTACATTTTCGGTATCGCCTGCCTAGAGAAATGGAACCTAGATGGTATTTGGTACCGGGGACACAGTACCTCAATCAAGTCTCTAGTTGCCTCTGAATTAACGGTGGATACCGGAGCCACGTTTCTCACCGCCCAGGCTGCCAAGGCCTGAGTTATCTGCTTTGCAGCAGGATGACTGCTGTGATATTTCATCTTCCTCGCAAAGGACTGTTGGACAGTCAATTGCTTACTAGAAGTAGTACAAGTGGTCTTCCGACTTCCCCTCTGGGATGACGATCGACTCCCAGCAGCAACAACAGCAGCGCCAGCAGCAGTAGGCGTTACACTCAAGGATGCATCGGAGGAATCCCAGGCAGGAGAGGACTCGTCAGACTTGACAGTGACATGGCCTGCAGGACTATTGGCTTTCCTGGGTAAGGAGGAAATTGACACTGAGGGAGTTGGTGGTGTGGTTTGCAGGAGCTTGGTTACAAGAGGAAGGGATTTAGTTGTCAGTGGACTCCTTCCGCTGTCACCCAAAGTTTTTGAACTTGTCACTGACTTCTGATGAATGCGGTCCAGGTGAGTTATAAGGGAGGATGTTCCTAGGTGGTTAACGTCCTTACCCCTACTTATTACAACTTGACAAAGGCAACACACGGCTTGACACCTGTTGTCCGCATTTGTGTTGAAATAATTCCACACCGAAGAGCTGATTTTTTTTGTATTTTGTATGGCATGTCAATGGCCATATTCGTCCCATGGACAACAGGTGTCTCCCCGGGTCCCTGACTTAAACAAAGCACCTCACCATCAGAATCCTCCTTGTCAATTTCCTCCCCAGCGCCAGCAACACCCATATCCTCATCCTGGTGTATTTCAACAGTGAAATCTTCAATTTGACTATCAGGAACTGGACTGCGGGTGCTCCTTCCAGCACTTGCAGGGGGCGTGCAAATGGTGGAAGGCGCAAGCTCTTCCCGTCCAGTGTTGGGAAGGTCAGGCATCGCAACCGACACAATTGGACTCCCCTTGGGGATTTGTTATTTCGAAGAACGCACAGTTCTTTGCTGTGCTTTTGCCGCAAGTCTTTTCTTTTTTCTAGCGAGAGGATGAGTGCTTCCATCCTCATGTGAAGCTGAACCACTAGCCATGAACATAGGCCAGGGCCTCAGCCGTTCCTTGCCACTCCGTGTCGTAAATGGCATATTGGCAAGTTTACGCTTCTCCTCTTTTAATTTTAATTTTTGGGTCATTTTTTTACTGATCTTTTGTGTTTTGGATTTTACATGCTCTGTACTATTACATTGGGCATCGGCCTTGGCAGACGACGTTGATGGCATTTCATCGTCTCGGCCATGACTAGTGGCAGCAGCTTCAGCACGAGGTGGAAGTGGATCTTGATCTTTCCCTATTTTTTTAACCTCCACATTTTTGTTCTCCATATTTTGCGCACAACTAAAAGCCACCACAGGTATACAATGTAGATGGATGGATAGTATAGTATTACTTATACTTATGGACGACGAGTGCACTGACGACACAGAGGTAGGTACAGCCGTGGCCTACCGTACTGCTGCTTATATATATATAATATACTGTATAACGGACCTGGTGGACACTGTCAGCAGACTGCTAAATGTTATGCACACCAGTGCCAGCAGGAATGTACTGGTGTCTGAACGGTGAGGGATGCAAAACAAATGAACTCACAGACAGACTGGGGAATATGACATTACATACACAGAAGGTGATAGGGTAACAAAATAAACACAAAGTGAACAGAGAAGCCCAAAGGCTAAGAAACTGGGTGTCTCCCTAGTATTAGGAATGCTCAGATGGAAAGAAGCGAGATGTAGTGATTTAATACGTAGAGCAGGCATTCCCAACCGCGGTCCTCAAGGCACACCAACAGTGCAGGTTTTAGTGATATCCAGGCTTCAGCACAGATGGTTAAATCAAAATAACTGAGCTACTAATTAAGTCACCTGTGTTCAAGCCTGGATATCACTAAAACCAGGACTGTTAGTGTGCCTTGAGGACCGAGGTTGGGAAACACTGACGTAGAGAACCCGAAATGCAGTTGCTAAGGGCAACAGCAAAACCCTAAAGGGTTACCAACGGGTGTGGCAGTAAACTCCTTAGTCAGAGATGGAATAATAGACACAAGGAGAGTCTCCACAATCCTAGTCCTCACTTGCAGTGCACTGGTTCAGCTTACTGCCACTAAACTGACACCTGAACACCTTGCACAGTGAGAAAGGATTTTGGCAGGCAAGTCTGAGAATACAGCCGCAAACTTGCTAGGTTCACAGAGTAGCAAAAGAACCCCAGCAGGTTAAACGACTGACTCCAGTCTTACTGCTAGGTCTGGATTGGCAGAGTGTAATACCAAATCCCAAGGCCTATTTGCAGTAAGCAACAAACAAATACAAAGTTTACACAGTACTAGCTAGCTTTCAGGAACTGACTAACCAACAAAGATTCAGCAGCATCTCTCTAACCTGAGAAGAGGGTTTATATAGCAGGTGCTGTCCACGCCCCACTCAGACCTCACAGACTGTGAGCACAAAAACAAGCACCGGATCCCCTGCCGTGCACAGAGCCTGTAACCACTGCACAGCAAAAGACCCGAACCGGAGTATCAGCTACGCTCAGGTTACTCCGCTAGCACTTGTCTCCCGGTTGCCATGACGACGTGGCAGCACAGAGCAGGAGACCCTAACAGTACCCCCCCTCTGACGAGGGGTCAAAGAACCCCTACCACCGGGTTTATCGGGGAACTGCGAGAAGAAAGAGCGTAACAGTCTGGGGGCATGAAGATCACAACTGCGCACCCACGACCGCTCCTCCGGGCCATACCCCTTCCAGTGCACCAAAAATGACAGCCGACCCCGAACCATCTTGGAGTCAAGAATCCTTTCAACAACAAACTCCCTCTGGCCACGTATCAGAAGAGGGGAAGGTCTTCCACTGGAAGAAGGATTACTAATCGCCCGTTTTAAAAGGGAACAATGAAATGTTTTATTGATACCCAAAGAACGGGGTAGATCTAACTGAAATGCCACCGGATTGATAACCCTAGTGATCTTATAAGGACCGATGAACCGGGGGCCTAACTTATGAGATGGCTGTCTCAACTTCAAATTCTTGGTAGACAACCAGACGAAGTCTCCTAATTTGAAGCTGCAGGGTCTTTTCCGCTTATCAAAAACCCTTTTGGTCACTAATGACACAGACACAAGGGCTTTCTTCACTTTCCTCCAAATACCTCTAAGGACCGAAACCACAGAGGAACCACCAGGCGTGGAGTCCAGGGGGTCAAAAGAATTGGCCTTAGGAGGATGCCCATACACACAAAGGAAGGGAGAGATCCCTGTACCAGAGTGAGCCGCGTTGTTATAGGCAAACTCCGCCATGGACAGATGAGCCACCCAGTCAGTCTGACACTTGGAGACATAACACCTGAGGAACTGCTCCAAGGACTGGTTCACCCTTTCAGTCTGCCCATTAGACTGCGGATGGTAGCCTGACGACAAGCTGACAGAAATCTGGAGATCGGAACAAAATGCCCTCCAGAATTTGGCCACAAACTGGGATCCGCGGTCAGAGACCACATCAAGTGGCAACCCGTGGAGGCGCACAACATGCAGCATAAATAATTCAGACAGGCGTCTGGCCGATGGCAGCCCAACCAATGGAACGAAGTGCGCCATCTTCGAAAACCTGTCAATGACAACCCAGATGGCTGTCATCCCCGAGGATTTGGGCAAGTCCACCACAAAATCCATTGAAATGTGGGTCCATGGCTTAGATGGAATAGAGAGTGGATGTAATGGGCCAACAGGAACCCCTCTAGGAGTCTTATTTCGGGCACAGATGTCACATACCCGAACCCACTGATCCACATCCCTAGCCACGACGGCCACCACACCGCCCTAGATAGCAACTCCCGAGTTCTGGCAATACCCGGGTGACCTGCCGACTTCTTGGCATGGAATTCCAGGAACACTCGCTGTCTTAACCTAGGAGGCACAAACAAAAGACCTACCGGAAGGTCTGGAGGAGCCTGCTCCTGTGCTCTAAGGACTAATGACAAGAGGTCCTGGGTAATGCCCACTTTAATACATGATGGGGACACAATAGGCAATGGCTCCTCGGTGGTCTCCTGGATTGGAGCAAAACTCAGCGAGAGCGCTTCAGCCTTGATGTTTTTTGACCCAGGGCGATATGTTATCAAAAAATTAAAGCGAGCAAAAAACAAAGCCCATCGTGCCTGCCTGGCATTGAGGGAGCTTCGGTGACTCTAAATATGCCAAATTCTTATGGTCGGTGAGAATTGAGACCACAAACTTAGCCCCCTCAAGCCAGTGTCTCCACTCCTCGAGTGCATCCTTAATAGCCAACAATTCCCGGTTACCCACGTCATAATTCATCTCGGCAGGCGAAAATTTACGGGAAAAGTAAGCACAAGGATGAAGGCGATTATCAGACACCCCCATCTGAGAGAGCACTGCCCCAATACCCATCTCAGAGGCATCCACCTCCACCACAAAAGGACGCTCTGGATCTGGGTGTCGCAGCACCTTGGCCGAGACAAATGCCCTTTTGAGACGGGCAAAAGCCGCTTTAGCCTCACAAGACCAGTGAGCAACATCCGCCCCTTTCTTAGTGAGTGCCACCAAGGGCGCCACTATAGACGAAAATCCAGCGATAAATCGTCTATAAAAATTCGCAAAGCCCAGAAAACGCTGAAGCGCCTTCAAACTAGTGGGCTGCACCCAATCCAGGACTGCCTGTACCTTGGAACCCTCCATTTGGAAACCTTCTGGGGAGATAATATATCCTAGAAATGCGATTTGCTGAACTTCAAATTCGCACTTCTCCAGCTTCGCCCCAAGCCGGTGGTCTCTGAGTTTCTGGAGGACTAAGCGTACATGCTTCCGATGTTCCTCCAGGAAATGGGAGAAGATTAGGATGTCATCTAAGTATACAACTAAAAATCTATCCAAATATTCCCTGAGCACATCGTTCATGAAGTCCTGGAAGACTGCCGGGACATTACAGAGCCCAAAAGGTATCACCAAATATTCATAATGCCCTGAGTGGGTATTAAAGGCAGTCTTCCATTCATCCCCCTCTCTTATTCGGATTAGATTGTACGCACCGCGTAGGTCAATCTTAGAAAAAATGGTGGCAGTACGAAGCTGGTCAAACAAGACCGAAATGAGAGGCAGTGGGTATGAGTTTTTAATCGTGATACGGTTCAATTCCCTGAAGTCGAAGCAGGGTCGCAACGAACCGTCCTTTTTACCCACGAAGAAGAACCCCGACCCAACTGGAGACTGTGAAGGTCTGATAAATCCCTTAGCCAAGTTCTCCTGAATGTACTCTGCCATAGCCTGAGTCTCAGGACGTGACAGGGAGTACAACCTGCTCTTGGGAAGCTTAGCATTCGGCAACAAATCAATGGCACAGTCATAGGGGCGATGGGGAGGTAGTACCTCTGCAACTCTTTTGGAGAACACGTCCGCAAAATCTGCATAACATCCTGGCAATCCTGGCAAACTTAGCTGCGAAAGCCTGACTGGAAGGCTAAAGCAACTCCTGAAACAATCAGTACCCCAACTAAGAATCTCCCCAGAGACCCAGTCAAATTGAGGATTGTGGGCCCTTAACCAGGGTAACCCCAACACCAATGGGGCAAAAGTACAGACAGTCACATAAAAGGACAATTTTTCAGAGTGTGTGGCTCCAATAAACAAAGAAATCTGGCTAGTGCAAGAGGTAATTTTACCCTGGGATAATGGTTCCCCGTTTAACCCACAAATCTCAATTTCCGATGCCAAGGGTACTAAGGGAACAGAGTGTTTCAGGGCGAATTGGCGGTCCATAAAAACCCCGTCGGCCCCACTGTCCACAAAGGCCTCAGTCTTGACAGTTTGACCGAGGATCTTCAAGGTCACCGGAATGATAAAAGTCTTCTTGGGAAATTCCGACTTCTGACCTGACAGGATATTTCCCATCACCCTCAGGCCCTGAAGTTTTCCGGCTTTTCTGGGCATGATACTACCACATGACCTTTATTCCCATAGGAATAAACATAACCCCTGCTGTCTCCTCCGCGTCTTCTCACGCGAGGAGAGGCGGGTAGCCCCAATCTGCATAGGCTCCTCGGAAAATTCCTCAGAGTCTGAGGTTCCCTTGGGAAAGAAGGAAACCTCGGTCTCCCTCTCAGCCGTCTATCCACCCGAATGGATAACTGTATGAGCTGATCCAAGCTATCAGGCAAGGGATATTGTACCAGTTGGTCTTTTAACTGGTTAGAAAGACCTCTTCGGTACTGGTGTCTCAGGGCTGGGTCATTCCACTGGGTATCATGGGCCAACCTCCGAAACTCCGTACAATAAACCTCAACTGGCCTTCGCCCTTGCTCAAGGATCGAAATCTGAGCCTCGGCTGAGGCCGTCTTGTCAGGGTCATCATACAACATGCCCAGTGCCGTAAAAAAAGCATCAACACTTTTAAGCGACGGACAGTCAGGCTGCAACCCATATGCCCAGACCTGTGGGTCTCCTTGTAGCAAGGAAATCACTATGCCCACCCGCTGAATCTCCGACCCAGAAGACTGAGGCCTAAGCTGGAAATATAGCTTGCAGCTCTCCTTGAAACAAAAGAACTGCGAGCGATCTCCAGAAAAACGATCCGGGAGATTTACTCTCGGCTCCTTAACCCCTGAAGGTACTGCTGCTGCGGGAGCTCCGCCAGCGGCCTGCGAGGTGTGCATTTTAATGGACAAATCATTAAATTGTCGAGTCAGAACCTGCACCTGATCGACCACCTGTTGCAAAGTATTTTGAGGGGTATGCTCCATATTCCCACAAAATTTCAACAGGAGTATTAGGCTGCTGAATATGTTATGCACACCAGTGCCAGCAGGAATGTACTGGTGTCTGAACGGTGAGGGATGCAAAACAAATGAACTCACAGACAGACTGGGGAATATGACATTACATACACAGAAGGTGATAGGGTAACAAAATAAACACAAAGTGAACAGAGAAGCCCAAAGGCTAAGAAACTGGGTGTCTCCCTAGTATTAGGAATGCTCAGATGGAAAGAAGCGAGATGTAGTGATTTAATACGTAGAGAACCCGAAATGCTGTTGCTAAGGGCAATAGCAAAACCCTAAAGGGTTACCAACGGGTGTGGCAGTAAACTCCTTGGTCAGAGATGGAATAATAGACACAAGGAGAGTCTCCACAATCCTAGTCCTCACTTGCAGTGCACTGGTTCAGCTTACTTCCACTAAACTGACACCTGAACACCTTGCACAGTGAGAAAGGATTTTGGCAGGCAAATCTGAGAATACAGCCGCAAACTTGCTAGGTTCACAGAGTAGCAAAAGAACCCCAGCAGGTTAAACGACTGACTCCAGTCTTACTGCTAGGTCTGGATTGGCAGAGTGTAATACCAAATCCCAAGGCCTATTTGCAGTAAGCAACAAACAAATACAAAGTTCACACAGTACTAGCTAGCTTTCAGGAACTGACTAACCAACAAAGATTCAGCAGCATCTGCCTAACCTGAGAAGAGGGTTTATATAGCAGGTGCTGTCCACGCCCCACTCAGACCTCACAGAGTGTGAGCACAAAAACCAGCACCGGATCCCCTGCCGTGCACAGAGCCTGTAACCACTGCACAGCAAAAGACCCGAACCGGAGTGTCAGCTACGCTCAGGTTACTCCGCTAGCACTTGTCTCCCGGTTGCCATGACGACATGGCAGCACAGAGCAGGAGACCCTAACAGTACCCCCCCTCTGACGAGGGGTCAAAGAACCCCTACCACCGGGTTTATCGGGGAACTGCGAGAAGAAAGAGCGTAACAGTCTGGGGGCATGAAGATCACAACTGCGCACCCACGACCGCTCCTCCGGGCCATACCCCTTCCAGTGCACCAAAAATGACAGCCGACCCCGAACCATTTTGGAGTCAAGAATCCTTTCAACAACAAACTCCCTCTGGCCACGTATCAGAAGAGGGGAAGGTCTTCCACTGGAAGAAGGATTACTAATCGCCCGTTTTAAAAGGGAACAATGAAATGTTTTATTGATACCCAAAGAACGGGGTAGATCTAACTGAAATGCCACCGGATTGATAACCCTAGTGATCTTATAAGGACCGATGAACCGGGGGCCTAACTTATGAGATGGCTGTCTCAACTTCAAATTCTTGGTAGACAACCAGACGAAGTCTCCTAATTTGAAGCTGCAGGGTCTTTTCCGCTTATCAAAAACCCTTTTGGTGGGGCGTGGCTTGGACGCTGTCCTGACTGGTCACGTTGAGCTGGAGCTCCTGGCTATAAGAGCTTTTATATACCCCAAATCTCCCTATATCAGCCTCTGCTGGCTCCTGATCCCCCCCAGTGACCTGCTGCCTGCTGTGGGCTTCCCGGAGAGACCTCCCGTGCCGCTGAGAGCTGATCTCCGCAGCTCCGAGTTCGGGGCCTACGCATCCTCCAGAGGCCGGGGCCTCGAGTTTGGGGACAGCCCGGCGCCGAGCTCCGGGACCCGCTCGCGGCCGCGGCGGGACCCGGCGGACCTCCTGTGGGTGCACAACACTTACCCTGACCGGCGGAGACCCTCCCCAGACCCTCAGGTACCTACAGAGAACCGACAGCTCCCTCCCTGTGCGTGCAAAAGCCAGTGGAAGTGGAGTCTCTGGCCTGTTAACTCTGGCGGTGGCCATCTTGGATTCCTTCTAACAGCTCCTGAGATTACAAGCAGCTTAATCCAGAGCTACTACATAGCTGCTCTGTGACGTCCTCTTAGCCCACACATCCTGCATGCTGTACATCTTTAAGCACCCTCTACCTATTGAAGACATATAATAAGCTGCTGGTTGCAGCCACTGCAATACGCTCTACTATTTAACTGTGCCCTACCATACTAATCTGTCACTACTCTCAGCCCTGCCTGGAGTCTTCCTACCATCATTACCGAGCTTGAAGCAGCCCTCGTCTCTATACTCATACAGCCCGGCAAGATGTGACCCCTAATATGTGCTATCTCCGCCCAGAGTCTTACCGTTTAACATGGGAATACGTCTGAAAATCAGCATCCTGTCTACTTTATAACACATCAGCCTAGAGGGATCCAGCTGCTGCATTATCCTCAGAACATTTATTTTTCTCAATTCTTTTTTTCCCCTCTATCTCACTATGGCACCTAAAAAAGCAAAGGGCACGCTACCTCCTCAGGTATCTCTCCCGATTCGGAAACAAAATCAGGCGTCCCGGCCGCCTCGAAGAGTGTCGGCCCCCTCAAAAGTCCGAATGCATCCGATCTGACCAGCTCGCTCTCAGTGTCGGGCGTAGACCCGAGCTCTGACGCTCCCCTTACCGTGAAGACCCTTTGCCAAGTCTTGTCGGCCTTCAAATCGGACTTAACTCGCGACCTAACAGCTGCTATACGGGAAGTTAAGGAGGAGCTGACAGCCATTGGCGATAGAACCGACACTCTAGAGCGTAAACTGGAAGAATTGGTGACGTCACATAATGAGCTCATCACAGCTCACGACCAACAACAAAACGAGTTGGACATGGTTAAAAACAAAATGGCAGATATGGAGGACCGTTCCAGACGGAACAATATTAAAATACGTGGAATTTCTGATTCGGTTGATAACTCCGATCTGACGAAATATGCGATGGCCCTGTTCTGTAAACTGCTACCTGAAGCGTCCGATGCGGAGCTGCTCATTGACAGAATTCATCGTCTTCCTAAACCTCGGTTCCTCTCCAGCTCCTTACCTAGAGATACATTACTCCGGGTGCACTTCTTCACCATTAAGGAACGTATTCTCCAAGCTACTCGAGATGCAGAGAACTCTGATACCCTAGGAGGCTTGCAACTGTTTCCGGACTTTTCCGCAATCACCCTTTCTAAAAGACGCAGTTTAGCCCCGATTACCACCGCCCTCCGGGCCCAAGATATCCGTTATAGGTGGGGCTTTCCAGTGAAGCTGATTGTATTTTATGACAGCTCTACGTTTATTATATCAGAACTGGAAGCCGGAGTGAAGCTGCTCGAGGACTGGGATATCTCTGTGAAACTACCATCCTCTCATGAGAGACGTCCTCCTCCTCGCTCGGAATGGTCCACTGAGTGATCACATTACGTAATTAATGTTTTGTTCTAACATGCCTTTTCATATTTCGTTAGAGTTATCGTCTATATTATATTCTGTCTATGGTAGCCATTACGGCTCTCGAACCCCTCTAGGTGAGATACACCGTATTCCCACTAATTCATATAGCGCGTACTCCTCTACTTAAGTGTGGACGTTCATCTCTCGCCCCAGTTTACCTGTTTACTGGCCTATCTTTCTAGTATTCGCTAATTGCAGCAGACGGGGGTCTTCCCGCTAGCAAGATACGCCAGGTCATTTTGTGATGTATTTGTGTTTTTCTGATGTGTATTTATACCCCACGTACCACATATGTTTAGATGGAGATGTGCAGTTATTCCCCTTATATATTAGCTGTCTGTTTTCTTAATGACTCTGGGCGGATTGAAGAGTCCGCCTGCCCCTCGTTTCTCTACTGCATCCATTTTTCCCCTGCAGTAGCTATGCAGACCCGATGTACTGGGTCGATTTACTTTTCTTTCCCTTTTGTTTTACTATGTCTACGCATATTCCCCCGTTTCCGTGATTTTGTGTCCCCCCCCCTCCTTCCCCCATCTGGATGGGATGCCGTCACTTGCATGATATTCTAACTGAATAAGTATGGTTGGTATTCTCTCATTGAACGTTAAGGGCTTAAACTCCCCAACAAACGTAGATTAGCTCTATCCTCCTTCCATAAGTATAAAGCCGATATAGTTGCCCTACAAGAAACTCACTTTTCCTCACATAACCCCCCTGTATTGAAATTTCATAGGTTCACTACTGGTTATTTCGCTAACGGACAGCTCTGCTGTTTAGAAATGGTGTCCCCTTTAATCTCCACTCACAAATTGCAGATAAAGCAGGCCGGTACTTAATTCTCACGGGTATTTTGGAGGGTAAATCCGTCACAATAGTATCTCTATATGCACCTAACTCGAATCAAGTGGCCTTTATTCGGAAGCTATGCTTGCTTATCCAGAAGGTCCGGGTCGGCTCCCTAATTCTCCTAGGAGTAATGTGTTAGCGGAATTTGACTTATATTACATTTGGCGAATCCGCAACCCCTCAGGTAGAGACTACACGTTCTTTTCACCAGATCACGATTCATACTCACGAATTGACCTAGTGTTGTGCGATAAGTGGACCTTGCAGGAGTCTGGTGGGGTGGATATCCTACCTATCACCTGGTCCGACCATGCTCCGTTATTCTGGAAGTGGCACATTGGACCTGCCCCCGCCCCCCCCCCAGACCATGGCGACTATCTCCCCATTTGCTACATGACGCGTTGGCCAAAAAGATTATCTCAGACAGCTTATCCCTGTATACAGATACCAATTCCCCTTCGGACACATCTTTACCAAACTACTGGTGTGCGTTAAAAGCGGTTGTCCGCGGCTCTGCTATTCAGGCTGGAGCTACGCTTAAAAAGCAAGCCAAAAGACTCCAACTAGACTTGGAACAAAGACTTAAAATAGCTGAAGACAAGAATAAGATGCGCCCCACCCGACTTTTACGTAAGGAACTTGCTGACATCCGCAACCAACTACAAAAACTCTTGGTTTTTGGAACCCAAATAGCTCTCAATAGACTACGACAGAAATTCTATTTAGTAGGTAACAGACCCGGTAAAATGCTAGCCCGCAGACTTCGTGCCCAACAAGCTCGTAACAGAATTAAATTCATCCTTTCCTCCACAGGCTCTAAGCTTGCTAACCCCTTAGATATTGCTAACCAATTCGCAGACTATTATACTAAACTGTATAACTTGCATTCTGACCCCCTTACATTCCAAAAATGAAAGAAGTGGTTGTAAAGTGCGCAATAAAAGGTCCAAAGATCAGCCCAGAGATAATAAAAAGAAGTTTCACCTACTTCACAAATTTCACAATGTACCAAAATATTTATATTCCCCTTAGGCGTTCCTTGGATCTAACATGTCATAAAACGTGTGTCTTCAATAGCACAACCTATACACTGTACCTTGATGTTCCTCAATTGATGAGGGACAACAAGAATACAAAGGGAGAGAAAAAAGACCACAATAGTGTAGAAGTCCTTTTTAAGAAATGTGCAGGAGTACTGTTTTTAATAGGTCTCACTCACAATATTTCCGAAATAAACAGGCACATAAGGCTTTTCTTTATGGTGTAGATTTTCTCAAGATGGATTCGCAAGTAGTCAGGGAACCTCTTTCCACCTTTGCCCTAAAGGTATATGTCAGGATACCTCCAAAATATGGACAATACAGAGAAAAAAGCAATAGTGCAATAATCCTTTGGACAAATAGATATTTATTTTTCTACGTATGCACTCACATAAAAAAGAAGATTAAAAGCATATCACACAGTGTTGTCTCAAAATTCCCCCACAGAAAGCCACACTGGTTAGCTGAGAGTGGTATAACAGCAGGTACAGTCAGAGTTCCGGTTACTCACGGCTCCCCTCCAGGTGAAGTGGTGGAGGAATGGAAGGACAACGCCAGCATGCAAGAGACCCGTCCGCTTAACGCGTTTCGGTTATTACCTTTTTCAAAAGCGGATAGTCCAACCCAAAAAGTCCTCCCCTTTTAAACCCCTTAAACAGCCCAAATAGAAAACAGGTGGTTGCCAATTCTTTCAAATTACACCATCATTCCGTACTTCCGCGGACATCACTTCCGGTAACTTCCGGTCACGTGATGTCACATCTCAACGGAACTTTCATATGACCGATGTGTGCTGGTTTCTTCTTATTTCCTTGCGTGTCAGAATGCGTTCCACCAGACATCACATCCGGAGACTTCCGGTCATGTGATATCGCGACTTTACATATCAAACAAGTGGTGTACGCTAAGTTTTTCCTTTTGCCTTGCGGGTCAGGATGCGTTCCACCAAGCGGGATATCACTTCTGGTCACATGATATGCAATGTAGGACTTCTTTGGGCTGGAAGTGGGATTCCGGAGATCAACATATAATAGCACCATTTTGGAAGATAACATAAAATAAAATTAAAAGCAAAAATTAGTTTAGATAAATAACACTTATATTTAAAAAAAATGTACATAAATTCCAGAGGTAACAATTGATTTTATAACAAGATAAGACATTCGCTATAAAAGGTCAATCAATGACCATGTCAAGCTCATTATAAAATTAATTAATTTAAAAACCACTTTAATTCAAATTCTCCATTAAGTCCATACGGAACCAGTGTCTTCAAATTAAAAATCCACCTCATCTCAGATTTAGCCAACCTAGTTTCAATATTCTTATTTTTCCATGTACCTTTTATTTGCTCAATTCCCCAAAAGTTCTTAATCTCACATTCTTTTGAATTATGTACTTGTTTAAAGTGCATGGAGAGGGTATGATTTTCTAGGCCCTTTCTAATGTTATATATATGCTCACATAGGCGGGTTTTTAGCATTCTTGTTGTTTTTCCCACATATATAAGACCGCATTTACACTCGATAGCATATATTACGTTCTTCGTCGTGCACGTAATGAATTGATTAATTTTGAAACAATTCCCATTGATGTTAATTTCTTTATATTTGGAGGTGTTTGTCTTAACAGTTCTACAGACCAGACAAGATCCACATCGATAGAACCCACGTACACGTTCACTACTACGTGTGTTTTCAACAAGGGTGCTGCTAACCAACTTATCTTTCAAAGATTTAGATTTTCTGTATATGAAAGATGGTCTAGACGGGATCTTTCCTTTCAAGATGGGATCTTGTTCTAATAGTTTCCAATTATTCTTTATTATTATTTCTATTTTTTTATGTAAAGAACTATAGCTGGAAACAAATGCCCACCCTATGTTCTCCTTAGGTTCTCTTTTAGGCTTTTCAGCCAGGAGATCACTTCTTGGAATATGTCTAATTCTTTCATTTGCAGCAGCTAATTTGTCTTTCTGATATCCTTTTTCTTCAAAACACTTAGACATCTCTTTCATCTCAGAACTACAGATCTCTGGGTCAGAGCAATTGCGTTTTACCCTGACAAATTGGCTGAAGGGAATCCCCTCCAGCCAATTGGCATGGTGTTGGCTATTTCTCTCTATAAAAGAGTTGGAGTCTGTTGGTTTTTTGTACATCTTAGGTTCCAAACGTGACTCATTAGCATAAATGCTGAGGTCCAAAAAGTGCACCTCATATTTACTTACATCGAATGTTAATTTGATATTTCTATCATTAAGGTTTAAATTGTCACAAAAGGTCTTCAGACTCTCCTCACTTCCCCTCCATACAAATAAAATGTCATCGATAAACCGAAACCAGGACACCAGGCCTGCCCCCACCAACTCGTCATTCCACACTGCCACCTCCTCCCAGTAGGACATGAACAAGTTGGCATAGCTAGGGGCAAACCTGGTGCCCATGGCGGTGCCCACCTGTTGGAGGTAATAATCCCCATTAAAGTAAAAATAATTGTTTTGTAGAATAAACAGAATACTCTCAAGGATAAATTCTTTCATCTGCCCATCAATATTGTTTTTTTCCAAGAAATAAGATACTGCTTGTATCCCCAAAGCAGGTTGAATGATGGTATACAAAGTACTCACGTCAGCTGTACACAAAAAACACTCAGGATCCCACTTTATATTTTGCAATTTTCTAATAGTATCTCCTGTGTCTTTTAAATAAGATCTACTTTGGGTAACCATGGGCTGTAAAAAAGAATCAACTAAAGCTGAAAGATTAGATGTTATTCCATTACATCCAGAAATAATTGGTCTGCCCGGGGGGTGGAGTGGATCCTTATGAACTTTTGGCAATGTATATATCGTCGGTACGTTGGGTTCTTTGATATTAATGAACTCATATTCATCCTTAGTAATGAGTCCTTTTTCTAATGCTCTAGAAGTAATATCCTTAAGAGCATCAGTAATCTTACTTGTTGGATCACTTTTAAGGCGTTTATAAGTGTCGCCATCTTTAAGCTGTTTATCAATTTCACTGATATAGTCAGATCGGTTCATAAGTACCACTCCACCCCCCTTGTCAGCGGGCTTTATAATCAATTCTTGATCCTGTTGTAGAGATTTTACAGCTAGGAATTCTTTCTTTGATAGATTACATCTTCTATATTTATTCTTCTTATTGGTCTATATACACTTATCTATCTCATCTATTACTACTTTACTGAAGCAATCTATGTTGCTTCCCTTCACATTCGTTGGATAGAAATTTGATTTATTTTTAAATCTGGATTTTGGGGTCACATCTAGATTGGGATTATCTGAGGAGGTATCTTTTCCCAAAAAGAACTTTTTGATAGTAAGTTTCCTTACAAACTTATTGATATCGATGTATAATTCGAAAGGACTAGGTTCACTAGTAGGAGCAAATTTTAGGCTTTTCTTCAATACTTTACTAATACTAAAATCAATTGTTACCTCTGGAATTTATGTACATTTTTTTTAAATATAAGTGTTATTTATCTAAACTAATTTTTGCTTTTTATTTTATTTTATGTTATCTTCCAAAATGGTGCTATTATATGTTGATCTCCGGAATCCCACTTCCAGCCCAAAGAAGTCCTACATTGCATATCATGTGACCAGAAGTGATATCCCGCTTGGTGGAACGCATCCTGACCCGCAAGGCAAAAGGAAAAACTTAGCGTACACCACTTGTTTGATATGTAAAGTCGCGATATCACATGACCGGAAGTCTCCGGATGTGATGTCTGGTGGAACGCATTCTGACACGTAAGGAAATAAGAAGAAACCAACACACATCGGTCATATGAAAGTTCCGTTGAGATGTGACATCACATGACCGGAAGTTACCGGAAGTGATGTCCGCGGAAGTACGGAATGATGGTGTAATTTGAAAGAATTGGCAAACACCTGTTTTCTATTTGGGCTGTTTAAGGGGTTTAAAAGGGGAGGACTTTTTGGGTTGGACTATCCGCTTTTGAAAAAGGTAATAACCGAAACGCGTTAAGCGGACTGGTCTCTTGCATGCTGGCGTTGTCCTTCCATTCCTCCACCACTTCACCTGGAGGGGAGCCGTGAGTAACCGGAACTCTGACTGTACCTGCTGTTATACCACTCTCAGCTAACCAGTGTGGCTTTCTGTGGGGGAATTTTGAGACAACACTGTGTGATATGCTTTTAATCTTCTTTTTTATGTGAGTGCATACGTAGAAAAATAAATATCTATTTGTCCAAAGGATTATTGCCCTATTGCTTTTTTCTCTGTATTGTCCATATTTTGGAGGTATCCTGACATATACCTTTAGGACAAAGGTGGAAAGAGGTTCCCTGACTACTTGCGAATCCATCTTGAGAAAATCTACACCATAAAGAAAAGCCTTATGTGCCTGTTTATTTCGGAAATATTGTGAGTGAGACCTATTAAGAACAGTACTCCTGCACATTTCTTAAAAAGGACTTCTACACTATTGTGGTCTTTTTTCTCTCCCTTTGTATTCTTGTTGTCCCTCATCAATTGAGGAACATCAAGGTACAGTGTATAGGTTGTGCTATTGAAGACACACGTTTTATGACATGTTAGATCCAAGGAGCGCCTAAGGGGAATATAAATATTTTGGTACATTGTGAAATTTGTGAAGTAGGTGAAACTTCTTTTTATTATCTCTGGGCTGATCTTTGGACCTTTTATTGCGCACTTTACAACCACTTCTTTCATTTTTGTATTGCACGTTTTTTTCACCAAAAAGTGGCTATGAGTGTTGCAAGCATGTTTTCCCATCAAGAGAGAAGAAAGGATCTTCTCAAAGATATGTTTGAATGTAATACAATCGATAATGTAGAAGATGAGGATTTAAGTAATTTATTATCAAAACTTGAGGTTGTGATTTTAAAAGAAAATCGCATATGGTGGGAATTAGTCACTATGGAAAGATATTTGGCAGATAAGATGGTCCCGAAGGGTCTAATGATCTCCAAACTACCCAGCTTTGATAGCTCAAATGAAGAGTTCATCAAAGATTGGGAGCAGATCCTTAAACATTGTTCCACTTCATTGATGGAATTAATCGTGAAGGAGAGAAAATCAAATCTTTCACGATTAAATGAGGAAATTAAGTCTTTGGAAGGCTTGATTGCCCCATTTAGAGATCAACAAGATGTTAAAGAAGCTGAGAGGCAGATTCAATTAAAAATTGATAAGAATACTAAAGAATTGAAAACAAAAAAGCAAAAAAAATACCTAAGGGATAAAAATACCATTATACCATCAAAACTGCCAGTAAAAGAAATAAATTCAGTAGGTGAAAATTCTAGTTTCGATCAAGAGAAACGGAGTATAATTCAAAGAGATAATAGGACCTATAGATCCAATTATCAGGAGAGGAGGGATAATGATACTATAACGCAAATTAGAAACCCTAGAATGGAAAATCGAGAATGGAATAATGCCCAACATAATGGGGGATTTAAAAGATATTGGAGGAGTAATTGGAGGGAAGATCCTCATAGTAAATCAATTATGAGTAATCAGAGAAACAGTTATGCCTGGGTAAAAAATGGGAAAGATTTTGAGAGGAATAATCAAAGAAGAGAATATAACATAGAAACAAGAAATAGATATGATACTCTATCAAGGAGACAGGAACAAAGGCCCACTTTTTTAGATCAGGACTTCAGAACTCCGAGAAGGGAATAGCTGAAAAGAAAATAAAAAAACCCAAAAGAGGTAAAAGGGGGGGCATGAAAAAACAGAAAAAGAAAGTGATCAAAGAGAAAGGTATACCAAATATATCTAACGATGAGTCCAATTCAGTAAAAATCTTCAATTTAAGTGCTAGAAAATTAACTGCTATAGAAGAAAAAGTATTGAAGAAAAGCCTAAAATTTGCTCCTACTAGTGAACCTAGTCCTTTCGAATTATACATCGATATCAATAAGTTTGTAAGGAAACTTACTATCAAAAAGTTCTTTTTGGGAAAAGATACCTCCTCAGATAATCCCAATCTAGATGTGACCCCAAAATCCAGATTTAAAAATAAATCAAATTTCTATCCAACGAATGTGAAGGGAAGCTGCATAGATTGCTTCAGTAAAGTGTTATGCACACCAGTGCCTGCAGGAAAGTACTGGTGTCAGAACTGTTATGCCCTCCAGTGCCTGCAGGAATGTACTGGTGTTTGAACTGTTATGCAAAACAAATGGACTCACAGACAGACTGGGGAATATGACATAACGTACACAGAAGGTGATAGGGTAACAAAATACACACAAGGTGAACAGAGAAGCCCAGAGGCTAAGGAACTGGGTATCTCCCTTGTATTAGAACTGCTCAGATGGGAAAAGCAAGATGTTGTGTTTTAATACGTAGAGAACCCGAAATGCTGTTGCTAAGGGCAACAGCAAAACCCTAAAGGGTTACCAACGGGTGTGGCAGTAAACTCCTTGGTCAGAGATGGAATGATAGACACAAGGAGAGTCTCCACAATCCTAATTCTCACTTGCAGTGCACAGGTTCAGCTTACTGCCACTAAACTGACCTCTGACACCTAGCACAGTGAGACAGGATTAGACAGGCAAGTCTTAGAATACAGCCGCAAACTTGCTAAGTTCACAGAGTAGTAACAGAACCCCAGCAAGCTAAACGACTGACTCCAGTCTTACTGCTAGGTCTGGATTGGCAGAGTGTAATACCAAATCCCCAGGCCTATTTGCAGTAAGCAACAAACAAATACAAAGCTACACAGTACTGGTTAACTTTCAGGAACTGACTAACCAACAAAGATTCAGCAGCATCTGCTTACCCTGAGAAGAGGCCTTATAAAGCAGGTGCTGTCCACGCCCCACTCAGACCTCACAGACTGTGAGCACAAAAACCAGCACTGGATCCCCTGCCGTGCACAGAGCCTATAACCACTGCACAGCAAAAGACCCGAACCGGAGTATCAGCTGCGCTCAGGTTACTCCGCTAGCACTTGTCTCCCGGTTGCCATGACGACGTGGCAGCACAGGGCAGGAGACCCTAACAGTACCCCCCCTCTGAAGAGGGGTCAAAGAACCCCTACCACCGGGTTTATCGGGGAACTGCGAGAAGAAAGAGCGTATCAGTCTGGGGGCATGAAGATCACAACTGCGCACCCACGACCGCTCCTCCGGGCCATACCCCTTCCAGTGCACCAAAAATGACAGCCGACCCCGAACCACCTTGGAGTCAAGAATCCTTTCAACAACAAACTCCCTCTGGCCACGTATCAGAAGAGGGGAAGGTCTTCCACTGGAAGAAGGATTACTAATCGCCCGTTTTAAAAGGGAACAATGAAATGTTTTATTGATACCCAAAGAACGGGGCAGATCTAACTGAAATGCCACCGGATTGATAACCCTGGTGATCATATAAGGGCCGATGAACCGGGGGCCTAACTTATGAGATGGCTGTCTCAACTTCAAATTCTTGGTAGACAACCAGACGAAGTCTCCTAATTTGAAGCTGCAGGGTCTTTTCCGCTTATCAAAAACCCTTTTGGTCACTAATGACACAGACACAAGGGCTTTCTTCACTTTCCGCCAAATACCTCTAAGGACCGAAACCACAGAGGAACCACCAGGCGTGGAGTCCAGGGGGTCAAAAGAATTGGCCTTAGGATGATGCCCATACACACAAAGGAAGGGAGAGATCCCTGTAGCAGAGTGAGCCGCGTTGTTATAGGCAAACTCCGCCATGGACAGATGAGCAACCCAGTCAGTCTGACACTTGGAGACATAACACCTGAGGAACTGCTCCAAGGACTGGTTCACCCTTTCAGTCTGCCCATTAGACTGCGGATGGTAGCCTGACGACAAGCTGACAGAAATCTGGAGATCGGAATAAAATGCCCTCCAGAATTTGGCCACAAACTGGGATCCGCGGTCAGAGACCACATCAAGTGGCAACCCGTGGAGACGCACAACATGCAGCATAAATAATTCAGACAGGCATCTGGCCGATGGCAGCCCAACCAGTGGAACGAAGTGCGCCATCTTCGAAAACCTGTCAACGACAACCCAGATGGCTGTCATCCCCGAGGATTTGGGCAAGTCCACCACAAAATCCATTGAAATGTGGGTCCATGGCCCCTCTTGGAGTCTTATTTCGGGCACAGATGTCACATGCCCGAACCCACTGATCCACATCCTTAGCCACCGAGGGCCACCACACCCTAGATAGCAACTCCCGAGTTCTGGCAATACCCGGGTGACCTGCCGACTTCTTGGCATGGAATTCCAGGAACACTCGCTGTCTTAACCTAGGAGGCACAAACAAAAGACCTACCGGAAGGTCTGGAGGAGCCTGCTCCTGTGCTCTAAGGACTAATGATAAGAGGTCCTGGGTAATGCCCACTTTAATACATGATGGGGAAACAATGGGCAACGGCTCCTCGGTGGTCTCCTGGATTGGAGCAAAACTCCGCGAGAGCGCATCAGCCTTGATGTTTTTTGACCCAGGGCGATATGTTATAAAAAAATTAAAGCGAGCAAAAAACAAAGCCCATCGTGCCTGCCTGGCATTGAGACGCTTTGCTGACTCTAAATATGCCAGATTCTTATGGTCAGTGAGAATTGAGACCACAAACTTAGCCCCCTCAAGCCAGTGTCTCCACTCCTCGAGTGCATCCTTAATAGCCAACAATTCCCGGTTACCCACGTCATAATTCATCTCGGCAGGCGAAAATTTACGGGAAAAGTAAGCACAGGGATGAAGGCGATTATCAGACACTCCCATCTGAGAAAGCACTGCCCCAATACCCATATCAGAGGCATCCACCTCCACCACAAAAGGACGCTCTGGATCTGGGTGTCGCAGCACCTTGGCCGAAACAAATGCCCTTTTGAGACGGGCAAAAGCCGCTTTAGCCTCACAAGACCAGTGAGCAACATCCGCCCCTTTCTTAGTGAGTGCCACCAAGGGCGCCACTATAGACGAAAATCCAGCGATAAATCGTCTATAAAAATTCGCAAAGCCCAGGAAACGCTGAAGCGCCTTCAAACTAGTGGGCTGCACCCAATCCAGGACTGCCTGTACCTTGGAACCCTCCATTTGGAAACCTTCTGGGGAGATAATATATCCTAGAAATGCGATTTGCTGAACTTCAAATTCGCACTTCTCCAGCTTCGCCCCAAGCCGGTGGTCTCTGAGTTTCTGGAGGACTAAGCGTACATGCTTCCGATGTTCCTCCAGGGAATGGGAGAAGATTAGGATGTCATCTAAGTATACAACTAAGAATCTATCCAAATATTCCCTGAGCACATCATTCATGAAATCCTGGAAGACTGCCGGGGCATTACAGAGCCCAAAAGGCATCACCAAATATTCATAATGCCCTGAGTGGGTATTAAAGGCAGTCTTCCATTCATCCCCCTCTCTTATTCGGATTAGATTGTACGCACCGCGTAGGTCAATCTTAGAAAAAATGGTGGCAGTACGAAGCTGGTCAAACAAGACCGAAATGAGAGGCAGTGGGTATGAGTTTTTAATCGTGATACGGTTCAATTCCCTGAAGTCGATGCAGGGTCGCAACGAACCGTCCTTTTTACCCACGAAGAAGAACCCCGACCCAACTGGAGACTGTGAAGGTCTGATAAATCCCTTAGCCAAGTTCTCCTGAATGTACTCTGCCATAGCCTGAGTCTCAGGACGTGACAGGGAGTACAACCTGCTCTTGGGAAGCTTAGCATTTGGCAACAAATCAATGGCACAGTCATAGGGGCGATGGGGAGGTAGTACCTCTGCAACTTTTTTGGAGAACACGTCCGCAAAATCTGCATAACACCCTGGCAATCCTTGCAAACTTAGCTGCGAGAGCCTGACTGGAAGGCTCAAGCAACTCCTGAAACAATCAGTACCCCAACTAAGAATCTCCCCAGAGACCCAGTCAAATTGAGGATTGTGGGCCCTTAACCAGGGTAACCCCAACACCAATGGGGCAAAAGTACAGACAGTCACATAAAAGGACAATTTTTCAGAGTGTGTGGCTCCAATAAACAAAGAAATCTGGCTAGTGCAAGAGGTAATTTTACCTTGGGATAATGGTTCCCCGTTTAACCCACAAATCTCAATTTCCGATGACAAGGGTACTAAGGGAACAGAGTGTTTCAGGGCGAATTGGCGGTCCATAAAAACCCCGTCGGCCCCACTGTCCACAAAGGCCTCAGTCTTGACAGTTTGACCGAGGATCTTCAAGGTCACCGGAATGATAAAAGTCTTCTTGGGAAATTCTGACTTCTGGCCTGACAGGATATTTCCCATCACCCTCAGGCCCTGAAGTTTTCCGGCTTTTCTGGGCATGATACTACCACATGACCTTTATTCCCACAGTACAAACACAACCCCTGCTGTCTCCTCCGCGTCTTCTCACGCGAGGAGAGGCGGGTAGCCCCAATCTGCATAGGCTCCTCGGAAAATTCCTCAGAGTCTGAGGTTCCCTTGGGAAGGAAGGAAATCTCAGTCTCCCTTTCAAGCCTATGCTCTTTCAGCCGTCTATCCACCCGGATGGATAACTGCATGAGTTGATCCAAGCTATCAGGCAAGGGATATTGTACCAGTTGGTCCTTTATCTGGTTAGAAAGACCTCTTCGGTACTGGTGTCTCAGGGCTGGGTCATTCCACTGGGTATCATGGGCCAACCTCCGAAACTCCGTACAGTAAACCTCAACTGGCCTTCGCCCTTGCTTAAGGATCGAAATCTGAGCCTCGGCTGAGGCCGTCTTGTCAGAGTCATCATACAACATGCCCAGTGCCGTAAAAAAAGCATCAACACTTTTAAGCGACGGACAGTCAGGCTGCAACCCATATGCCCAGACCTGTGGGTCTCCTTGTAGCAAGGAAATCACTATGCCCACCCGCTGAATCTCCGACCCAGAAGACTGAGGCCTAAGCCGGAAGTATAGCTTGCAGCTCTCCTTGAAACAAAAGAACTGCGAGCGATCTCCAGAAAAACGATCCGGGAGATTTACTTTCGGCTCCTTAACCCCTGCAGGTGCTGCTGCTGCGGGAGCTCCGCCAGCAGCCTGGGAGGTGTGCATTTTAATGGACAAATCATTAAATTGTCGAGTCAGGACCTGCACCTGATCGACCACCTGTTGCAACGTATTTTGAGGGGTATGCTCCATATACCCACAAAATTTCAACAGGAGTATTTGGCTGCTGAATATGTTATGCACACCAGTGCCTGCAGGAAAGTACCGGTGTCAGAACTGTTATGCACTCCAGTGCCTGCAGGAATGTACTGGTGTTTGAACTGTTATGCAAAACAAATGGACTCACAGACAGACTGGGGAATATGACATAACGTACACAGAAGGTGATAGGGTAACAAAATACACACAAGGTGAACAGAGAAGCCCAGAGGCTAAGGAACTGGGTATCTCCCTTGTATTAGAACTGCTCAGATGGGAAAAGCAAGATGTTGTGTTTTAATACGTAGAGAACCCGAAATGCTGTTGCTAAGGGCAACAGCAAAACCCTAAAGGGTTACCAACGGGTGTGGCAGTAAACTCCTTGGTCAGAGATGGAATGATAGACACAAGGAGAGTCTCCACAATCCTAATTCTCACTTGCAGTGCACAGGTTCAGCTTACTGCCACTAAACTGACCCCTGACACCTAGCACAGTGAGAAAGGATTAGACAGGAAAGTCTTAGAATACAGCCGCAAACTTGCTAAGTTCACAGAGTAGTAACAGAACCCCAGCAAGCTAAACGACTGACTCCAGTCTTACTGCTAGGTCTGGATTGGCAGAGTGTAATACCAAATCCCCAGGCCTATTTGCAGTAAGCAACAAACAAATACAAAGCTACACAGTACTGGTTAACTTTCAGGAACTGACTAACCAACAAAGATTCAGCAGCATCTGCTTACCCTGAGAAGAGGCCTTATAAAGCAGGTGCTGTCCACGCCCCACTCAGACCTCACAGACTGTGAGCACAAAAACCAGCACTGGATCCCCTGCCGTGCACAGAGCCTATAACCACTGCACAGCAAAAGACCCGAACCGGAGTATCAGCTGCGCTCAGGTTACTCCGCTAGCACTTGTCTCCCGGTTGCCATGACGACGTGGCAGCACAGAGCAGGAGACCCTAACACTAAACTAGTATGAAGAAAGAAAAAAAAAACACCGCAGGTATACAATGTAGATGGATGGATAGTATAGTATTACTTATACTTATGGACGACGAGTGCACTGACGACACAGAGGTAGGTACAGCCATGGCCTACCGTACTGCTGCTTATATATATATAATATACTGTATTACGGACCTGGTGGACACTGTCAGCAGACTGCTAAACTAGTATGAAGAAAGAAAAAAAAAACACCACAGGTATACAATGTAGATGGATGGATAGTATACTATTATTACTTATACTTATGGACGACGAGTGACGACACAGAGGTAGGTACAGCCGTGGCCTACCGTACTGCTGCTTATATATATCCTACTGGGAGGAGGTGGCAGTGTGGAATGACGAGTTGGTGGGGGCAGGCCTGGTGTCCTGGTTTCGGTTTATCGATGACATTTTATTTGTATGGAGGGGAAGTGAGGAGAGTCTGAAGACCTTTTGTGACAATTTAAACCTTAATGATAGAAATATCAAATTAACATTCGATGTAAGTAAATATGAGGTGCACTTTTTGGACCTCAGCATTTATGCTAATGAGTCACGTTTGGAAACTAAGATGTACAAAAAACCAACAGACTCCAACTCTTTTATAGAGAGAAATAGCCAACACCATGCCAATTGGCTGGAGGGGATTCCCTTCAGCCAATTTGTCAGGGTAAAACGCAATTGCTCTGACCCAGAGATCTGTAGTTCTGAGATGAAAGAGATGTCTAAGTGTTTTGAAGAAAAAGGATATCAGAAAGACAAATTAGCTGCTGCAAATGAAAGAATTAGACATATTCCAAGAAGTGATCTCCTGGCTGAAAAGCCTAAAAGAGAACCTAAGGAGAACATAGAGTGGGCATTTGTTTCCAGCTATAGTTCTTTACATAAAAAAATAGAAATAATAATAAAGAATAATTGGAAACTATTAGAACAAGATCCCATCTTGAAAGGAAAGATCCCGTCTAGACCATCTTTCATATACAGAAAATCTAAATCTTTGAAAGATAAGTTGGTTAGCAGCACCCTTGTTGAAAACACACGTAGTAGTGAACGTGTACGTGGCTTCCATCGATGTGGATCTTGTCTGGTCTGTAGAACTGTTAAGACAAACACCTCCAAATATAAAGAAATTAACATCAATGGGAATTGTTTCAAAATTAATCAATTCATTACGTGCACGACGAAGAACGTAATATATGCTATCGAGTGTAAATGCGGTCTTATATATGTGGGAAAAACAACAAGAATGCTAAAAACCCGCCTATGTGAGCATATATATAACATTAGAAAGGGCCTAGAAAATCATACCCTCTCCATGCACTTTAAACAAGTACATAATTCAAAAGAATGTGAGATTAAGAACTTTTGGGGAATTGAGCAAATAAAAGGTACATGGAAAAATAAGAATATTGAAACTAGGTTGGCTAAATCTGAGATGAGGTGGATTTTTAATTTGAAGACACTGGTTCCGTATGGACTTAATGGAGAATTTGAATTAAAGTGGTTTTTAAATTAATTAATTTTATAATGAGCTTGACATGGTCATTGATTGACCTTTTATAGCGAATGTCTTATCTAGTTATAAAATCAATTGTTACCTTTGGAATTTATGTACATTTTTTTTTAAATATAAGTGTTATTTATCTAAACTAATTTTTGCTTTTTATTTTATTTTATGTTATCTTCCAAAATGGTGCTATTATATGTTGATCTCCGGAATCCCACTTCCAGCCCAAAGAAGTCCTACATTGCATATCATGTGACCAGAAGTGATATCCCGCTTGGTGGAACGCATCCTGACCCGCAAGGCAAAAGGAAAAACTTAGCGTACACCACTTGTTTGATATGTAAAGTCGCGATATCACATGACCGGAAGTCTCCGGATGTGATGTCTGGTGGAACGCATTCTGACACGCAAGGAAATAAGAAGAAACCAGCACACATCGGTCATATGAAAGTTCCGTTGAGATGTGACATCACGTGACCGGAAGTTACCGGAAGTGATGTCCGCGGAAGTACGGAATGATGGTGTAATTTGAAAGAATTGGCAACCACCTGTTTTCTATTTGGGCTGTTTAAGGGGTTTAAAAGGGGAGGACTTTTTGGGTTGGACTATCCGCTTTTGAAAAAGGTAATAACCGAAACGCGTTAAGCGGACTGGTCTCTTGCATGCTGGCGTTGTCCTTCCATTCCTCCACCACTTCACCTGGAGGGGAGCCGTGAGTAACCGGAACTCTGACTGTACCTGCTGTTATACCACTCTCAGCTAACCAGTGTGGCTTTCTGTGGGGGAATTTTGAGACAACACTGTGTGATATGCTTTTAATCTTCTTTTTTATGTGAGTGCATACGTAGAAAAATAAATATCTATTTGTCCAAAGGATTATTGCACTATTGCTTTTTTCTCTGTATTGTCCATATTTTGGAGGTATCCTGACATATACCTTTAGGGCAAAGGTGGAAAGAGGTTCCCTGACTACTTGCGAATCCATCTTGAGAAAATCTACACCATAAAGAAAAGCCTTATGTGCCTGTTTATTTCGGAAATATTGTGAGTGAGACCTATTAAGAACAGTACTCCTGCACATTTCTTAAAAAGGGCCCCTTACATTCCAGCCTACCCCTGACTCTATTCAAGCGTTCCTTTCTTCTATCAATCTCCCTACCCTAACCCATGATCAGCTAGACACCTTAAATGCTCCTTGGACCGTAACAGAGGTCGAATCCACGATTAAATCTCTCCCTAAGGATAAAGCCCCTGGCCCCGATGGGTTTATTAACGACTTCTATGCTTCCTTTGCAGACCGTCTCTCCCCCACTTTGACCGCTCTGTTTAATGAGATAACTAATACTGGTACCTTCCCTAAAGAAATGCTGGAGGCTCAGGTAGTAGCTATCCCCAAGCCTGGGAAAGACCCTGCCCACTGTCACAACTACAGACCAATTGCATTACTTAACAGCGATGTCAAGCTATATGCTAAATTGATAGCATCCCGACTTAGTGTTTATTTACCGCTGTTGATTCACCCCGATCAAGTTGGATTTGTACCTGGCAGACAGGCCTCTGACAATACCCGCAGAGTTTTTAACCTGATAGATAGGGCCCCTGGCACAGAGGGATTCTTATTACTCTCATTGGATGCTGAGAAGGCGTTCGACAGACTGAATTGGCTATATATGCGTACTGTTTTGGTTAAATTTGGCTTCTCGGCCCAGATTCTGGCGTCAATCTTAGCATTATATACCTTACCGTCAGCAAGAGTTTTTAGTAATGGATTCTTGTCGGACGCCTTCCCAATCACTAATGGTACCCGCCAGGGCTGCCCTCTCTCACCTTTGATATATGCTCTTGGTATTGAACCCCTGGCAGCTAAAACTAGAGCAGATGCTGCATTCCCCGGCCTGACCCATGGCGGACTCTCCCATAAATTGTGTCTCTTTGCCGACGACGTTCTCCTCTTCGTATCTCAACCCTCCTCTTCTCTCCCGCAACTACATTCCATATTACACGACTTCAGTGAGGTATCATACTACAAACTGAATACAACTAAAACCGATGCTTTACCTGTCCAATTACCCGATACACTCACGGCCGCTTTACGTTCTCAATATCCATACAACTGGAAACTCAACTCACTTACATACCTCGGGATACATATCCCCCCTACCTCCTCGGCTGTGTTCGATTTAAATCTCCCCCCCCTGATACTCACTCTCCAGACCCTGACATCCTCGTGGTTGCTGTATGAGATATCCTGGCTGGGACGTTTATCGGCCTTTAAAATGTCCTTATTACCCAAACTCATGTATTTATTTCGCACTATACCTTATTCTTTTCCCAAACCGTACCTCGATAAATGCAGAGTTGTTCTGACGAGATACCTGTGGAAATCGCACCCCCCAAAACTGGCACATGCTAGAATGATTCTTCCCCGACACAGAGGAGGCCTCGCATTGCCTGACCTAAGTATGTATCAGGAAGCATGTGTGCTTGCCCAACTGAAATCTTGGAACATATCCAATCCCGCACCCCTCTGGGCTCACATTGAGGAGGTCGGGTGCATAGGATACCTCTTAGCAGATTTGCTGTGGACTCCTAAGGTCCTCCGTCCCAGTGGTTTGAATGTTCTTTCCTCTACGGCTTCTTCCTTATGAATATGGGATAATTTGATGAGTAAACTTCCTAGCATTACTTACCCCCCACACGACCCTTTCACTTAAAGCAGTGAGTAAGTTAATTCCCAACTTACATGGACTGCTTGTAATATTCATACCCTTGGAGACTTATTAGATGGAACTACCTTCCTTTCATTCGCCCAATTGCACGATAAATTCTCCCTCCCAAGTGCTGAACTGTTTCACTACTTTTAGATCAGACACTGGTTCCAAAGTCTACCCACAGTACAAACTCTCCCCAGCTCTCTGGCTCAGTCTATCCGATCCCGCATGGTATTATCTTCATCAACTAAAGATATAACTTATTGGTACAACACACTCATCTCATTAGTCCCATACCAAAAGTCTAATGCTCAGAGGCGCTGGGAGGGGGACTTGGGTATTCCCATAGCAGAGTCACAATGGAAGAAATTATACCGTTTAACATTTCGCATGTCTCGCTGTTTAAATCATTCAGAAATGCATGTTAAACTACTGAATAGATTATACCTGACCCCAGACAGACTGCACACCTTCTGGCCTTCCTGCTCACCACTATGTTGGAGAAATTGCGGAGAGATAGGGCATGTATACCATATTTTCTGGTCATGTCCCCTTCTCCAAACTTTCTGGGCAGAAGTATTTACGCTAATAAATAAAGTTCTAGGCCTATCTTTAAGCCCATCCCCAGATCTGGCTCTCCTACATATGTATCCCCAGGAGGTATCATCCTCCCAGAGGTACCTGTTGGGACACATCTGTATAGCGGCAAGGGCAACCCTGGCCCAAGCCTGGAAGCAGGTGGCGGTCCCCCCTGTTCTAAAAGTGTTTCATAAAGTTAATTTCCATTATACTATGGAAACCGAATGTATGCCTTATTCCTCTTCTGCTTCCTCTCCCATGGTGAAATGGTTCCATTGGCATGAATACGTCACGGAGGGGGAAGGCTCTACCCTCATATCACACCCGGGGATGTCGTCCCCATTACAATTCAGCCTGAATGAGGAATCTTCTGCTTCCTGAGTGCTCTATCTCCCATACTTTCCCCTCTGGTTTTTACTAGATATTACATTTATAATGTTATCAACCGATCCCCACCGGATTCTAGAGACGGAGTAGAGAAACCATATTGAATTAGCTAAGCACATTTCAAACTGTTAACATGTCTAGGATACCTGTATACCTACTTAGTGTTATGCTATCTGTTCTATATGTATGTTGCATTTTATTGACTTGTACATCCCTCCCCACCCTGTTCTTTTTTCTGTACCCCCTCCTTTTTTCTTCCCTGTTTGCATTCAATATAAAATATAATAAAAACTATTGATGTTAAAAAAAAACCCTTTTGGTCACTAATGACACAGACACAAGGGCTTTCTTCACTTTCCTCCAAATACCTCTAAGGACCGAAACCACAGAGGAACCACCAGGCGTGGAGTCCAGGGGTCAAAAGAATTGGCCTTAGGATGATGCCCATACACACAAAGGAAGGGAGAGATCCCTGTAGCAGAGTGAGCCGCGTTGTTATAGGCAAACTCCGCCATGGACAGATGAGCCACCCAGTCAGTCTGACACTTGGAGACATAACACCTGAGGAACTGCTCCAAGGACTGGTTCACCCTTTCAGTCTGCCCATTAGACTGCGGATGGTAGCCTGATGACAAGCTGACAGAAATCTGGAGATCGGAACAAAATGCCCTCCAGAATTTGGCCACAAACTGGGATCCGCGGTCAGAGACCACATCAAGTGGCAACCCGTGGAGGCGCACAACATGCAGCATAAATAATTCAGACAGGCGTCTGGCCGATGGCAGCCCAACCAATGGAACGAAGTGCGCCATCTTCGAAAACCTGTCAACGACAACCCAGATGGCTGTCATCCCCGAGGATTTGGGCAAGTCCACCACAAAATCCATTGAAATGTGGGTCCATGGCTTAGATGGAATAGAGAGTGGATGTAATGGGCCAACAGGAACCCCTCTTGGAGTCTTATTTCGGGCACAGATGTCACATGCCCGAACCCACTGATCCACATCCCTAGCCACCGAGGGCCACCACACCGCCCTAGATAGCAACTCCCGAGTTCTGGCAATACCCGGGTGACCTGCCGACTTCTTGGCATGGAATTCCAGGAACACTCGCTGTCTTAACCTAGGAGGCACAAACAAAAGACCTACCGGAAGGTCTGGAGGAGCCTGCTCCTGTGCTCTAAGGACTAATGACAAGAGGTCCTGGGTAATGCCCACTTTAATACATGATGGGGACACAATAGGCAATGGCTCCTCGGTGGTCTCCAGGATTGGAGCAAAACTCAGCGAGAGCGCATCAGCCTTGATGTTTTTTGACACAGGGCGATATGTTATCAAAAAATTAAAGCGAGCAAAAAACAAAGCCCATCGTGCCTGCCTGGCATTGAGGCGCTTCGGTGACTCTAAATATGCCAAATTCTTATGGTCGGTGAGAATTGAGACCACAAACTTAGCCCCCTCAAGCCAGTGTCTCCACTCCTCGAGTGCATCCTTAATAGCCAACAATTCCCGGTTACCCACGTCATAATTCATCTCGGCAGGCGAAAATTTACGGGAAAAGTAAGCACAGGGATGAAGGCGATTATCAGACACCCCCATCTGAGAGAGCACTGCCACAATACCCATCTCAGAGGCATCCACCTCCACCACAAAAGGACGCTCTGGATCTGGGTGTCGCAGCACCTTGGCCGAGACAAATGCCCTTTTGAGACGGGCAAAAGCCGCTTTGGCCTCACAAGACCAGTGAGCAACATCCGCCCCATTCTTAGTGAGTGCCACCAAGGGCGCCACTATAGACGAAAATCCAGCGATAAATTGTCTATAAAAATTCGCAAAGCCCAGAAAACGCTGAAGCGCCTTCAAACTAGTGGGCTGCACCCAATCCAGGACTGCCTGTACCTTGGAACCCTCCATTTGGAAACCTTCTGGGGAGATAACTTCAAATTCGCACTTCTCCAGCTTCGGCCCAAGCCGGTGGTCTCTGAGTTTCTGGAGGACTAAGCGTACATGCTTCCGATGTTCCTCCAGGGAATCGGAGAAGATTAGGATGTCATCTAAGTATACAACTAAGAATCTATCCAAATATTCCCTGAGCACATCGTTCATGAAGTCCTGGAAGACTGCCGGGGCATTACAGAGCCCAAAAGGCATCACCAAATATTCATAATGCCCTGAGTGGGTATTAAAGGCAGTCTTCACTCTTCCATTCATCCCCCTCTCTTATTCGGATTAGATTGTACGCACCGCGTAGGTCAATCTTAGAAAAAATGGTGGCAGTACGAAGCTGGTCAAAAAAGACCGAAATGAGAGGCAGTGGGTATGAGTTTTTAATCGTGATACGGTTCAATTCCCTGAAGTCGAAGCAGGGTCGCAACGAACCGTCCTTTTTACCCACGAAGAAGAACCCCGACCCAACTGGAGACTGTGAAGGTCTGATAAATCCCTTAGCCAAGTTCTCCTGAATGTACTCTGCCATAGCCTGAGTCTCAGGACGTGACAGGGAGTACAACCTGCTCTTGGGAAGCTTAGCATTCGGCAACAAATCAATGGCACAGTCATAGGGGCGATGGGGAGGTAGTACCTCTGCAACTCTTTTGGAGAACACGTCCGCAAAATCTGCATAACATCCTGGCAATCCTGGCAAACTTAGCTGCGAAAGCCTGACTGGAAGGCTCAAGCAACTCCTGAAACAATCAGTACCCCAACTAAGAATCTCCCCAGAGACCCAGTCAAATTGAGGATTGAGGGCCCTTAACCAGGGTAACCCCAACACCAATGGGGCAAAAGTACAGACAGTCACATAAAAGGACAATTTTTCAGAGTGTGTGGCTCCAATAAACAAAGAAATCTGGCTAGTGCAAGAGGTAATTTTACCCTGGGATAATGGTTCCCCGTTTAACCCACAAATCTCAATTTCCGATGCCAAGGGTACTAAGGGAACAGAGTGTTTCAGGGCGAATTGGCGGTCCATAAAAACCCCGTCGGCCCCACTGTCCACAAAGGCCTCAGTCTTGACAGTTTGACCGAGGATCTTCAAGGTCACCGGAATGATAAAAGTCTTCTTGGGAAATTCCGACTTCTGACCTGACAGGATATTTCCCATCACCCTCAGGCCCTGAAGTTTTCCGGCTTTTCTGGGCATAATACTACCACATGACCTTTATTCCCACAGTACAAACATAACCCCTGCTGTCTCCTCCGCGTCTTCTCACGCGAGGAGAGGCGGGTAGCCCCAATCTGCATAGGCTCCTCGGAAAATTCCTCAGAGTCTGAGGTTCCCTTGGGAAAGAAGGAAACCTCGGTCTCCCTTTCAAGCCTGCGCTCTCTCAGCCGTCTATCCACCCGAATGGATAACTGTATGAGCTGATCCAAGCTATCAGGCAAGGGATATTGTACCAGTTGGTCTTTTAACTGGTTAGAAAGACCTCTTCGGTACTGGTGTCTCAGGGCTGGGTCATTCCACTGGGTATCATGGGCCAACCTCCGAAACTCCGTACAATAAACCTCAACTGGCCTTCGCCCTTGCTTAAGGATCGAAATCTGAGCCTCGGCTGAGGCCGTCTTGTCAGGGTCATCATACAACATGCCCAGTTTTGTAAAAAAAGCATCAACACTTTTAAGCGACGGACAGTCAGGCTGCAACCCATATGCCCAGACCTGTGGGTCTCCTTGTAGCACGGAAATCACTATGCCCACCCGCTGAATCTCCGACCCAGAAGACTGAGGCCTAAGCTGGAAATCTAGCTTGCAGCTCTCCTTGAAACAAAAGAACTGCGAGCGATCTCCAGAAAAACGATCCGGGAGATTTACTCTCCGCTTCTTAACCCCTGAAGGTACTGCTGCTGCGGGAGCTCCGCCAGCGGCCTGCGAGGTGTGCATTTTAATGGACAAATCATTAAATTGTCGAGTCAGGACCTGCACCTGATCGACCACATGTTGCAAAGTATTTTGAGGGGTATGCTCCATATTCCCACAAAATTTCAACAGTAGTATTAGGCTGCTGAATATGTTATGCACACCAGTGCCAGCAGGAATGTACTGGTGTCTGAACGGTGAGGGATGCAAAACAAATGAACTCACAGACAGACTGGGGAATATGACATTACATACACAGAAGGTGATAGGGTAACAAAATAAACACAAAGTGAACAGAGAAGCCCAAAGGCTAAGAAACTGGGTGTCTCCCTAGTATTAGGAATGCTCAGATGGAAAGAAGCGAGATGTAGTGATTTAATACGTAGAGAACCCGAAATGCTGTTGCTAAGGGCAACAGCAAAACCCTAAAGGGTTACCAATGGGTGTGGCAGTAAACTCCTTGGTCAGAGATGGAATAATAGACACAAGGAGAGTCTCCACAATCCTAGTCCTCACTTGCAGTGCACTGGTTCAGCTTACTGCCACTAAACTGACACCTGAACACCTTGCACAGTGAGAAAGGATTTTGGCAGGCAAGTCTGAGAATACAGCCGCAAACTTGCTAGGTTCACAGAGTAGCAAAAGAACCCCAGCAGGTTAAACGACTGACTCCAGTCTTACTGCTAGGTCTGGATTGGCAGAGTGTAATACCAAATCCCAAGGCCTATTTGCAGTAAGCAACAAACAAATACAAAGTTTACACAGTACTAGCTAGCTTTCAGGAACTGACTAACCAACAAAGATTCAGCAGCATCTGCCTAAACTGAGAAGAGGGTTTATATAGCAGGTGCTGTCCACGCCCCACTCAGACCTCACAGACTGTGAGCACAAAAACCAGCACCGGATCCCCTGCCGTGCACAGAGCCTGTAACCACTGCACAGCAAAAGACCCGAACCGGAGTATCAGCTACGCTCAGGTTACTCCGCTAGCACTTGTCTCCCGGTTGCCATGACGATGTGGCAGCACAGAGCAGGAAACCCTAACAGTACCCCCCCTCTGACGAGGGGTCAAAGAACCCCTACCACCGGGTTTATCGGGGAACTGCGAGAAGAAAGAGCGTAACAGTCTGGGGGCATGAAGATCACAACTGCGCACCCACGACCGCTCCTCCGGGCCATACCCCTTCTAGTGCACCAAAAATGACAGCCGACCCCGAACCATCTTGGAGTCAAGAATCCTTTCAACAACAAACTCCCTCTGGCCACGTATCAGAAGAGGGGAAGGTCTTCCACTGGAAGAAGGATTACTAATCGCCCGTTTTAAAAGGGAACAATGAAATGTTTTATTGATACCCAAAGAACGGGGTAGATCTAACTGAAATGCCACCGGATTGATAACCCTAGTGATCTTATAAGGACCGATGAACCGGGGGCCTAACTTATGAGATGGCTGTCTCAACTTCAAATTCTTGGTAGACAACCAGACGAAGTCTCCTAATTTGAAGCTGCAGGGTCTTTTCCGCTTATCAAAAACCCTTTTGGTCACTAATGACACAGACACAAGGACTTTCTTCACTTTCCTCCAAATACCTCTAAGGACCGAAACCACAGAGGAACCACCAGGCGTGGAGTCCAGGGGGTCAAAAGAATTGGCCTTAGGATGATGCCCATACACACAAAGGAAGGGAGAGATCCCTGTAGCAGAGTGAGCCGCGTTGTTATAGGCAAACTCCGCCATGGACAGATGAGCCACCCAGTCAGTCTGACACTTGGAGACATAACACCTGAGGAACTGCTCCAAGGACTGGTTCACCCTTTCAGTCTGCCCATTAGACTGCGGATGGTAGCCTGACGACAAGCTGACAGAAATCTGGAGATCGGAACAAAATGCCCTCCAGAATTTGGCCACAAACTGGGATCCGCGGTCAGAGACCACATCAAGTGGCAACCCGTGGAGGCGCACAACATGCAGCATAAATAATTCAGACAGGCGTCTGGCCGATGGCAGCCCAACCAATGGAACGAAGTGCGCCATCTTCGAAAACCTGTCAACAACAACCCAGATGGCTGTCATCCCCGAAGATTTGGGCAAGTCCACCACAAAATCCATTGAAATGTGGGTCCATGGCTTAGATGGAATAGAGAGTGGATGTAATGGGCCAACAGGAACCCCTCTAGGAGTCTTATTTCGGGCACAGATGTCACATGCCCGAACCCACTGATCTACATCCCTAGCCACCGAGGGCCACCATACCGCCCTAGATAGCAACTCCCGAGTTCTGGCAATACCCGGGTGACCTGCCGACTTCTTGGCATGGAATTCCAGGAACACTCGCTGTCTTAACCTAGGAGGCACAAACAAAAGACCTACCGGAAGGTCTGGAGGAGCCTGCTCCTGTGCTCTAAGGACTAATGACAAGAGGTCCTGGGTAATGCCCACTTTAATACATGATGGGGACACACTAGGCAATGGCTCCTCGGTGGTCTCCTGGATTGGAGCAAAACTCTGCGAGAGCGCATCAGCCTTGATGTTTTTTGACCCAGGGCGATATGTTATAATAAAATTAAAGCGAGCAAAAAACAAAGCCCATCGTGCCTGCCTGGCATTGAGGCGCTTCGCTGACTCTAAATATACCAAATTCTTATGGTCGATGAGAATTGAGACCACAAACTTAGCCCCCTCAAGCCAGTGTCTCCACTCCTCGAGTGCATCCTTAATAGCCAACAATTCCCGGTTACCCACGTCATAATTCATCTCGGCAGGCGAAAATTTACGGGAAAAGTAAGCACAGGGATGAAGGCGATTATCAGACACCCCCATCTGAGAGAGCACTGCCCCAATACCCATCTCAGAGGCATCCACCTCCACCACAAAAGGACGCTCTGGATCTGGGTGTCGCAGCACCTTGGCCGAGACAAATGCCCTTTTGAGACGGGCAAAAGCCGCTTTGGCCTCACAAGACCAGTGAGCAACATCCGCCCCTTTCTTAGTGAGTGCCACCAAGGGCGCCACTATAGACGAAAATCCAGCGATAAATCGTCTATAAAAATTCGCAAAGCCCAGAAAACGCTGAAGCGCCTTCAAACTAGTGGGCTGCACCCAATCCAGGACTGCCTGTACCTTGGAACCCTCCATTTGGAAACCTTCTGGGGAGATAATATATCCTAGAAATGCGATTTGCTGAACTTCAAATTCGCACTTCTCCAGCTTCGCCCCAAGCCGGTGGTCTCTGAGTTTCTGGAGGACTAAGCGTACATGCTTCCGATGTTCCTCCAGGGAATGGGAGAAGATTAGGATGTCATCTAAGTATACAACTAAGAATCTATCCAAATATTCCCTGAGCACATCGTTCATGAAGTCCTGGAAGACTGCCGGGGCATTACAGAGCCCAAAAGGCATCACCAAATATTCATAATGCCCTGAGTGGGTATTAAAGGCAGTCTTCCATTCATCCCCCTCTCTTATTCGGATTAGATTGTACGCACTGCGTAGGTCAATCTTAGAAAAAATGGTGGCAGTACGAAGCTGGTCAAACAGGACCGAAATGAGAGGCAGTGGGTATGAGTTTTTAATCGTGATACGGTTCAATTCCCTGAAGTCGATGCAGGGTCACAACGAACCGTCCTTTTTACCCACGAAGAAGAACCCCGACCCAACTGGAGACTGTGAAGGTCTGATAAATCCCTTAGCCAAGATCTCCTGAATGTACTCTGCCATAGCCTGAGTCTCAGGACGTGACAGGGAGTACAACCTGCTCTTGGGAAGCTTAGCATTCGGCAACAAATCAATGGCACAGTCATAGGGGCGATGGGGAGGTAGTACCTCTGCAACTCTTTTGGAGAACACGTCCGCAAAATCTGCATAACATCCTGGCAATCCTGGCAAACTTAGCTGCGAAAGCCTGACTGGAAGGCTCAAGCAACTCTTGAAACAATCAGTACCCCAACTAAGAATCTCCCCAGAGACCCAGTCAAATTGAGGATTGTGGGCCCTTAACCAGGGTAACCCCAACACCAATGGGGCAAAAGTACAGACAGTCACATAAAAGGACAATTTTTCAGAGTGTGTGGCTCCAATAAACAAAGAAATCTGGCTAGTGCAAGAGGTAATTTTACCCTGGGATAATGGTTCCCCGTTTAACCCACAAATCTCAATTTCCGATGCCAAGGGTACTAGGGGAACAGAGTGTTTCAGGGCGAATTGGCGGTCCATAAAAACCCCGTCGGCCCCACTGTCCACAAAGGCCTCAGTCTTGACAGTTTGACCGAGGATCTTCAAGGTCACCGGAATGATAAAAGTCTTCTTGGGAAATTCCGACTTCTGACCTGACAGGATATTTCCCATCACCCTCAGGCCCTGAAGTTTTCCGGCTTTTCTGGGCATGATACTACCACATGACCTTTATTCCCACAGTACAAACATAACCCCTGCTGTCTCCTCCGCGTCTTCTCACACGAGGAGAGGCGGGTAGCCCCAATCTGCATAGGCTCCTCGGAAAATTCCTCAGAGTCTGAGGTTCCCTTGGGAAAGAAGGAAACCTCGGTCTCCCTTTCAAGCCTGCGCTCTCTCAGCCGTCTATCCACCTGAATGGATAACTGTATGAGCTGATCCAAGCTATCAGGCAAGGGATATTGTACCAGTTGGTCTTTTAACTGGTTAGAAAGACCTCTTCGGTACTGGTGTCTCAGGGCTGGGTCATTCCACTGGGTATCATGGGCCAACCTCCGAAACTCCGTACAATAAACCTCAACTGGCCTTCGCCCTTGCTTAAGGATCGAAATCTGAGCCTCGGCTGAGGCCGTCTTGTCAGGGTCATCATACAACATGCCCAGTTTTGTAAAAAAAGCATCAACACTTTTAAGCGACGGACAGTCAGGCTGCAACCCATATGCCCAGTCCTGTGGGTCTCCTTGTAGCAAGGAAATCACTATGCCCACCCGCTGAATCTCCGACCCAGAAGACTGAGGCCTATGCTGGAAATATAGCTTGCAGCTCTCCTTGAAACAAAAGAACTGCGAGCGATCTCCAGAAAAACGATCCGGGAGATTTACTCTCGGCTTCTTAACCCCTGAAGGTACTCTTGCTGCGGGAGCTCCGCCAGCGGCCTGCGAGGTGTGCATTTTAATGGACAAATCATTAAATTGTCGAGTCAGGACCTGCACCTGATCGACCACCTGTTGCAAAGTATTTTGAGGGGTATGCTCCATATTCCCACAAAATTTCAACAGGAGTATTAGGCTGCTGAATATGTTATGCACACCAGTGCCAGCAGGAATGTACTGGTGTCTGAACGGTGAGGGATGCAAAACAAATGAACTCACAGACAGACTGGGGAATATGACATTACATACACAGAAGGTGATAGGGTAACAAAATAAACACAAAGTGAACAGAGAAGCCCAAAGGCTAAGAAACTGGGTGTCTCCCTAGTATTAGGAATGCTCAGATGGAAAGAAGCGAGATGTAGTGATTTAATACGTAGAGAACCCGAAATGCTGTTGCTAAGGGCAACAGCAAAACCCTAAAGGGTTACCAACGGGTGTGGCAGTAAACTCCTTGGTCAGAGATGGAATAATAGACACAAGGAGAGTCTCCACAATCCTAGTCCTCACTTGCAGTGCACTGGTTCAGCTTACTGCCACTAAACTGACACCTGAACACCTTGCACAGTGAGAAAGGATTTTGGCAGGCAAGTCTGAGAATACAGCTGCAAACTTGCTAGGTTCACAGAGTAGCAAAAGAACCCCAGCAGGTTAAACGACTGACTCCAGTCTTACTGCTAGGTCTGGATTGGCAGAGTGTAATACCAAATCCCAAGGCCTATTTGCAGTAAGCAACAAACAAATACAAAGTTTACACAGTACTAGCTAGCTTTCAGGAACTGACTAACCAACAAAGATTCAGCAGCATCTGCCTAACCTGAGAAGAGGGTTTATATAGCAGGTGCTGTCCACGCCCCACTCAGACCTCACAGACTGTGAGCACAAAAACCAGCACCGGATCCCCTGCCGTGCACAGAGCCTGTAACCACTGCACAGTAAAAGACCCGAACCGGAGTATCAGCTACGCTCAGGTTACTCCGCTAGCACTTGTCTCCCGGTTGCCATGACAACGTGGCAGCACAGAGCAGGAGACCCTAACACTAAACTAGTATGAAGAAAGAAAAAAAAAACACCGCAGGTATACAATGTAGATGGATGGATAGTATAGTATTACTTATACTTATGGACGACGAGTGCACTGACGACACAGAGGTAGGTACAGCCATGGCCTACCGTACTGCTGCTTATATATATATAATATACTGTATTACGGACCTGGTGGACACTGTCAGCAGACTGCTAAACTAGTATGAAGAAAGAAAAAAAAAACACCACAGGTATACAATGTAGATGGATGGATAGTATACTATTATTACTTATACTTATGGACGACGAGTGACGACACAGAGGTAGGTACAGCCGTGGCCTACCGTACTGCTGCTTATATATATATAATATACTGTATAGCGGACCTGGTGGACACTGTCAGCAGACTGCTAAACTAGTATGAAGAAAGAAAAAAAAAACACCACAGGTATACAATGTAGATGGATGGATAGTATAGTATTACTTATACTTATGGACGACGAGTGCACTGACGACACAGAGGTAGGTACAGCCGTGGCCTACCGTACTGCTGCTTATATATATATAATATACTGTATAACGGACCTGGTGGACACTGTCAGCAGACTGCTAAACTAGTATGAAGAAAGAAAAAAAAAACACCACAGGTATACAATGTAGATGGATGGATAGTATAGTATTACTTATACTTATGGACGACGAGTGCACTGACGACACAGAGGTAGGTACAGCCGTGGCCTACCGTACTGCTGCTTATATATATATAATATACTGTATAACGGACCTGGTGGACACTGTCAGCAGACTGCTAAACTAGTATGAAGAAAGAAAAAAAAAAACACCACAGGTATACAATGTAGATGGATGGATAGTATAGTATTACTTATACTTATGGACGACGAGTGCACTGATGACACAGAGGTAGGTACAGCCGTGGCCTACCGTACTACTGCTTATATATATATATATAATATACTGTATAACGGACCTGGTGGACACTGTCAGCAGACTGCTAAACTAGTATGAAGAAAGAAAAAAAACACACCACAGGTATACAATGTAGATGGATGGATAGTATAGTATTACTTATACTTATGGACAACGAGTGCACTGACGACACAGAGGTAGGTACAGCCATGGCCTACCGTACTGCTGCTTATATATATATAATATACTGTATAACGGACCTGGTGGACACTGTCAGCAGACTGCTAAACTAGTATGAAGAAAGAAAAAAAAAACACCACAGGTATACAATGTAGATGGATGGATAGTATAGTATTACTTATACTTATGGACGACGAGTGCACTGACGACACAGAGGTAGGTACAGCCGTGGCCTACCGTACTGCTGCTTATATATATATAATATACTGTATAACGGACCTGGTGGACACTGTCAGCAGACTGCTAAACTAGTATGAAGAAAGAAAAAAAAAACACCACAGGTATACAATGTAGATGGATGGATAGTATAGTATTACTTATACTTATGAACGACGAGTGCACTGACGACACAGAGGTAGGTACAGCCGTGGCCTACCGTACTGCTGCTTATATATATATAATATACTGTATAATGGACCTGGTGGACACTGTCAGCAGACTGCTAAACTAGTATGAAGAAAGAAAAAAAAAAACACCACAGGTATACAATGTAGATGGATGGATAGTATAGTATTACTTATACTTATGGACGACGAGTGCACAGACGACACAGAGGTAGGTACAGCCGTGGCCTACCGTACTGCTGCTTATATATATATAATATACTGTATAACGGACCTGGTGGACACTGTCAGCAGACTGCTAAACAAACTAGCATGAAGAAAGAAAAAAAAAAACACCACAGTGTTTTTCAGGCAGACAAACGTATACTGGACTGGTGGTCACTGTCAGCAAAACTGTGCACTGTACTCCTGCTATAACTGCTCCCCAGTCCCCACAATTAGGCAGTGTGAGCAGAGCAGTGCACTCAGCACAGATATATCATGCAGCAGTGCAGCACACTGAGTGAGCACAGCCACAGATATGGTGGATCGTTTTTTTCAGGCAGAGAAACAAAGGATTAAAATCACTGGTGGTATAATCAAAACCCTGCACTGTACTCCCTAACAGCTGCTCCCCGTCCCCAATCCTCCCCACAATTATAACAATGTCACTCTTAGACTTAGTCTTTTCTATTACGGAGAGGACGCCAGCCACGTCCTCTCCCTATCAATCTCAATGCACGTGTGAAAATGGCGGCGATGCGCGGCTCCTTATATAGAATCCGAGTCTCGCGAGAATCCGACAGCGGGATGATGACGTTCGGGCGCGCTCGGGTTAACCGAGCAAGGCGGGAGGATCCGAGTCGCTCGGACCCGTGTAAAAAAAAGGTGAAGTTCGGGCGGGTCGGATTCCGAGGATCCGAACCCGCTCATCACTATTATATACTGGTGGTCAGCAAACTGTGCAAAAATGAAATGCACCACAGGTATGGATGGGTAGTATACTTGACGACACAGAGGTAGGTAGAGCAGTGGCCTACTGTACCGTACTGCTATATATTATATACTGGTGGTCAGCAAACTGTGCAAAACTGAAATGCACCACAGGTATGGATGGATAGTATACTTGACGACACATAGGTAGGTAGAGCAGTGGCCTACTGTACCGTACTGCTATATATTATATACTGGTGGTCAGCAAACTGTGCAAAAATGAAATGCACCACAGGTATGGATGGATAGTATACTTGACGACACAGAGGTAGGTACAGCAGTGGCCTACTGTACCGTACTGCTATATATTATATACTGGTGGTCAGCAAACTGTGCAAAAATGAAATGCACCACAGGTATGGATGGATAGTATACTTGGCGACACAGAGGTAGGTACAGCAGTGGCCTACTGTACCGTACTGCTATATATTATATACTGGTGGTCAGCAAACTGTGCAAAACTGAAATGCACCACAGGTATGGATGGATAGTATACTTGACGACACAGAGGTAGGTACAGCAGTGGCCTACTGTACCGTACTGCTATATATTATATACTGGTGGTCAGCAAACTGTGCAAAAATGAAATGAACCACAGGTATGGATGGATAGTATACTTGACGACACAGAGGTAGGTACAGCAGTGGCCTACTGTACCGTAATGCTATATATTAGATACTGGTGGTCAGCAAACTGTGCAAAAATGAAATGCACCACAGGTATGGATGGATAGTATACTTGACGACACAGAGGTAGGTACAGCAGTGGCCTACTGTACCGTAATGCTATATATTATATACTGGTGGTCAGCAAACTGTGTAAAACTGAAATGCACCACAGGTATGGATGGATAGTATACTTGACGACACAGAGGTAGGTACAGCAGTGGCCTACTGTACCGTAATGCTATATATTATATACAGGTGGTCAGCAAACTGTGCAAAACTGAAATGCACCACAGGTATGGATGGATAGTATACTTGACGACACAGAGGTAGGTACAGCAGTGGCCTACTGTACTGTAATGCTATATATTATATACTGGTGGTCAGCAAACTGTGCAAAACTGAAATGCACCACAGGTGTGGATGGATAGTATACTTGACGACACAGAGGTAGGTACAGCAGTGGCCTTCTGTACCGTACTCCTATATATTATATACTGGTGGTCAGCAAAATTATGCACTGTACTCCTACTATATACTGTCTACAATGCAGCACAGATATGGAGTGTTTTTCAGGCAGACAACGTATACTGGTGGTCACTGGTCAGCAAAACTCTGCACTGTACTACTCCTCATATATAATATTATACTGGTGGTCCCCAGTCCCCACAATAAAGCAGCACACTGAGCACAGATATGGAGTGTTTTTCAGGCAGACAACGTATACTGGTGGTCACTGTCAGCAAAACTCTGCACTGTACTCCTGCTATATATACAGCTGCTCCCCAGTCCCCACAATTAAGCAGTGTGAGCACAGATATATGCAGCACACTGAGCACAGATAAGGAGCGTTTTTTTCAGGCAGAGAACGGATAAAACTGGTGGTCACTGATCCGCAAAACTCTGCACTGTACTCCTCCTATTTTATACAGCTGCTCCCCAGTCCTCCCCACAATTAAGCAATAAAGCACAATCAATCAAGTTCAACAATAAACGGAGAGGACGCCAGCCATGTCCACTCCCTAACATTTCCAATGCACGAGTGAAAATGGCGGCGACGCGCGGCTGCTTATATAGAGTCCGAATCTCGCGAGAATCCGACAGCGGGATGATGACGTTCGGGCGCGCTCGGGTTAACCGAGCCATACGGGAGAATCCGAGTATGCCTCGGACCCGTGTAAAATGGGTGAAGTTCGGGTGGGTTCGGTTTCCGAGGAACCAAACCCGCTCATCACTAGTAATTACGCACCTTCCAAAGCCGAGTTTTCTACATCCGCCACCAGGAGCCGGGTCTTCTGCAGCAGTGGTGAGTAGGTGAATGTGTGTGAGTAAAAAAGAAATACAGCGCTAATACAACTGATGCTAATAATATATGAATTTATTCATTAAGACAGACTGATATATAAAATGTAAATAAAATTTGTAAATGCTCATTGACCAATTCATGGACATATAATAGGCTCCTCAGCAATAGCCTTATTAAGGCAAAGGTCCATATGATAATATTTGGACACAAGGACTAATTTTCACCAAGACCAGTGTGATTAATTACCCATCAGGTGTTCCAATGCATGGATCCGGACGGGTCTTTATCTGTGGAATGGATTCTGGTTCACAGTCCGTTTAGAATGACACCTTAATGTCCAGCACGCTGTGTTCCGTTTGTAAATGAATCCTGGAAAATTTTCCTTAGTTAGACCAAGCTGGATTCGGGATCCTGGTTCACATATGGCATAAAGATGGGTGGTCCTGGGTTTAGAGTCCGATGGAGCTGTCTTGAATAACGTCCAATGGTCAGGAGCAGTGTTTACTTACGCGTTTCGCCGCTCCAGGCAGCTTTATCAAAGGGTAAAATTTTCCAGGATTCATTTACAAACGGAACACAGCGTGCTGGACATTAAGGTGTCATTCTAAACGGACTGTGAACCAGAATCCATTCCACAGATAAAGACCCGGATCCGGATCCATGCATTGGAACACCTGATGGGTAATTAATCACACTGGTCTTGGTGAAAATTAGTCCTTGTGTCCAAATATTATCATATGGACCTTTGCCTTAATAAGGTTATTGCTGAGGAGCCTATTATATGTCCATGAATTGGTCTATGAGCATTTACAAATTTTATTTACATTTTATATATCAGTCTGTCTTAATGAATAAATTCATATATTATTAGCATCAGTTGTATTAGCACTGTATTTCTTTTTTATTTTTCTATATTCTTTGTTTAGGAGATTGACTTTCTCCATTTTACAGCGGCTAGGAAGAACCACTCATTTCGGCGCCTGTTCATTATATACTTGATATATAATTTTTTGAATGTGTGTGAGTGTCTGCCAGTGTATATGAGTGTCTGTGAGTGTATAAGTATGTGTAAATGTGTGTATGAGTGTGTGTGTGACCCCCATGTGGGTAATTGACCCCCTGGAGCCAGTCACTGGGAGAACTACATCTCCCAGCAGGCCTTGCACCTGCACAACAGCCCCAGAGCCTCCCAGCATCCCTCTTCCCCAGTGGAAAGATGAATGAGAGACCACTGGGAGCTGTGGATGACATGTCATCAAAGGGCAGTTATAGAGGCTTGCGTCTCGCAGCTGGCATACAGCACAGCCCACACTCCCTTGTAGGAATCCCTGGTGAATACCAGATAGTCTGTAGAATATTCTGCTAGTATTAATGGGATGCGGTCATGTGACTGGCGCTCGGGATCCCAGCGGTCACCATGCTGACGCCAGGATTCCAAGCAATCAAAATGCCGGAAGACAGAATGCCAGCCCACAGGGACTATTCCCACTCGTGGGTGTCCTCGAGACTCATAGAGTGGGAATAGAACCTGTGGCGAGCACAGTGAGCCACCGAGCCAGCTGCGTGGTGAGCGCAGCGAGCCCGTTAGGGTCTTAGTTGCACTCGCGCCCCCCCGCTGATATTCTGCTGCCGGGATCCCATGTTCGATTTGCTGACGGCTGGGATCCCGAGCGCCGGTCTCCCAGCCCCAACCCCATATTAACATTGGCAACAGGAAATCTTCTACATTCATGACAGAAAACACATGCTGTTTCTCTTTACAGTTTGTCTTTCTATGTAGCACAGTATTATGGGCCTAATTCAGACCTGATCGCTGTTGTGCGAAATTGCACAGCGGCCAATTATCAAATGACTGCACATGCATATGCACTGCAATGCGCAAGTGCGAGCCCAAACAGCGATAGAATGGTGTGAAAATTTCAATCGCTAGGCGTACGCAAGGTGACTGACAGGAAGCAGATGTTTGTAGGTGGTACTGCCCATTTTCTGGAAGTGTTAGGAAACATGCAGGCATTCCCAGAGCAGGCCCTAATACGATGCTCTAGGCAAGATTTTGGCTGGTGCTCCCTATCACACAGCTAATCCCGACTCTGAACCTGAACCGCTTTCCCGGCACCATCACCCCTCACCCACAGCAGTCCTCATTTTTGTGCTCCTTCCCCCTATATTTTAAATAGGAACAGTGCGCACATTCAGTGCCCAAAATGGTGCATGTTCTTGCTGGGAAGGGGCATGGCCACACAAAAGTACCACCAATTAAATTACGCCACACAGTATTGCAACTTTATTCACATTATATCATGCGATAGTGTTCCTTATTCACGTTACATCACACATCATGCTTTACTTTATATACGTTACTCCTCACAGTAGTGACCCTTATTCACATTACATCACACTGAATTGCTACTTATACACATTACACCACACCATATTGCTCTTTATTCACATTACACAGCAGTTGCCTTTCTATACGGTACGCCACACAGTAGAGCATCTTATACACATACCACACAGTAATGCCCCTTACACATATGACACACATTATTAATGTCCTTATAAACATAATGCGCCTTACACATTATGCCAACCCTTATTAATGCCTTTATACACATAATGTCCCTTACATATATGCCGCACATTATTAATGTCCTTAGAAACATAATGACACACATAATGTCCTTTACACATATGCCACACATAATTAATGCCCTTATACATATAATGACACACATAGTGCCCCTTACACATATGCTGCACATTATTAATGCATTTATACACATGACACACATAATGCCCCTTACATATATGCTGGACACTATTGCACAACCAACCCACCTGGACACACACTCACACGGATGCTAACACTGTGACCTCTGCCTCTACTTGGATACAGATGTGTCCTCATACATCTTGCCTCAATGCGCCATGCAGCAGGAGATGCCTGGCATGAGTCAGCTGGCAGCTCTAGGCCAGCTCTGCTAACGTCGGGCACCTTTTTTGCAGAAAATGCATCTTATTTGCATTGTTATGTGACTAGGATGCACAAGCAGCTCCTGCTGATGCCAATTATATGTGCATGCCTTTATTCTGTGTGCGACTGTATCTGCATACGAAATGCTATGTTACAGTGATTTCCAGGAATACACTGTAACAAAGCATTTCATATGCCGATACAGCCGCAGTAACACACAGAATATAGGCATGCTGCATATCATTTTAATCAGCAGAAGCTACTTGTGCCCCTAGGTATTCCAAATGCCCTAGGCATTTGCCTAGTTTGCCTATGCCTAGGGCTAACTCTGGACATTCCCAAGCGCTTTCTGGGAGGGTGTGTGACATCAGCTCCGGCCCCGAACAGCCTGATTCTATCGCACTGTAGGAGTAAGTCTTGGGCTACGCAGAGATTGCATAGACTGGAAAAATCATTAGATGGTGAGTGAGTTGCAAACATATTCGCAGATGTCCGTTGTCTGGCAAAGTTGTTGCACGGAGTACGCATGCATTCAAACACTTGCATGGGACGGGTTTTCACTCTCTATGGGCAGCGAATATCTGATCGCGGCCCTCTGCAAATTAAAAGAGGAGCGATCAGGTGTGAATTAGGGATGGCATACCCTCCAACTTTACCTTTTTAATAGGTACAGTAACTTTTATTTATGGTCTGTACCGATTTTTGGCTCTCCAAACTTCCATTGACAGTATAGGAAAAGGGGCGTGGACACGCCCCCTTTACCCTTGGTCACGACCCCTTTTCTCATTTGTACCGATTTTTATGTGTAAACTGTTGGAGGGTATGGGGTGGCACTTGATATGCTGGCTGTCGGGATACCGGCACTTAGCATACCGGTGCTGGAATCCAGACAGCCAGCATACTGACAACTATTTTCCCTCTTGGGGTGTCCATGACACCCCTGGAGGCAGAATGAATTGCGTGGCGTGCATAGCATGCCACCATGCCCACAGCATGGAGAGCGCAGTGAGCCCACAAGGGGCTCTTTTGTGCTCACCCCGCTGCCAGCATGCCGGAGGTTGGGATCCCGGCACTGGTATGCTGGGAGCCGGGATCCTGAGCGCCAGCATACCATAGTAGACCTGTGAATTAGGCCCAATGTTAGATCATTACCTAAAGTGACTTTAATGTAATACAATCAGGTTTGTAGAAAACACAAGTAATAATATTAAATAATAACATAAAAAATAAACAAATTTGAAAAAAGTTAAATTAAAAAATGATGCCTGATGTTTGATGGTTTTCTGCATCCTAAGAACTGTGGGGCTGATTCAGAAGTTGATTTTTTTTTTATCTCCGCATGCACAGGAGCTGCACTGCGCATGTGCAGATCAGGTACTGCGATGTGCCCCTCCCCCCAATCACTGCTGGCATTTAGGGTTGGTGACGGACCATTGCAGCGGTGGCACATTGAAAATGGGGGTGAGTCGGTGGTGTTTTCGGGGCGGCTGCGTGGCGTCACTCACAGCTGCTTCGATCTAAAAAAATGACCTCCTGCATACGCAGCCAACCTGCGGCTGCAGAGGGCCATTCACAGTTGCTGCAACCGCACTTAAATTGCAGCCGCAGATGCTGGGCAGGCCATTCTGCATGCTGGGCAGTCTTGCCCTGTGATGGATAACCCCCAGCATGTGATAGAAAGGATTGCAGAATCTGCAATCCTTACTGAATAACCCCCTATACCTGTGAACCTCTATGTGATTGTTATAGCAGAACCTCCATGTGATTCTGTTACCTTGCCCTACTGCTGTGGTACTACTATTCTGTGACTGCATACCCCCCAACTGTCCCAATTTTCGCGGCACAGTCCCGTTTTTTGGGGACTGTCCCGCTGTCCCACCCGCGGGCCGCAGTGTCCCGTGGTGGGGGGGCATTTGGGAGGCTCAGGCACTCGCTGCTCTGCTTAGCAGAGCAGCGGTGAATAGACGCTGTGCGCATGCGTCTATTCAGTGCGGACAGAGGGAGAGGGGGCATGCCAGCGGCTCACAGAGCACTGGGCATGCCCCCTCAGTGACGAAAACGATCGCGGGTCCTCCGTGAAGCCACGCCCCCTTTTTAGGTCACACCCCTTTTTTGGGAGCGCGCATGGCTTTGCCGCGCGTGTGTCCATTTTTCAAAAAATCAAAAGTTGGGAGGTATGTGACTGTAACATTATTATATTTATGCTAGAATACTGCTGTGCTGCTGTGACATCTAATAAAGTGTATTATCTATGAGTGTGTCAAAAAGACTCTACTTAATAAAAAAATACTACAAGTAGGGGTCAGAAGAGGAATCACGTAAAGGTCCCATACAGCTGCAAATAAAATTGCCAATTTTGCATTTTGCAGTTGATTGTCCCAAAAAAATTGCAGATATATGGGGTTTACCCTATTGGTGATTCTGGTCAAAAAGTCATCAGAATTGCAAAATCAGGTCTCTTTAAACTGATTTAAAAATCAGCTACCTATCAGGGCTTTAGATTTGTAGTCTATGGCATTAATGGACCGCTTTACCAATAGAACAATTGAAGACTGCTATCAATTGTTTTGGATGGGGCCTATCAAGCACTCTCCTGCGGCAGCAGTACCAGATCCAGAGAATTCCCAGCACCCTCTGCCGATGCGGCGTAACCCAGCGGAGGCTGTGGGCATGGTGGATTAAAAAATGGCCCTGCAAGATGAGATTAGCTTGCTAACAGATGCATTTTTCATCATCACCCTGCCCCCTTGAACGGCTTATATGTACCAGCGCAAGGCAGTGGCAGTATATCCATTATCGGGGAAGAAGAAGGCAAGAGCTTCTGAAGACAGAAGATGCTGGAAGTCCTGGGGAGTGGTAGCCAAAAGAGCTTATACAGGTCATCACTCATCAGGTGAAGATGCAAAAGTCCTGGGTGGAGACAGCCATGCAAAAGAGCTTAAAGGCCATCTCCCGACAGATGAAGGTGCTGCTCAATGAATTACTATAACATCCTTCCAGTCTTTATTTTAATAATTTATTTACAGGCAAATTACAGGTGCCAGTGGGTCCTTATTCTCTGGGAATGCTGGCACTTGTAGTTCTATAAGTGCTGGTATGCGGGACAGCGCTGCTAGTAACTGTAGTCTGCCTGAAAAGAACAATATTAACTATTTCATCACCATCACACCCAGCATCCACTGCTGATTTGTTCATTGGGAGGGGTGACCTAATGTTATTTTTGGGGTCCTGACTTCTGGGGAACTCCAACCCTGGGCTGACCAGTTTGGGACTACACACTGTGTGTACCCCTGCTCTGGCATTATCCACCCAGCTGGTTCAGACTAGTGCTGGTTATAGGAAAATAGGGGGCACCCCACCAGGGCTACCATCAGAAACTGTGGGGCACTAAACATACAGAACAGGCAAGCACCAACTGCCACTGTGAAAAGACTATTTGTTTCCTATAGGGTTAATGCACGTGGTGACATAACTGCATGCTCTGCCAATGCCTAGATAAATGAAGCCTGGCAGGCAGCATAGGAGTTAACAAATGTGGGTGAGGAATTCCCAGGGCTCTGGCAGCAGCAGATCTGACTCTGAGGTGGAGGAGGGGAGAGGGAGTCAACAGTGTGTGCATAGGAGGATGCAGGGGAGACGATACCATCACCCAGCTGCAGACCATGTAGTGCAGCTATAGGCATGTGTAGCGTATTTAATTAAGGTGTGCACCGCTGGAGGGGCATGTAAAGCACCACCTATATAGTAGCTCCCATGGGGCAGTCTAACACTATTTTAACATCTTTAATTCCCCTCTCATAATGTTCCACCCAATCCTCAAAATATATTCCAAAAAGTTCCATCCAATCTTCCCCATATCATCATATGCCCCATCCCAAGTTCAGTACAAAACTGTCTGGAGGGAATGGGAAGTAAGAGTGTAGAAAAAATAAATACAGTATATATAGAATCATAGCTAGAAGGTACAATTCTAATGCAATGACCAAGTGGTGGTAGGGGATGTGTTTAGGTTAGCTCAAGTTCAGAACTTGGGACCCCCTGGGCTACTACTACAGGAGGCAGTCAATTTACCGGCTGTCGGGATCCCAGCTGTCACGATACTGATGCCGGAATCCCAACACCTGGTGAAATACCGGCGGTCGGAATCCTGAGCAGTGGCTGGAATCCTCACTTGGGTGGTGGTCTACGCCACCACCAGAGGGGGAACATAACCCTGTGGCGAGCCCGCAAGGGGACACGTTGTGTTCGCCACCGGTATCCCAGCTGTCAGGATCCCATTGTCGGTCTCATGACCACCGGGATCCCGACAGCTGGGATATCATACTGATCCCACTACTACTACTATCCACGTGGACATCTATTGGGAATCATTACCGAGTGAAGCGAGTGACTTGGCTGAAAAGTGGCTAGTGAAGTGAGCCTGTAAGGGTACATGTTTTACTGTTCTGAACAAGTTTAATGATGTTCTGAAGCAGTTAAGTTATGCTAACCCACAGGGATATTGGTTCCAAGTTCCCTGAGGAACCCACCTAGATTCCTGAATATATCAAACCAATAGGCACCAGCAAATGCTTGTAGCAGTAACACATGAGTCAGCATACCTTAGGACAAAAACTTACCTTAAACTTGTTGTTCTCATGAGGTGTCTTCAGTGCACTTGTTAGAATATTTCTCCTTATTGGCAGGCTCCTATTCCTTGTTCTTCTCAAATGACAGCACAGCCACAGTGCTCCCGAGAGCAGGGGAGCTGGTTGGGCTGTGTTGCACGAAGTAGAACCCTTAGGCTGTGGCATTGGCTTAGCTGCACTGTGCAACTACAGGTAAGCAATTATTAGGTGGCCCAATATGCTTCCAGTCCACGTAGCAGATAAATCTCGGTCAAGCCTACCCCTGCAATAGAAAGAAGGAGTAGGGTGGAACAGCATGGCACCACAGTTCACATGAGGGCAGAGCTCTCCATAATCCTTCCCCTCCTTTAGCTGATGGTCAGTGGAGAAGCAGTCCCACTCTTCCATGTCCTCCCTTTTCCATTTCTGTACCAGTGTGCCTGCATTATTTAGAAAAATTCACTCAGCTTGCAGTGGCAGGTGCTAAGGTAATGGTGTGCCTGTGCACACTCAGCACCCCTGAGCCATGTGACATGAGAGTGCAGGGGAGGAAGTAGCAAGCACACATCTGAAATCACTGCAAGACTGGGGACCAACTACAGGAAGCAACAGGGCTGCCATCAGACCCCGGGATTGGCAAAATAGACAGGACAAGGGGCGAGACCCCGGCAATCCTGCTCTGATGACATCCCTGCATTTCACTCCCACCCCTCCCGCCCCCCTCCCATAATTACCTATACCAGACTAGGCTCTTTTTACCTTTTCTTTAGCCTGCACAGTCATACTGGGCCTGATTAATAGATTAAGTAAGCATCACTGCTGCTTCCTTGGAAGCACCAGCAATGCTAACATATGTTAGTGTAGCAGTAGGCATCACTCTGCAACCATCGGCTATCTGAGTAGCCCTTGAGTTACGCAGACCAGCTCCCGCAGCTCCGTTGCTGAGGCCAGGAATTCTCCAGAAATAGACTCTGACCTTGGCACTCCCACAAAATGACACACTCCCACAAGTTTGTCACGCTCGGTGTAACATGGGGTTCGGACAACCGAGTTTTGGCTGAAGGGACAGCTACCTGTGAGGAGAGTAAACGAGGTGGCTGAATGTAATTCCTCCTCATGGGGTGGAATCCAAACTAAGTGTTAACGTTGGCCGGAGGGCATAAAGAAAAGGAGGACTCCGTACAAAGATAACTGTAGTTTTAATGAATAATCAGGCTGTACACGAATATTGGAGACATAGAAGAAACTAGAAGAATTAGAGTCTATGGTTAAATGACTTGAAGAGTGAAGCTGAAGAACTCCGGTAAAGAACTGAAGACTGTGTTTTATGATTAAAAGACGAGGCTGAAGATCTTGGACTTTTTTTCCCCCAAATATATTTTATTGAGGTATAAGTATAAACCAAAATGAGCAGTACAGGTGATAGGCACAGAGCCTAATGTACAGTACTAAGCATACATGAACAAGGAAACATAGAATGGCATCTGTATATTCCCAGTCATACCTCACATTTTCCATTTTCAAATATATAACATATGGACTAGAGAGGGGTGACCAAAACATAGTGCGATAGGATGATACGAATAGATGTAGAGGTGAAAACATACCTCTACAATATCACAACAGGTCCCATATTGTACTAAACTGTATTTATATCCAGGTGTCCTTCAACATGGAGGACACGCATCCAAAAAAAAGAAAACTAAAAATAAGAACATATAACAAGAATAAACTTAACTAAAGTATTGTCCGCCAAGGCCAGGGGGCCCTCAACCCATACATGGAGAGAATAGCAGGGCAGGGAAAAAAGAAAAGGATAGGAGTACTGGAGGTCAAAGAGAGATTGAAAAAGGAGTGGAGTGAGGTGGGGAGGGGGGGGGGGGGGAGAATAAGAAAGAAGAAGAAAAAGTTGTCTCAGAGAGCAGAGGGAGGATTTCCATCATATTGATTTATGGCAGAGAAATAGGGGGTCTATGGTCTAAAAGTTGGTGACAGTACCAAGTGGTGTAGTGGAAGCTTTGTTGGATGGCTCTTTTAGTGGATGTGGGCAGTGTATGAATGTATTTACCCCAGCAGAGAAATAATGCAGGGGTAAGAGTCTCTTTATCGAGAGATGTCTCCAACCAGTCCATGGTAAAGAGAAAGAGCAGTCTGGAGGTGGCCATGGGTAGGGAGGGGTGAGTAGCGTGTATCCACTGTTGGAGAATAGCTTTCCTCCCCACGGCTGATAAAAGAGTCACCAATTTCTTGTCGGTAGAGGGGATGGTTGGCTGGTCGAGAAGGTGACCAAAAAGAGCCCAAGAGGCTGTGCATAGAAAATTAATACCTAAGGAGGAGGAGCTGTATGCTTGCAGTTCGCCCCAAAACATTTGTATGTGGGGGCAGTGCCAAAAGCAGTGCATTATGTCGGCTACCGGTGCGGAGCATTTGATGCATGCTGCAGACTCCAAGAGGCCCATCAAGTGACCCCGCTTTGGAGAAATGTAGGCCCTATGTAGGATTTTATATGACATTTCCTGATAGACACTCGCTGGAATAAGCCGCAAAGATGTGTTAAAGCAGTCTAACACTGCTTCCGGGGATAAAGAAGGGATTTTGGATGACCATTTTGTGAGTTGTAAAAGATCAGAAGAGGGGATAATATCCGTGCGTATTCGAGCATAGATAGTTGATATGGAGTATGTACTGGAATGGAGGAGTGTATCAAAGGGGTTAAGGAAATCCCTAACATCAAGCCGTGCCAGAATTGAACGTATATAATGAGAGGCCTAAAAATAATAAAATTCATGGTTGGGGTTAATGTTGTATTTATCTATTGCTTCAGTGAAGGTAAGTGGTTCATGTGAGGAGTTAAGGAGATTGCGAATTTGTGTAATTCCTGCCGTATGCCAGCTGTTGAAAGGAAAAGAGGCCCGTCCGTTGTGAAAGTCTAAATTCCCTAGAAAAGGGAGAAACGGGGAGTGGAGACAATGTATATCTAGTGATTTCCTAGACCTTTTCCATGCTAAGATAGTGGAGATTAAAAGGGTATTGTCAAGGTGATGCGCCTTCAAAGTAGCATTACGGGCATGTAGGATGTAACTAAGGGACAGGGGGGCGCATAGTTGAGAGTCCAGCATCGAGTCCGTGAATATATTTGTGGCGCTGAGCCAATCCATGGCTATGCGGAGAAGGCAGGCCCTATTATATTGCTCTATATCAGGTAGATTCAACCCTCCATTCTGCACCGATTGGGACAACTTGAGGAAGCTTATCCGAGGCCATTTGTTGGCCCATATAAACTTAGATATATGTGCGTTAAGGAAGGAAAGGTCTGATTTTGTGAGTAATACAGGGACCATCTGTAGTACATAAAGCAATTTGGGAAAGCTAGCCATTTTGACGAGGTTACATCGTCCTAGGAGGTTGAGAGGGAAATTTTGCCAGAGGCCTAGGTCAGTTTGAATTTTAGTAAGAATAGGTTGGATATTGTAGGAGTAAAGAAGGGAAGGGTCTACGGGTAGTTGAATTCCTAGATAAGTGAGATGGGTGGGGGCCCATCGGAACGGAAAGGGAGGGTCCCAGCCTACAGTGGCTTGTCGAAATATAGCTAGGGCCTCTGATTTGTCCTAATTAATCGAGAAGCCGGCAAAAGAAGAGAAGCAGGTTATAGCTGCCTGTAGTGCTGGGATCGATTGTTTGGGATTCGAAGTAAGAAGAAGGACATCATCCGCGAACGCTATGATTTTCAATTCTTGAGTACCAATCAAGATGCCTCTGAAACTAGTTAAATTAATAATGTGGCGTATAAAGGGTTCTAAGGCCAGATTAAAAAGGAGGGGAGAGAGGGGGCAGCCCTGTCTAGTTCCTATGTCGAGGATGAAGGGAGTGGAAGAGATATTATTGACCATCACTTGCGCTGTAGGGGGCAGTATAAAGGGAGTTGACAAGACCACAAAACCTCTCCCCGAAATGTTGATGACGTAGGACCCGATCGAGGTGAGGCCAAGTGATCCTGTCAAAGGCCTTTTCTGCGTCTAGGTTAATCAGAATGTTGTCTACTACGTTATGGGAGCGAGAGTGAGTAATAGCAGCAAGAGCTGCCCTAATGCCTTTCACAGATTGCCTGTTTCTGAGGAAGCCCAACTGAACTGGTGATATGATGTAGACGAGTGGCCATGAGTTTGGTTAAGATTTTAAAATCCTGATTCAAGAGGGATATTGGTCTATAGGAGCCGGGAAGGGAGGGGTCTTTGCCAGGTTTTGCTATGACAATGATTTTAGCCTCATTGAACCTAATAGGGGTTAGTTTGGAAGAAAGAATGTGATTGTAAAGGGAGGTGAGAGTAGGGGCCAATTCATCACGCATCATTTTGTAAAATTCCGCACTATAGCCGTCAGGACCAGGGCTTTTGTTATTAGGCAGGCTTTTAATAGTGTCTATAACCTCCTCAGTGGTAATTGGGCTGTCTAGCAGGTCCCTTTCTTCCTGAGAGAGAGGGGTATATTTACTAAGGTCCCGATTTTGACCGAGATGCCGTTTTTTCTTCAAAGTGTCATTTCGGTAATTTACTAAGCAAAAATCTCGGCAGTGATGAGGGCATTCGTAATATTTTGGAAGTCCTAGGAAAAAATCACGAATCAATACACCATCGGTCAAATACGCCTGCAATTTGGTAGAAATTGGGAATTTACTAAAAAGTGCAAATCACAAACACTGCCGACAATAGCCAAACACTGCCGTGCAGAAATACAATTCGTAAAAAAGTGCTAAAAAAAACCAGACCTGCTTTTTTATCCCGTGTTTGGATAGGCATGCAGGGATCCATGAGATCCGTGCATGTTTATCAGTGGGAAGGGGATGGGAAAGTGTGTATTTAAAAAAAAAAAATTGCGTGGGGTCCCCCCTCCTAAGCAAAACCAGCCTCGGGCTCTTTGAGCCGGTCCTGGTTGCAAAAATATGGGGAAAAAAATGATAGAGGTTCCCCCATATTTCAACAACCAGCACCGGGCTCTGTGCCTGGTCCTGGTTCCAAAAATACGGGGGACAAAAAGCGTAGGGGTCCCCCGTATTTCTGAAACCAGCACCGGGCTCCACTAGCCAGATACATAATGCCACAGCCGGGGGACACTTTTATATAGCTCCCGGCGGCCCTGGCATTACATAACCAACTAGTCACCACTGGCCGGGGTACCCTGGAGGAGTGGGGACCCCTTCAATCAAGGGGTCCCCCCCTCCAGCCACCAAAGGACAAGGGGTGAAGCCCGAGGCTGCGGATGGGAGGCTGATAGCCGTTGAGTAAAAAAACGAATATTGTTTTTAGTAGCAGTACTACAAGTCCCAGCAAGCCTCCCCCGCAAGCTGGTACTTGGAGAACCACAAGTACCAGCATGCGGAGGAAAACCGGGCCCGCTAGTACCTGTAGTACTACTACTAAAAAAAATACCCCAATAAAAACATAAGACACACACCTTGAAAGTATAACTTTAATACATACATACACACCTCCATATACACATACTTACCTTATGTTCACACGAGGGTCGGTCCTCTTCTCCATGTAGAATCCATGGGGTACCTGTGGAAAAAATCATACTCACATACTCCAGTGTAGAAGCCTCTTCTTCTTTTAATCCAGTTGTAATCCAGGTACTTGTCAAAATAAAAAAACGGACACCCGACCTCGCACTGAAAGGGGCCCCATGTTTTCACATGGGACCCCTTTCCCCGAATGCCAGAAACCCCCTCTGACTTATGTCTAAGAGGGTTTCTTCAGCCAATCAGGGAGCGCCACGTTGTGGCACCCTCCTGATTGGCTGTGTGCTCCTGTACTGTATGACAGGCGGCACACGGCAGTGTTACAATGTAGCGCCTATGCGCTCCATTGTAACCAATGGTGGGAACTTTGTGGTCAGCGGTGAGGTTACTTTCGGTCACCCGCTGACCACAAAGTTCCCACCATTGGTTACAATGGAGCGCATAGGCGCTACATTGTAACACTGCTGTGTGCCGCCTGTCATACAGTACAGGAGCACACAGCCGATCAGGAGGATGCCACAACGTGGCGTTCCCTGATTGGCTGATGGAACCCACTTAGACATAAGTCAGAGGGGGTTCCTGGCATTCGGGGAAAGGGGTCCCATGTGAAAACATGGGGCCCCTTTCAGTGCGAGGTCGGGTGTCCGTTTTTTTATTTTGACAAGTACCTGGATTACAACTGGATTAAAAGAAGAAGAGGCTTCTACACTGGAGTATGTGAGTAGAATTTTTTCCACAGGTACCCCATGGATTCTACATGGAGAAGAGGACCGACCCTCGTGTGAACATAAGGTAAGTATGTGTATATGGAGGTGTGTTTGTATGTATTAAAGTTATACTTTCAAGGTGTGTGTCTTATGTTTTTATTGGGGTATTTTTTAGTAGTAGTACTACAGGTACCAGCGGGCCCGGTTTTCCTCCACATGCTGGTACTTGTGGTTCTCCAAGTACCAGCTTGTGGGGGAGGCTTGCTGGGACTTGTAGTACTGCTACTAAAAACAATATTAATTTTTTTACACAACGGCTATCAGCCTCCCATCCGCAGCCCATGGATGGGGGGGGGGGGGGACAGCCTCGGGCTTCACCCCTGGTCCTTGGGTGGCTGGAGGGGGGGGACCCCTTGATTGAAGGGGTCCCCACTCATCCAGGGTACCCCGGCCAGGGGTGACTAGTTGGTTATGTAATGCAAGGGCCGCCGGGAGCTATATAAAAGTGTCCCCCGGCTGTGGCATTATGTATCTGGCTAGTGGAGCCCGGTGCTGGTTTCAGAAATATGGGGGACCCCTACGCTTTTTGTCCCCCGTATTTTTGGAACCAGGACCAGGCGCAGAGCCCGGTGCTGGTTGTTGAAATATGGGGGAACCTCTATCATTTCCCCCCCCATATTTTTGCAACCAGGACCGGCTCAAAGAGCCCGAGGCTGGTTTTGCTTAGGAGGGGGGACCCCACGCATTTTTTTTTAAAATTTAACACTGATTTTTTTTTTTAAAAAAGTGCACAATGAAGCCCAGCACGGATCTCTCAGATCCGGCCGAGATTCATTGTATTAAAGTCGGCAGTGTTTTACAAGTCACTCACGTAAAACACTGCCTAAAAAAACGAATGACATCGACATCGGTAAAACCGAAAATGCAGAATACGGCAGCTTAGTAAATTAGTCGTACTAAATTCAAAAAGTTGCATATTTACACTTTCGATGTCATTCGTGATTGAACTTTGACCTCAAACGGAAAATTACGAATCTTAGTAAATTTACCCCAGAGTTGGGAGATCAGTGGATCTAGAAAAGAATGGTTAGCAGCCGGGTCGTCAGGGCCCTTAGTGTACAAGGAGCGGTAAAAGCGCATAAATTTGGTGCAAATAGAGTCGGGGTCTGAAACTAATTTACCGGAGATGTCAATGGTGTTAATCCAAGTGCGGGATTTAGGGCCCTTGATCAAATTGGCTAATAGCCTGCCCGACTTATTGCCCCATCTGTGAAACTTATTCCTTTGATAGTCATAAGAGAGTTGGGCCTGTTCAGTGAGGAAAGTGTCATATATAAGTTTTGCTGAGAGATATGCCTCTTTACAGGCTGGGGTATCAAGTTGTTTGTATCTCCGATACGAGGAGGTGAGTGATGCACTCAGAGCCTGCAGCTGCGAAGAGAATTTCTTCTTTTTTGCGTGAGTATAGGACATCACATGTCCTTGAAGGACCGCCTTAGCAGCACCCCAAAATACAGGATAGTCTAGCGTATGGTCACTATTGTCTATAGTGTAATTAAGCCAGGATTGTTTGAGGTGAAGAAGAAAGTCATCAGAGTGGCGGAGATATGCTGGAAAATGCCAGCATGGGGGGCAACGAGGAGACAGGGTCATACGAATATCTATAGATATAGGAGCATAATCGGAGATGATGATGTCTGCAATAGACGTATGTGTGACCTTCGGGAAGAGAGATGTGGAAGTGAAGATGTAATCAATGCAGGAGTGAGAGGAGTGGGGATGAGAGTAAAATGAAAAGTCTTTCTGGGTTAGGTGGAAGATGCGCCAAGGGTCAAGTAAGTCAAGTTGTGTGCAAAAAGAAGACAATAGTTGAGAGGTGGAAGGGGAGACAGAGGTACTTACCCGAGATCTGTCCATGGATGGGTCGAATACCAAGTTGAAAACGCCACCCACAACCAAATTTTGGCCGCCCCACTGTAGGAGCGTCATCAGGAAAGCTGCAAAGAAAGAGTCAGGGGAGACATTGGGAGCATATATGTTAAGAAGAGTATACATGGTTCCATCGATTAATGCGTCAAGTAAAATGAATCTACCATCAGGGTCAATGCGGGTTCTACTGATCGAGTGCTGTAAGCTAGCATGGAAAATGATGGCCACTCCCCGGGATTTGGTATGATATGGGGCCGATATGCATTCCCCTATCCAGGGAGCCCATAAGGAGTTCTGAGGGTCATCTAGCCTGTGTGTTTCTTGAAGAAATACTATCTGAGGAGCCATACGTTTTAAACTACTTTCTTTCTCTTAACGGGGTGATTAAGCCCCTCTACATTCCAGGAAATTATGCGTAATGGGGTATTGTAGGAAACTCCAGTACTGTGAGAGGGTGGGGAGGCCACAGAAGCCATATCAACCCACACCTACGGTCGGGAACAATATGTTAAATATGTGGAGGGTAAAATGGGGACCCACCCCGTCCCAGCGAGCAGGGGGAGGACAACTAAGGAGGGGTCTAAGTCCCTGGTCGGGCAGACAAAAGAACTAAAAAACATAAATATATTAACATGAACAGTAAGAACTGTAAACAAGTAAGGAGTGAGCAAGAAGCAGTCATGCTTCACATATATGGCACTTCACAGGTGAAACCCGCGAGAAAGGATCAAAATATTGATAAGAAGTAAGTTAGTAGGTAATAGTCAAAGTCAAGTATCGGGTAGAGAGAAGTGTAGTTTCGCCTCACCCGGGTCATCGAAGAACAGTGGTTTGCCCTTTTCAAAAATCTGGAGGCGAGCTGGGTAGAGGAGAGAGAACTTGACCTTGGTTTCGAAGAGGTGTTTACAAACAGAAGCAAACTCTCTGTGCTTGGTAGCAACAAGTGCTGAGAAATCTTGAAAGATGAGGAGGCATTCTCTGTTGTAGGATAAGGAGGCCATTTTACGATAGTGGTCTAGAAGTCTCATCTTGTCGGCATAGTTCAAGATTCTCATTATGATAGGACGGGGTCATCCAGCGGGGTTCCTCCGCTCTGGTCCGAGCCGGTGAGCTCTCTCAATTATGAGTGGGACTCCTTTAAGATTCATAGCTAATTGCTCTGGGATGCCAGATGAGAGGAGGTCCATAAGCTCATGACCCTTGACCGATTCCGGGATGCCGATGACCCTCAGATTATTACGCAGGGTGCAATTTTCAAGATCATCGATCTTCTCTGAAAGGTCAGCAATCTCCGATTGGTTAGCTTGTATGGTTCTCTGGGCTGAGGACAAGTCATCCTCCAGCATAGAAATTCGCTGTTCCGCTTTGTCCAAACGTGTAGAGTGTTGGTTGAGTTGGGTTAGCATAGATTCGATGGCCTCTTTGATGCCCGCTAGTTTTTCGTCGATCAGAGGGCCCAGAACAGCCACCAGGTCGTTATGCTTCATTTTTGGCTGTTTAATAGGTGGTCTGGATCTACGTGTACGTTGGGACGCAGAGCGTGAAGTTGAGCGGTTGGAGTCGGAGGAGTTACCACCAGGGGTTCCGTCACAAGAAGGCAGTGAAGCCCCCGCAGAGGTCATTGACGTAGGAATCAGGAACTTTTCCATGCAGTCGTTAAACAGTAACCACTGCGGAGGTGCGCAGAGAGTAAGAAATGCCAGAGGTGTGTCGGGTCTCACACGTGAAGTGCCAGGCTAGTACGGTGTCACATCACCGCGGAGTCAAAGCAAGCATCCAGGTCCGGGATGAGCCCACTCAGAGGGTGTAACGGTATGATCACAGTCCGCTCATATATCTTGAGAAGAGCCTAGTGAATGGTGGGCAATATGTAGGGAAGAGGACAGCGAGCTTAGCCAGGCATATATATACGGTGCTCCTGTCTTGAAGAGAGAGCGGGGGAGAGTTCCTCACCACACCGCTAGTACCGGAGAATATCAGCAGTGCGTCTCCCGTCTCGCACCGGTCCCGTGTCCCAACGCAGTTTTAAGGTGGTGAGGTGCTATGGCCAGCAGCGTATGTAGTGCGCAGAGGGCGCGGGCTGCAGCCTTTTTCCCTGCGGGTATCGGAGGGGGGGGCAGCAGGGTGTGTGGGTGGAAGAGCTCGGTGGTGGGCTAGTGGAAAATGGCGTCTGGGAGCCGCAGAGGGGAGGACACCTTACCAGTAATGCTGCTGGACCAGGGAACCAGAAGTTACCTGGGAGCACAGAGCTGGAGAACCTTTCACAAGGAGGTAACTTGAAGTACTGGCACTCTCCCTTTGAGACAGCGCCCTTTTTTAAGGGAAGAACACACAGGATTGGCTGGACACAGATTGGGAACTTCATTGGTAATACTCTGGTCTCCAACATGGCTGCCCCCAGCACAGGAGACATACTTAGCTGTTAGCACACAACTTTAGCCAGTTTCTGTCTCTGACACACTATACTGTGTCACCACTAGAGGACCTTACCGCAGCGATCCCCGCCGCAGCGCCTGGCTCTCCAGACCCTCGGCCCCCGACCCTTGGCAGCCGCACATCCATCCAGGAGGACCCACCGCCAGCAGCTCCCTGCCGCCGCAGCAGCGCCAACCAGCGGGACGGCAACCCGCCGGAGCACCCGCCGGAGGTAAGGCTCCGGAGCCTGACAGTACCCTCCTTTTTAGGGTGGGCTCTGAACACCCTTGTGCTTCCATTGGATTCTTGGTATGAAAGGCCCAGACTAATCTTGGAGCGTGGATGTCCTCTTCAGAAACCAAGGACCTTTCCTCCGGTTTATGGGGGTCATTCCGAGTTGTTCGCTCGTTGCCGATTTTCGCTATGCTGCGTATTTTTGCAAACTGCGCATGCGCAAGGCACGCAGGGCGCATGCGCTTAGTTATTTAACTAAAAACTTAGCAGATTTGCTGTGGATTCTGCGGCGTTTTTCAGTCGCACTGCTGATCGGTGAATGATTGACAGGAAAGGGGCGTTTCTGGGTGGTAACTGAGCATTTTCCCGACGTTTGCAATAAAACGCAGGCATGTCAGGGAAAAACATGGGAGTGTCTGGAGAAACGGGGCAGTGGCTGGCCGAACGCAGGGCGTGTTTGTGACGTCAAACCAGGAACTAAACGGACTGAGCTGATCGCAATCTGTGAGTAGGTCCGGAGCTACTCAGAAACTGCAAATAATTATTTAGTAGCAATTCTGCTAATCTTTCGTTCGCAATTCTGCTAAGCTAAGATACACTCCCAGAGGGCGGCGGCCTAGCGTGTGCAATGCTGCTAAAAGCAGCTAGCGAGCGAACAACTCGGAATGACCCCCTATATCCCTTCCAATCAATAAGATATTGGAAACAACCATATCTTTTACGACAGTCAAGGATCCTATGAACTTCAAATTCTTTTCCTTGAGCAGCTTGCACCTTGGGAGGTCTAGGGAGCACAGCCCAAAAACGGTTAAGTATGAGAGGCTTCAGTAAGGAGATGTGAAATGCATTTGGGATCTTCAAGTACGGAGGCACCGTCACTTTGTATGCTACTGGATTCAATACTTTTTCAATAGGATATGGTCCAATGAATCTGGGGGCAAATTTCTTGGAAGAGACCTTGAGTCTTAAGTTTTGAGTAGAAATCCAGACTTGATCACCCACTTTGAGACTAGGGACAGCCTTCTGTTTCCGATCTGCAAACATTTTTTATTTATTGGTTGTTTTAAGCAGAGCCTCAGGAACTTGTCTCCACATCTTAGTGAATTGCTGAAGGGCTAACTCTGCGGCAGGTACTTTGAGAGCTGGAAGAGATTGGAAAGCAGGAACACATGGATGAAGTCCATAATTCACATAAAAGGGTGTGGAATGGGTAGCGGAATGGTAGAGATTATTGTGAGCAAATTCAGCAAATGGAAGATAGTCCGGCCAATCGTCCTGAGAAGAAGACATGAAGAGTCGTAGAAAAGTCTCTCAGTCTGGCCATCCATTTGGGGATGGTATGCAGAGGAGAAACTTAATTCCATTCCAAGAGCAGAACTCAGTGCTCTCCAGAATTTAGCCACAAATTGAGGCCCTCGATCGGAAACTATCTCTTGTGGAAGTCCATGTAACCGGAAGATGTCTGATATGAACAATTTTGATAGTTGTGGAGCGGTTGGAAGACCTGTGAGTGGGACAAAGTGTGCCATTTTGGAAATCGGTCCACAATGACCCAAATGGTGTTTCATCCTCTGGAGACAGGTAGGTCAGTTATAAAATCCATGGAGATGTGTGTCCAGGGTTTTTGTGGAACCGATAGCGGATGAAGAAGACCCGATGGTGATCCTCTTGGGCTTTTATGTTTGGGCGCACTTTGGGCAGGCAGCTATGAATTCCAAAATATCCATCTTCAGATGAGGACACCAATAGGAGCGTTGGATGAACTTAAGAGTCTTGAGGCTATCTGCGTGTCCCATACAAGGTGAGGTATGAGCCCACGTGAGCAGTCTTTTTCGGAGTTCTGGTGCAACAAAGGTTTTTCCCGGTGGAGGAAGCGAAGTAGTACGAGTTGCAGCAAAGGAGGCAGGATCTAGGCTTAATTGTCTGTCTGGAAGATCTGTGGACTCATCTGAATTTAATGAACGATAGAGCGCATCTGCTTTCTGATTAAGAGACCCTGGATTATAACTGAGCTTGAAAGAAAAACGGGAGAAGAACAGTGCCCACCTGGCTTGACATGGGTTTAAACATCGGGCGGTCTGAAGATATAAAAGATTTCTGTGATCCGTGGTTACTGACATTGGGTGCTGAGCTCCTTCCAGCAAGTACCTCCACTCTCAAAAGCAAGTTTTATGGCAAGCAATTCTTGTTCTCCAATGGCGTAGTTTTGTTCTGCCGGAGAGAATCTTCGGGAAAAATAAGCACAAGGATGAGCTTTCTGATCCTCGAAGTACTGGGATAAGACGGCCCCCACTCCTACTGAAGAAGCATCCACCTCTACCTGAAAAGGACGACTGAGATCAGGTTGCCGAAGGATAGGAGCAGACATGAAGGCCTTGTTCAGAAACGAAAAGGCTTTTAGTGCCTCAGGTGGCCAAGCTGCAGAATTAGACCCTTTTCTTGTTAGTGCTGTAATTTGGGCAATGATGGAGGAATAATTTTTAATAAACTTCCTATAGAAATTGGCGAATCCTAAAAAATGCTGGATTCCCTTCAGAGTGGTAGGAAGGGTCCAATCTCTAATTGCTTGGACTTTGGCAGGATCCATCTGTAATTCCCTCCCATAAATGATGTAACCCAAGAAAGGGATGGTGTAAACCTCAAACGTGCACTTCTCCAGTTTACGAAAGAGTCGATTTTCCCTTAGACGTCTCAAGACTTCTCTGACCTGTTCCCGATGGACTTTCATATCTTTGGAAAATATTAGAATATCGTCCAAATATACAACCAGGCACTTATAGAGGAGATCTCGGAATAATTTGTTGACATAATTCTGGAAGACTGCTGGCGCATTGCATAAGCCAAAGGGCATCACCAGATATTTGGAATGTCCATTGCGAGTATTGAACGCAGTCTTCCACTCATCTCCTGTGCGAATGCGTATAAGGTTATAAGCTCCACGCAGGTCCAAGTTAATAAAAATGGTAGCCCCCTTTACTCGGTCAAATAGTTCGGGAATCAAGGGCAAGGGGTATCTGTTCTTAACTGTAACTTTGTTGAGGCCCCGGTAGTCGATGCAAGGCCGTAGGCCCCCGTCCTTCTTCTTAACAAAAAAAAACCCCTGCCCTGGCTGGAGAAGAGAGGGGCGAAGGAACCCTTTGGCCAAATTCTCCTGTATATACTCAGACATCGCTTGGGTTTCTGGGAGAGATAAAGGGTACGTTCGACCTCTGGGAGGTGTTTTACCGGGCAGTAAATCGATAGGGCAGTCCCAACTTCGGTGGGGAGGTAAGGTATCCGCCCCTTGCTTACTGAAGACATCCAGAAAGGGCTGATAGGCATCTGGGAGATCAGTGGAGTGTAGGGTAAGGAGTGGCTTGATGGTGGATAAACAGCTTCGAGAACACGACTCCCCCCAAGTGAGTACATCCATAGTTTGCCAATCCAAGCGGGGGTTGTGCTCCTGCAACCACGGGAAACCTAGGATTATTTTTTGAGAGGCTTTAGGAATTACCAGGAAAGAGATCACTTCAGAATGTAGAAAACCAACTTTCATCTTCAGATGAACTGTACGGTGGGTGATGATCCCTTCAGGGATATAACTTCCGTCAACCGCGGTGATAGAGATAGCTCGCTCCAAACGAATGGTTAATATTTCAGACTGTCGGACTAAGGTGGAAGTAATGAAACTTTCTGCAGCTCCAGAATCCAAAAGTGCTGCAACATGAAGGGAGGTAGAGTTCCAGACATACAGCCAACAGTGATTCCTTCCTGGTAAATTGGTTGGGGAATGCTCCTAGCTTAACCTCTCCTATGTAAGCTAGGAGAAGGAGTTTCCCGGTCGTTGAATACAAGACTTAACGAAGTGGTCAGCCGCCCCATAATACATGCAGAGGTTGCCCTGTCTTCATCTTTGACGTTCCTCATTGGTGAGACGAGAGCAGTTGACCTGCATGGGTTCTTCAGTAGACGGTGAGGATGGTTAGGAGTGGGACAGGCCCATGGTTTGGGACGCTCGAACCTTGATCTCTCAAGACAGCGCTTCTTGTATCTCAGCTCAAACTTGTTACATAAAGAAGGCACATCCTGAGTGACCAGGTTATCTTTAATTTTGACGGAGAGACCATTCTAAAAGGCGCAATGAGAGCCTCTTCATTCCAGCCCACTTCGGAAGACAGAGTATGGAATTGGATCACGTACTGGGTGACGGAACGGGTTCCCTGATGCAGACGCAGAATCTCCAAAGAGGCAGGGGTGGTCCGGCCTGGCTCGTCAAAGATTTTATGAAAAGTTGCCACGAATTCCGGGTAATTCGAGAGTATGGGATCAGGTCTCTCCCATAAGGGTGAAGTCCAATCCAGAGCTGGTGCAGTCAGAAGTGAAATGCTGTATGCGATTTTGGTCCGATCTGATGGAAAGTTAGCTGACTGAAGCTCAAACTGGATATCGCATTGATTGAGGAACCCTCGGCATTGCTTTGGACCACCGTCAAATTTACTGGGTGGCGGTAGTTGTAAACGAGGAACTGGAATCGACACTGGAGGATTAGGTGCTGGCGGATTGGCAGCTGGAACCGGAGTCCGAGATGTGGAAATGGCTGCGTGAAGAGAATCCAAACGAGTGGACATATTCTGCATGAACTGTACAATCTGTGCCTGCATGGCCTCCTGTTTATTTAGATGAGACAGAATATCCAAAGAGGCATTGCCCCCGGTAGCCTGCTCACTTGCCATATCAATTGGGGCAGTGCTTACTGTCACGCTCGGCGTAAGTTGGGGTTCCGACAACCGAGTTTTGGCTGAGGAGGAGAGGAGAGTAAACGAGGTGGCTGAATGTAATTCCTCCTCATGGGGTGGAAGCCAAACTAAGTGTTAACGTTGGCCAGAGGGCGTAAAGAAAAGGAGGACTCCGTAGGAAGATAACTGTAGTTTTAATAAATACTCAGTCTGTACACGAATATTGGAGAAATAGAAGAAACTGGAAGAATTAGTGTCTATGGTTAAATGACTTGAAGAGTGAAGATGAAGAACTCCGGTAAAGAACTGAAGACTGTGTTTTATGATTAAAAGACGAGGCTGAAGAACTTGGACTTTGAAGAAATGAAGACTGTGGTTTGTGATAGAAAGATGAGGCTGAAAAACTTGGACTTTGAAGAAATTAAGACTTCTGCGTAGAGATGAGCGCCTGAAATTTTTCGGGTTTTGTGTTTTGGTTTTGGGTTCGGTTCCGCGGCCGTGTTTTGGGTTCGAACGCGTTTTGGCAAAACCTCACCGAATTATTTTTGTCGGATTCGGGTGTGTTTTGGATTCGGGTGTTTTTTTCCAAAAACACTAAAAAACAGCTTAAATCATAGAATTTGGGGGTCATTTTGATCCCAAAGTATTATTAACCTCAAAAACCATAATTTACACTCATTTTCAGTCTATTCTGAATACCTCACACCTCACAATATTATTTTTAGTCCTAAAATTTGCACCGAGGTCGCTGTGTGAGTAAGATAAGCGACCCTAGTGGCCGACACAAACACCGGGCCCATCTAGGAGTGGCACTGCAGTGTCACGCAGGATGTCCCTTCCAAAAAACCCTCCCCAAACAGCACATGACGCAAAGAAAAAAAGAGGCGCAATGAGGTAGCTGTGTGAGTAAGATTAGCGACCCTAGTGGCCGACACAAACACCGGGCCCATCTAGGAGTGGCATTTTTGTTCTCCATATTTTAATAGGCACAACTAAAAGGCACCTCAGGTAAACAATGGAGATGGATGGATTGGATACTAGTATACAATTATGGACGGGCTGCCGAGTGCCGACACAGAGGTAGCCACAGCCGTGAACTACCGCACTGTACTGTGTCTGCTGCTAATATATAGACTGGTTGATAAAGAGATAGTATACTCGTAACTAGTATGTATGTATAAAGAAAGAAAAAAAAACCACGGTTAGGTGGTATATACAATTATGGACGGGCTGCCGAGTGCCGACACAGAGGTAGCCACAGCCGTGAACTACCGCACTGTACTGTGTCTGCTGCTAATATATAGACTGGTTGATAAAGAGATAGTATACTCGTAACTAGTATGTATGTATAAAGAAAGAAAAAAAAACCACGGTTAGGTCACTGGTATATACAATTATGGACGGGCTGCCGAGTGCCGACACAGAGGTAGCCACAGCCGTGAACTACCGCACTGTACTGTGTCTGCTGCTAATATATAGACTGGTTGATAAAGAGATAGTATACTCGTAACTAGTATGTATGTATAAAGAAAGAAAAAAAAACCACGGTTAGGTCACTGGTATATACAATTATGGACGGGCTGCGGAGTGCCGACACAGAGGTAGCCACAGCCGTGAACTACCGTACTGTACTGTGTCTGCTGCTAATATATAGACTGGTTGATAAAGAGATAGTATACTCGTAACTAGTATGTATGTATAAAGAAAGAAAAAAAAACCACGGTTAGGTCACTGGTATATACAATTATGGACGGGCTGCGGAGTGCCGACACAGAGGTAGCCACAGCCGTGAACTACCGCACTGTACTGTGTCTGCTGCTAATATATAGACTGGTTGATAAAGAGATAGTGGCCCTCATTCCGAGTTGTTCGCTCGCAAGGCGAATGTAGCAGAGTTACACACGCTAAGCCGCCGCCTACTGGGAGTGAATCTTAGCTTCTTAAATGTGCGACCGATGTATGCGCAATATTACGATCACAAACGAGTTAGCAGTTTTTGAGTAGCTTCAGACTTACTCTGCCTGTGCGATCAGTTCAGTGCTTTTCGTTCCTGGCTGACGTCATAAACACACCCAGCGTTCGCCCAGGCACACCCACCGTTTCCACGGCCACTCCTGCGTTTTTTCCGGAAACGGTAGCGTTTCCAGCCACACGCCCCTAAAACGCCGTGCATCCGCCCAGTAACACCCATTTCCTGTCAATCACAATGCGAACGTCGGAGCGAAGAAAAAGCCGTGAGTAAACTTACTTTCTTCATAGCAAAGTTACTTGGCGCAGTCGCAGTGCGAACATTGCGCATGCGCACTATGAGAATTCTCACTGCGATGCGTTGAAAAACTCCGAGCGAACAACTCGGAATGAGGGCCAGTATACTCGTAACTAGTATGTATGTATAAAGAAAGAAAAATAAACCACGGTTAGGTGGTATATACAATTATGGACGGGCTGCCGAGTGCCGACACAGAGGTAGCCACAGCCGTGAACTACCGCACTGTACTGTGTCTGCTGCTAATATATAGACTGGTTGATAAAGAGATAGTATACTCGTAACTAGTATGTATGTATAAAGAAAGAAAAAAAAACCACGGTTAGGTCACTGGTATATACAATTATGGACGGGCTGCCGAGTGCCGACACAGAGGTAGCCACAGCCGTGAACTACCGCACTGTACTGTGTCTGCTGCTAATATATAGACTGGTTGATAAAGAGATAGTATACTCGTAACTAGTATGTATGTATAAAGAAAGAAAAAAAAACCACGGTTAGGTCACTGGTATATACAATTATGGACGGGCTGCCGAGTGCCGACACAGAGGTAGCCACAGCCGTGAACTACCGCACTGTACTGTGTCTGCTGCTAATATATAGACTGGTTGATAAAGAGATAGTATACTCGTAACTAGTATGTATGTATAAAGAAAGAAAAAAAAACCACGGTTAGGTCACTGGTATATACAATTATGGACGGGCTGCCGAGTGCCGACACAGAGGTAGCCACAGCCGTGAACTACCGCACTGTACTGTGTCTGCTGCTAATATAGACTGGTTGATAAAGAGATAGTATACTACTAATATTATATACTGGTGGTCAGGTCACTGGTCACTAGTCACACTGGCAGTGGCACTCCTGCAGCAAAAGTGTGCACTGTTTAATTTTAATATAATATTATGTACTCCTGGCTCCTGCTATAACCTATAACTGGCACTGCAGTAGTGCTCCCCAGTCTCCCCCACAATTATAAGCTGTGTGAGCTGAGCAGTCAGACAGATATATAATATATATAGATGATGCAGCACACTGGCCTGAGCCTGAGCAGTGCACACAGATATGGTATGTATGTGACTGAGTCACTGTGTGCTGTGTATCGCTTTTTTCAGGCAGAGAACGGATTATAAATAAAAGTGGTGGTCACTGGTCACTATCAGCAAAACTCTGCACTGTACACTACTGAGTACTCCTAATGCTCCCCAAAATTAGTAAATCAAGTGTCTAAACGGAGAGGACGCCAGCCACGTCCTCTCCCTATCAATCTCAATGCACGTGTGAAAATGGCGGCGACGCGCGGCTCCTTATATAGAATCCGAGTCTCGCGATAGAATCCGAGCCTCGCGAGAATCCGACAGCGTCATGATGACGTTCGGGCGCGCTCGGGTTAACCGAGCAAGGCGGGAAGATCCGAGTCGCTCGGACTCGTGAAAAAAAACATGAAGTTCTGGCGGGTTCGGATTCAGAGAAACCGAACCCGCTCATCTCTACTTCTGCGGGAACCGCCATTAGCACCTGGAGCTCCTCTACGACCTGGGACCCCGTGAGCGCTTCCACGAGTGGCAACGGACTTAGATAGCAGGACTGCAGCAGCGTTTAGGTAACCAATAGATGAGAGCAACCAGGACCAGGGAACCAGAAGTTACCTGGGAGCACAGAGCTGGAGAACCTTTCACAAGGAGGTAACTTGAAGCACTGGCACTCTCCCTTTGAGCCAGCCCCCTTTTGTAAGGGGAGAACACGCAGGATTGGCTGGACACAGATTGGGAACTTCATTGGTAATACTCTGGTCTCCAACATGGCTGCCCCCAGCACAGGAGACAGCTTTAGCCAGCTTCTGTCTCTAATACACTATACTGTGTCACCACTAGAGGACCTTACCACAGCGATCCCCGCCGCAGCACCCGGCTCTCCAGACCCTCGGCCCCCGACCCTTGGCAGCCGCACATCCGTCCAGGAGGACCCGCCACCAGCAGCTCCCTGCCGCCACAGCCACGCCAACCAGCGGGACGGCAACCCGCGGGAGCACCCGCCGGAGGTAAGGTTCTGGAGCCTGACAAAGTTGACACACTGATGCCCTTATTTATTAAAGAGTGATAAATTTCACTGTGAATGATAAATTGCAACAGCCAATCCTTACTGTCATTTTTCAAACCCAGCCTGTGACATGGAAGTTAGGAGCTGATTGCCTGGTGCAATCTATCACTCACAGTGAAATTTATCACTCATTGATAAATAAGGGCATTGGTTTTGTGAACTTGAGCCCATTGCCACACCTTCCCCACCCTCAAACGGCTGCAGACTGTCAACCACCTAGTGTCTGCAGCTTCACCGCGTGCAAGGACACAGGACCCATACTGCATGTCACGGACCCCGGCCGCCCCACTCTCCGGATACACCAATCCGAGAGGTGCACCAGCACCGTGCGTCATTACTGGATTACTTTCAATCCAAAACTGCCACCAGCAAGAAGATTTTAGCGACTAAACGCAAGGCCGTCTTCGCTTCGGCCTACACACCCAATTATTAATGTCACAAAATGATAGCATGGACCATGAGGCCTTTGGGCATAAGAACACAGACCAAAACTAAAATTCAGATTTTAATTTCAAGAATATCTTCAGAGCTTCAGTTACAAAAACAGAGTTACAAAGATTATGAGTAATATTTAAAAATACACACCGATTAGGATACAATTTCAAATAAAACAAGAGATTAATTTCAGAAGCCTAACTTACTCAACCTCAGTTTATTTATTTATTTTAATTATTAACAGTTTCTTATATAGCGCAGCAAATTCCGTTGCGCTTTACAATTGGAAATAACAATGATATAACAAACAGTCATAGAGGTAGGAAGGGCCTGCTCGCAACCTTACAATCTATAGGGAAATAGGCATGTATACACAAGGAAAGGTGCTATCTACTGCATAGTTGTCCGCCAGATTGCAAAGGTTATTGTTGGGCTGTATGATTTGGTTATACAGCAGTGATGAACCGGGTTCGAGAGGAAGTGAAAGTGAAGAATGAGAAGACATGTGAGGATATGTGTGGACTGTGTAGAGTGGATGCAATTTGATAGGAAGATTTATGAAAGTTATGTGGGCGGTTCAGGAATTTGATATGCTTGCCTAAAGAGGTGAGTTTTCACGGAACACTTGAAGGTTTGGAGACTAGAGGAGAGTCTTATTGTGCATGGCAGGGCATTCCACAGAGTGGGTGCAGCCCGATGAAAGTCCTGCAATCGTAAGTGGGAGCAAGTAATGAGTGTGGATGAGAGACACAGGTCTTGTGAAGAGCAAAGAGGTCAGGTTGGGAGATATTTTGAGATAAGCGAAGTGATGTACGTTGGTGTAGTTTGGTTAATGGCCTTGTGTGTGAGTAAAAGTATTTTATATTGAATGCGGTTGAATACAGGTAACCAATGGAGGGACTGACAGAGTGGATCTGCAGATGATGAACGTCTAGTGAGGAAGATTAGCCTCGCCGCTGCATTCAGAATGGATTGTATTGATGAAAGTCTCGTTTTGGGAAGACCAGTTAGGAGACTATTGCAATAATCAATGCGGAGATAATGAGAGCGTGGATTAGAGTTTTAGCAGTGTCTTGTGTAAGGTATGGTTGTATTTTGGATATGTTTTTTAGATGCATGTAACATGATCTTGAGACAGATTGAATGTGGGGAGCAAAGGACAGATCAGAATCAAGGATGACACCTAGGCAGCGATCTTGTGGGGTAGGGTAGATAGTCGAGTTTTCAACAGTGATAGAGATATCAGGTTGGTACCTATTATTGGCCGGTGGAAATATAATTGTCTTTAAAATTTTACGTTTGAGGTGGCGAGATGTCATCCAGGATGAAATGGCAGAAAGGCATTCAGTGATATGGCCAAGTACAGATAGGGACAAGTCATGGGAGGATAGGCAGATTTGAGTATCATCTGCGTACAGATGATACTGAAATCCAAAAGAGCTGATTAGTTTACCAAGAGATGAGGTATAGATATAGAAAAGCAGAGGACCCAAGACTGAGCCTTGCGGTACTCCAACTGAAAGAGGTAACGAAGAGGAGGTAGATTCAGAGAAGCGAACACTGAAGGAGCGATTAGATAGGTAGGATAGGAACCATGAAAGGGCTGTGTCTTTAAGACCTAGGGATTGTAGTATTTGTATGAGAAGAGAGTGGTCAACAGTGACAAATGCAGCAGAAGAATAAGTAGTGAGTAATGGCCTTTAGACTTTGTAGTGACCAAATCATTAACTACTTTAGTCAGTGCTGTCTCTGTGGAGTGTTGGGAACGGAAGCCTGAGTGAACTGAGTCCAATAAGTGTGTGAGTTAAGAAAGTGTGTAAGTCGAGTGTAGGCAAGTCTCTCAAGTAGCTTAGAGAGACAAGGGAGCTGAGAGATAGGGCGGTAGTTTGAGAGAGCGTTAGGGTCAGAATTTTGTTTTTTTTAAATGGGAGTAATCACTGCATGCTTGAGTGAAGGAAAAATACCAGTAGAGAGAGAGAGAGATTACAGATGTTAGTTAAGGTAGGTATGAGCACTCAGTTAGCCTTCTGTGTGAAGGGATCTCACAGTGTAAGAGATATGGTGCATTCTCAGCTCTTGGCGGTTCCCTCAGAAAATGAACATCCCAGTGTGGGTGAGAGGGGCAGATATAACCCTCTCATAGCTAAGGTAAGAGCCATAAACTAACCTCTGACTCCCACCTATACATCAGTGTTCTCTGCTCTCATATCTATGCAGCTGTGGGTTCACTTAGAGGACAGGCTGGCAACCATGATGTGTCCCAGACTCCATTACAATATACACATATACATTACATACAAGTCTTATTTCGTTGGATACAAATGAACGTCCCATTTGCCACATTCCCGCCTGTAAATGGAAGCATAAGGGGACTAGTGACACACGTCACAGTCCTACTTGTGCGCCACTGACCACCTGCTCATTTTGGCATGAAAGCCCATCAGCATTTCCGTGCTGCGCACCCTTCCTATGCTGAATAATGAACTTGATGTCACAACTGAGGGCTGGTGCTGACCAGGGGGAAGCCTCAGTTGTAGGGGCTGAGGTATATGTGTACCTGGGAGGCAGTACAGGGTTCTGGGACATGCAGGGAACCTTTAGAACAAATGCCCGAAGGCGTGACCACGACAACAAGGGAAAGTTCAAAGGTTTTATTAAACACAGTTCAGAGGAATACTGATGACTTGGTACTGGTAATAGGAAACACAGTTCAGAGAAATACTTGGGATCGATGACGGAACACCGATGGTTACTTTGGGATCATTGGTAAGCTTTGAGTGAAGCTGAGGTTCGCAGATAGAAATGCACTATTGTACTTAGAAGCACAGGTGAAGCATGAAGTGATGCTGGGGATCGCTGGAGAAGAAGCTGGAGAATGGCTGCTGGGAAGCCGGAGTTCAGACACAGGTGAATCAGGGTAGACTGTAGAGGGTTAATCACTGGAGTGTCGGATTACACTGCAGAGTATAATCACCAGGGAGTCAGGCTGTACTGCAGAGAAAGTCCATGGGAGAACTGCACACTGGAATCACTGAAGACAATTGAAGCACTGACATCTTTCCACCCCAGGAACAGGATATTTATACCTGCTGGGAAGCAGGGATTGGCTGGCTGATTAACCAGAGACCAGAGTGCAGCTGCTGTGTAATCAGGCTGAGACCAGAGTGCAGCTGATAGGCTGAAAGGTAACATGTGATTAGGAAAACATGGCTGCGCCCATGGTAGCTTTTGGAGGGAAAGATTGTTTGTAACTTGAATGTGAGCTTTAACCATGAAGCTGCCAGAATCACAGTAAAGAGATTTGAGACAATGAGATGCAGCGTGCTGCACACAGACAGTGCAGATGGAATCCAGGCTTGGAACACTGGGACAGTCTCTGGAGGCATTTGGAAGGTAAATACTGATAAGGAATTACCTAGATCGTGACAGCACCTCCTCCTTTAGGAGTGGCCCCAGGACACTTCTTATAAGTTCTTTACCTGAATAAATGGAAGGATCTAGATTGAATCCTGATTAACTTGAACTGGCTGGGACCAGAGGAGACTGTACCGGATCTATGGACGAGACCAAATTAAGTCCAGACAACCTTGAACCGGCTGAGACCGGCGGAGACTTTAGACAGACGGATAGGACTGGATTAGAGCCGAAGGTATTGGAATCGGCTGGAACCGAAGGAGGCTGATCCGGACAGACGGATGGGACCGGATTGGGTCCAGAAAAGCTTGAACCGGCTGGGACCGGAGGAGTCTTCGGATTGACGGTTGAATCAGCTGGAACTGAAGGAGTCTTTGGACCTACGGATGGAACCGGATTGGGTCCAGAGATATCGGAATCGGCTGGAACCGAAGGAATCTTCAGACAGACGGATGGAACCGGATTGAGTCTAAAGACATTTGAATCAGCTGGAACTGAAGGAGTCAGAATCTGGTTAGAACCGGAATGAGTGGTATCCGAGTGTTCAGTTAGACCATCCTGGACCTGGTCCATGCTGGATGCCAACAGGGTGGTGCTCTCTGAAGACGGCAAACAGGAGTTAATAACTGCATCTGTAGCACAAAAATTTCCATCTGGGAACTTGGCTCTGGATACTTCCCTTGGGACTGAAACTTTGGTGACCCCTCCTGGGGTTGATGAATCAGACACCTCTCTCAGGGTTGTTTTCTCCAGCACCCCTCCTGGGGTTGACAGATCAGAAACTCCTTTTTGAGAAGACTCATATGCCCCTACTAGAGCTTGAACATTGGATACCCCTCCTAGGGCTGTAGACACAGACGCCCCTCCTTGGGCTGTAGACACAGACGCCCCTCCTTTGGCTGTAGACACAGACGCCCCTCCTTGGGCTGTAGACACAGACGCCCCTCCTTGGGATGAGTAAAGAGCATCATCATTCCAGGAAAGTTCGGACGCTAGGATCTGGTACTGTACCAGAGATTTACCGACTGTTCGTGTCCCCTGACGTAGCCGGAGGATATCAGAGGAGGCTGAGGTCACACGACCTGGTTCGTCAAAGATGCACCTGAAGGTTGCCACGAAGTCTGCATATGAAGTGAGCAGGACATCTGACTGCTCCCATAGAGGTGATGCCCAATCGAGGGCGGAGCCACTGAGGAGGGAGATGATGTAAACAACCTTGGTGCGGTCAGTTGGGAAGCTGCCAGGCTGTAACTCGAAATATATCTCACACTGATTTAGGAAACCCCGACAGGCTTTTGGGGAACCATCAAACTTGGCAGGTGTCGGTAAATGGAGACAAGGAGCAGAAATAGGAATGGTGGGTGGGGATACCACCAAAGGTACTGCAGTCGGCACACTGGACACCCCTGAAGCACGGAGGGTTACTTGTATTACATCCAGCCGAGAGGAGAGGTCCTGGAGACAGCGGATCACATGGCCCTGTGCAGTCTCCTGACGTTCAAGGCAGGCTGCAAGTTCTTGCATCGGCCTGGTCGCTTGGACCTGGTCTCCGGCCGGATCCATGAGGTCAGTGCTTACTGTCACAACTGAGGGCTGGTGCTGACCAGGGGGAAGCCTCAGTTGTAGGGGCTGAGGTATATGTGTACCTGGGAGGCAGTACAGGGTTCTGGGACATGCAGGGAACCTTTAGAACAAATGCCCGAAGGCGTGACCACGACAACAAGGGAAAGTTCAAAGGTTTTATTAAACACAGTTCAGAGGAATACTGATGACTTGGTACTGGTAATAGGAAACACAGTTCAGAGAAATACTTGGGATCGATGACGGAACACCGATGGTGACTTGGAATCGATGACGGAACACCGATGGTTACTTTGGGATCGTTGGTAAGCTTTGAGTGAAGCTGGGGTTCGCAGATAGAAATGCACTATTGTACTTAGAAGCACAGGTGAAGCATGAAGTGATGCTGGGGATCGCTGGAGAAGAAGCTGGAGAATGGCTGCTGGGAAGCCGGTGTTCAGACACAGGTGAATCAGGGTAGACTGTAGAGGGTTAATCACTGGAGTGTCGGGTTACACTGCAGAGTATAATCACCAGGGAGTCAGGCTGTACTGCAGAGAAAGTCCATGGGAGAACTGCACACTGGAATCACTGAAGACAATTGAAGCACTGACATCTTTCCACCCCAGGAACAGGATATTTATACCTGCTGGGAAGCAGGGATTGGCTGGCTGATTAACCAGAGACCAGAGTGCAGCTGCTGTGTAATCAGGCTGAGACCAGAGTGCAGCTGATAGGCTGAAAGGTAACATGTGATTAGGAAAACATGGCTGCGCCCATGGTAGCTTTTGGAGGGAAAGATTGTTTGTAACTTGAATGTGAGCTTTAACCATGAAGCTGCCAGAATCACAGTAAAGAGATTTGAGACAATGAGATGCAGCGTGCTGCACACAGACAGTGCAGATGGAATCCAGGCTTGGAACACTGGGACAGTCTCAGGAGGCATTTGGAAGGTAAATACTGATAAGGAATTACCTAGATCGTGACAGCACCTCCTCCTTTAGGAGTGGCCCCAGGACACTCCTTATAAGTTCTTTACCTGAACAAATGGAAGGATCTAGATTGAATCCTGATTAACTTGAACTGGCTGGGACCAGAGGAGACTGTACCGGATCTATGGACGAGACCAAATTAAGTCCAGACAACCTTGAATCCAGCTGAGACCAGCGGAGACTTTAGACAGACGGATAGGACCGGATTAGAGCCGAAGGTATTGGAATCGGCTGGAACCGAAGGAGGCTGATCCGGACAGTCGGATGGGACCGGATTGGGTCCAGAAAAGCTTGAACCGGCTGGGACCGGAGGAGTCTTCGGATTGACGGTTGAATCAGCTGGAACTGAAGGAGTCTTTGGACCTACGGATGGAACCGGATTGGGTCCAGAGATATCGGAATCGGCTGGAACCGAAGGAATCTTCAGACAGACGGATGGAACCGGATTGAGTCTAAAGACATTTGAATCAGCTGGAACTGAAGGAGTCAGAATCCGGTTAGAACCGGAATGAGTGGTATCCGAGTGTTCAGTTAGACCATCCTGGACCTGGTCCATGCTGGATGCCAACAGGGTGGTGCTCTCTGAAGACGGCAAACAGGAGTTAATAACTGCATCTGTAGCACAAAAATTTCCATCTGGGAACTTGGCTCTGGATACTTCCCTTGGGACTGAAACTTTGGTGACCCCTCCTGGGGTTGATGAATCAGACACCTCTCTCAGGGTTGTTTTCTCCAGCACCCCTCCTGGGGTTGACAGATCAGAAACTCCTTTTTGAGAAGACTCATATGCCCCTACTAGAGCTTGAACATTGGATACCCCTCCTAGGGCTGTAGACACAGACGCCCCTCCTTGGGCTGTAGACACAGACGCCCCTCCTTTGGCTGTAGACACAGACGCCCCTCCTTGGGCTGTAGACACAGACGCCCCTCCTTGGGATGAGTAAAGAGCATCATCATTCCAGGAAAGTTCGGACGCTAGGATCTGGTACTGTACCAGATATTTACCGACTGTTCGTGTCCCCTGACGTAGCCGGAGGATATCAGAGGAGGCTGAGGTCACACGACCTGGTTCGTCAAAGATGCACCTGAAGGTTGCCACGAAGTCTGCATATGAAGAGAGCAGGACATCTGACTGCTCCCATAGAGGTGATGCCCAATCGAGGGCGGAGCCACTGAGGAGGGAGATGATGTAAGCAACCTTGGTGCGGTCAGTTGGGAAGCTGCCAGGCTGTAACTCGAAATATATCTCACACTGATTTAGGAAACCCCGACAGGCTTTTGGGGAACCATCAAACTTGGCAGGTGTTGGTAAATGGAGACAAGGAGCAGAAACAGGAATGGTGGGTGGGGATACCACCAAAGGTACTGCAGTCGGCACACTGGACACCCCTGAAGCACGGAGGGTTACTTGTATTACATCCAGCCGAGAGGAGAGGTCCTGGAGACAGCGGATCACATTGCCCTGTGCAGTCTCCTGACGTTCAAGGCAGGCTGCAAGTTCTTGCATCGGCCTGGTCGCTTGGACCTGGTCTCCGGCCGGATCCATGAGGTCAGTGCTTACTGTCACAACTGAGGGCTGGTGCTGACCAGGGGGAAGCCTCAGTTGTAGGGGCTGAGGTATATGTGTACCTGGGAGGCAGTACAGGGTTCTGGGACATGCAGGGAACCTTTAGAACAAATGCCCGAAGGCGTGACCACGACAACAAGGGAAAGTTCAAAGGTTTTATTAAACACAGTTCAGAGGAATACTGATGACTTGGTACTGGTAATAGGAAACACAGTTCAGAGAAATACTTGGGATCGATGACGGAACACCGATGGTGACTTGGAATCGATGACGGAACACCGATGGTTACTTTGGGATCGTTGGTAAGCTTTGAGTGAAGCTGGGGTTCGCAGATAGAAATGCACTATTGTACTTAGAAGCACAGGTGAATCATGAAGTGATGCTGGGGATCGCTGGAGAAGAAGCTGGAGAATGGCTGCTGGGAAGCCGAAGTTCAGACACAGGTGAATCAGGGTAGACTGTAGAGGGTTAATCACTGGAGTGTCAGGTTACACTGCAGAGTATAATCACCAGGGAGTCAGGCTGTACTGCAGAGAAAGTCCATGGGAGAACTGCACACTGGAATCACTGAAGACAATTGAAGCACTGACATCTTTCCACCCCAGGAACAGGATATTTATACCTGCTGGGAAGCAGGGATTGGCTGGCTGATTAACCAGAGACCAGAGTGCAGCTGCTGTGTAATCAGGCTGAGACCAGAGTGCAGCTGATAGGCTGAAAGGTAACATGTGATTAGGAAAACATGGCTGCGCCCATGGTAGCTTTTGGAGGGAAAGATTGTTTGTAACTTGAATGTGAGCTTTAACCATGAAGCTGCCAGAATCACAGTAAAGAGATTTGAGACAATGAGATGCAGCGTGCTGCACACAGACAGTGCAGATGGAATCCAGGCTTGGAACACTGGGACAGTCTCAGGAGGCATTTGGAAGGTAAATACTGATAAGGAATTACCTAGATCGTGACACTTGAATTGTTGGAGCACCAGACTCCACCTTAGGAATTTGCCATTATCACCAGAAACTCTGTTCAACCAAACGGGTGGATTGTTGTCTGTGATTATGGTGAAGTCTCGTCCATACAGATATGGCTGTAGTTTTTGGAGAGACCATACAATGGCTAAACATTTTTTTTCAATGGTGGCATAGGCCACTTCCCGGGGAAGTAATTTCTTGCTTAAGAAAAAGACTTAAGCAATCCTGTTCATTGACCTGACTGAGTACAGCACCTAAACCATAGTTAGAGGCATCAGTCTGTACAATAAACCTTCTTTTAAAACCTGGGGCCTGCAGCACAGGTTACTGAGCTAATGCAGATTTTAAAGGTACAAGGGCCTTCTCACAGTCCTCTGTCCAGTTAACCACTTGGGGCAATTTCTTTTTTGTCAAATCCGTCAGGGATTTGGCTAATGTGCTGTAGTGTGGCACAAATTTTTCGATAGTACCCTGCAGTTCCTAAAAATTACATAACCTGCTTTTTAGTCTGAGGGGTAGGCCAGGCAGCATTAGCCTCTACTTCATCTGGTTCTGGACATAGGATACCTCCCCCTACCCGGTGCCCTAGGTATTGCACCTCATGGCATGTTGGCATTTCTCTGGTTTAATTGTCAAACCTGCCCCAGTGATTCAGCCTAATACACTCACCAGGTGTTCCTCCCAGGTCTGGCTGAACACTGCAATGTCATCCAGATAGGCAACTGCGTGTCCCGCCTGGCCTTCCAGCAGGTCATTAACCAGGTGCTGAAAAGACGCAGGGGCATTCTTTATCCCAAAGGGCATGACCAAAAACTCGAACAGCCCAAATGGGGTGATAAATGCAGGCTGCTCATGGTCCTCCGGCAACAATAGGATCTGAGATCCATGATGGTGATGTATTGTGCTTGCGCAAGCTGATCGAGCAATTAATCTATCCTGGGCATGCGATAGGCATCAAATACAGTTGCGTCATTTAACCTCCTGTAGTCTACACAGAACCTGGTACCACCACACTTCTTTGGAACCAGTACCACTGGGGCAGCCCAAGAACTGTGAGACATCTGTATAACACCCAGGTGTGTTTCATTGCTTCCAGCACTTCCAGGGAAGCATGATAGGCTGGCTATCTAAGGAGAGTCTGATCACCTGTGTTCACACTATGGGTAACTAAGCTACTAAGTCATACTACTTCCAATAGAAAGTCACTGCCAGTCACAGTGAAGCAAGTGTAGTCTTATGGACTGCATCTGGCTTCAGTGACAGTGAGCTGGGTGGCAGATTTTATCTGGGTGGGCTGCAGTCCTGCAGCCCATAGGTAAAAATTGCCACTGGTATGTACATAGTTTGTGTTGTAGTGCAGCCCTTTATTTACATTTTCTACATGTGATTAGAAAAATGCTAATAATTTGAGGTGATGTATATAGTGATGAGCGAGGTTCGGTTTTACTCGGTTTTACTCGGTTTTACTCGGTTCTCAAAACGGCATCTTATTGGCTATCCAAAACACGTGACATCCGTGAGCCAATAAGATGCCGTTTTGAGAACCGAGTAAAACCGAGTAAAACCGAATCCGCTCATCACTAGATCATGTATAGTCCCTTACATGATTTGCAGATCCAATCTTTGGATAAAGAAAATCTGCAAATCACTTAAAAATATCTGTACTGTATGGGCACAGATTGATGGATTGGGGAATCTTTAAATCTGGGAAAAAATCTCAGACCTTTTACTTGTGACTGCTGAGGTTTTGTTCCTAAGATCCAAACATTCAGAATGGAAGTGGTTATACAACAGTTCATGGGACATCTAAAAAGTCCAATCAGAGGATTTACAAGTACCCTCTTTTCTTTGGTTTATTCCTCAATTTTCAACAGAGATGTTATCCTTGACAGATTCACTGAAGAAATCTACTGCAAATAATGTGGAGTGGTTTCCAGAGTATGACTAATATCGCTTTCATATCGCAATAGCGTGTCGCACACGGGACTTGTGCATGGGTGCTTATCGGGTGCGACTCGCTTGAGACCCCTTTCAGACTAGTGGCACCAATCCAGCATAGTGCGGTGACATGTGTGGAGGAAGCACCTGGAGTGCACATCTTCTCCAAGTGCCGCCTCTCCCTGTAGCGCCGCCTCTCCTATAGTGTGAACGGGGTCCCTGGTCAGCGGCAACCTGTTCACACTGCACTTCAGCCCGGGAATAACCCTGCTTTATTCCCAGGTTGAAATACTGTGTCAGTCGACCTTGGAAATTGTAACATACCCCTTCCACACCGCACCTCGACTCGCATCGACCTGGTAATAAACCAGGTTATTTTGGTGACGTGAAAGGGGTATTAGTTTTTCTTCAGTAAAACAAATGCTCTAAAAAAGGGCAATATTAAAAGCTTCTGATTCTATAAACAGTTAATTGTACAAAGGGTTGCTTCCAACAGTGGTTTGGTGCTGCGTTATTTTTTTATTTTGTGAGGGCAGAACATACAATCTTATATTGTAGTTGGAAACTCTTTCACCGGATAATTAATTACTCCACAATTGAAAAAGGATATATTGCTAGAAAATGGGCATTGGATACTTCTATATTCCTTAGCAGACACGTTTTTTGTAGTGGTCTCGGATCGTGCTCCCTTGAAGTGGTAATTGAGTTATGATTGTCGCTGATGGAGGATCTTTAATTGTGTACTCGGTGTGGCTCTTATAATACTGCTATGCTGTTTTGCTGCCCTACTGTTACTAAATTATGATACCGCTATATTACTGCTGCAACACTATTATTTTACTGCTGAAACACTGCTTTGATGCTGTGACCATCTACTAAAGTGCCAGAGTGGTTTAGTTATGATCACGTTAAGTCTCTTATTGAAACAGCCAGTTAAATATATTTTTACAATAAAAAAAATCATAAACAATTACAATTTTTTATTTTGCCAATTTACACTCAGAAGCAAATAAAACAACTGGGGATAAAGCATTCTGTACTTCAGGCAGGAAAACATTAAAATACACAATAATACAGTACCTGGTTATAAATACTGTACACACATATATAGATGGAGCAACATTGAATGCATGCAGTGTTATGTAATGTGATATATGTTATGTATTGTGAGTTTCACGTGCCCGATTTGATTAATTTGATTCATAACGGCAGGGTCAAGACGTTTCCAGCTTTGTCTAAGTAGCAGTTTACAGACTAATGGTGTCATCAGAAGCGCCTAATTTAAATTGGTCATACCTATTTAAATAATAAAAATAATATTGGGTGCAACACTGTAAGATGGAACAGCAACTCTAATTTAGATCAGCTAATCTCCTCCAAAATGGGACACAAAAAAAGAAAAGAGCACTATCACCTGAATCTAGATACTGTGAAGAATATCAGAAAATCATTATTAAAAAAAAACTATTCAAAATTATTAACCATAAAAAGGGTATTCTTACATAAAATAGTAATATAAAATCTAAAAATGACGCAGGAAATTAAACTGTGTGCAAGATTTTGAGCACAAAAATATTGGTAGACCTTGAGAACTATTTGTAATTACTGCGAATATGCACTCTCCCAGTACCCACATTATTGAATTTAAAAAAAATAATGGTTGCAAATTTTTTTACAGCCAAAATCCAATGGGAGAGAGAGAGAAAGAGAGAGAGAGAAATAGTATTTTAATTACCTACCAGTAAATCCTTTACTCGTAGTCCAGAGAGGATGCTGGGGTCCACATTAGTACCATGGGGTATAGACGGGTTCACTAGGAGCCACTGGCACTTTAAGAGTTTGAGAGTGTGGGCTGGCTCCTCCCTCTATGCCCCTCCTACCAGACTTAGTCTAGAAACTGTGCCCGAGGAGACGGACAACTTCGAGAGAAGGATTTTACACAGATAGTGGCGAGATTCACACCAGCTCACATATACAAGGCAAACCAAACTAACTAGCTTGAAACATCAGCAACGGCTGAACAATATTACTTAACCAAGTAACAAAACATTACTAAGCCAAGAACTAAGCAGTACTGAACAAAGTAACTGCTGCAGCATCACGAAGCGCTGGGCGGGCGTCCAGCATCCTCTATGGACTACGAGAAAAGGATTTACCGGTAGGTAATTAAAATCCTATTTTCTCTTACGTCCTAGAGTATGCTAGGTACCACATTAGTACCATGGGGATGTACCAAAGCTCCCAGAACGGGAGGGAGAGCGCGGAGGTACCTGCAGAACTGATTGACCAAACTTCAGGTCCCCAGCGAGCAAGGTATCGAACTTGTAGAACTTTGCAAACGTATTCGACCCCGACCAACTAGCTGCTCGGCAAAGCTGTAAAGCCGAGACACCCCGGGTATCTGCCCAGGAAGAACCCACCTTACAAGTGGAGTGGGCCTTAACAGACGTAGGACACTGCAATCTTGCCATAGAATATGCATGCTGGATAGTGAACCTGATCCAGCGAGAGATTGTCTGCTTAGAAGCAGGACACCCAAGTTTCTTGGGATCATACAGGACAAACAGCGAGTTCGATTTTCTGTGACGAGTAGTCCTCTTCACATAGATTTACAGAGCCCTTACAACATCCAAGGACTTTTATGAAATTGAGGAGTCAGTAGCAACTGGCACCACAGTAGGTTGGTTGATATGAAATGTTGACACAACCTTCGGAAGGAACTGCTGACATGTCCGAAGCTCAGCTCTATCTTCATGGAAGATCAAGTAGGGCCTCTTACAAGACAAAGCCCCCAGCTCCGACAGCCTTCCATGTGAGAAACTTGACCTCAACCTCCTGTAGAGGCTCGAACCAATCCAATTGGAGAAACTGTAGCACCACGTTAAGATCCCATGGTGCCGTAGGCGGCACAAAGGGAGGCTGGATGTGCAGAACCCCTTTCAAAAAGGTCTGAACCTCCGGGAGGGAAGCCAACTGTTTCTGGAAGAAAATGGATAGGGCCAAAATCTGGACCTTTACGGATCCCAACCTCAGGCCCATATCCACACCTGCTTGCAGGAAGAGGAGAAACTATCCCAGTTGAAACTCCACCGTAGAAAACTTCTTGGACTCACACCAAGATACATATTGTTCCCAAATACGATGGTAATGATTAGACGTTACTCCTTTCCTAGCCTGTATCAGGGTAGGAATAACCTTGTTCAGAATGCCCTTCCGAGTTAATATCCCGAAGAGGAAGAGGCCTCGGCTCTTCTAGCAGTAGATCCAGAAGATCCGCGTACCAAGCCCTTCTTGACCAGTCCGGAGCAATGAGGAAAGCCTGAACTTCTGTTCTACTTATGAGTTTTAGAACTCTTGGAATGAGTGGAAGTGGAGGAAACACGTTGTTACGCACACCAGTGCTAACAGGAGTATACCGGTGTATGAACAGAGAGGGAAGCGAAGCAAACGAACTCACAGACAGTATAACATAACATACACAGGAGGTGATGGAATAACTAATAAACACAAAGTGAACGGAGAAGCCCAAAGGCTCAGGAATTGGGTGTCTCCCTAGTGTCAGGAATGCTCAGATGGAATAGAGCGGACAATGAAGCGATGTGTAGTGATTTAACATGTGGAGCACCTGAAATGATTTTGCTCAGAGCAACAGAGAAAACCCCAAAGGGTTACCAACGGGTGTGGGAATAAACTCCTTGGTCAGAGATAGAAATATAGACACAAGGAGAGTATCCACAATCCTAACCCCCACTTGCAGGGCACAGGTTCAGCCTACTGCCACTAAACTGACACCTGGACGCCCTGCACAGTGAGGGAGGATTAAGCAAGCAGGTCTGAGAGTACAGCCGCAAACCTGCTGGGTTCACAGAATAGCAAAAGAACCCCAGCAGGTCAAACAACTGACTCCAGTCTTACTGCTAGGTCCGGATTGGCAGAATGAAGTACCGAATTCCAAGGCCTATTCGCAGTAAGCAACAAGTAAATACAAAGTCACACAGTACTAGCTAACTCTCTGGAACTGACTAACAAACAAAGATTCAGCAGCATTTGCCTAGCCTGAGAGGATGGTTTATATAGCAGGTGCTGTCCACGCCCCACTCAGACCTCACAGACTGTGAGCACAAAACCAGCGCCGGATTCCCTGCCGTGCACAGAGCCTGTAACCACTACACAGTAAAAACCCGGACCGGAGTATCAGCTGCGCTCAGGTTACTTCGCTAACACTTGCCTCCCGGTTGCCATGGCGACGTGGCAGCACAGAGCAGGAGATCCTAACAGTACCCCCCCTCTGACGAGGGGTCAAAGAACCCCTACCACCGGGTTTATCGGGGAACTGCGAGAAGAAAGAGCGTATCAGTCTGGGGGCATGAAGATCACAACTGCGCACCCACGACCGCTCCTCCGGGCCATACCCCTTCCAGTGCACCAAAAATGACAGCCGACCCCGAACCATCTTGGAGTCAAGAACCCTTTCAACCACAAACTCCCTCTGACCCCGTATCAGAAGAGGAGAAGGTCTTCCACTGGAAGAAGGATTATTAACCGCCAGTTTTAAAAGGGAACAATTAAATGTTTTATTGATACCCAATGAACGGGGCAGATCTAACTGAAATGCCACCGGATTGATAACCCTGGTGATCTTATAAGGGCCGATGAACCGGGGGCCAAACTTATGAGATGGCTGTCTCAACTTCAAATTCTTGGTGGACAACCAGACGAAGTCTCCTAATTTGAAGCTGCAGGGTCTTCTCCGCTTATCAAAAACCCTTTTGGTCACTAATGACACAGACACAAGGGCTTTCTTCACTTTCCTCCAAATACCCCTAAGGACCGAAACAACAGAGGGACCACCAGACGTGGAATCCAGGGGGTCAAAAGAATTGGCCTTAGGATGATGCCCATACACACAAAGGAAGGGAGAGATCCCTGTAGCAGAGTGAGCCGCGTTGTTATAGGCAAACTCCGCCATGGACAGATGAGCAACTCAGTCAGTATGACACTTGGAGACATAACACCTGAGGAACTGCTCCAAGGACTGGTTCACCCTCTCAGTCTGCCCATTAGACTGTGGATGGTAGCCTGACGACAAGCTCACAGAAATCTGGAGATCAGAACAAAATGCCCTCCAGAATTTGGCCACAAACTGGGATCCACGGTCAGAGACCACATCAAGTGGCAACCCATGGAGGCGCACAACATGCTGCATAAATAACTCAGACAGGCGTCTGGCCGATGGCAACCCAACCAGTGGAACAAAATGCGCCATCTTCGAAAACCTGTCAACGACAACCCAAATGGCTGTCATCCCCGAGGATTTGGGCAAGTCCACCACAAAATCCATGGAAATGTGGGTCCATGGCTTAGACGGAATAGAGAGTGGATGTAATGGGCCGACAGGAACCCCTCTAGGAGTTTTATTTCGGGCACAAACGTCACATGCCCGAACCCACTGATCCACATCCCTAGCCACCGAGGGCCACCACACCGCCCTAGACAGCAACTCCCGAGTTCTGGCAATACCCGGATGCCCTGCCGACCTCTTGGCATGGAATTCCAGGAACACTCGCTGTCTTAACCTAGGAGGCACAAACAAGAGACCTACCGGAAGGTCTGGAGGAGCCTGCTCCTGTGCTCTAAGGGCTAATGACAAGAGGTCCTGTGTAATGCCCACTTTAATACATGATGGGGACACAATGGGCAATGGCTCCTCGGTGGTCTCTTGAACTGGAGCAAAACTCCGCGAGAGCGCATCAGCCTTGATGTTTTTTGACCCAGGGCGATATGTTATCAAAAAATTAAAGCGAGCAAAAAACAAAGCCCATCGTGCCTGCCTGGCATTGAGCCGCTTCGCTGACTCTAAATATGCCAGATTCTTATGGTCGGTGAGAATTGAGACCACAAACTTAGCCCCCTCAAGCCAGTGTCTCCACTCCCCGAGTGCATTCTTTATAGCCAACAATTCCCGGTTACCCACATCATAATTCATCTCGGCAGACAAAAATTTACGGGAAAAGTAAGCACAGGGATGTGTCACAACTGAGGGCCTGAGCTGACGGGAGGCAGCCTCAGTTGTAGGGGCTGAGATGTACCGGAACCTGGGAGGTTGTATCAGACCCCTGGACATGTAAGTAACATGAATAATAACTGCCCGAAGGCGTGACCACGACAACTTGGATAAAAGTCAATGATGTTTATTATGACTACTCCGCAACACAGCAGCAGTAAAAGAAAACGTAAAAGTCAGCAAAGAATAAATACAGTTCCTGGGTACTACAGGATGGCAGGAGCCACAGGGCACTGGTAGTGTGAGATAGTTCTTATGATCTTCTAGATGGAAAGTCCTTACCAGACCCGACTGTAGCAATGGAGATAACCCAGGATTGTGCCAGCTGGTGTTCCAGGAAAAGCTGGGTTGCTGAAGATAAAACAGCTGCTGTGGATACTGGCTGGAACCAGACTGTTGTTAGCACGGAGTGGATACTGGCTGGAACCAGTTAAATAATAAATGAACTTGGGAGCGATGAAATATGAACTGAAATGTAGAACTTGAGAGCGGAGAAATAATAATACCGGTGGAGAGTGGTAAAGTGTAGAAAGGACACCGGCCCTTTAAGGGAAGCTGTACTCTGCTGGAAGCTGAGCTGGAAGCAGGTAAAGTTGTAGCTGGAAACAGATGAATCCACAATGGATTGGAGAGTCAGGCTACACCGCAGGTGGAATGCTGGTGCGGGTCTCTATGGTGGAAGTCTTGAGACAGGAGCTGGAACCTGGAAGACAATCACAGGAGAGAGACAAACAGGAACTAGGTTTGACAACCAAAGCACTGACGCCTTCCTTGCTCAGGCACAGTGTATTTATACCTGCAGCAAGGAAGGGATTGGCTAGGCAATTATGCAGATTATCAATACTGAGAACAGATTGGTGGAAATGATCAGCTGACAGAATCCAAGATGGCTGCGCCCATGCAGACACTTGGAGGGAAGTTTGGTTTGTAATCCATGTGGTAATGAAAACAGTAATGGCGGCGCCGGCCACCGGAGACAGGAGGCGCCAGGCTGACAGATGCACATCCAACCACGCGGACACAGCGGAGGCCGCGGCTGACGTAATCGCCACTCAGACACTCTGCATGCAGAAGTTCAGGGACGGCGGCGGAGGCCGCGGAGACGCCATGCCAGGTGTAATATGGCGTTTACTGTGACAGCGTCCCAGAGTGACAGGAGAGGATACAGGAATGTACACATCAGGATAACAGATGGGATCCGGTCCTGGAGCGCTGAGCCAGCCTTAGGAGGCATCTGATGGGTAAGAAATGGCGTCCAGATACCCGGATCGTGACAGCACCCCCCCCCCTTTAGGAGTGGCCCCAGGACACTTCTTTGGCTTTTGAGGAAACTTGGAATGGAATCTCCGGACCAAGGCAGGAGCATGGACATCAGAAGCATTGGTCCATGAACGTTCCTCAGGACCATAACCCTTCCAGTCAATAAGATATTGTAGTTGACCGTAACGGTGACGTGAGTCCAGGATCTTGGCCACTTCATACTCAACGCCTCGTTGAGTTTGGACTTTCGGAGTTGGAGGAAGTGAGGAATGAAACCGATTCAAGATCAGCGGTTTCAACAGGGAAACATGGAATGTCCTGGGTATTTTTAAGAAGGGAGGCAACTGGAGTCTGTAAGCAACAGGATTGATGACTTGTTCAATCTTGAAAGGACCGATATAGCGAGGTGCAAACTTCATACTGGGAACTCTTAACCTCAAATTCTTCGTGGATAACCATACCCGATCACCCACCTTGAGAGCAGGGACTGCTCGACGCTTCTTATCCTCAAACTTCTTGTACCTGAACGATGCCTTGAGCAGAGCTGATCGTACGCTCTTCCAGATATTGGCAAACTGATGCAAGGTGATATCCACTGCGGGAACAGAAGTTGCTGGAAGCGGTTGGAACTCAGGGACTTTAGGGTGGAATCCAAAGTTAGTGAAGAATGGTGTTGAAGCAGATGAAGAATGATACTGGTTGTTATGACAGAACTCGGCCCAGGGAAGTAATTGAACCCAGTCATCTTGAGAGGAGGACACATAGATGCGGAGGAAGGCCTCCAAGTCCTGATTCACCCTCTCGGTTTGACCATTGGTCTGAGGATGGTAAGCCGTGGAAAACTTTAGCTTGACTTGGAGGACTTGACATAAACTTCGCCAGAATTTGGCTGTGAATTGAACTCCTCGATCTGAGATAATTTCTTCAGGAAGACCGTGGAGTCGGAAGATCTCTTGTATGAATACTTGAGCCAACTTGGAAGCTGACGGAAGACCGGTGAGAGGAATGAAGTGTGCCATCTTGGTGAACCGGTCAACTACCACCCAGATGGTATTGAACTTGTTGCACATGGGTAAGTCTGTAATGAAATCCATCGACAAGTGGGTCCATGGTCGACGGGGAACGGATAGTGGAACCAGTTGCCCCGCAGGCGACTGGCGGGATACTTTATGTTGGGCACACTTTGGGCAAGATGCAATAAACTCCAAGACGTCCTTTTTCAGAGTTGGCCACCAATAGGACCTAGAGATAAACTCCAGGGTTTTTTGGATACCTGTATGTCCGGCAAAACGGGAAGCATGGGCCCAATGCATGAGCTTCTTCCTTAGCATCGGCTTCACAAAACTTTTCCCTGATGGGGGCGTAGAGTCCATCCCTACCGTGGAGAATGCCAACGGATTTATAATAGGATGCTTGTCTGAAGGCTCTGACTCATTTTCTTGCTCCCATGAGCGGGAAAGGGCATCGGCCTTGCGATTCTGAGAGCCCGGACAGAACTGGAGTTTAAAGTCGAACCTGGAAAAGAAAAGTGCCCATCTGGCCTGACGAGGGTTGAGACATTGTGCGCCCTTCAGGTATAAAAGGTTCTTGTGGTCTGTAAGTATGGTGATTGAATGAGAAGCTCCCTCCAACAGATACCTCCACTCTTCTAGAGCGAGCTTGATGGCTAGCAACTCCTGGTCGCCAATGGCATAGTTGCGCTCAGCTGGGGAGAACTTCCGGGAGAAGAAACTGCAAGGGTGTAAATGGCCATCTTTAGCCCTCTGAGATAACACCGCTCCTACTCCAACGGAGGAGGCATCCACCTCTAAGATGAAAGGAGAGTCGATGTCAGGCTGTTTCAGAACAGGCGCAGAGATGAACCTTTGTTTTAAAAGATGAAATGCTTGCATGGCTTCTTCAGACCACTTGGACGGGTTAGCACCCTTCTTAGTGAAAGCAGTAATAGGCGCCACAATGGTGGAAAAGTCTCGTATAAACTTTCGGTAATAGTTGGCGAACCCTAAGAACCTCTGGACCCCTTTGAGGGTTAAGGGTACCGGCCAATTTTGGATTGCTTGTAGTTTCTCAGGATCCATCTCTAGTCCGGAACCGGACACAATGTACCCTAGAAACGGAATGGACTTGACTTCAAAGACGCATTTTTCTAATTTGCAATAGAGATGATTGACACGGAGACGGGACAGAACCTCTTTAACCCAAAAACGATGTTCCTCTAAATCGTTGGCAAAAATGAGGATATCGTCTAGATAGACCACGACATGACGGTATAGAATGTCTCTGAAGATCTCATTGACAAAATGCTGGAAGACAGCTGGAGCATTGCTCAATCCGAAGGGCTTGACGAGGTACTCATAATGTCCGTCACGGGTGTTAAAGGCGGTCTTCCACTCGTCACCCTCACGGATCCGGATGAGATTGTATGCACCTCGCAAGTCCAGCTTTGTAAAGATGGTAGCTCCGCTAACTCTGTCAAAGAGCTCAGTAATCAGGGGTAAAGGATAACGGTTCTTGATGGTAATGTCGTTCAAACCTCTGTAGTCGATGCACGGCCGCAGACCACCATCTTTCTTTTTTACAAAAAAGAAGCCTGCGCCGGCTGGAGAAGAAGAAGGTCGAATGAACCCCTTTGCTAGGTTCTCTTTAATATATTCCTCCATAGAATGCGTCTCAGGCAGAGACAACGGATAAGTTCGGCCTCGAGGTGGAACCTTCCCTGGAACGAGATCAATCGGACAGTCCCATTCTCTATGAGGAGGAAGGATATCAGCAGAAGCTTGTCAGGTCCGGGTGTTTTTGTGAATCCGTTAACCTGGAACCAACCACAGGGGTAGGTGCTGGGGTATGAAGAAAACAGGGAGGACGAAGGAAGTTCCGTTTCATATATTTATTAAAGTAACAATTCAGTAAGGAGTTAAATGACTAGTTGTTAATCATCATTATACTGAAGTATTGCAGGAATGACAGAAATAATATGCAAGAGAAAACTCAGAAATAAATAAAAGAAATGTTCATGGAAACATATGCAAAAACAAGCTGAAGAATAAATGTTGAATTGTCCAAATATAAACAGGCTTTGATGCTGAACTGCAGATTGTGTTTAACTGGTTAATGCAGACATGGAGAATTAACTGTAAGAATTTGCAATGGAGTTTTAAGAGTTAACTGAGAGACTGTGAAGAATTATCCTTGTAATGACAACATAGAAAAAGTACTGAATTGGGTTACTTGCGGGTTCCGGAGATCACTGTGAAACTGTAGTAGATGGCGAGGTGATGAATGGGTTAAATGCAGAGTTGAACAAACGAACAGCTGAGGGAATTGGAATCCTCCAGACTTTGTATGATAGGCAGACAGACAAGGTAACCTCATGCAGGACACTGGGAATCCAAGTATTTCCAATAGGTGTGCAATTGACTGATAGCACAATGGAGAGCCGGTAGATCTTTGGCAGTGAAGGCTGCAAAACGGACCTCTGGGAACGGAGGCGATATCTGGACCACGGGAATCACACAGGAATGCACGGAGAGAGTTCAGAGCTAGAGCACAGCTTTGATACAACAAAGCACTGGCCCAGAGTGACATAATCCCAGCCTACTTAAAGGCAGCACAAGCACGGGATTGGCTTACACCTGCCCACAGGTGTTTTCACAAGTGCTCAGTATTAGCTATTTGGTCTCCAACATGGCCACCTCCTATACAGCAGACACACCGCAGTGCCTTAGGCCATTTGGTCCCCGCACTCACAGTTCCCAGACTCTGCATTACCTGTGCCATTGATCACGCCGTGTCCCCACACGGGCGCACAGCACCGCGAGCAACCGCACTGGCAACGGATGAACCCCAGAACCCGCAAAGGTGAGAGACCGGTTCGTGACAGTACCCCCTCTTCTACGGGTGGTCTCCGAACACCTTTGAACCTTGTCAGGATTTTTGGAGAAGTATTTCTGTACCAGTCTTGGAGCATGAACATCTTCAGAGAAAACCCAGGATCTCTCCTCCGGGCCGTAACCTTTCCAGTCGACCAGAAACTGTAAACGTCCATATCGGGAACGTGAGTCCACAATCTCTTTAACTTCAAATTCCTCATTCTGCAAAGAGTGAACTTTAGGAGATTTGGACTGGGTAGTACGGAACTTATTGAGAATCAAAGGCTTCAGTAAAGATGTATGAAAGGCGTTAGGAATTCTCAAAGACGGTGGCAGCTTGACTTTGTATGACACAGGGTTGAGTACCTTTACAATGGGAAATGGACCAATAAACCTGGGAGCAAATTTCTTAGAAGGAACTTTGAACTTGAGATTGCGCGTAGAAATCCAAACTTGGTCTCCCACTTTGTAATTCGGTACAGCTTTACGTTTTTTATCTGCAAAAGATTTATAACGAGCGGAAGTTTTGACCAAGGACTTACGTACACAACTCCAGATGCTAGATAGACGTTGAAGCTCTTGATCTGCCGCTGGGACCTCTAGGGCTGGCAATGGATGAAACTCTGGCACACGAGGATGAAAGCCGAAGTTAATATAAAAGGGCGTAGATTCTGAAGATGAATGGAAGAGATTATTATGAGCAAATTCTGCCAATGGAAGGTAGTCAACCCAGTCATCCTGTGAGGACGATATATATAGCCGGAGAAATGTTTCAAGGTCTTGGTTGACTCTCTCAGTTTGTCCATCTGTCTGAGGATGATATGCAGAAGAAAAGTTCAACTTGACATTTAAAGATGAACAAAGCGACCTCCAAAACTTGGCCACAAACTGTGTTCCCCGATCAGAAACAATTTCTCGAGGAAGGCCATGCAACTTGAAGATTTCAGAGATGAACAATCTGGCTAGTAAAGGGGCTGATGGTAACCCAGTTAATGGAATGAAATGTGCCATTTTCGAAAATCGATCCACTATCACCCAAATGGTATTTCGCCCTTTTGATGGAGGTAGATCGGTCACGAAATCCATTGAGATATGAGTCCATGGTTGTTTGGGTATGGATAGTGGATGTAACAAACCTGGTGGAGAACTTCTTGGACTCTTATGTTGGGCACATTTAGGACATGCTGCTATAAACTCTTGGACATCGGCTTTGAGACGTGGCCACCAATAAGACTGTTGAATAAACTTGAGAGTCTTTAGAACCCCAGGATGACCCATGAAGGAAGAGGAGTGAGCCCAGGTAAGCAGCCGTTTTCGAAGACTTGTGGCGACAAAGGTCTTGCCAGGCGGAGGAACTGGAGAGGTTCGAGTCATTAAAAAGGACCTAGGATTCACAATGGCTTGATTCGTGGTAGCATCATTTAATTCAGAAGAAGCAAAGGACCGGGAAAGGGCATCTGCCTTTTTGTTCTGAGACCCTGGACGATAGGTGAGTTTGAAATCAAATCGTGAGAAGAAAAGCGCCCATCGGGCTTGTCGTGGATTCAAACACTGAGCTGACTGCAGATACAGAAGATTCTTATGATCAGTATAAACTGTAATGCGATGTTGAGCTCCTTCTAGAAGGTATCTCCACTCCTCAAATGCCAACTTGATGGCAAGTAACTCTTGCTCACCGATTGCATAATTACGTTCTGCCGGGAGGAACTTACGGGAGAAATATCCGCAGGGATGGACCTTTTTATCTTCAAAGACTTGTGACAACACAGCTCCTACTGCTTCTGTAGATGCATCCACCTCTAGTAGAAAGGGACGATTCAGATCAGGCTGTCGAAGAATGGGGGCTGACACAAAGGCTTGCTTTAAATCAGAGAAGGCTTTGATTGCTTCTGAAGACCAGTTCGTAGGATTTGCTCCCTTACGAGTTAGGGCTGTGATGGGAGCAGCTAACGTAGAATAATTCTTAATGAATCTCCTATAGAAATTAGCAAAGCCGAGAAATCGCTGAATCCCCTTGAGAGTTGTAGGAGTGGACCAATCTCGGATAGCTTGTACCTTACCGGGATCCATACATAGCTCTGATCCAGAAATGATGTAACCAAGGAACGGTATGGAAGATACTTCAAAAGTGCACTTCTCTAACTTACAATAAAGTTGATTTTTCCTCAGACGTGTCAGTACCTCTTTAACTTGGTGACGGTGAGACTTTATATCCCTAGAGAATATTAGGATATCATCCAGGTACACTACTAGACACTTGTAGAGAAGATCACGAAAAAGTTCATTCACATAGCTTTGAAAAACTGCAGGTGCATTACAAAGACCGAAAGGCATTACAAGGTATTCGTAATGCCCATCCCGGGTATTAAAAGCAGTCTTCCACTCGTCCCCTTCTCGGATGCGGATTAAATTGTAGGCCCCTCGGAGATCCAGTTTTGTAAACACAGTAGCTCCTTTTACCCGGTCAAATAATTCTGGAATTAAGGGTAATGGATACTTGTTTTTCACAGTGATCTCATTGAGTCCACGGTAATCTATGCATGGTCGTAACCCACCGTCCTTCTTCTTAACGAAAAAGAATCCGGCTCCTGCAGGTGAAGAAGATGGTCTGATAAATCCTTTGGTTAGATTTTCTTGTATATAATCAGACATAGCTTGCGTCTCTGGGATGGATAGCGGATAAATTCGTCCCCTAGGAGGTGTTTTACCCGGAACCAGGACAATTGGGCAGTCCCATTCGCGATGAGGAGGTAGAGAGTCTGCTGCTTGTTTACTGAAAACATCCGCAAAGGATTGATACACCGGAGGTAGGTCGGGAAGGCTGATTGACCGGAGAGGTACAATTGAGGCTAAACAGTTCTTGGTACAAGATTTACCCCATGAAAGGACTTCCATGGTTTGCCAATTAAGTTGAGGGTTATGTTTCTGCAGCCAAGGTAAACCAAGTATCACATCTTGAGAGGCTTTGGGAATCACGTAGAAGGAGAGGTATTCGGAATGGAGCACACCAACTTTCATCTTGAGACATACGGTTCGATGAGTAATTATACCATCTGGAATTCGACTTCCATCCACTGCTGTAACGGCAACTGCTGCTTCCAGAGGCATGGTTTGAACTTTAGACCGCATGACAAAGGCTGAGGAGATGAAGTTCTCGGCTGCCCCAGAATCTAGGAGGGCTGAAACTTTCACTGTAGAACTTGGCACTTCTAATTGAATAGACAAGGTGGGCTCTTTCCCAGAACGTGATTCTAGAGTAACTCCTAGCTTAACCTCTCTTGAATAAGCTAGGAGCGAGAGTTTCCCGGTCGGAGTTTGCAGAATTTAACTAAGTGTTCAGAGGACCCACAGTACATGCAGAGGTTACCCTGTCGACGACGAAGTCGTTCCTCTTCTGTGAGGCGAGAGCGCCCAATCTGCATAGGTTCGTCTGTCGTTACCGGAGACTGTGATGAAGAATCTTGTCGAGGCCTAGGATGATAACGTGGACTGGATCGCTCTGCCCTGGATTTCTCTAAACATCGCTCCCTGTAGCGTAGGTCAAGTTTGTTACAGAGAGAAATCAATTCATCCAGTTTAGTTGGCACATCCCGGATAGTTAAATCGTCCTTGATTCTCTCAGAAAGTCCATTCCAAAACGCGGCGATCAGGGCCTCCTCATTCCAGTTTAACTCTGAAGACAACGTGCGAAACTGAACAATATATTGATTGACAGGACGTAAACCTTGACGTAGACGGAGAATCTCCAAAGATGCTGAGGTGGTCCTGCCGGGTTCGTCAAAGATTCTCCGGAAAGAAGATACAAACTCTTTGTAATTAGAGAGGATAGGATCACCTCTCTCCCATAATGGTGATGCCCACTCCAGAGCCTGACCGGAGAGGAGGGCAATAATATATGCGACCTTAGAACGAGCTGATGGGAAACTGGCGGACATCAGTTCGAACTGGATCTCGCATTGATTCAGGAATCCCCTGCAAAGTTTTGGAGTTCCGTCAAACTTACTCGGAGAGGGTAACTGCAAGCGGGACGTAGGCAGCATCACAGGAGAAGCTGTAGTGGTAACTGGGACAACCGGAGTTGGAATCTGGACTTGAGACGTTTTAATTGCTGTATGAAGAGTCTCTAAACGGTCTGCCATAGTTTGCATAAACTGCACTATTTGTGTCTGTATAGACTCCTGGTTTTCCAGACGGGAAAGGATATTTGACGTAGCACCGCCTCCTGCGAATTGGTCACTTGACGGATCCATGTGGCCAGTGCTTACTGTCAGGTCCGGGTGTTTTTGTGAATCCGTTAACCTGGAACCAACCACAGGGGTAGGTGCTGGGGTATGAAGAAAACAGGGAGGACGAAGGAAGTTCCGTTTCATATATTTATTAAAGTAACAATTCAGTAAGGAGTTAAATGACTAGTTGTTAATCATCATTATACTGAAGTATTGCAGGAATGACAGAAATAATATGCAAGAGAAAACTCAGAAATAAATAAAAGAAATGTTCATGGAAACATATGCAAAAACAAGCTGAAGAATAAATGTTGAATTGTCCAAATATAAACAGGCTTTGATGCTGAACTGCAGATTGTGTTTAACTGGTTAATGCAGACATGGAGAATTAACTGTAAGAATTTGCAATGGAGTTTTAAGAGTTAACTGAGAGACTGTGAAGAATTATCCTTGTAATGACAACATAGAAAAAGTACTGAATTGGGTTACTTGCGGGTTCCGGAGATCACTGTGAAACTGTAGTAGATGGCGAGGTGATGAATGGGTTAAATGCAGAGTTGAACAAACGAACAGCTGAGGGAATTGGAATCCTCCAGACTTTGTATGATAGGCAGACAGACAAGGTAACCTCATGCAGGACACTGGGAATCCAAGTATTTCCAATAGGTGTGCAATTGACTGATAGCACAATGGAGAGCCGGTAGATCTTTGGCAGTGAAGGCTGCAAAACGGACCTCTGGGAACGGAGGCGATATCTGGACCACGGGAATCACACAGGAATGCACGGAGAGAGTTCAGAGCTAGAGCACAGCTTTGATACAACAAAGCACTGGCCCAGAGTGACATAATCCCAGCCTACTTAAAGGCAGCACAAGCACGGGATTGGCTTACACCTGCCCACAGGTGTTTTCACAAGTGCTCAGTATTAGCTATTTGGTCTCCAACATGGCCACCTCCTATACAGCAGACACACCGCAGTGCCTTAGGCCATTTGGTCCCCGCACTCACAGTTCCCAGACTCTGCATTACCTGTGCCATTGATCACGCCGTGTCCCCACACGGGCGCACAGCACCGCGAGCAACCGCACTGGCAACGGATGAACCCCAGAACCCGCAAAGGTGAGAGACCGGTTCGTGACAAAGCTTTACTGAACACATCCGTGAAATCTTGATATGGAGGAGGTGGAACATCAGACGACCTGGGGGAGGAAGAACAGACAGGCAATACTTTAAACAAACATGTCTCAGCACAGGAGGAACCCCATGCCAGGATTTGCGTAGTCGTCCAATCAATTGTAGGATTGTGAAGACGGAGCCATGGAAGGCCCAGGACCACAGGATGTGTGGCTCTTGGAATCACTAAAAAAGAAATAAGTTCGGAATGAAGAACTCCCACTCTCAGACGAACTGGTAGAGTCCTTAAAGAAATAACTGCATCAAAAATTTTGCTGCCATCCACGGCAGTTAAGGAAATGGACGAAGGAAGTCTCTCGGTGGGTAGGGACCACCGTTTAACATAGGCTTCGGTAATAAAGTTCCCAGCTGCTCCGGAATCAAGGAGGGCAATGACGTTCCGATAACGTTGAGCAACTTGAAGCGAGACTGGGAGATTACAATCTTGAGGAGATGGAGAGGAGATCATTACTCCTAGCCGGCCCTCTCCTTGGCGAGCTAGGATTTGGAGTTTTCCCGGACGTTTGGGACAGGCATTAATGGTGTGAGACTGAGCTGCACAATAGAGACAGAGAAACTCGGAGAGACGTCTTCGGCGCTCAGCAGGAGTTAAACGGGAACGGCCAAGTTGCATGGGCTCATCTTTAGATGGTGACAGTTGACGAGGAGGAGGAGCAGAAGATTTTGGAGCAGATGATCTTCCACGCTCAGTTGCTCTCTCTCTGAAACGTAAATCAACTTTCGTGCAGAGTGAGATTAGCTCATCTAACTTAGAAGGTAAGTCTCTGGTAGCTAACTCATCTTTAATACGCTCAGATAAGCCATGCCAGAATGCAGCATACAGGGCCTCGTCGTTCCATGCCAGTTCGGATGCCAGGATCTGGAACTGTATCAGATATTGTCCTACAGTACGTGACCCCTGGCGTAAACGGAGAATCTCGGATGAAGCTGAGGTTACCCGGCCTGGCTCGTCGAAGATGCGCCTGAATGTTGACATGAAGGCAGTGTAGGAAGATAGCAGGGTGTCGGACCTATCCCATAACGGTGATGCCCAATCAAGGGCTGAGCCACTGAGAAGAGAAATAATGTAGGCAATTTTTGTACGGTCACTGGGAAAATTGCCAGGTTGTAGCTCAAACTGAATCTCACACTGGTTGAGAAATCCCCTGCAGAATCTTGGAGATCCGTCAAATTTTGCTGGCGTTGGAAGATGAAGACGTGGAGCAGAAATGGGTAAGGTGGGTGGGGTTATAGCTGGAGTCACTGTGGTTGACGCACCAGACGCGCCTGATCCAAGGAGAGTTGTCTGAATCCCATCCAGCCGAGTAGAGAGATCCTGGAGACAGCGGATGATGTGGCCCTGTGCAGCCTCCTGATGTTCTAGTCGGGCTGCCAGTTCTTGCATCGGCCTGGCCGCTTGATCCTGGTCTCCGGCTGGATTCATTAGGTCAGTGCTTACTGTCACAACTGAGGGCCTGAGCTGACGGGAGGCAGCCTCAGTTGTAGGGGCTGAGATGTACCGGAACCTGGGAGGTTGTATCAGACCCCTGGACATGTAAGTAACATGAATAATAACTGCCCGAAGGCGTGACCACGACAACTTGGATAAAAGTCAATGATGTTTATTATGACAACTCCGCAACACAGCAGCAGTAAAAGAAAACGTAAAAGTCAGCAAAGAATAAATACAGTTCCTGGGTACTACAGGATGGCAGGAGCCACAGGGCACTGGTAGTGTGAGATAGTTCTTATGATCTTCTAGATGGAAAGTCCTTACCAGACCCGACTGTAGCAATGGAGATAACCCAGGATTGTGCCAGCTGGTGTTCCAGGAAAAGCTGGGTTGCTGAAGATAAAACAGCTGCTGTGGATACTGGCTGGAACCAGACTGTTGTTAGCACGGAGTGGATACTGGCTGGAACCAGTTAAATAATAAATGAACTTGGGAGCGATGAAATATGAACTGAAATGTAGAACTTGAGAGCGGAGAAATAATAATACCGGTGGAGAGTGGTAAAGTGTAGAAAGGACACCGGCCCTTTAAGGGAAGCTGTACTCTGCTGGAAGCTGAGCTGGAAGCAGGTAAAGTTGTAGCTGGAAACAGATGAATCCACAATGGATTGGAGAGTCAGGCTACACCGCAGGTGGAATGCTGGTGCGGGTCTCTATGGTGGAAGTCTTGAGACAGGAGCTGGAACCTGGAAGACAATCACAGGAGAGAGACAAACAGGAACTAGGTTTGACAACCAAAGCACTGACGCCTTCCTTGCTCAGGCACAGTGTATTTATACCTGCAGCAAGGAAGGGATTGGCTAGGCAATTATGCAGATTATCAATACTGAGAACAGATTGGTGGAAATGATCAGCTGACAGAATCCAAGATGGCTGCGCCCATGCAGACACTTGGAGGGAAGTTTGGTTTGTAATCCATGTGGTAATGAAAACAGTAATGGCGGCGCCGGCCACCGGAGACAGGAGGCGCCAGGCTGACAGATGCACATCCAACCACGCGGACACAGCGGAGGCCGCGGCTGACGTAATCGCCACTCAGACACTCTGCATGCAGAAGTTCAGGGACGGCGGCGGAGGCCGCGGGAGACGCCATGCCAGGTGTAATATGGCATTTACTGTGACAGCGTCCCAGAGTGACAGGAGAGGATACAGGAATGTACACATCAGGATAACAGATGGGATCCGGTCCTGGAGCGCTGAGCCAGCCTTAGGAGGCATCTGATGGGTAAGAAATGGCGTCCAGATACCCGGATCGTGACAGGATGAAGGCGATTATCAGACACCCCCATCTGAGAGAGCACTGCCCCAATACCTATCTCAGAGGCATCCACTTCTACCACAAAAGGACGCTCTGGATCTGGGTGTCGCAGCACCTTGGCCGAGACAAATGCCCTTTTGAGACGGGCAAAGGCCGCTTTGGCCTCACAAGACCAGTGAGCAACATCCGCCCCTTTCTTAGTGAGTGCCACCAAGGGGGCCACTATAGACGAAAATCCAGTGATAAACCGTCTATAAAAATTCGCAAAGCCCAGAAAACGCTGAAGCGCCTTCAAACTAGTGGGCTGCACCCAATCCAGGACTGCCTGTACCTTAGAACCCTCCATTTGGAAACCTTCTGAGGAGATAATATACCCTAGAAATGCGATTTGCTGGACTTCAAACTCGCACTTCTCCAGCTTCGCCCCAAGCTGGTGGTCTCTGAGTTTCTGGAGGACTAAGCGTACATGCTTCCGATGTTCCTCCAGGGAATGAGAGAAGATTAGAATGTCATCTAGATAAACAACTAAGAATCTATCCAAATATTCCCTGAGCACATCGTTCATGAATTCCTGGAAGACTGCCGGGGCATTAGAGAGCCTAAAAGGCATCACCAAATATTCATAATGCCCTGAGTGGGTATTAAAGGCAGTCTTCCATGCATCCCCCTCTCTTATTCGGATTAGATTGTAAGCACCGCGTAGGTCAATCTTAGAAAAAATGGTGGCAGTACGAAGCTGGTCAAACAAAACCGAAATGAGAGGCAGTGGGTATGAGTTTTTAATCGTGATACGGTTCAATTCCCTGAAGTCGATGCAGGGTCGCAACAAACCGTCCTTTTTACCCACAAAAAAGAACCCCGACCCAACTGGGGACTGTGAGGGTCTGATAAATCCCTTAGCCAAGTTCTCCTGAATGTACTCTGCCATAGCCTGAGCCTCAGGACGTGACAGGGAGTACAACCTGCTCTTGGGAAGCTTAGCATCCGGCAACAAATCAATGGCACAGTCATAGGGGCGATGGGGAGGTAGTACCTCCGCAACTTTTTTGGAGAACACATCCGCAAAATCTGCATAACATCCTGGCAATCCTGGCAAACTTAGCTGCGAGAGTCTGACTGGAAGGCTCAAGCAACTCCTGAAACAATCACTACCCCAACTAAGAATCTCCCCAGAGACCCAGTCAAATTGAGGGTTATGGGCCCTTAACCAGGGTAACCCCAAAACCAATGGGGCAAAAGAACAGACAGTCACATAAAAAGACAATTTTTCAGAGTGTGTGGCTCCAATAAACAAAGGAATTTGGCTGGTGCAGGAGGTAATTTTACCCTGGGACAATGGTTCCCCGTTTAACCCACAGATCTCAATCTCTGATGCCAAAGGTACTGAGGGAACAGAGTGTTCCAGGGCGAATTGACGGTCCATGAAAACCCCATCGGCCCCACTGTCAACAAAGGCCTCAGTCTTGACAGTTTGACCGAGGATCTCCAAAGTTACCGGAATGAGAAAAGTCTTTTTAGGAAATTCTGACTTCTGGCCTGACAGGATATTTCCCATCACCTTCAGGCCCTGAAGTTTTCCAGTTTTTCTGGGCATGATACTACAACATGACCTTTATTCCCACAGTACAAACACAAACCCTGCTGTCTCCTCCGCGTCTTCTCACGCGAGGAGAGGCGGGTAGCCCCAATCTGCATAGGCTCCTCGGAATATTCCTCAGAGTCTGAGGTTCCCTTGGGAAAAAAGGAAACTGCGGTCTCCCTTTCAAGCCTACGCTCTCTCAGCCGTCTATCCACCCGGATGGATAACTGCATGAGCTGATCTAAGCTATCAGGCGAGGGATATTGTACCAGTTGGTCCTTTATCTGGTCAGAAAGGCCCCTTCGGTACTGGTTTCTCAGGGCTGGGTCATTCCACTGGGTATCATGAGCCAACCTCCGAAACTCCGTACTATAAACCTCAGCTGGCCGTCGCCCTTGTTTAAGAACCGTAATCTGAGCCTCGGCTGAAGCCATCTTGTCAGGGTCATCATACAAAATGCCCAGTGCCGTAAAAAGAGCATCAACACTTTTAAGCGACGGACAGTCAGGCTGCAACCCATATGCCCAGACCTGTGGGTCTCCTTGTAGCAAGGAAATCACCATGCCCACCCGCTGAATTTCCGACCCAGAAGACTGGGGCCTAAGCCTGAAATATAGCTTACAGCTCTCCTTGAAACAAAATAACTGCGAGCGATCTCCAGAAAAACGATCCGGGAGATTTACTTTCGGCTCCTTAACCCCTGAACTTGCCGCTGCTGCTGCGGGAGCTTCGCTAGCGGCCTGCGGGGTGTTCATTTTAATGGACATCTCATTAAATTGTAGAGTCAGGACCTGCACCTGATCGACCACCTGTTGCAAAGTATTTTGAGGGGTATGCTCCATATTCCCACAAAATTTCAACAGGAGTAGGGCTGCTGAATATGTTAAGCACACCAGTGCTAACAGGAGTATACCGGTGTATGAACAGAGAGGGAAGCGAAGCAAACGAACTCACAGACAGTATAACATAACATACACAGGAGGTGATGGAATAACTAATAAACACAAAGTGAACGGAGAAGCCCAAAGGCTCAGGAATTGGGTGTCTCCCTAGTGTCAGGAATGCTCAGATGGAATAGAGCGGACAATGAAGCGATGTGTAGTGATTTAACATGTGGAGCACCTGAAATGATGTTGCTAAGAGCAACAGAGAAAACCCCAAAGGGTTACCAACGGGTGTGGGAATAAACTCCTTGGTCAGAGATAGAAATATAGACACAAGGAGAGTATCCACAATCCTAACCCCCACTTGCAGGGCACAGGTTCAGCCTACTGCCACTAAACTGACACCTGGACGCCCTGCACAGTGAGGGAGGATTAAGCAAGCAGGTCTGAGAGTACAGCCGCAAACCTGCTGGGTTCACAGAATAGCAAAAGAACCCCAGCAGGTCAAACAACTGACTCCAGTCTTACTGCTAGGTCCGGATTGGCAGAATGAAGTACCGAATCCCAAGGCCTATTCGCAGTAAGCAACAAGTAAATACAAAGTCACACAGTACTAGCTAACTCTCTGGAACTGACTAACAAACAAAGATTCAGCAGCATTTGCCTAGCCTGAGAGGATGGTTTATATAGCAGGTGCTGTCCACGCCCCACTCAGACCTCACAGACTGTGAGCACAAAACCAGCGCCGGATTCCCTGCCGTGCACAGAGCCTGTAACCACTACACAGTAAAAACCCGGACCGGAGTATCAGCTGCGCTCAGGTTACTTCGCTAACACTTGCCTCCCGGTTGCCATGGCGACGTGGCAGCACAGAGCAGGAGATCCTAACACACGTACACTGATTGGAACACCCACGGAGTCACTAGGGCATCCACCGCCACGGCTTGCAGGCCCCTTGACCTGGAACAATACCGCCAAAGCTTCTTGTTGAAACGAGAGGCCATCATGTCTATTTTAGGTACCTCCCAAAGATCTGTTACCTCCGTGAACACCTCTGGATGGAGTCCCCACTCTCCTGGATGGAGACCGTGTCTGCAGAGGAAGTCCGCTTCCCAGTTGTCTACTCCTGGAATGAAGATTGCTGATAGCGCCAAAGCGTGTTTTTCTGCCAGAGGATGATTCTTGTTACCTATGACATTGCAGCTCTGCTCTTCGTTCCACCCTGTCAGTTAATGTAAGCCACTGTCGTTACATTGTCCAACTGCACTTGAATTGCTCGATCTCGCAGAAGATGGTCCGCTTGGAGAAGACCGTTCTAGACGGCTCTAAAGGCCCATACACACGAGGCGTGGCCACGGCGGTGAAGGAGTAGGCAGCAGATCCCGGGAGCTCCCCGATCACATAACTCCTGAACCCATCCTGTGCCCCTCCGGAGTGTCTACCTCCCAGTGCTGGTCCCCCCTCACCTCCGGGCAGCGGCGGGCACCCTCGTCCGCGGTCTCCGTGTGCTGGCTGACCGCGGCGGACGACTTCCGGTATTGCGGCCTGTGCCTCCTCCGGATCCCCGGCCTCGAGTTTGGCGCTCCCGGCCGCGCGACTCCCGGGGCCTCATTGGCGGGCGGCGCTATCTGACTGCAGGAGGCACCTTGGAGGACACAGATATCCCTCCTACGTCTGGCTGGCTGAGGCCCATGATTTGCTGGCTGGACAACGAAGACAGGTACTCCAGGGGAAGGGGAGAAGTGGAGAAGTGCCTGTGAACCCGGGGGCCATTTTGGGTGCAGCTCCACACATAGCCTCACTGCACAGCTCTGCCATTCTACCCTGCAGGGGCTGCCTATAGCTTGGAACTGACTGTACTGTTGTGCTGCTCTACTATCTCACAGTGTATTACATACCAACATCCTACCTTTGCCTCCTGGAATTTGCTGCAAGATATTCTCTCCTCAATATTACCTTTATTTTTACTTTTACACAATGCCTGTGCTTTCCTATCCATTGATATATTGACCTAAAGATCGGGCACGGCTGCTTTACCGGTACTGAATACATACAACCTCGCTGTTGCCGCCTTCTGATTGCACTTCTATATTGAGACCTTATCCGGGGGTTTGTGTGACTGCTTCTTGTTCAACATGGTTAGAGACAGCCAGCGTACGGCCGCGGCCAAACTGGAGAGATTTGTTAGGCAACCCAACCCCAGGGTGTCGTTGGCTCCTCCTCAGGGAGCCTCTCCAACACACTCATGCTCCCCCTCTGCGTCTACTACCAACTCCCCAACGGCATCAGAGGCGCCGTCTATTCAGCAGGTGCTGGAGGCTATAGCGGGCAGTGAACAGCGTCTTTCTGATAAGATGGAGAAGGTGCAGTGTGATCTTTCCTTACTCCGACAAGATGTTCAGCGTATCCGTGAGAGAGTGGGTGAGGCGGAGACACGCGTCTCCAACTTGGAAGATATGTATGGCCCCCTCAAGCAATCCATGTCAATGGTGACCCAGCAGGTTTCCTCCCTCCAAACCAGGCTTCTAGACATGGAGGGTCGGCTGCGTGGAAACAATGTAAGATTTGTGGGCCTGCCTGAGAGAGAGGAGGGCTCGCAACTGGAGGACTTTCTCGAATCTTGGCTTAAAGAGATGTATGGCGCTGAATCCTTTACGGCCCAATTCACGGTGGAGCGTGCACATAGGATACCATCTCGGCCGCTACCTCCTGGTGCCCCTCCTCGCACCTTCATAGCCAAATTCCTGCATTATAAGGATCGTGACTCGGTTCTCCGCCTGGGTCGTACAAAGGGCCCGTTGGTCCGTAATGGAGTCATGGTGTCGGCCTTCCCGGACTTTGCCGCAGACGTCCAGAAGGACCAAGCCCAGTTTATGCCTATTAAACGACGTCTCCGAGACCTCAACCTCTCATACTCCATGTTGTTTCCCTCTCGGCTCCGGGTTGTGGCGGATGGGGAGACCAAGTTCTTTAATTCTCCTAGAGAGGCGGCCCAACGGCTGGACAGATTTGCGCCGGGTGCTCGTCAGCTGGCTCCGGACTGACTCCCTGCGTTGAAGATGCTGGGATCTTGACTACCGGAGGAGGCGACCATAGTTCAGGGAGCCCCCCCTTTGCTTTGGTGGCTCAAGACTTTTCACGTTCAAGTGGTACTGGTTAAAGAGGTTTAGCTGAGAATCTAGGCCTTCTTAGCATTTGGTAGTTGGGGTTGGTTGTTTGGGATATAAGTATGCCGGTGTTCGGGGTGGTGTACGGGGAGGGGAAGGATGGTTGGGGAGCTGCCAGTTGCGGCTCCTCTTGCTGTTTTCTGTTTTCTTTCTTTAGTTTGTTATTTTTCATATCTATGTATTTTCTGAAACAAGGATGTTTAATATATCGGATGATATGGCTTACAACGCAGGGCTTGTATATGATATATGTTGCTGTTGCTAATAGTGCTGATTCTCAGATATATTTGGAGAGATGTCTATCCGTGTGGCACATAGAGTTTACCTGGGGTCATGATTAATCTGAAATTTCTGGCATGGAATGTCCGTGGTTTGAATAATAAAATCAAACGCTCTTTAGTTTTAAATATGATTAGGAAATATGACCCGGATATTGCATGCCTCAGCGAGACCCACTTAGAGGGAAATAGGTTGTTATCTCTACGACGGGCTTGGGTGGGATGGGCTTACCATGCCTCTCATTCCTCCTTTTCCAGGGGTGTGTCTGTCCTGATTAAAAAATCGGTGCAATTTGAGTTAATATCGATCAAAACTGACCCGTATGGAAGATTTGTATTCCTGGAATGCAAACTGAGTTCCCAGCCCTATTACATTTTAGCGGTGTATGTCCCCCCTCCTTTTTCATATGCTGTGTTGCAGCAAGCTGCCTCTTTTATAGCTTCCTCTCCTGCCACCCCGGTGATATGTCTGGGTGATTTTAATAACATACTAGATTTGTCTTTGGATAGATGGCATTCTCCGAATACTGCGGTGGTGGGTAGTGGTTCTACCAAGTTTGCTGATTTTTTGGATAGCTTGCAGTGGGTAGATGTGTGGAGGCTTCGTCACCCTACGGCCCGTCAGTTCTCCTGTTTCTCCAGCACATATGGCTCCTTTTCTAGAATCGACCTGATACTAGTGTCTCCCGCCCTCGTCCCTGTGGTCACTGTCGTCCACTATGAGGCCCGGGGGGTCTCTGATCACTCCCCTTTGTTGATGACTCTTGCTGTGGAAAGTCAGAGGGGACACTCTTATTGGAAGCTGCACCCTTCTTGGCTGACTCAGCTGGGTGACTGCAGTGACCTGGAGACTCAGTGGGGGGGTTACTTTAACGACAATACAGGATCTGCCCCGGGGACGATGGTTTGTGATTCATTTAAGGCGTTTTTGAGGGGTTCATATATTGGACGCATAGCAGCTCATAAACTATCCTGTAGGGAGAGGGAAAAGGCCCTTGAGAGTGACGCCAGAGATCTGGAATCCCAATATTTGATGGTACCCCCACGATGAAAACACGCTGGCTGGTGGCTCAATCGGCTTGGCTGGCCCATCTATCTGATAAAAACTCACGTTCTCTCCTCTTTAGGGCTACTAATATTTATATGCAGGCTGATAGGACAGGTAGCCACCTGGCCCGTCTGATACATCATGATCGCCCTGGGACTACGATCACCCAAATGTCCGACAGTGATGGCTCCCTTGTTAACACCACACCGGACATTGCGCAGTTATTCCGATCTTATTACACTGCAGTTTATAGCTCACAGTTGACATGCTCTACACTGGATCTCTCATATTATCTGGGGGGTATTCCACTGCCCGCACTCTCCTCTGAGGCCCGTGAGGAACTGGAGGCGCCTTTGACGCTCGCGGAGGTGACTGCGGCTATTGGTATGTCCCCTAATGGCAGGGCTCCGGGGTGTGACGGAATTCTCTCCGAAGTATACAAAACTCATATTGATTTTTTCGGGCCCAGGCTCCATGCCTTATACTTAGATATTTTTGCCAATAATGAACTTCCCCCTTCTATGTCAGAGGCAGTTATAATAGTGATTCCAAAGCCCGGTAAAGACCCTAGGTCTCCAGACTCCTATAGGCCGATATCTCTAATTTCCACCGATGCTAAGATCCTGGCAAAGATATTGGCAGTACGGCTTAACACAGTGATCACCTCCCTCATTCACCCGGATCAGACTGGCTTCATGCCAGGGAAGTCCACGTCTATTAACCTACGTAGATTGTATACCATTTTACAAATCCCACATGACTTCCCTTCTGACTCCGCTGTGGTCTCGCTGGACGCGGCCAAAGCCTTTGACAGTATTGAATGGGCTTATTTATGGGAGGTGATGGCTTGTATGGGCTTTGGGCCCAACTTTATCAGATGGACTAAATTACTGTATCAACATCCGAGTGCCAGGATCTTGGTGAATGGATATGTATCCCCCTCCTTTCAATTGTCCCGTGGTACTAGGCAGGGCTGCCCCCTATCCCCCACACTGTTTGCCTTGGCCATCGAGCCCTTGGCCTGTCTGGTAAGATCGCACCCAGATATTGTGGGAATCTGTACGGGCCCACGTGAGGATAGGATAGCTCTCTATGCCGACGACATGTTGTTTTTTTTGCAAGATTACACCAAGTCAATGCCCATTCTGTTGCGTGTGATAGAGAGCTTTGGTGCTCACTCGGGTCTTCAAATCAACTGGTCTAAATCATACATTATGCCAGTCATAGGCCCCCCTCCTACTGTTTCCAAAATCTCCCTGCCATTGTGTTGGACAACACAATTTAAATACCTCGGAATTCAAATAAATAACGACCCTTCTGATTTTATCCCTTTGAACCTTGACTTGATCATGCAGCAGGTCGCGTGCAAATCCAAAACTTGGTGTAGGCTTCCACTGACGGTGTCTGGCAGGGTTAATCTCATTAAAATGATCATACTGCCCAAACTTTTATATATTATTCTCCAGTCCCCCGTATATATCTATCCATTATTCTTTAGGAAATTGAATAGTGTTTTATCCTCACTGATTTGGGCTAACAAACGACCTAGGATACAGTTAAATACTCTCACCAGGCAACGCTCTGATGGCGGCCTGGCTCTATCTAACTTTCAGATGTATTATTACGCTGCTCAGCTGACTCATATTAGTGTATGGGCGCAGGATTCTGGCATTGACTCTTTACATTGTGAGTTCATTCGATGCTACTTTCCTCACCTCTCTCCTATGCAGGTGCTGCTGAGTGGGAGCATAGCTCGGTTTCTTCCCCCTATTATTTTCCAGGCTTTAAAGATATGGCGGGCCCTGAGGGACCTCTTGGGGTACGACGGCCTGGACCCAGATACCCCCCTTTGGTACTCTGACTGGCTTCCTGAATTGCATACGATTGAGGGACGGGAAGTTTGGGCCCCTAGATCTGTGGTTTCTATTTCCCAACTTTATCTAGATAGTGTACTCAAATCCTTTCAGCAACTGAAAGATGAGTTTGATTTACCCAACTCCTACTTTTTCAGATACCTTCAACTTCGTCATGCCCTCCAGTCCCAATTTGCTGTGTCCCCCCCACGAATCCTCCCATTTCCCATCAAGACCTTTGTGACTTCATTGGGTCGAGTTAAGATGGTCTCCCTTGCGTATGGGTATCTTCTTACTAAACTCCATACGGACCCTTTGACACGTCTCCGTGGAAAGTGGGAGGAGGATATGGGTCTAATAACTGTGGAGGACTGGGCCCTTGCTCTGGAATATCCTGCTACAGTCACCAAGTCTCTCAGGTATCAACAAATTCAATTCTTCTTTCTACATAGAACATATATGACTCCAGTTAGACTGGCCACTTTTGGGACTGGCGGGTCTAGCCTCTGCCCTAAGTGCGAGGTGGATGTGGGAACATTTTGGCATCTAGTGTGGGACTGCCCGAGGCTGCGGGTGTTCTGGTCGGGGGTCAGGTCGATTCTGGAGAGTACAGGAGTGACTGGCGGCTTGCTTACCCCACAATTTTGTATTTTGGGGATGGGATGCTCTGCTTCTGTGTCTGATCCGGCGGGTCTATATGCTCACAATGTATGTGCCTTGGCTAAGGTATGCATTGCAAGGCTCTGGATGGCCCCTGGTGGCCCTTTAGTTTCTGCGTTCAAGACTCTAGATAATGATACAATATCCAAGGAACGATATATATATATGAAACAAAACGCATCAGCCAAATTTGAAAGAGTCTGGTCTCCATGGCTGGAATCTCCCCACTCTCACCTGGTCCCTCAGTCATAGTGGGCACTGGAGTGCTATCGTGTCACTGAATTAATGTTTAATGATGTACAGTATGCTCAGTTTTTTTTGGCTGCTGAGCTCTGCGTGCTCGCCTAATTACATGGACGGCTGAAGAGGTCCTGAGTTAGGTGATTCCTCCTTATTATGCTTCTCTCTATGTTTTTCTTTCTTTCCCTTTTCTTTTCTTGTACTCTTTTTCTGGGTTAGTTTACCGGTGAAAAACAAAAAGGTTAATGGGGATTTATATATTGGTTGCGGATCTTGCAAGTCCAAATACTATGAACAATTGTATATCTTTGTTCATTTCATCAATGACACAGCTTGCTACTCCACTGATGTAAACTCTGTCTCATAGATGAAACTGTGATTTGTTTGATATATGTGATATGCCGTTGATATGCAATTTCTGTAACTTTATCTCCATTCTCTTGAATAAAAATTACTTTATTAAAAAAAAAAAGGCCCATACACACTTGTTGATAAAATGAGCAATGTCGCTCATTTTCCCCCTCACTGAGTGACGTCGCTCATTTTGTTGGCAAGTGTGTATGTCACCAGTGACGACTGATGCACGGCACCGCGGGTCGGTAATGATCGTCGCTGTCGCCAGTGCATGCATGCAGGATCTGGACTGTCATCCATGACCTGCATGTAGGGCTGGTGGAGGCGTGACATCACTGAGCGATATGAGCGGTCATATCGTTCAGTGTGTACAGTCGGCCGCCGACCGGCCGGCCCGGGAAGGGAAACATTTGACGACATCGCTCACAGAGCGACATCATCTAATGTGTATTGACCTTTAGTTCCCGAATGTTAATTGGTAGGCTGGATTCCAGGCTTGACCACCTTCCTTGGAAGATTTCCCCCTGAGTGACTGCGCCCCAGCCCCGGAGACTTGCATCAATGGTTAGAAGGATCCAGTCCTGAATCCCGAACCTGCAACCCTCCAGAAGGTGAGGTAGTTGTAGCCACCAGAGGAGTGAAATCCTGGCTTTTGGCGACAGACGTATTCCCTGGTGCATGTGTAGATGAGATCCTGACCACTTGTCCAGCAGATCCAGCTGGAAGGGCCGAGCATGAAACATTCTGTACTGTAGAGCCTCGTAAGAGGCCACCATCTTCCCCAGAAGGCGAATGCACTGATGAACCGAAACCCGGGCTGGCTTCAGGACATCCCGGATCATTGTTTGTATCACCAACGCTTTCTCCTCCGGAAGAAACACCCTCTGCACTTCTGTGTCGAGGATCATTCCCAGAAAAGACAACCTCCTGGTCGGCTCCAAATATGATTTTGGAAAATTCAGGTTCCAACCGTGTTCCCTGAGCAGATGAGTCGTTAGAACAATGGACTGCAACAACCTCTCCCTCGATGATGCCTTTATCAGCAGATCATCCAGATATGGGATTATGTTCATCCCCTGTTTGCGGAGGAGAACCATCATCTCTGCCATCACCTCGGTGAACACCCTCGGTGCTGTGGAGAGGCCGAATGGTAGTGCCTGGAATTGATATTGACTGTCTGACAGTGCAAATCTGAGATAAGCCTGGTGAGGCAGCCAAATCGGAATGTGGAGGTAGGCATCCTTGATATCCAGGGATACCAGAAACTCTCCCTCCTCCAGACATGAAATCACTGCTCTGAGAGACTTTATTTTGCATTTGAAATTGGTCTGACCGAACATCCGGTTCCGGTACCACGAAAAGGTTTGAATAATAACACTTGTTTTGCATATGAGGTGGAACTGGGACAAAGACCTGTGATTTCTCCAATTTTAGGATGCCTTCTGATAGGATAGCCCTGTCTGTCAGCAAAGCTGGCAAGCCTGATTTGAAGAATCGGTGAGGCGGGAGTCTTGAAACTCCAGTCTGTACCCCTGGGACACAATATCCTGTACCAGGGATCCAGGCCAGATGACACCCAGACGTGGCTGAAACGTCTGAGTCTCGCACCCACCAGCCCGTCCTCCAGGCCGTCATGCTGAGGATCTTGAGGAACCAGAAGCAGGTCTCTGGTCCTGGGAGCCTGCGGGTGCAGGCTTTTTTGGATTTTGCCCGACCACCTCTAAAGAAAGTGGTAGAAGGCTTGGGCTTTTTTGTCTCAGCGGTCCAAAAGGACTGCTGCACAGCTGAAGAAAACAGTTTATTAGTAGAAGGAGCAGCAGAGGGAAGGAAAGGTGACTTACCCGCGGTTGTCGTGGAAATCCACGTATCCAACACTTCCCCAAATAGAGCCTGATCTGTGTAGGGTAGGTTCTCCACACTTCTCCTGGATTCCGCGTCTGCAGACCATTGGCGTAGCCAGAGTCCCCTGCGAGCTGATACCGACATGGAGGATATCCGTGCAGTCAGCATACCCAGGTCTTTCATGGATTCCACCATGAACCCTGCAGAATCCTGTATGTTACGTAAAAACAATTCAATGTCACTTCTATCCATTGCATCCAAAACCTCTAGCAATGTGCCCGACCACCTTACTATGGCTTTAGAAATCCATGAATAGGCAATAGTGGGCCTTAAGGCCACTCTTGAAGCAGTGTATATGGATTTGAGCATAGTGTAAATCTGACGATCAGCTGGTTCTTTCAACGCAGTAGAACCAGGGACAGGTAAAACCACCTTTTTAGACAGTCTGGAGACAGATTGTCACAACTGAGGGCCTGAGCTGACGGAAGGCAGCCTCAGTTGTAGGGGCTGAGATGTACCGGAACCTGGGAGGTTGTATCAGACCCCTGGACATGTAAGTAACATGAAGAGAAACCGCCCGAAGGCGTGACCACGACAACTTGAGTAAAAGTCAATGATATTTATTTATGACAAACTCCATGCATCACAGTAGCAGTAAAAAGAAACATAAAAATCAGCAGAGAAATAATAATACAGTTCCTGGGTACTACAGGGTGGCAGGGGCCACAGAGCTCTGGTGGTATGAGACAGTTCTTATTATCTGCAAGTTGGAAAGTCCTTACCAGGCTCAACTGTAGCAATGAGGAAAGCCCAGGGTCGTACCAGCTGGTGTTCCAGGGAAAGCTGGACTGCTGTAGATAAAATGCTGCTGTGGGTACTGGTTAGAACCAGACAGGTGTTGGCACGGAGTGGATACTGGCTGGAACCAGTTAAATAATAAATAAAGCTTGAGAGCGATGCAATATAGATGAAATGTAGAATTTGAGAGCGGAGAAATAATAATACCGGTGGAGAGTGGTAAACTGCAGAAAGGACACCGGCCCTTTAAGAGAAGCTGTACACTGCTGGAAGCTGAGCTGGAAGCAGGTGATGTTGTAGCTGGAAACAGGTGAGTCCAGAATGGATCGGAGAGTCAGGCTACACCGCAGATGGAATGCTGGTGCGGGTCTCTATAGCAGAAGTCTGGAGACAGGAGCTGGAACCTGGAAGACAATCACAGGAGAGAGACAAACTGGAACTAGGTTTGACAACCAAAGCACTGACGACGGATTGGTAGGAAAGATCAGCTGACAGAATCCAAGATGGCTGCGCCCATGCAGACACTTGGAGGGAAGTTTGGATTGTAATCCATGTGGTCTGGAAAACAGTAATGGCGGCGCCGGCCACCGGAGACAGGAGACGCCAGGCTGACAGATGCACATCCGACCACGCGGACACAGCGGAGGCCGCGGCTGACGTAATCGCCACTCTGAATGCAGAAGCTCAGGGACGGCGGCGGAGGCCGCGGGAGACGCCATGCCAGATGTATAAGGCGTTACTGTGACTGCGTCCAGAGAGACAGGAGAGGATGCGGGAATGTGCACATCAGGATAACAGATGGGATCCGGTCCTGGAGCGCTGAGCCAGCCTTAGGAGGCATCTGATAGGTAAGAAATGGCGTCCAGATACCCGGATCATGACACAGATGCGTCAACAATTAGTGGGTTTTCCCATTCTTTCCTATCTTCCTCAGGGAAGGGAAAAGCAGCCAGAACTCTTTTTGGGATCTGGAATTCTTTCAAATATAGCGTTTCATTCTTTAGACGTGGGAAAGGTTAGCGGGGCTTTCTTATTATCAGTGAAGTAAGCCTCCTCAACCTGCTCATGTGTAGTGTCATTAATGTTTAACACATTTCTAATGGCCTCAATCATGAGCTGCACCCCTTTTGCAGGGGATGCCGCCCCCCTCAGCACGTCCCCATCATTGTCTGTAATATCAGAATTGGTATCCGTGTCATCTTGCATAATTTGGGCAAGTGCACGTTTCTGTGGGAACATGCTAGGGGATTTTGCAGGAATAGGGACAGAGCCTGACCAAACTGCCACAGACTTCTTCAACACCTGAGTTTTAGTCTCAGTACTAGCTACCCTAGTAGAGATCTGAGAGATCATTCTTTTGATAGAAGTTAACCACTCAGGTTCAACAATAGGGATCTGAGACAAAGCATTACAATCCTGTGTACATGGAATGGATCCCTCCTGAGAGGAAACACCTTCTGCAGCATATGACATAGAGTCCTTAGACATGGCTATGTGAGATAGTAAACACACACACACACACGGAAATGTCAGACACAGTTTCCCCCCAAGTATGCCACAGAGAGACACAAGAGATTGGGGCCAACCCACACACAGCGCTTTTCAAGGTAGAACTAATGAAACTACCAGCGCTGTCTGTGTACCTTAATAAACCACACAGACTTTACACAGCCTCCCCCTCCCTTCCTCAACCCCCTGGTATTGTACAAGATAGCTGGAGTTGACTTGGAGGGACAGCTCTCCCTGTCAGCGCTTCTGCAGGCAGAAAAATGGCGCTGAACGCTGCTGGGTCCGCTCTGAGGAGAAGCTTCGCCCCCTTTCATGGCACTGCTTCCTGCTCTCCTCTAGATTATACTGGCCTGAGGAATTGTGCTGGCAGTGATCCTGGGACTCTGACAGGCTTGCTGGACAGTGCAGGGTGTAGGCGCTGGCTCAGGGTGCCCCTCACAGCACCGCACCATGTACCGCTGAACCCCGGAGCGCAGGTAGTACTGCGCTCCCTATCTTGTTGCCGCCATCTTCACACCGGCTTCCCGCTTGCCAATGGGGCCAGTGACGAACTCACCACTGAAGTCTTCTGGCTCTGTAAGGGGGTGGCGGCATGGGGGCTGCTGGGGTGAGCGATCCCATGTGGCGGCGAACGTTCAATCCCATCAGGAGCTCAATGTCCTGTCAGCGGATATAGTGGCTCAGAACCCTCAGGGTGGACACTACTCCCCCCCCTTAGTCCCTCGAAGCAGGGAGGCTGTTGCCAGCAGCCTCCCTGTGCCTAAACTCTAAAAAAAAAACTAACTAAAAGAACTCCTATGGAGCTCCCCTAGCTGTGACCGGCTCCTCCGGGCACATTTTCTAAACTGAGTCTGGTAGAAGGGGCATAGAGGGAGCAGCCAGCCCACACTCTCAAACTCTTAAAGTGCCAATGGCTCCTAGTGGACCCGTCTATACCCCATGGTACTAATGTGGACCCCAGCATCCTCTAGGACGTAAGAGAAATAGGATTTTAATCACCTACTGGGAAATCCTTTTCTCATAGTCTGAAAGGGATACTGGGAATCCATTTAGTACCATGGGGTATAGAAGGGTCCACTTGGAGCCATGGGCACTATAGAAGTTTGATAACGCGTGCTGGCTCCTCCCTCTATGCCCCTCCTACCATACTCAGTCTAGGAAACTGTGCCTGAGGAGATGGACATACTTTGAGAGAATTAAATAGATAAGGAAAGTGGTGAGATTTCGAACCAGCACAACCAGAGGAAAGCCATGCTAACCAAACATGAAACAGGGACAGCAACAGCTGAACCAAACAACAGTACATAAACAAGTAACCATGCAGGAAGAACGAAGCACTGGGCGGGAGCCCAGTATCCCCTATGGACTACGAGAAAAGGATTTACTGGTAGGTAATTAAAATCCTATTTTCTCTCACGTCCTAGGGGATACTGGGAATCCATTTAGTACCGTGTGGAAGTACCAAAGCTCCCAAACCGGGTAGGAGAGTGCTGAGGTTCCTGCAGAACAGACTGACCAAGCTGAAGATCTTCAGAGGCCAATGTATCAAACTTGTAAAACTTGGCAAACGTGTTAGAACCCGACCATGTAGCTGCTCGGCAGAGCTGTAATGCCGAGACATCCTGGGCAGCCACCCAAGAGGAACCCACCGACCTAGTATAGTGGGCCTGTACAGATTTTGGAATTGGCAAACCTGCCATGGAATAAGCATCCTGGGTAGTGAGCCTGATCCAGCGTGCAATTGACTGCTTTGAAGCAGGACACCCAATCTTATTGGCATCGTAAAGAACGAATATCGATTCTGATTTCCTGTGATGAGCAGTTCCCTTTACATATAACTTCAAAGCCCATACAACGTCCAAAGACTTTAAAGGAGCAGAGGCATCAGTAACAACCGGAACCACAGTTGACTGGTTGATGTGAAATGCCGACACCACCTTAGGAAGGAATTACTGACGAGTCCTGAGTTCAGCTCTGTCCTCATAGAAAATCAAGTAGGGGCTCTTGTGAGACAACGCCCCCAGCTCCGACACACGCATTGCCGAAGCCAAGGCCAACAGCGTGATGGTCTTCCACATAAGATACTTTACATCTACCTCCTGTAACGGTTCAAATCAGTACAATTGGAGGAATTGCAGAACCAAATTGAGATCCCAAGGCACCGTGGGAGGCACAAAGGGAGGTTGGATATGAAGAACACCTTTCAAGAACGTCTGGACTTCAGGGAGAGAAGCCAATTGTTTCTGAAAGAAAATAGACAAGGCCGAAATCTGAACTTTTATGGAGGCCCACATCAACTCCCGACCGCAGAAAAAGCAGGAAACGTCCCAGATGAAATTCCACCATAGAATATTGTCTGCTCTCACACCAAGAAACATATTTCTTCCAAATACGATGGTAATGTTTAGACGTTACCCCCTTCCTGGCTTGGATCATAGTCAGGATGACCTTGTCAGGAATCCCTCTCCTGGCTAGAATCAGCCGTTCAGCTAATGTCATCAAACGTAGCCATGGTAAGTCTTGACAAACAAATGGGCTTTGTTGCAGAAGATCCTCTCGAAGAGGCAGAGGCCACAGATCTTTGATTAGCATCTCGAGAAGATCCGCATATCAGGCCCTTCACGGCCAGTCCGGAGCAATAAGTATTGCTTGAACTCTTTATCTTTTTATTCTTTTGAGAATTTTTGGGATCAGAGGAATGGGAGGAAACAAGTACACCAGCCAGTAGACCCACAGAGTTGTCAGGGCGTCTACTGCTACAGCTTGTGGGTCCCTCGACCTGGAACAATATCGCTTGAGCTTCTTGTTGAGTTGAGAGACCATCATGTCGATTTGTGGATAACCCCACAGACATGTCAGCCACTGGAACACCTACGGGTGGAGGCCCCATTCCACTTGGTGCAGGTCGTGTCTGCTGAGGAAATCTGCTTCCCAGTTGTCTACTCCCGGAATGAAGATCACCGACAACGCCATGGCGTGTTTTTCTGCCCAGTGGAGAATTCTTGACACCTCTGACATTGTGGCTCTGCTTTTCGTTCCTCCCTGTCGGTTTATGTACGTGACCACCGTCACATTGTCCGACTGAACTTGAATGGCCTGATTCTGAAGAAGGGATGAGGCCTGCAGAAGGGTGTTGTAGATTGCCCTGAGTTCCAGGATGTTTATTGGAAGGACAACTTCCTGACTTCAGAATCAGAATCAGCTTTATTGGCCAGGTGTACTCACGTACACTAGGAATTCTTTGTGGTACGATGCATCGCCAAGCAGCAACATGGAGGAAAAAACGTAGCATACATTACAAACATTACACATATGAGTTCATACATCACATATGCAACTGTACAGTAGACATATTATACATTTAAGACTAAACACAAAGGCTGCTTGGCAGAGCAGCACCGAGGCAGCCATCCGCGGCGCCAACTAGAACTCACACAATGCACATAATACAGAAGATTTAAGCATTACATCAAAAGATAAACCACACAGACAAAGACACAGAAAGAATGATTGGTGCATGATTGGTGTAGGCATTTTGAGTAATAACCTCCAGGGGTTGTGTATTCCACCATCACAAGGCACCAGGTGCGGCAGCCATCTTAGGCGCACTGCGTAGGATTACCCACGGTGGAATAGTCCACCCCTAGAAGAGAACACAAAATGGGGAGATTGCAGAGTCCTTAAGTTCAGAGTAGGGTTCCAATAAAAACATCAGGTCCACGCATTTTTCATCCCATCCACAAGCGCACCAGATAAGGCAGCCATGTTGGGCGCACTACACGGTTACACAGTGGGAGATGAGCCATACAGGGGCCAAATGCATGTATGGGAGAACTGACACGTGTGTAGGAGTATGCTATACCCTGCATGGAAAGATCCAAATGAAGCACACCCCGCCCACAGGGGAACCATCCGAGGCAGCCATGTGGGGCGCACTGCATAGGTTACTGCTGGCAGGGTGTGCAACCAATGGAGGTACACATTACGGGAATAGCACACAGTGGGGTGGAAGTACAGTGTAAGAAGAAAGAGAAGAGAAAGACACATTTGCAGGAAAAAACTGTACTAACATTATTTTGTGAAAAAGATAAATGTCCTGGTCTCATGAGAGCAGTGCGGGTGGGTGTGAGAATGTGGGGTGCACACTAATGTCCAATGGAACTGACCCAGCAAAGTCTGGTCCTGATGCGCACGTCCCTCAGTTCCCTGCTGAGCTTGAGGGGTAGTCCCGGGGGCAGTCATGATGTTCTTGGACACAGAAGTAGTAGGCATTGGTCCTGGTGTTCTCATGGCAGAGGTGAGGAGAGGCCACATAATGTTCCAGATTTCTTTCTTGATGCTGTTTAATGTTTGTTGAACTGTTTTTTTAACTGTTCATTTTCAAGACGCTTAGAGAAGGAACGCTTTGAGTATTGGAACGCACAGCTGACATGCACAGCTGTGCATGGTTGAAGTTACAGATATACTATGGGAAATTGACCCAACTACAGCTGAGGCAAATGTTCCACTAATCAAAGGTGTTACATTACACAGTGATTGACTAAACAAACACCAGCCCAGTGAGCCTTAATTAAATATGCGGCACTGACCAAGCTTTGAAACGCAGGTATTTTACATTACAAACAAAAGCAAAAATCACAAAACTGTCTAACAAATGATTTGAACATACATTTGGAATATGGATGTTTTGCATAGGTGCAGATAGCAATAGCCAGATTACATGGGGAGATATGAACATACATTTGGAATATGGATGTTTTGCATAGGTGCAGATAGCAATAGCCAGATTACATGGGGAGATATGAACATACCTGAGGATGAGGAGAAAAAGGAAGATGGTTAAGTTCAGTCCAACGCAGGAACTGTTTTTTTAACTGTTCATTTTCAAGACGCTTAGAGAAGGAACGCTTTGAGTATTGGAACGCACAGCTGACATGCACAGCTGTGCATGGTTGAAGTTACAGATATACTATGGGAAATTGACCCAACTACAGCTGAGGCAAATGTTCCACTAATCAAAGGTGTTACATTACACAGTGATTGACTAAACAAACACCAGCCCAGTGAGCCTTAATTAAATATGCGGCACTGACCAAGCTTTGAAACGCAGGTATTTTACATTACAAACAAAAGCAAAAATCACAAAACTGTCTAACAAATGATTTGAACATACATTTGGAATATGGATGTTTTGCATAGGTGCAGATAGCAATAGCCAGATTACATGGGGAGATATGAACATACATTTGGAATATGGATGTTTTGCATAGGTGCAGATAGCAATAGCCAGATTACATGGGGAGATATGAACATACATTTGGAATATGGATGTTTTGCATAGGTGCAGATAGCAATAGCCAGATTACATGGGGAGATATGAACATACCTGAGGATGAGGAGAAAAAGGAAGATGGTTAAGTTCAGTCCAACGCAGGAACTGTTTTTTTAACTGTTCATTTTCAAGACGCTTAGAGAAGGAACGCTTTGAGTATTGGAACGCACAGCTGACATGCACAGCTGTGCATGGTTGAAGTTACAGATATACTATGGGAAATTGACCCAACTACAGCTGAGGCAAATGTTCCACTAATCAAAGGTGTTACATTACACAGTGATTGACTAAACAAACACCAGCCCAGTGAGCCTTAATTAAATATGCGGCACTGACCAAGCTTTGAAACGCAGGTATTTTACATTACAAACAAAAGCAAAAATCACAAAACTGTCTAACAAATGATTTGAACATACATTTGGAATATGGATGTTTTGCATAGGTGCAGATAGCAATAGCCAGATTACATGGGGAGATATGAACATACATTTGGAATATGGATGTTTTGCATAGGTGCAGATAGCAATAGCCAGATTACATGGGGAGATATGAACATACATTTGGAATATGGATGTTTTGCATAGGTGCAGATAGCAATAGCCAGATTACATGGGGAGATATGAACATACCTGAGGATGAGGAGAAAAAGGAAGATGGTTATGTTCAGTCCAATGCAGGAACTGTTTTTTTAACTGTTCATTTTCAAGACGCTTAGAGAAGGAACGCTTTGAGTATTGGAACGCACAGCTGACATGCACAGCTGTGCATGGTTGAAGTTACAGATATACTATGGGAAATTGACCCAACTACAGCTGAGGCAAATGTTCCACTAATCAAAGGTGTTACATTACACAGTGATTGACTAAACAAACACCAGCCCAGTGAGCCTTAATTAAATATGCGGCACTGACCAAGCTTTGAAACGCAGGTATTTTACATTACAAACAAAAGCAAAAATCACAAAACTGTCTAACAAATGATTTGAACATACATTTGGAATATGGATGTTTTGCATAGGTGCAGATAGCAATAGCCAGATTACATGGGGAGATATGAACATACATTTGGAATATGGATGTTTTGCATAGGTGCAGATAGCAATAGCCAGATTACATGGGGAGATATGAACATACCTGAGGATGAGGAGAAAAAGGAAGATGGTTAAGTTCAGTCCAATGCAGGAACTGTTTTTTTAACTGTTCATTTTCAAGACGCTTAGAGAAGGAACGCTTTGAGTATTGGAACGCACAGCTGACATGCACAGCTGTGCATGGTTGAAGTTACAGATATACTATGGGAAATTGACCCAACTACAGCTGAGGCAAATGTTCCACTAATCAAAGGTGTTACATTACACAGTGATTGACTAAACAAACACCAGCCCAGTGAGCCTTAATTAAATATGCGGCACTGACCAAGCTTTGAAACGCAGGTATTTTACATTACAAACGAAAGCAAAAATCACAAAACTGTCTAACAAATGATTTGAACATACATTTGGAATATGGATGTTTTGCATAGGTGCAGATAGCAATAGCCAGATTACATGGGGAGATATGAACATACATTTGGAATATGGATGTTTTGCATAGGTGCAGATAGCAATAGCCAGATTACATGGGGAGATATGAACATACATTTGGAATATGGATGTTTTGCATAGGTGCAGATAGCAATAGCCAGATTACATGGGGAGATATGAACATACCTGAGGATGAGGAGAAAAAGGAAGATGGTTAAGTTCAGTCCAATGCAGGAACTGTTTTTTTAACTGTTCATTTTCAAGACGCTTAGAGAAGGAACGCTTTGAGTATTGGAACGCACAGCTGACATGCACAGCTGTGCATGGTTGAAGTTACAGATATACTATGGGAAATTGACCCAACTACAGCTGAGGCAAATGTTCCACTAATCAAAGGTGTTACATTACACAGTGATTGACTAAACAAACACCAGCCCAGTGAGCCTTAATTAAATATGCGGCACTGACCAAGCTTTGAAACGCAGGTATTTTACATTACAAACAAAAGCAAAAATCACAAAACTGTCTAACAAATGATTTGAACATACATTTGGAATATGGATGTTTTGCATAGGTGCAGATAGCAATAGCCAGATTACATGGGGAGATATGAACATACATTTGGAATATGGATGTTTTGCATAGGTGCAGATAGCAATAGCCAGATTACATGGGGAGATATGAACATACCTGAGGATGAGGAGAAAAAGGAAGATGGTTAAGTTCAGTCCAACGCAGGAACTGTTTTTTTAACTGTTCATTTTCAAGACGCTTAGAGAAGGAACGCTTTGAGTATTGGAACGCACAGCTGATATGCACAGCTGTGCATGGTTGAAGTTACAGATATACTATGGGAAATTGACCCAACTACAGCTGAGGCAAATGTTCCACTAATCAAAGGTGTTACATTACACAGTGATTGACTAAACAAACACCAGCCCAGTGAGCCTTAATTAAATATGTGGCACTGACCAAGCTTTGAAACGCAGGTATTTTACATTACAAACAAAAGCAAAAATCACAAAACTGTCTAACAAATGATTTGAACATACATTTGGAATATGGATGTTTTGCATAGGTGCAGATAGCAATAGCCAGATTACATGGGGAGATATGAACATACATTTGGAATATGGATGTTTTGCATAGGTGCAGATAGCAATAGCCAGATTACATGGGGAGATATGAACATACATTTGGAATATGGATGTTTTGCATAGGTGCAGATAGCAATAGCCAGATTACATGGGGAGATATGAACATACCCGAGGATGAGGAGAAAAAGGAAGATGGTTAAGTTCAGTCCAATGCAGGAACTGTTTTTTTAACTGTTCATTTTCAAGACGCTTAGAGAAGGAACGCTTTGAGTATTGGAACGCACAGCTGACATGCACAGCTGTGCATGGTTGAAGTTACAGATATACTATGGGAAATTGACCCAACTACAGCTGAGGCAAATGTTCCACTAATCAAAGGTGTTACATTACACAGTGATTGACTAAACAAACACCAGCCCAGTGAGCCTTAATTAAATATGCGGCACTGACCAAGCTTTGAAACGCAGGTATTTTACATTACAAACAAAAGCAAAAATCACAAAACTGTCTAACAAATGATTTGAACATACATTTGGAATATGGATGTTTTGCATAGGTGCAGATAGCAATAGCCAGATTACATGGGGAGATATGAACATACATTTGGAATATGGATGTTTTGCATAGGTGCAGATAGCAATAGCCAGATTACATGGGGAGATATGAACATACCTGAGGATGAGGAGAAAAAGGAAGATGGTTAAGTTCAGTCCAATGCAGGAACTGTTTTTTTAACTGTTCATTTTCAAGACGCTTAGAGAAGGAACGCTTTGAGTATTGGAACGCACAGCTGACATGCACAGCTGTGCATGGTTGAAGTTACAGATATACTATGACCATCTTCCTTGAAACTGTACCCCCTCGGTGACTGCACCCCAACCTCTGAGGCTTGCATCTGTGGTTAGAAGGATCCAATTCTGAATCCCAAACCTTCGACCCATCACTAGGTGAGTAGTTTGTAGCCACCACAGGGGGGAGATTCTGGCTTTTGACAACAGACAAATCCTCTGATGCATGTGAAGATGCGAGCCGGACCATTTGTCCAACAGATCCAGCTGGAAGGTCCTCACGTGAAACCTTCCGTACTGAATTGCTTCAAAAGAAGCCACCATTTTCCCCAGAAGGTGGATGCACAGATATACTGAGATTCGGGTCGGGTTCAAGATGGCCTGAACCATCGACCGGATTACCATTGCCTTTTCCAAGGGAAGGAACACTCTCTGAGACTCTGTGTCCAGTATCATTGCCAGGAAATGAATCTTCGGCATCGGTTATAGGTGAGATTTTGGCAGGTTCAGAATCCACCCATGATCCAGGAGTAATCAGGTTGTAAGACCAATGTTCTCCAACAACTGCTCCCTGGATGCAGCTTTTATTAGAAGATCGTCAAGGTAAGGAATTACATTCACTCCTTGTTTGCGGAGTAGTAGCATCATCTCTGCCATCACTTTGGTGAACACCCACGGTGCCGCGGAGAGACAAAATGGCAGGGTCTGGAACTGGTAGTGACAGCCCTGCAGTGCAAACCGTAGATAAGCCTGATGACGCGGCCAGATCGGAATGTGAAAGTACGCATCCTTGATATCTAGACACTAGGAATTCCCCCTCTTCCAGACCTGAGATCACCGCTCTCAGAGACTCCATCTTGAACTTGAACACTCGTAAGTATGGTTCAATGACTTGAGGTTCAGAATCGTTCTTACCGAACCGTCCGGTTTTGGTACTACAAACAAGCTGGAATAGTAACCCTTGTTTTGTAGATGAGGTGGAACTGGAACAATGACCTGGCTCTGTAACAGTTTTTTGAATGCATCTTGTAAGGTTATTCTTGTGTCTTGTGAAACTGGTAAGCCTGATTGAAGAATCTGTGAAGTGGGAGATCCTGGAACTCTAGCCTGTAGCACTGGGATATAAGGTCTATGACACAGGGATCCTGGCAAGATCTTGTCCAGGCGTGACTGAAGAATTTCAACCGGGCTCCCACCTGCTTGTCACCCAGGCATTGCGGTCCACCGTCATGTGGAAGGCTTTGAGGAGGCAGAGCCGGAGCTCTGTTCCTGTGAACCAGCAGCCGCTGGTTGGCGTGGTTTACCTCTAGCCCCTCTGGCAGCCCCGAAATTTTGAAGTCCGAAAGGACTGTGAATTGGGTCCTGAGTAGGCCTTCCTAGATGGTGGAGCTGCAGAAGGCAAATAGGTGGACTTACCCGCAGTAGCTCGTGAAATCCACTTGTCGAGTTCATCGCCAAATAAGGCCTCACCTGTGAAAGGCAGGCCTTCCACACCTTTTTTGGAGTCCGCGTCAGCAGTCCACTGATGTAGCCATAAACCCCTGCGTGCCAACACTGCCATAGCTGTAGTGCGTGCATTAAGCAAACCTATCTCCCTAATGGCTTCCACCATAAAGTTTGCAGAGTCTTGTATGTGTTGCATGAGTAAAACATGTCCTCTTGCAATAAGGTATCTAACCCCTCAATTAAATTACCAGACCATTTAGCAATGGTTCGCATAATCCACCCACATGCTATAGTGGGTCTCTGGGCCACCCCAGCAGTTGTAGACAAAGATTTGAGTGTAGTCTCAATCGTACGATCAGCTGCATCCTTTAAGGAGGCTGCACCAGGAACAGGTAATACTATTTTACGTAAGAGCCTGGAGACTGACGCATCCACTATCGGTGGATTTTCTCATTTTTTCCTATCCTCAGGAGGAAAAGAAAAATATGATAATAACTGCCTAAGAATTTGAAATTTCTTATCTGGATTAACCCACGGTTCTTCAAACAGGGTGTTTAGTTACTTTGACACAGGAAAATAAGATTTTACTTACCGGTAAATCTATTTCTCGTAGTCCGCAGAGGATGCTGGGACTCCGTAAGGACCATGGGGAATAGACGGGCTCCGCAGGAGATAGGGCACTTTAAGAAAGCTTTGGATTCTGGGTGTGCACTGGCTCCTCCCTCTATGCCCCTCCTCCAGACCTCAGTTAGGGAAACTGTGACCAGAGGAGATGGACAGTACGAGGAAGGATTTTTGTAAATCTAAGGGCGAGATTCATACCAGCCACACCAATCACACCGTATAACTTAAGATAAACTTACCCAGTTAACAGTATGAACAACAACATAGCCACGGTATCACCGAAAACTATAACATAACCCTTATGTAAGCAATAACTATATACAAGTCATGCAGAAGAAGTCCGCACTTGGGACGGGCGCCCAGCATCCTCTACGGACTACGAGAAATAGATTTACCGGTAAGTAAAATCTTATTTTCTCTAACGTCCTTGAGGATGCTGGGACTCCGTAAGGACCATGGGGATTATACCAAAGCTCCCAAACGGGCGGGAGAGTGCGGATGACTCTGCAGCACCGATTGAGCAAACAGGAGGTCCTCCTCAGCCAGGGTATCAAACTTATAGAACTTTGCAAAGGTGTTTGTCCCCGACCAAGTAGCTACTCGGCACAACTGTAATGCCGAGACCCCTCAGGCAGCCGCCCAAGAAGAGCCCACTTTCCTAGTGGAGTGGGCCTTAACCGATTTCGATAACGGCAATCCTGCCGTAGAATGCGCCTGCTGAATCGTGTTACAGATCCAGCGGGCAATAGTCTGCTTTGAAGCAGGGGCGCCAACCTTGTTGGCCGCATACAGAACAAACAAAGCTTCAGTCTTCCTGATCCGAGCCGTTCTGGTCACATAAATCTTCAAAGCCCTGACTACATCCAGGGACTCGGAATCCTCCAAGTCCCTTGTAGCCACAGGCACGACAATAGGTTGGTTCACATGAAAAGATGAGACCACTTTTGGCAGAAAGTGAGGACGAGTCCTCAACTCTGCCCTATCCACGTGAAAAACCAAGTATGGGCTTTTATGCGATAAAGCCGCCAATTCTGAAACACGTCTCGCCGAAGCTAACGCCAACAACATGACCACTTTCCACGTGAGGTATTTCAACTCCACAGTTTTAAGTGGTTCAAACCAAGGTGACTTGAGGAAACGTAACACCACGTTAAGATCCCAAGGCGCCACCGGAGGCACAAAGGGAGGCTGAATATGCAGCACCCCCTTCACAAAAGTCTGTACCTCAGGAAGAGAGGCTAATTCTCTTTGAAAGAAAATGGATAAGGCCGAAATCTGGACCTTTATGGACCCTAATTTTAGGCCCAAGGTCACTCCTGTTTGAAGGAAGTGAAGTAGACGGCCCAAATGGAACTCCTCTGTAGGAGCAGCTCTGGCCTCACACCAAGAAACATATTTCCGCCATATACGGTGATAATGTTTCAACGTCACGTCTTTCCTAGCCTTGATCAAGGTAGGAATGACTTCCTCCGGAATTCCTTTTTCCGCTAGGATCCGGCGTTCAACCGCCATGCCGTCAAACGCAGCCGCGGTAAGTCTTGGAACAGACAGGGCCCCTGCTGCAGCAGGTCCTGCCTTAGAGGAAGAGGCCACAGATCTTCTGTGATCAACTCTTGCAGTTCCGGATACCAAGTCCTCCGTGGCCAATCTGGAACAATGAGGATTGTTCTGACCCTGCTTATTCTTACAATTCTCAACACCTTGGGTATGAGAGGAAGAGGAGGAAACACATAGACCGATCTGAACACCCAAGGTGTCACCAGAGCGTCTACCGCTACCGCCTGAGGGTCCCTTGACCTGGCGCAATACCGCTTTAGCTTTTTGTTGAGACGGGACACCATCATGTCTATTTGAGGTAGGCCCCACCGATCCGCGATCTGTGCAAAGACTTCTTGATGAAGTCCCCACTCCCCCGGATGCAGGTCGTGCCTGCTGAGGAAGCCCGCCTCCCAGTTGTCCACCCCCGGGATGAACACCGTTGACAGCGCGCTTACATGGCCTTCCGCCCAGCGTAGAATCCTGGTCGCTTCTGCCATGGCCACTCTGCTCCTTGTTCCGCCTTGGCGGTTTATATGAGCCACTGCCGTGACATTGTCTGACTGAATCAGAACCGGTCTTCTCCGAAGTAAGTTCTCCACTTGACGCAGGGCGTTGTATATGGCCCTCCAGGCTTGACCAGAGACCTTGGAAATTTCGTCCCAGTGCCACTGCTCCCCAGCCTCGGAGGCTTGCATCCGTGGTCACCAGGACCCAGTCCTGAATGCCAAACCTGCGACCCTCTAGAAGGTGAGCACTGTTCAGCCACCACAGGAGAGATACCCTGGTCCTGGGAGACAGGGTGATCCTTTGATGCATTTGTAAATGGGACCCGGACCACTTGTCCAAGAGGTCCCATTGAAAAGTCCTCGCATGGAATCTGCCGAAAGGGATGGCCTCGTATGAAGCCACCATCTTCCCCAGGACCCGCGTGCACTGATGCACTGAAACCTTCTTTGGTTTCAATAGGTTCCTTACCATGGTCATGAGTTCCTGAACCTTTTCGATCGGAAGAAAAACCTTTTTCTGGTCTGTGTCTAGGATCAGGCCCAGAAAGGTCAGACGCGTTGTAGGAACTAGCTGGGACTTCGGTATATTGAGAATCCAGCCGTGTAGCTGCAACGTCTTTATGGACAGAGACACGCTGTCCAGCAACTTCTCCCGAGATCTCGCCTTTATTAGGAGATCGTCCAAGTATGGGATAATTGTGACCCCCTGCCTGCGCAGGAGCACCACCATTTCCGCCATTACCTTGGTGAAAACCCTCGGTGCCGTGGAAAGCCCAAACGGCAACGTCTGAAATTGGTAGTGACAGTCCTGCACTGCAAATCTCAGGAACGCCTGATGGGGGGGAATATTGGAACATGAAGGTATGCATCCTTTATGTCCAGGGACACCATCCAATCCCCCCCCCCCCTCCAGGCTGGCGATGACCGCCCGGAGTGATTCCATTTTGAACTTGAACCTTTTCAAGTACAAGTTCAGAGATTTCAGGTTTAAAATGGGCCTGACCGAACCGTCTGGTTTCGGGACCACAAACAGGGTTGAATAATATCCCTCTTCCTGCTGGAGATGAGGAACTGTGACAATCACCTGTTTAACATACAATATTTGGATTGCTGTCAACACTGACTCCCTCTCTGACGGGGAAGTCGGCAGAGCCGATTTGAAAAACCGGCGAGGAGGCAAGTCTTCGAATTCTAGCCTGCGATTGAACCCAGACGTGGCTGAAAAACCGAAGACGAGCCCCCACCAGATCTGCCTCCCCCCGGGAAGCCCCAGCGTCATGCGGTGGACTTTGCAGACGCAGGGGAGGACTTCTGCTCTTGGGAACTAGCTGTGTGCAGCTTCTTTCCCCTGCCTTTTCCTCTGGTAACAAAGGACGATCCCCGCACCTTCTTGTTTTTATTGGAACGAAAGGACTGCATTTGATAATGAGGTGCCTTCTTAGTATGCTGCGGGGGGACATAAGGTAAGAAATTCGACTTACCAGCCGTAGCCGTAGAGACAAGGTCCGAGAGGCCGTCTCCAAACAACTCCTCCCCCTTGTACGGCAAGGACTCCATGTGCCGCTTAGAATCGGCATCTCCCGTCCTCTGCCGGGTCCACAGGAGTCGCCTAGCAGAAATAGACATAGCATTTATTCTGGAGCTTAATAAACAAATGTCTCTCTGAACATCTCTCATATACAAGGCAGCATCTCTGATATGCTCTATGGTCATTTGAATGGCATCCCTATCTAAGGTGTCAATCTCCGCAGATAAGGAATCTGCCCATGCCACAATCGCACTACAAACCCAGGCCGACGCCACAGCCGGTCTAGCAATAGTACCGTAGTGAGTGTAAATGTGCTTCAAGGTAATTTCCTGCCTGCGATCAGCCGGTTCCTTGAGGGAAGCCGTATCCTGAGAAGGCAGTGCCACCTTTTTGGACAAGCGTGTCAGCGCCTTGTCCACCTTTGGTGAAGATTCCCAGCGTATCCTATCAGTTTGTGGAAAAGGATACGCCATAAGAATCCTTTTGGGAACTTGTGGTCTCCTATCTGGAGAGTCCCAAGCCTTTTCGCACAATTCACTTAATTCAAATGATGATGGAAAAGTGACTTCAGGCTTTTTCTCTTTATACATGTGTACCCTCGTGTCAGGGACAGGGGATTCCTCAGTAATATGCAAAACCTCTTTAATGGCCATAATCATGTACCGAATACCTTTTGCCACCTTCAGCTGTAATTTTGCATCTTCATAGTCGACACTAGAGTCAGAATCTGTGTCGGTATCTGTGTCATCGATCTGGGATATGGTGCGCTTCTGAGACCCCGATGGGCCTGGCGCCACAGGGACAGGCATGGACTGGGTACCTGACTGATCCCTAGCTTCTGCCTTGTCTAACCTTTTATGCAATAGATTGACATTTGCATTCAAGACATTCAGCATATCCACCCATTCCGGTGTCGGCGTTGCCGACGGCGACCTGACATTCAAACACTCCCCCTCCACAGTAAGCGAGCCTTCCTGGTCAAACATGTCGACACACGCGTACTGACACACTTCACACACACAGGGAACCCCTTTTCTGAAGACAGTATCCCTGTCAAGGCCCTTTGGAGAGACAGAGAGAGAGTATGCCAGCACACACCCCAGCGCAATAACCCTGGAGACCAACACAAAATGTTTTTCCCCAGCAGCGCTGTGTAATATGTAAACCGCCAATTATGTGCCCCCCCCCCCCCTCTCTTTAAAGCACCCTTTCACCATGTGTAAGCAGGGGAGAGTCCGGGGAGCTTCCTCTCAGCAGTGCTGTGGAGAGAAAATGGCGCTGGTGAGTGCTGAGGGAGAAGCCCCGCCCCCTTGGCGGCGGGGCTTCTGTCCCGCTCAAACTTAGTAAAATATGGCGGGGGCTCTTTTATATACATGTACAGAGCCCACATGTACATGTATATAGTCTTTTTGCCATGCAGAGTTTTATATTGCTGCCCAGGGCACCCCCCCCCCCTGCGCCCTGCACCCTTACAGTGACCGGAGTGTGTGAGGTGTATGGGAGCAATGACGCACAGCTGCAGTGCTGTGCGTTACCTCAGTGAAGCTGAAGGCTTCTGCCGCATGAGACGTCTTCTGACTTCTGTACTTCTGGCTCTGTGAGGAGAACGGCGGCGCGGCTACGGAGGTGGACGCCCAGTAAGAACCTGCGTTCACCCCCTCTGGAGCTAATGGTGTCCAGTAGCCGAGGAACCAGAGCCTATCTTTGACAAGAAGGTCTGCTCCTCTCTCCTCAGTCCCTCGATGCAGGGAGGCTGTTGCCAGCAGTGCTCCCTGTGAAAAAGTAGTAAAAAGTAGAAAGAAAAATCCAAACAAAAATGCTTTCAGGCAGAGAACTCTGGAGAGCTCTCTGCAGTGCACCCATCTTGCTCTGGGCACAGTGTAAAACTGAGGTCTGAAGGAGGGGCATAGAGGGAGGAGCCAGTGCACACCCAGAATCCAAAGCTTTCTTAAAGTGCCCTATCTCCTGTATATCAAAAATTGGGAGGTGATCCAACACCGTAATATCAACTAGAACTGACCGAGATTTTACAACAAGCCAAATCTGATGGACTTCTGGATGACAAATTATTGACGGCATTACAACAACCACATCCAGTGAGTCTGATATTATACACCGTCCCAAAGATCCACAAAGATCCAATTTGCCCCCCTGGACGCCCCATAATATCTGCCCGTGAATCTCTTTATCAGCCCATCGCCATTTACCTTGATAGCATTTTACAACTTTATTTTATTAAGGACCCAAGATTTATCAAGGACTCTACCAGCTTCTTAACATGCCTAGCAAGTATTAAAAGAATCTTACAAGAAGCTATCTTGTGTACATTCGATATTAATAGTCTCTATAACTCAATACCACACCAACAGGGTCTGGCAGCAGTCAGAACATTTTACATTTAAGAGGGTATTACAGATCTTGATATTGATCTATTTATGTGTTAAAGCTAAATATTTATCTTACTTAAAACCCTTTAAGAGGCCAAAGAACACAGTACGCTATTGGCGTATGGAATACCGTAAGGGTACGCACGTTGCGTAACAATCGCTTAGCCGTAGTCGAGACGCTCAAGCGTCACATTCGCTCACGGCCAAGAGATCACAGGCGGGCACGCTATTGGCTGCCGACTAACGTAATGATACGCAATTAGCGTAGCGGACGCTTGGGACCACGAGGAGATCACAAGCGGTGCTGATGCTCACAATGTTAAACCTTTATAACTATACCATAAACAATGTATCTATGCAATAAACCATGGTGTAGTGATAGGGTGTGAATGTTACACAGTGTAACCTTATTAACTTAAAAGCTGTACGAGCGTCTCCGATGCTCAGAGAATACTTAGAAATATAAGAAATACACAGATACCGATCTTAGGTTCTAACACCTTATATGAACGTTCTATTTGCAAAAGAATAATACAATACAAGTCATACACTACCAATATAACATAGACTAACTAACCAGATAACTACACATGAAATACTATAACAGCATAATAACACTTTAAGAGGAAAAGAGAGAGAAAAGGGGAGAAGAGAGAGAGAGATATGGCTCACAATAACAAGAAAGACAATATGATTGCGGAGAAACTTATGCTCAAGGGAAACAATCGCATGCGCCTCTGGATATCCAGCTCCCGATTATCAGCAATGAGAACCGTTGAAGAGAATAGAGAGCTGGCCCAGAGTGGCTTGTCCTTTTATACCCTACACATAATACAGTACAATGGTCCCTATATTCTTATTGTTCATTGGACACAGGAATTCCTCTTCGCATTATAACAAAAGGTCATAGGTTGATTCATACAGGTGGGCTGTGACTATTTCCAACTGCTCAGGTGGGTGGGAAACTAGGTTTCCCGCCGCATGGGTAATAAAGTGCAAATATAGTAAAAGTCCATAAACTTCTTATGTCCATAACTATTCGCACGAGCGAGTTATCCGCTTCAAACCAACACCGGAATATTGCTAATTAAATACTCTTCCGATGGATACTAAACACCACTGTATAACCCTTGTCTGACCCTTCGTATCAAACAAAGAGGGTTCTCTTTGTCTATGAACATGCTACCTTAACTAAACTTTCAGATTCTATCAAAGGGACCATAATCTACAAAATACATTATACAGTTAAAATATGTTATGAACGAGTCGCCCGCTAGACGCACATAAACTTTACCGTAAATGCGCACACCGTGCGCCTGCCCGCAACAGCGAGTATGCGCACGCACGGCAGGGCTCATAAACGTGCAACAGGCACTCGCATGAGGTGCAAATATGGCAGTGTGTAGCGTGATATTTTTCTGACTTTGACAGTCCACCCTTTGGCAGTCACCAATAACTGCCACTTCCTAAAACATTTCAAAAAGAGAAAAATATATGTCATGTGTAAATATTTCTATGGTTGGGTAGGGGAGGAGAGGAGAAGGTGAGAAAAGGGTATGACCTAGTGAGATAGCAGAAGCATGTGTGTATGAATCCATGTTTGGGGGGTCATGTATCATCGTGCCGTACGTGTTTTAAATCAAGCTTCGAGGTATTGCGAAGTATACATTTGAATTCCTTCTCATCCCGTATTAAGGGTCTGTGGATGGGCTGTCAAACTTTACCGAGCTCGTTTCGGCTTTTAGTTGCAACAAAATGGGGGAGCACATTTTAGTTGATGATACATGAATGGGGGGGTATGTGATTGCTGATATCTGTGCCTGTATTCCCTATCGACTATGTGTGTCATTACCTGAAGGTTGTAGAGATGAAGATAAGAAACAATTATGGTAAATGCAGTGGTATTCTATGTCAGGTTAATGAACATTTGTCGGTTGAAGTCTTGTCTGGTGTCTGTTGAATGCAGTCTTCTTTGGACTTTTGCCAAAAAGTGCGAGCAAAAAGCTTTGTCAATGTCCATAGACTTACAAAAGTGTTGGGCTAGCGTAAATTTAAAATTTCTAGGGAAACTGGGGGTCTATGGCATAGTTCATCAATTATCTGTGTACAAGGTTGTCAAAACTTCATCTTTAATCCATCTGTTGTCTGTATACAGGATCGTCAAATTCCTCGTCCAAGTGGGTCTTTTTACCTTGGAGAAAAACGAGAAACAGGTGAAAGAAACGGACCGTGGAAATCACATTTTCATCACAACAGCGTCTCTATCGTTGGGTCATAAATCACATCAGTCGTTATTTTATTTTATTTTTTACAGTATCTTCGCTCCTTAAACTCATCACTCGGGCGCTACGTTTACACTTTGTTAAAATCCGAACGCATCTAAATATCAGACCGACTAATATGATGACACCCAGAACACACAAAAGGAATTTCCCTACATCCATGATAATACCTTGGGTCCATTCTCCTAAACCAGAGAACCAATTTCGTGGGTTCAACCATGACACCCAACTGGTCAGCTCATTACCCACAGCGGCAAGGGTGAGATTGTGTTTCCTTCGGAACTCCCATTTTAATTGGAGAATGTCGTCCATCCTTTGGTCTATGACCTCGACCGGGTCCTCGGTGCTATTCGTAATATAAGTGCAGCATTTTACGCCGTACTGCGTTGCTAGGGTGACACAATACCCACCCGTCACTGCCGTGAGATAATTAAGAACCATCCTATGCTGAACCAGTTCAGTTTTATAAGCTTGGAGCTCTCTTCCGGTATATCTAAAAGTGTCGTCATACATTTCTGTGATATTGTCTAATAAATTTGCAAGCGCTGATATATATTTATAATTTATCACTCCTCTAGCGGTGCGAGTGATATCTAACGCGATTTGGAATTGAATCCCGGTGGATTCACTGATCAGGTCAGAGGCCGGATGCTCTGTTCTCTCTATCAGGTGCCGTTTAACGATATGCTCGTAATGAGTGTGGGTATAAGGAGCTTGGGCACTGCGGTGAATATCTTTCATTTTAGTATGTGATACAGTCATTACCTCAGGCAGTACCTTTCCAATATAACACAATCCTTCAGAGTTTGGGGCAAGCCACTTATACGCCTTCCTCCCGCATATGAAATATGCATCATCGGGGAGAACATATGGGAAGGAGTAGGACATAACCATATTACACATCTTCCATGTGAAATCTCCTAACCCTAATTCTCCCATCTGTCTAGTACACGTGTCTGTTTGTATGATATGTGCACAGTATCCTGGTGATACCTCTCAAACTCTCATGGACCTACTTCCTAGGGTATACCTATATCGGAAATATTTTCCACTACCAGCTATGTGGCGTATAAGTTCTGTATCTGTTGGCATTCTATCGGCTCTGTATGAAAAGGTCATGGTTTGGTTATTCCATGACGCTTCCCAATTTCCCGGCTTTCGGGGATTGGAAATGTTAAAGCATACTAGGGACCTATCCACATGATATTGGTGGAGCTTCGAACTAGGAGGACTGGAGATATTAAACCTCCTGTCCACCGGCCTCCCACCACTTAGCTCAAGTACCTCCCCTACCGTTAAAGGGAATGGTACTAAGCCTGATTTACTATGGCCTTGAGGTACTTGAGAGCATACCCAACAATCTGTCTGATTTAACACTTTACCCACTAAGGAGTGATAGTCACTCAATGGGTGCCGGTCCATGTTAATGTTAAAACTGGACTGACATTTTTTTTTTTGATGCACCCATCCTCTACTACACTGTCACAGAGTCTACAGATACAGTTCTCTTTTCAGCTAACAATCCTTTACAATGTTTACAAATAACATGGCTGCTAGATCGTTTCCGGTACTCGCCTTTGCTTGGTGATTGTGTTGCTATTGGAAATTTACACCTCCATCTCAGTCATCAGAAACCCTTCTGGATCCTTTCTCGACCTCACTGGTACTCTCACCGAAACAGACTGCTCTGGTCAACATCATGGTCAACAGGAAAATCCATATCACAGTCTCTTGGGGCAAGTCCATCTTACAGGAGGAGAAAAGGAGAAATTTGTAATGGGGGTACAGAAAAAAAAAATTTGAGGGGGAGAGAAACTTGTTACGATAATTAGTTCTCTAGTCTTGTTGTTCTTCTTGTTCTGCTGTCATCTCAAAGGTGCTGTCTCTCAGTCTTCCAAACGAACACTCTGGTGATACAATATTCCTTCCAAACCAGCGATCTTTCTGTAAGGAGCAAAAATCTTGCATTACCATTTGTCTAACTGATGGGTGACATGCCATCTTTAAAATATGAAAACATGAGTGAGAAGAGAGAGAACAAAAAAAACAACGAGAGAGAGAGAGAACCGTTCATATATATATATACATCACATATATCAACAATAAACAACAACAGAAAAAAACATTTTTCAAAAAAAACATTGCCAGATCTTCCGTTCACCATCAGGCTGTCACATCTACATGTCCAATGGTATCCTTGCGCAGTCCCTCCCACCAGCATCTCCATATTCCACCCTTTGTATCTGGCCAGGATACATTGATGCGGGTAGGTCATGCTGGGGTTTGGTAGACTTCTGCAAAGACCAAGTAGTCAGGTGATGTTGGAGCTGTTGTGGTGAACGTCAGAGATGGGGAAAAAAACACTTAACAGGTACATTACAACGTTTTACCCGGTCCTTCCTGTGTCTTCAGGGAATGACCTCCCAACTTGTTAACAATAGCCTCAGGCTTACCATCAGTCCTAATGATCACCTTTCCTGATGGCATGTTACAGGTGCGGCCCAAACTCCTTCCTATGTGATCCCTGATTACAATTTGGTGTGTCATATTCATGTCTAGGGGGTCTGACTTTATGTGGGCTGTTACAGTTACTGGCATAATGCCCTTCTCTTTTACAAAGATAACAAACCCTGGGTTTCCTCCAAGTGTCAATGACCTGAGGTCTTGGTTGATGTGATGCCTCCTCAAACGCTCGGATGCTCATCACCATCAACTGTTTTCCCTGTACTTCCCTGGTTCCTTGGATATCATGGTTATGTTGTTGTCTAGGGGGTTGATATGATTTTTGTATTTTTCTTGATCTACAATCTCTTGCAAAGTGTCCCTCTTTATGACAAGTGTAACAGACTTCCACATTTGAATTTCTCGCAGGGGTTTGGGGCTTATGCTGGAGTGGTCTTGTGGTTAGGGCCTGTATACTTGCGGCCATTAACTTATCACTTTGTGACTCCCTGTGTCTGGTGATATTTTGATCATGATCAATAGCGGCCTCTCTTAATGCGGCCACCGAGATATTTCTCCAGTTTGGGTTGGTGGTCTGTACCCTTGTTCTCAATACCTCCTTTAAACCATTCATTAATACCTTAACCGCTATTTCTCTATGCTGTGCGCATGTTTTGATGTCTGTGATCCCAGTGTTCCTAGCCATTACTTGCAGTGCTCGATTGAAATAATTGGAAATACTTTCCCCTTCGTTTTGTCTTATGGAGAAAATTGCATTCCACTTGACAACGGCAGGGAAATATACTTCCAACTGTCGGTTAATCTGCTTAATACATTCCTGATTGTGTTCCTCCGTTTGAGGTACTTCTGTGTCTAATTGACAATCAGTAATAAATTTCGCAGGGTCAACACCGGAGGGCAAAAATGCCCTCAGCACTGTCCGCCAATCTTTGTTGGTGGGTTCTGTTGAGTTTCCTAGTTCTTTAATGAACCTTTGACATGCGACTAGATTTTTCCTAGGATCAGGAAATTCAGACATAATTGATCTCAATTCGGTCCGGGACCAGGGACAGCGAATTGCACTGTCCCCGACGGGAATGATTCCCTGATCGTCAGTCTTCCCATTGGGGACTGTGATCACCCTGACAGGATCAAACTCAACTACATCATCTTGTGTTGGTCTTACAATATGGGGTACATTTGTTTGTGCGTGACATAAAACATTGTACGTACCTGTGGACACGACCTCACCTGACCCTCCGTTAGGGGGTTTGATTATTGCCTTTACCGATTTGGTCGTGTCCACCTGGATGTCTTGTGTGATGGCTGCTGGAAGAGATGCCGACATCGTGCTGGGCTCACTTTCTGGCTTGTAATCCTGAGGGAAGTTTGACATGGGGTGCGACTTGCACAGGTTAACATTTGTAATTTTTACACTTTCATTTTCATAAACATTATTACATTTGTTACTTTCATCCTTAATACAGTTACTAAGTGCATTTTTATCGTACAACATTGTGCCTTTCTCCGCAACCATAATCCTCTCCATTGCCATGTCTCTCCTCCCAAGATGAGAATCAGATATGTAAGTTAAGTTTCGTTGTATTTCACTTTCCTTTTGCCATAACTTTAAACAATCAAAATGTTTGATCCGTCTCTTTGCTGATTTAATGAGACATATCCTTCTCCTTAGATTTAGTAACACATCTGGGCTAAAGCTGCCTACTCTTGGGAACTTCTCCCCGTCATGTACAGTCATTCTTTCCCATTCATCACATAAAACTTCTGTGTGTGAACCGTATTTTTCACACATTACATACCTTGCCGACCCGATTGGTCGGTTCACTAAATCAACCCGAACCGAGGTTGATCGCCCCCTACCTGAACAACTGGCCCCCATAACTTGCAGGTGTTGCTTTCACTACCTCTGACCTTCAAATCAGGGTCTTCAGCGAACCCTTACAAAAACCAAGATGTCCGGGGCAGGCCGGTGGCGAAGTTTACCGAGTACTCCACTCACTCCTCACCCACGTTGGCCAGTACTGCAATCACTGTATCCAGAGCTGTTGTACCCAACCTAGGGCCCCTATGAACCTTTACTTACTGGGGCGTGTTGGATCTACCAGTCCCCAGCAAGTATCGGTTGTTGGATAGTTCCTGAGTGACCAGCGAACCTCCCTTAAAATAAAAAAAAATTCACAAATCACGTTAAAATGTACAAATAGCGTTTATGACCCCTCTAGCGTACGCAAATGGTACTGGGTCAAATTACTAACTAATGCACACAATTACGTGCGGTACAATCGTTCAGCACATAAGCAACTAATCTTATGTGCGGAGCGACCAGTGGAATCGAAATTTAGCAGCTGCGAATTCCTTCAGCCTGAGCTTTATGGCCTATATGGGTTCCGCACCAACCCTTCCTGGTGTTGTGCTACTTGTCTCTATAGCGGACTTCTTTGTCTGCTGTACCTAGACCTCCTGGTCTGTATTCCGGACCTCCTGGTCTGCTACAGTATGACCTCCTGGTCTGCTACACTCTAATGCTCTTTATATGTTTAACAAGGGATGCCTCCCTAGCCACCATGTATGTCACTTACACGTGTGTACTTCACGAGAACTCGATGATTTCCTGTGGTTCAATCCCAAAAATTGTAGAAACTTATATATGCAAACACTCACTCACCACATGTACACTTTACTTTTGTTTCTATTTCTTTCTATTACTGCGCAGAAATTTCTTCCCTTTAGACCAGATGAGTCGTAAATTGGAGAAGGATCTATTAGCTTAAATTTCGGACACTAAAATCGATTTGCGCTATTTATCGCGTTGCCACCTTTTCGCCTGTTTAAAATAACACTATCGTGTGATTTGTTACGTGGGCGTACCCAGACGCTCCGTTGCGTAATATACGCTGCGTGCGTCGGCCTTTGGGTTGCGCACGCGGGTCTCAGCCTTTTGTTAGAGACACGTGTACGCAAGGCAGATATCCACCGTAACACAATTAACACGTTTATCAATGTAGGTGATCCTCGATCATCTACCGAGCACCACACCGGTCTCTCCTTGTATCCTTAGGCAGAGATGTGTGCGTGCTTTACAATTTACCCCTTAATGTATTACTTTTACTCTTTAACTACTAATAGCAACAAATCTTTCTTAGCACGTTTATCAATTATAAAATGGCAAACAGGAGAGTGATATGAAAATACACGAATGAAAAAGAAATGCAGATATAAGCGTGCGTGTGTGCGTACGCAAAACAGAAAAAAACAGTTTTAAAAGACACTAGCGTGTTGTTCTTACCTCCGGTTCCGGATTCCTTCAGCACCCTTTACTAAGCGAAGCAGACGCTTATCCAGGCAGCACTTCGAGGAATATGATCTCCCGCCCTTTGCTGATGGATAATGTCTGCTGAAATTACCTAGCACAGATATGTGAAGGACGGACGAGCCGCCAATTGTTAAAGCTAAATATTTATCTTACTTAAAACCCTTTAAGAGGCCAAAGAACACAGTACGCTATTGGCGTATGGAATACCGTAAGGGTACGCACGTTGCGTAACAATCGCTTAGCCGTAGTCGAGACGCTCAAGCGTCACGTTCGCTCACGGCCAAGAGATCACAGGCGGGCACGCTATTGGCTGCCGACTAACGTAATGATACGCTATTAGCGTAGCGGACGCTTGGGACCACGAGGAGATCACAAGCGGTGCTGATGCTCACAATGTTAAACCTTTATAACTATACCATAAACAATGTATCTATGCAATAAACCTTGGTGTAGTGATAGGGTGTGAATGTAACACAGTGTAACCTTATTAACTTAAAAGCTGTACGAGCGTCTCCGATGCTCAGAGAATACTTAGAAATATAAGAAATACACAGATACCGATCTTAGGTTCTAACACCTTATATGAACGTTCTATTTGCAAAAGAATAATACAATACAAGTCATACACTACCAATATAACATAGACTAACTAACCAGATAACTACACATGAAATACTATAACAGCATAATAACACTTTAAGAGGAAAAGAGAGAGAAAAGGGGAGAAGAGAGAGAGAGAGAGATATGGCTCACAATAACAAGAAAGACAATATGATTGCGGAGAAACTTACGCTCAAGGGAAACAATCGCATGCGCCTCTGGATATCCAGCTCCCGATTATCAGCAATGAGAACCGTTGAAGAGAATAGAGAGCTGGCCCAGAGTGGCTTGTCCTTTTATACCCTACACATAATACAGTACAATGGTCCCTATATTCTTATTGTTCATTGGACACAGGAATTCCTCTTCGCATTATAACAAAAGGTCATAGGTTGATTCATACAGGTGGGCTGTGATTATTTCCAACTGCTCAGGTGGGTGGGAAACTAGGTTTCCCGCCGCATGGATAATAAAGTGCAAATATAGTAAAAGTCCATAAACTTCTTATGTCCATAACTATTCGCACGAGCGAGTTATCCGCTTCAAACCAACACCGGAATATTGCTAATTAAATACTCTTCCGATGGATACTAAACACCACTGTATAACCCTTGTCTGACCCTTCGTATCAAACAAAGAGGGTTCTCTTTGTCTATGAACATGCTACCTTAACTAAACTTTCAGATTCTATCAAAGGGACCATAATCTACAAAATACATTATACAGTTAAAATATGTTATGAACGAGTCGCCCGCTAGACGCACATAAACTTTACTGTAAATGCGCACACCGTGCGCCTGCGGGTGCCCGCAACGGCGAGTATGCGCACGCACGGCAGGGCTCATGAACGTGCAACAGGCACTCGCATGAGGTGCAAATATGGCAGTGTGTAGCGTGATATTTTTCTGACTTTGACATATGAGACTACTCGAACTTACACTCACTCGGAACTATTTTATATATAATGGGAGTTTTAAAGACAACTAGCAGGGTGTGCGATGGGGAGCAACGTAGCACTTAGCTACGTGAACATTTTTATGTTCAAAGAAGAAGCAATGTTCTTTGCCTCTCCGGAAAACACACAGTTCATCAAAATGTACATGCGGTTCATAGATTCGCTATTCCTGTTGTGGAAGGGTGATGAATCCACCCTATTACAAATGATCAAGCATATCAATTCAAGATCGTCAACTTTCAGAGTTACGTTCCAATACAGTAAGACACCTATTCATTTTTTGGATGTCTTGGTGTCCAAAGAGGCCGATAAATTAAGAAATTAAGTGTTCTCCAAGCCTCCAGATAGAAACACCTTGTTGCTATCATCGAGCCACCACCCAAAACCTCTAAAGAGTGGACTACCGAAATCACAAATGACGTGGGTGGCTAGAATTGCGAGCAGTCCTGAGATCGTGGCAGCAAGTATTGATAAAGTATTTGACAGATTTGTTGCCAGGGGCTACAATTTGAAACTATTAAAACAACAAAAAATGGAGGTACTGACCATCGTTAGAAATCAACTACTTAAAGCAAAGGTAAAGGATCAAAATTCGGTGATCCCTTTGAAAATGGAGTACACTATATCTAGTCAAGTAGTTCAACGTGCCAGCAGGGCCCTATGGCCCATAGTTACATCAGATGATAGTTTACAGTGCTTCAAGAATAAAAGACGTGGGTTGTTACACTAGAGGCCGAAATATCGAAGACATGGTTGTCCATACGGATATCACCGGATTTAATAAACCCAGCCCACCAAGTCACTTCTTAACAAGCCACCTGGCTGTTATAGATGTCCTCGCTGTACGACATGTTCCCATATGCTCACAGGAACCACTTTCAAGCACCTGCATTCTTCTAAGGTGTTTTTCATCAAACACACCTTATCTTGCCTGTCTTCATACGTGATATACAGTGGGGCAAAAAAGTATTTGGACAGCCACCGATTGTGCAAGTTGACCCACTTAAAAAGATGAGAGAGGTCTGTAATTTCCATTATAGGTACAATTCAACTGTGAGAGACAGAATCTGAAAAACAAAAACCAGGAAATCACATTGTATGATTTTTAAACAATTTACTTGTATATTCTTGTGGAAAATAAATATTTGGACACCTACCAAGCAGCAAGATTTCTGTCACTCACAGACCTGTTACTTCTACTTTAAGAAGCTCTCTATCCTCCACTCGTTACCTGTATTAATGCACCTGTTCGAACTAGTTATCTGTATAAAAGACACCTGTCCACACCCTCAAACAGTCAGACTGCTACCTCTCCACCATGGCCAAGACCAGAGAGCTGTCTAAGGACACCAGGGACAAAATTGTACAGCTGCAGAAGACTGGGATGAGCTACTCGACAATAGGCAAGCAGCTTGGTGAGACGAGATCAACTGTTGGCACAATTATTAAAAAATGGAAGAAATACAAGATCACTGACAATCTCCCTCGACCTGGGGCTCCATGCAAGATCTCACCTCATGGGGTATCAATGATCTTGAGAACGGTGAGGAATCAGCCCAGAACTACACGGGGGGACCTGGTCAATGACCTCAAGAGAGCTGGGACCACAGTCACAAAGGTTACCATTAGTAACACACTACGTCGTCATGGATTGAAACCCTGCAGCGCCCGAAAGGTCCCCCTGCTTAAGCCAGCACATGTCCAGGCCCATATAAAGTTTGCCAGTGACCATCTGGATGATCCAGAGGACGATTGGGAGAATGTAATGTGGTCAGATGAGAGCAAAATTGAACTTTTTGGTATAAACTCCACTCGCCGTGTTTGGAGGGAGAAGAATGATCAATGGCATCCCAAGAACACCATACCCACTGTGAAGCATGGGGGTGGAAACATCATGCTTTGGGGCTGCTTTTCTGCAGAGGGGACAGGACGACTGATCCGTATTAAGGAGAGGATGAATGGGGCCATGTATCGTGAGATTTTGGGCAAAAACCTCCTTCCCTCAGTAAGAGCATCGAAGATGGAACGTGGCTGAGTCTTCCAGCATGACAATGACCTCAAACACACCGCCCGGGCAACTAAGGAGTGGCTCCTTAAGATGCATTTCAAGGTCCTGGAGTGGCCTAGCCAGTCTCCAGACCTCAACCCAATAGAAAATCTGTGGAGGGGGTTGAAAGTCTGTGTTGCCCGGCGACAGCCCCAAAACATGACAGATCTAGAGAAGATCTGCATGGAAGAGTGGCCAAAATACCTGCTACAGTGTGTGCAAACCTGGCCAAGAACTACAGGAAATGTTTGACCTCTGTATTTGCCAACCGAGGTTATATTACAAAGTATTGAATTAAACTTTTTGATTGCCCAAATATTTATTTTCTGCAAGAATATACAAATAAATTGTTTAAAAATCATACAATGTAATTTCCTAGTTTTTTTTCCCCTTCAGATTCTGTCTCTCACAGTTGAAGTGTACCTATGATGGAAATTACAGACCTCTCATCTTTTTAAGTGGGTCAACTTGCACAATCGGTGGCTGTCCAAATACTTTTTTGCTCCACTGTATATTATAATTTGAAAGTGCAACCTATATTATGTGGGAAAAACCATCAGAACGGCATGTGAACGGTTAGCATTACACAGCTTTCTATTAGCAAAGCCATTGCTAGTGGCATCTCCGACCAACCGGTGGCCTGACACTTTGTTCAAGCAGCACATCCACTATAGTCATTAACACATATGTTAATCGATCACATTCCACCATCACTGTGTGGAGGTGAGCGGAATGGAAAACTTTTGAGCTGTGAGACTAAGTGGATACACTATTTGAACATGGTTTATCCGTCAGGCTTGAATGAACGACCCAATTGGAACGTGTTTCTTTAATCAAATTTACCACGCTCATGTGGTAATAGATACTATTTATTCGCATGTGATTGTTGGTTTTTAGTTAGGGTTCTTCTTCTGCCCATTGTTTTTGTGCAGGCTACCATTAGTTGATCTCAGGTTTCTTAAGGAGACTGGATATTGATTACATGTTGCACTTTATTGTTATGACATTTACATGCAGTGTTTTTAGCTTTAAAGGATACTACCACCGGTATGTTACTCACAGGCTGTGTCTGCAGTTCTAATAAGGTATTATTATATATGGTCTGTGAGTTTCATATACGGGTAATGTGCATTATCTAGTGGCAGCAAAGTATAGCCATTTAATATGTATACATGTGTGTCTTTTATACAGCTTGTTTTGTTCCCCTGCCTTCGGGGGGAGCCGGGGAGATGGATCGGCATCCTGAACCTGGTTGCCATGCAGCGCAGGACATGTTGGCATGGTGCGGCCGGCGACAGAGGGCTGACGTCACTGGAAGTGACGCCCGTGACCAGAAGTTGCAGGAGACGCGGACCGGTCCCGGCGGTGGTGGTCCAAACCTATTTAGGTAAGAATTTTCTTTATTCTGATTTTGTCATACCTCTGGTCAGCTTTGAAAACGATACCTGCGTGGTACCAAAACGTCAGCACGAATGACCATGTAACGCTGCTTTTCACTAAAAAGACTAATCATCACGTACTTGGAGTGCTGCAGTTTATTTTTCAGTATATATACACACACTCGCATATATATACAGATGGATTTACGCTAGTCGTGGATCCGTCTGTGCCTAAGCGCACCCCTAACGCCGAGATCGTCTCCGTCTGGGGTGCGCACGCGCGACTGGATTGCTCTCAGGAGAAAACGCGGAAAGAATCACACAGACTTCTTTTGCTGGCGTTACCCACTGCATCTATGCCCTGGAATCCATCACATTCAGGAGCTTAGTGCATATGGGAAATGCAGGCAAATTCCCAAAACAGACTTTTTTTGGCCGCATTTTCCCTTTAGTACATCCTGCCCACAGTTTGGTAAGACTATACATAAAATAAAATTATTATTATTATTATTATAAGCAGGGGTATTTTCAAATCCATAAAACCCGGGGATAGTATTCCAGGGAATTGGGGACAGATGCTAATCTTGCATTCACACCTGTCCGTCACCCCTCCCCCCCATTCATGGTAACATTTCTATTTCTCCACCGCACAGCTCCCTTTTGTGTGTTTTCTTTTCGGTCTCTCATTGACCGTCTCTTCATTCCCTTTCACTCTCGGCGTTTCTGTCTCTCCTCCTTCCTTCGCCTGTCTCTCTGTCTCTCCTCCCCTCCTCGCCCTGTGCATGCAGTATCCTCCCGAGCTCCATTGCGGATGCTGCTGCTGCTGCTGGGCCCGCGCCATATTGTGCAGCAGCAGCCGATACCTACAAGGACGGAGCAGCCGCTGGCATCACTCAGTACACAAAGCGCCGTACGGGCATAGCGGGCTGCGAGTCACTCTCCATCGGGTGGTAACGGAGCAGAGGGTGAGTATGCGCTCAGTTCTGTTTATCATGTACCCCTGAACAAAGCAGATGCACGGGGAACATTGCGCCCGTGTCCCTGTGCTGCATACACGTCCATTAAAAACGTTTTCTGTGATAAGGTAGAAGTAGCCCCATTGTGTGCTCATTGTAAGCTCATTGTTACTTACACGAAGCTGCGTCTGCTTTACAAATGGCTTCTGTTATTTCTAGAAACAAAATAACGTTGCCTTCATAAACCATATAGAATAAATCCGTGATGTGACATATATAGTTTTGATACTAATAAAAAAAAATTGAAATGTGTGATGGAAACTGTAAGCAAAGGGTATAATACACAACATATACAGTACATCGCTCTTATGCTTTGCTACATTGCTTCCAATCTGTAACACCGCCTTCAGGTTTCATTGTTCACTCTGAATATTCGTGTCCGATGTGTTTTTCAACAATCACCATGCCGTCAGTCATTATATAGACACATGTCATTGCATTAGGCCGACAGACAAAATATCAATAGTTTCAGAATGTCAACAAAAACAATGTCTAATTGCAAAAAATCAACGTGTTCAAAATGTTGATTGGTACATGTCTACACCCACATATACATCTAACCCCTACCCCATCCCTAACAATAACCCCAGAATTTCTACTGTTGACATTTTAACCATGTTGACGTTCTATCACTTGATATTATGGTGTTGACTTTTTGACCATCAACAACATGACTACATCCCTGAATATTTGTCTTACCTGATAGTGTGACTACCACATACCCCATGCAATCTGCTCTCCATTTTTTTTTTTTTTTTAGAGGGGGCATCTTGTGTATGAGACCTGAAAATGGCAGTTTGATGCTTATTGCCATTTGCTGGTGGTGTTATTGGATATATGGGATTGCACATGGATTTCTGTAATTGAAATCCCAAGGGCAGTGGTTCTCAAACTGTATGCCTAGGCACCCTGGGTGCCTTTGATTGGTGGTCCAGGATCAATTGAAATTATTTATGGTCAATATAATAGACAAAACCAGTGCTAGCAGCTACCAATCATAAAATATGTGGGCAGTACGGATGGTGTAATGGTTAGCATTACTGCCTCACAGCACTGAGGTCATGGGTTTGACCACCATGGTCCTAACTGTGTGGAGTTTGTATATTCTCACCGTGCTTGCGTGGGTTTCCTCCGGGTACTCCGGTTTCCTCCCACAATCCAAAAATATACAGGTAGGTTAATTGGCTCCTGACAAAAATGAATCCTAACGTGAATGTGTAAATGTGCTAGGGAATATAGATTATAAGCTCCACTGGGGCAGGGACTGATGTGAATGGCCAAGTATTCTCTGTAAAGCGCTGCAGAAAATGTGTGCGCTATATAAATAACTGGTAATAAATAAAAAATAATGTGGACAAACAAAAGCAAATGCTGTTCCTCGCTACATAACTGAACCTAAGGATGACATATAAACACAATTTACTTCAAGTACAATTTCTTTCTAAATTTCTCAATAAGAAACTTTTGGTCTAGGGGTGCCATGAAAAATATTCTGATACTCTAGCTGCCGTGATTCAAAAATGTTTGAGAACCACTGCCCTAGGGCATTTTCCCAAAATGCTGAAGAGTGCATGCCTATATGGCCAAGCATATGTTCCTATCTATGGGGGTCATTCTGACCCGATCGCTCGCTGCAGTTTATCGCAGCGATCGGGTCGGAACTGCGCCGGCGCATGCCAGACGGCCGAAGTCCGTCGTTGCCTAGCGATCGCCTCTGAGGCAGAGGCGGTCGCTGGGCGGGAGAGGGCTGGTTGGCGGCGTTAAGCAAACGTGGCTGAACCATTGGAGGGGCGGGCTGCGGCGGCGGCTGCGTGACATCACACGCTGCCGCTGCGTCCCGGGGCAGCAAAGAGGTTCTCCCGGCCAGCCGCAGGAGCTGCGCTGGCCGCGAGTAACTCCTGAGATGCAAAAGCATTGCCGCTGTGCAATGCTTTTGCATTTCTGCGGGGAGAGGGGGGGGGGCAGCACTAACATGCAGGGTGGACTAGCCCTGTGCTGGGCATCCCCCCGCATGTCTGAGTGCCTGATCGTAGCTGTGCTAAATGTAGCACAGCTACGATCAACTCGGAATGACCCCCTATGTGCGGTTACCTACTGTAGGTTAGAGATTCTGAACTGCTTAAAGGTGCATACAGACTGGGCATTTTTGCCCAGCGTGTATGCACAGCGATGATCGCTGACATAGCTGGCCTGAAAAGCGCTCAGTGCATAGACACTGAGCGCATTTCACCCCTGCCCAGCGATGTCAGCGGGGGTGCTTTTCTCCCCTGCCCAGCGATGTCAGAAGGACGCTATGGAAAGCCGTTCACCACGCCGATCATCTGCTGGTAATACCAGTAGATGAATGGCGGCGGCTAGCGATGATGCGGGACTGGGTGGTTTTGAGCTGAAAGCAGCTCAAAACACCAAAAGTGAGCTGCTTTCAGATCAAAATCGACAAGTGTGTATGGGCCTTAACTTATATATTTATTAAGAGGCAAGATATTGTAACAGAAGATGGTACACCCCCCCTTCCTCCACAGCATGTAATACTGATTTTCAAAGCTTTTGGGGGGGGGGATGTTCCAAAGCTTGAAGAGAGATAAAGTACTAGCCAATCAGTTTCTGCTTTACTTTTTACAGGATGTGTTTAAAAAATGACAGGAGCTGATTGGTTAGTACTTTATCTCTCAATGTTATCTCGCTCTCCAAGCTTGATAAATATCCCCCTTCCCTCTAATGTGGAGTACTCCTAAAGCCTTCCGTTGTCCTTATGATTTGCTGTTTTTCTAATCATGTGAATGCTTTCATAAGTTGGTTACCATTGAAACCTTATTTTTATTTTTGTTAGATTCCCCAGTCACTATGTCTCAGGCAGTCCAAATCAATGGCGCTCAACCACTGAGTAAGACTTGGGAGCTAAGTTTGTATGAATTGCAAAGGACTCCACAGGTAATCCAGTGTATTTTTGTGCAAGACGTAACATACGTTTTTTTTTTTTTTACATTTTTGTTTTTCAATTTATTTTTTAAAGTTTTCATATATCTTTGAACAGGAAGCAATTACAGATGGCCTAGAAATTGTAGTATCGCCCAGAAGCCTGCACAGTGAGCTGATGTGTCCAATATGCCTCGACATGCTGAAGAACACAATGACAACTAAAGAATGTTTGCACAGGTTTTGTGCTGACTGTATAATAACTGCTCTCCGAAGTGGGTAAGTAATAAATGTGATCTTTATTGTATTTCTCTAACGTCCTAAGTGGATGCTGGGACTCCGTAAGGACCATGGGGAACAGCGGCTCCGCAGGAGACCGGGCACAAAAGTAAAAGCTTGAACTAGCTGGTGTGCACTGGCTCCTCCCCCTATGACCCTCCTCCAAGCCTCAGTTAGATTTTTGTGCCCGAACGAGAAGGGTGCATGCTAGGTGGCTCTCCTGAGCTGCTTAGAGTAAAAGTTTATTTTAGGTTTTTTATTTTCAGTGAGTCCTGCTGGCAACAGGCTCACTGCATCGTGGGACTAAGGGGAGAAGAAACGAACTCACCTGCGTGCAGAGTGGATTGGGTTTCTTAGGCTACTGGACATTAGCTCCAGAGGGACGATCACAGGTTCAGCCTGGATGGGTCCCGGAGCCGCGCCGCCGGCCCCCTTACAGAGCCAGAAGAACGAAGAGGTCCGGTGAAATCGGCGGCAGAAGACGTTCCTGTCTTCAACTAAGGTAGCGCACAGCACTGCAGCTGTGCGCCATTGCTCTCAGCACACTTCACACTCCGGTCACTGAGGGTGCAGGGCGCTGGGGGGGAGCGCCCTGAGACGCAATAAAAACAGAAATACCTTAGGATGGCAAAAGAAATACATCACATATAGCTCCTGGGCTATATGGATGTATTTAACCCCTGCCAGTTTTCCAGAAAAAAGCGGGAGATAAGGCCGTCGTGAAGGGGCGGAGCCTATCTCCTCAGCACACAAGCGCCATTTTCCCTCACAGTTCCGCTGGAAGGACGGCTCCCTGACCCTCCCCTGCAGTCCCTACAGAATCAGGGTAAAAACGAGAGAGGGGGGGCACTATTGGCAGCTAAATTATAAACAGCAGCTATAAAAGGGAGTAACACTTATATAAGGTTATCCCTATTGATATATATATATAGCGCTCTGGTGTGTGCTGGCAAACTCTCCCTCTGTCTCCCCAAAGGGCTATTGGGGTCCTGTCCTCTATCGGAGCATTCCCTGTGTGTGTGCTGGGTGTCGGTACGATTGTGTCGACATGTATGAGGAGGAAAATGATGTGGAAGCAGAGCAATTGCCTGTATTAGTGATGTCACCCCCTAGGGAGTCGACACCTGACTGGATGGTTGTATTTAAAGAACTACGTGACAATGTCAGCACTTTACAAAAAACTGTTGACGACATGAGACAGCCGACAAATCAATTAGTGCCTGTCCAGGCGTCTCAGACACCGTCAGGGGCGATAAAACGCCCGTTACCTCAGTGGGTCGACACAGACCCAGACACGGATACTGAGTCCAGTGTCGACGGTGAGGAGACAAACGTAATGTCCAGTAGGGCCACACGTTACATGATCACGGCAATGAAGGAGGCATTGAACATTTCTGACACTACAAGTACCACAAAGAAGGGTATTATGTGGGGAGTGAAAAAACTACCAGTAGCTTTTCCTGAGTCAGATGAATTAAATGAGGTGTGTGATAAAGCGTGGGTTTCCCCCGATAAAAAAGTGCTAATTTCTAATAAATTATTGGCACTATACCCTTTCCCGCCAGAGGTTAGGGCGCGTTGGGAAACACCCCCTAGAGTAGATAAAGCGCTCACACGTTTATCTAAACAAGTAGCGTTACCGTCTCCTGATACGGCCGCCCTCAAAGAACCAGCGGATAGAAGGCTGGAAAATATCCTGAAGGGTATATACACACATACTGGTGTTATACTGCGACCAGCAATCGCATCAGCCTGGATGTGCAGTGCTGGAGTTGCGTGGTCGGATTCCCTGACTGAAAATATTGATACCCTGGATAGGGACAGTATATTACTAACTATAGAGCATTTGAAGGATGCATTACTATATATGCGTGATGCACAGAGGGATATTTGCACCCTGGCATCAAGAGTGAGTGCTATGTTCATTTCTGCCAGAAGAGCGTTATGGACGCGACAGTGGTCAGGGGATGCGGATTCCAAACGACATATGGAAGTATTGCCGTTTAAAGGGGAGGAGTTATTTGGGGCCGGTCTATCGGACCTGGTGGCCACGGCAACGGCCGGAAAGTCCACCTTTTTACCCCAGGTCACCTCTCAGCAGAAAAAGACACCGTCTTTTCAAACTCAGTCCTTTCGTCCCCATAAGTACAGGCGGGCAAAAGGCCACTCATTTCTGCCCCGGGGCAGAGGAAGAGGAAAAAGACTGCACCAGGCAGCCTCTTCACAGGAGCAGAAGCCCTCCTCTGCTTCTGCCAAGTCTTCAGCATGACGCTGGGGCTTTACAAGCGGACTCGGACACGGTGGGGGCCCGTCTCAAAAATTTCAACGCGCAGTGGGCTCACTCGCAAGTGGACCCCTGGATTCTGCAGGTAGTATCACAGGGGTACAAACTGGAATTCGAGACGTCTCCCCCTCGCCGGTTCCTGAAGTCTGCTCTACCAAAGTCTCCCTCCGACAGGGAGGCAGTTTTGGAAGCCATTCACAAGCTGTATTCCCAGCAGGTAATAATCAAGGTACCTCTCCTACAACAGGGAAAGGGGTATTATTCCACGCTGTTTGTGGTACCGAAGCCGGACGGCTCGGTGAGACCAATTTTAAATCTAAAATCCTTGAACACTTACATAAAGAGGTTCAAATTCAAGATGGAGTCACTCAGAGCAGTGATAGCAAACCTGGAAGAAGGGGACTATATGGTGTCTCTGGACATCAAAGATGCTTATCTCCACGTCCCAATCTACCCTTCTCACCAAGGGTACCTCAGGTTTGTAGTACAAAACTGTCATTATCAGTTTCAGACGCTGCCCTTTGGATTGTCCACGGCACCTCGGGTCTTTACCAAGGTAATGGCCGAAATGATGATTCTTCTTCGAAGAAAAGGCGTTTTAATTATCCCTTACTTGGACGATCTCCTGATAAGGGCAAGGTCCAGGGAACAGTTAGAAGTCGGAGTAGCACTATCTCAGTTAGTGTTACGTCAGCACGGGTGGATTCTAAATATTCCAAAATCGCAGCTGATTCCAACGACACGTCTCCTGTTCCTAGGAATGATTCTGGACACAGTCCAGAAAAAGGTGTTTCTCCCAGAGGAGAAGGCCAGGGAGTTATCCGAGCTAGTCAGGAATCTCCTAAAACCAGGCCAGGTATCAGTGCACGAGGGTCCTGGGAAAAATGGTGGCTTCTTACGAAGCGATTCCATTTGGAAGATTCCATGCAAGAACGTTTTAGTGGGATCTTCTGGACAAATGGTCCGGATCGCATCTTCAGATGCATCAGCGGATAACCCTGTCGCCAAGGACAAGGGTGTCTTTTCTGTGGTGGCTGCAGAGTGCTCATCTACTAGAGGGCCGCAGATTCGGCATTCAGGATTGGATCCTGGTGACCACAGATGCCAGCCTGAGAGGCTGGGGAGCAGTCACACAGGGACAAAATTTCCAGGGCTTGTGGTCAAGCATGGAAACATCTCTTCATATAAACATTCTGGAACTAAGGGCCATTTACAATGCCCTAACTCAAGCAAAACCCCTGCTTCAGGGTCAGGCGGTATTGATCCAATCGGACAACATCACGTCAGTCGCCCACGTAAACAGACAGGGCGGCACGAGAAGCAGGAGGGCGATGGCAGAAGCTGCAAGGATTCTTCGCTGGGCGGAGAATCATGTGATAGCACTGTCAGCAGTGTTCATTCCGGGAGTGGACAACTGGGAAGCGGACTTCCTCAGCAGACACGACCTTCACCCGGGGGAGTGGGGACTTCATCCAGAAGTCTTCCAAGAGATGGTAAACCGTTGGGAAAAACCAAAGGTGGACATGATGGCGTCCCGTCTCAACAAAAAACTAGACAGATATTGCGCCAGGTCAAGGGACCCTCAGGCAATAGCGGTGGACGCTCTGGTAACACCATGGGTGTACCAGTCAGTGTATGTGTTCCCTCCTCTGCCTCTCATACCAAAAGTACTGAGAATCATAAAAAGGAGAGGAGTAAGAACTATACTCGTGGTTCCGGATTGGCCAAGAAGGACTTGGTACCCGGAACTTCAAGAGATGCTCACGGAGGACCCGTGGCCTCTACCTCTAAGAAAGGACCTGCTCCAGCAGGGACCTTGTCTGTCTGTTCCAAGACTTACCGCGGCTGCGTTTGACGGCATGGCGGTTGAATGCCGGATCCTGAAGGAAAAAGGCATTCCAGAAGAAGTCATCCCTACCCTGATAAAGGCCAGGAAGGATGTAACCGCGAAACATTATCACCGCATTTGGCGAAAATATGTTGCGTGGTGTGAGGCCAAAGAGGCCCCTACAGAGGAATTTCAACTGGGTCGCTTCCTACATTTCCTGCAAACAGGACTGTCTATGGGCCTAAAATTAGGATCCATTAAGGTTCAAATTTCGGCCCTGTCGATTTTCTTCCAAAAAGAACTGGCTTCAGTTCCTGAAGTCCAGACGTTTGTCAAAGGGGTACTGCATATACAGCCTCCTTTTGTGCCCCCGGTGGCACCTTGGGATCTCAATGTGGTTTTGGGGTTCCTAAAATCACATTGGTTTGAACCACTCACCACTGTGGAATTAAAATATCTCACATGGAAGGTGGTAATGCTGTTAGCCCTGGCTTCAGCCAGGCGTGTCTCAGAATTGGCGGCTTTATCTTATAAAAGCCCTTACCTGATTTTTCACACGGATAGGGCAGAATTGAGGACTCGTCCTCAATTTCTCCCAAAGGTGGTTTCAGCGTTTCACGTGAACCAGCCTATTGTGGTGCCTGCGGCTACTAGGGACTTGGAGGACTCCAAGTTACTGGACGTAGTCAGGGCCCTGAAAATATATATTTCCAGGACGGCTGGAGTCAGGAAATCTGACTCGCTGTTTATCCTGTATGCACCCAACAAGCTGGGTGCTCCTGCTTCTAAGCAGACGATTGCTCGTTGGATTTGTAGTACAATTCAGCTTGCACATTCTGTGGCAGGCCTGCCACAGCCAAAATCTGTAAAAGCCCATTCCACAAGGAAGGTGGGCTCATCTTGGGCGGCTGCCCGAGGGGTCTCGGCTTTACAACTTTGCCGAGCAGCTACTTGGTCAGGGGCAAACACGTTTGCTAAATTCTACAAATTTGATACCCTGGCTGAGGAGGACCTGGAGTTCTCTCATTCGGTGCTGCAGAGTCATCCGCACTCTCCCGCCCGTTTGGGAGCTTTGGTATAATCCCCATGGTCCTTACGGAGTCCCAGCATCCACTTAGGACGTTAGAGAAAATAAGAATTTACTTACCGATAATTCTATTTCTCATAGTCCGTAGTGGATGCTGGGCGCCCATCCCAAGTGCGGATTGTCTGCAATACTTGTATATAGTTATTGTTACAAAATTCGGGTTATTATTGTTGTGAGCCATCTTTTCAGAGGCTCCTTCGTTTATCATACTGTTAACTGGGTTCAGATCACAGGTTGTACGGTGTGATTGGTGTGGCTGGTATGAGTCTTACCCGGGATTCAATATCCTTCCTTATTATGTACGCTCGTCCGGGCACAGTATCCTAACTGAGGCTTGGAGGAGGGTCATAGGGGGAGGAGCCAGTGCACACCAGCTAGTTCAAGCTTTTACTTTTGTGCCCGGTCTCCTGCGGAGCCGCTGTTCCCCATGGTCCTTACGGAGTCCCAGCATCCACTACGGACTATGAGAAATAGAATTATCGGTAAGTAAATTCTTATTTTTCCATATTTATTACTCACGCCAACTGCAGATCATTCACTTGATAATCTGCTCAACTTTTTTTTTAATAATCCTAAGCGTAGAAAATACATTTATCAGATAGGAGCGCTAATATTGGAAAAAGTAATAATAAAAAAAAAAAAAAAAAAAAATCAAATATACTTCCCTCAGTGGTTCTCCTGTGAAGACGTCACAACTTCAGCAGTGAGTTCCATATAGAGGGAATATATGAAAAAAAATAATAATAATAATAATAATATAGTGTAATATGTCCAAAAAGAATTTTAATATGCAACAATCTTGCTTTCAGGGATAAAAATATTTCTCTTACGTCCTAGAGGATGCTGGGGACTCCGTAAGGACCATGGGGGTATAGACGGGCTCCGCAGGAGACATGGGCACTCTAAGACTTTAGATGGGTGTGAACTGGCTCCTCCCTCTATGCCCCTCCTACAGACCTCAGTTAGATCCTGTGCCCAGAGGAGACTGGATGCACTGCAGGGGAGCTCTACTGAGTTTCTCTGAAATGACTTTTGTTAGGTTTTTTATTTTCAGGGAGCACTGCTGGCAACCGGCTTCGTGGGACTGAGGGGAGAGAAGCAGACCTACTTTACTGATAGGCTCTGCTTCTTAGGCTACTGGACACCATTAGCTCCAGAGGGTCGGAACACAGGTGTCGTCCTCTCTGTTCGTCCCAGAGCCGCGCCGCCGTCCTCCTCACAGAGCGGGAAGATAGAAGCCGGGTAAGTATATGAAGTAAGAAGACAAAAAAGGCGGCAGAAGACTTCAGTTCTTCAGAGAGGTACCGCGCAGCGGTCGCGCTGCGCGCCATTGCTCCCACACACACACACAGGCACAGCAAGGGTGCAGGGCGCAGGGGGGGGCACCCTGGGCAGCAATAATTACCTCAAATAACACTGGCACCATTGTTAGATACTGCGGAGGCAGTATATTATAAAACCCCCGCCAGTGTAAAAAATTGAGCGGGACAGAAGCCTGCCGTCGAGGGGTTGGGGCTTGATCCTCCAGCACTAACCAGCGCCATTTTCTCCACAGCATGCTGCAGAGAAGCTGCTCCCGGACTCTCCCCTGCTGAACCAAGTAACGGGACAAAAAACGGGGGGGGGGGGGGGGGATGGACGGACAGACATTTATTTGGCGCAAATCATATATATAAAAAAGCGCTGTATAGGCTAGGACTGTTTTCAGTGTCTAGTGGCGCTGGGTGTGTGCTGGCATACTCTCTCTCTGTCTCTCCAAAGGGCCTTATTGGGGTGCTGTCCCCATATTCATATATCCCAGAGTGTGTGGGGGTGTCAGAACGTGTGTGTCGACATGTCTGAAGCGGAGGGCTCGTCTAGGGAGGATGCAGAGCAGATGGTGGTGGTGTCTCCGTCGGCACAGCCGACACCTGATTGGTTAGACATGTGGAATGTGTTAAATGCTAATGTGACTTTATTACATAAGAGATTGGACAAAGCAGAGTCCAAGGACAAAGCAGGGAGTCAATCCATGGCTTTGACTGTGTCACAAGACCCTTTAGGGTCCTATAAACGTCCCTTTTCCCAGGTAGCAGACACTGATACCGACACGGATTCTGACTCCAGTGTCGACTATGATGATGCGAGGTTACACCCAAGAGTGTCCAAGAGTATTCAATATAGGATTATTGCAACAAAAGATGTATTACATATCACAGAGGACCCTTCTGTCCCTGACACGGGTCTGCATGTTTAAGGAAAAGAGACCTGAGGTAACGTTTCCCCCATCTCATGAGCCTAATGCTTTATTTGAAAAGGCTTGGGAAACTCCAGACAAGAGACTGCAGGTTCCCAAGAGAATTATTATGGCGTATCCTTTACCCTCAAAGGACAGGTTATGGTGGGAATCCTCGCCCACGGTGGACAAGGCCTTAACGCGCTTATCCAAAAAGGTGGCGCTACCGTCCCCGGACACGGCGGCCCTAAAGGATCCTGCGGATCGCAGGCAGGAAACTACCTTAAAATCAACTTACGCGCATACAGGAGCCCTACTCAGGCCTGCAGTAGCGTCGGCATGGGTTGGTAGCGCAATTGCAGCCTGGGTAGATAACTTGTCATCGGACATTGACACCTTTGATAAGGATAGTATTTTGTTGACCTTGGGTCACATTAAGGACACAGCGTTATACTGTATATGAGAGAGGCTGCGCGAGATATTGGGCTGTTGGGTTTTAAGAGCCAATGCCATGGCAGTTTCTGCTAGAAGGTCCCTGTGGACCCGGTGATGCTGATTCAAAGAGACTTATGGAGGCTTTGGAGGGTGAAGTTTTATTTGGGGAGGGCCTCGCGGACCTGGTTTCCACAGCTACCGCAGGTAAGTCTTCTTTTTTGCCTGATGTTCCCCCACAGCAAAAGAAAACACCTCAATACCAGATGCAGTCCTTTCGGTCGCATAAGTTCAGAAAGGGTCGGGGCTCTTCCTTCCTCGCCAGAGGTAGATGGAAGAGAACACCAGCTACAGCTAGTTCCCAGGAACAAAAATCCTCCCCGGCCTCTACAAAATCCACCGCATGACGCTGGGGCACCGCTGGGGGAGTCCGCACCGGTGGGGGCACATCTTCGTCTCTTCAGCCAGGTCTGGGTTCAGTCGGATTTGGATCCTTGGGTGATCGAAATTGTATCCCAAGGCTACAAACTGGAGTTCGAAGATGTGCCTCCACACCGATTTTTCAAATCGGCCTTGCCAGCTTCTCCCCCAGAGAGGGAAATAGTTTCAGCTGCCATACAAAAGCTGTGTCAACAGCAGGTGATGATCAAGGTTCCCCTAGGACAACAGGGAAAAGGGTTTTATTCAACCCTATTTGTGGTCCCGAAGCCAGATGGCTCGGTCAGACCAATCCTGAATCTAAAATCCCTCAACCTATATTTGAAAAGGTTCAAATTCAAGATGGAATCTCTCCGGGCAGTGATCTCCAGCCTCGAAGGGGGGGATTTTATGGTGTCACTAGACATAAAGGATGCTTACCTTCATGTCCCCATATATCCTCCTCATCAGGCGTAACTGAGATTCGCTGTACAGGACTGTCATTACCAGTTTCAGACGTTGCCGTTTGGGCTTTCCATGGCCCCGAGAATTTTCACCAAGGTGATGGCAGAAATGATGGTGCTCCTGCGCAAGCAGGGGGTCACAATTATCTCATACTTGGACGATCTCCTGATAAAGGCAAGATCGAGAGATCAGTTACTAAAGAGCGTGTCTCTCTCCCCGAGAGTACAACAACAACACGGCTGGATTCTAAATCTACCGAAGTCGCAGTTGGTTCCGACGACTCGGCTGTCATTTTTGGGCATGTTTCTGGACACGGGAAAAAAAGAGGGTTTTTCTCCCATTAGAAAAAGCCCAGGAACTCCAGAGCATGGTCAAGGACCTGCTGAAACCAAAAAGAGTGTCAGTTCATCAATGCACTCGAGTATTGGGAAAAATTGTGGCGGCCTACGAGGCCATTCTGTTCGGCAGGTTCCATGCAAGAACTTTTCAGTGGGACCTTCTGGACAAATGGTCAGGGTCCCATCTACAGATACATCAGAGGATAAGCCTGTCCCCCAAGGCCAGGGTCTCTCTCCTGTGGTGGCTCCAGAGTGCTCACCTTCTAGAGGGTCGCAGGTTCGGCATTCAAGATTTGGTTCTTGTGACCACGGACGCGAGCCTCTGAGGATGGGGAGCTGTCACACAAGGAAGACATTTTCAGGGAATATGGTCAAGCCAGGAGGCTTGTCTACACATCAATGTGCTGGAATTAAGGGCCATATACAATGGCCTGCAACAGGCGGAGAGTTTTCTTCGCAACCTACCCGTTCTGATCCAATCGGACGTCACAGCCGTGGCGCATGTAAACCGCCAGGGCGGGACAAGGAACAGAGCAGCAATGGCAGAAGCCACCAGGATTCTTCGCTGGGCGGAAAATCGTGTAAGCACTCTGTCAGCTGTCTTCATTCCGGGAGTGGACAACTGGGAAGCAGACTTCCTCAGCAGACACGATCTCCATCCAGGAGAGTGGGGACTTCATCAAGAGGTCTTTGCAGAGATAACAAGTCGTTGGGGACTTCCTCAAATAGACATGATGGCGCTTCGGATATATTGTTCCAGGTCAAGGGACCCTCAGGCAGTGGCGGTGGACGCACTAGTGACACCATGGGTGTTTCAGTCGGTCTATGTGTTCCCTCCACTTCCACTCCTCTCAAAAATATTGAGAATCATAAGACGAACAAGAGGGCAGACAATACTCATTGTTCCAGATTGGCCTCGAAGGGCCTGGTATTCAGATCTTCAGGAAATGATCGCGGAAGATCCGTGGCCTCTTCCTCCCAGGGAGGACCTGTTGCAACAGGGGCCCTGTGTGTTCCAAGACTTACCGCAGTTACGTTTGACGGCATGGCGGTTGAACATTAAATCCTAGCTAGAAAAGGTATTCCTGGGGGAAGTCATCCCTATTCTAATCAAAGCTAGGATGAAGGTAACGGCGAAGCATTATCACCGTATCTGGAGGAAATATATTTCTTGGTGTGAGGCAAGCATGCTCCTACGGAGGATTTTCAGCTGGGGCGTTTTCTCCACTTTCTACAGACAGGAGTGGATATGGGGGGTCATTCCGAGTTGTTCGCTCGTTATTTTTTTTCCGCAACGGAGCGATTAGTCGCTAATGCGCATGCGCATTGTCCGCAGTGCGACTGCGCCAAGTAAATTTGCTATGCAGTTAGGTATTTTACTCACGGCATTACGAGGTTTTTTTTTCGTTCTGGTGGTCGTAATGTGATTGACAGGAAGTGGGTGTTTCTGGGCGGAAACTGGCCGTTTTATGGGTGTGTGTGAAAAAACGCTACCGTTTCTGGGAAAAACGCGAGAGTGGCTGGAGAAACGGAGGAGTGTCTGGGCGAACGCTGGGTGTGTTTGTGACGTCAAACCAGGAACGAAACTGACTGAACTGATCGCAGATGCAGAGTAAGTCTGGAGCTACTCAGAAACTGCTAAGAAGTGTCTATTCGCAATTCTGCTAATCTTTTGTTCGCAATTTTGATAAGCTAAGATTCACTCCCAGTAGGCGGCGGCTTAGCGTGTGCAAAGCTGCTAAAAGCAGCTTGCGAGCGAACAACTCGGAATGACCCCCCATGGGCCTTAAGTTAGGCTCCATTAAGGTGCAGATTTCGGCCTTATCTATATTCTTTCAGAAGGAATTGGCTTCTCTCCCAGAAGTCAAGACTTTTGTAAAGGGAGTGCTGCACATCCAGCCTCCTTTTGTGCCCCCAGTGGCACCGTGGGACTTTAACGTGGTGTTACGGTTCCTTAAATCACACTGGTTTGAACCTCTTCAAACGGTGGAGTTAAAATGTCTCACTTGGAAAGTGGTCATGTTGTTGGCCTGGGTGTCTGAATTTGCGGCTTTATCTCACAAGAGCCCCTATCTGATTTTCCATGTAGATCGAGCAGAGTTGAGAACTCGTCCTCAATTTCTGCCTAAGGTGGTTCCGTCGTTCCATATGAACCAACCTATTGTGGTGCCTGTGGCTACGGGTGACTTGGAGGATTCCAAGTCCCTTGATGTAGTCAGGGCCTAAAAAATTTATGTAGCCAGGACGGCTCGGGTTAGGAAAACAGAGGCACTGTTTGTCCTGTATGCGGCCAACAAGGTTGGCGCTCCTGCTTCTAAGCAGACTATTGCTCGCTGGATCTGTAACACGATTCAGCAGGCTCATTCTACGGCGGGATTGCCGTTACCAAATTCGGTAAAGGCCCATTCAACTAGGAAGGTGGGCTCTTCTTGGGCGGCTGCCCGAGGCGTCTCGGCATTACAGCTGTGCCGAGCAGCTACTTGGTCGGGTTTAAACACTTTTTTGCAAAATTCTACAAGTTTGATACCCTGTCTGATAAGGACCTCCATGTTTGCTCAATCGGTGCGGCAGTCATCCGCGCACTCCCGCCCGGTCTGGAGCTTTGGTATAATCCCCATGGTCCTTACGGAGTCCCCAGCATCCTCTAGGACGTAAGAGAAAATAAGATTTTAAACCTACCGGTAAATCTTTTTCTCCTAGTCCGTAGAGGATGCTGGGCGCCTGTCCCAGTGCGGACAATTTCTGCAAGGCTTGTATATAGTTGTTGCTTACATAAGGGTTATGTTACAGTTGTGATCAGTTTCTGACTGATGCTGTTTTATTCATACTATTAACTGGTTTGGTATGTTCCATGTTGTACGGTGTGTATGGTGTGGGCTGGTATGTATCTCGCCCTTAGATTAACAAAAATCCTTTCCTCGTACTGTCAGTCTCCTCTGGGAACAGTTCTTTAACTGAGGTCTGGAGAAGGGGCATAGAGGGAGGAGCCAGTTCACACCCATCTAAAGTCTTTAGAGTGCCCATGTCTCCTGCGGAGCCCATCTATACCCCATGGTCCTTATGGAGTCCCCAGCATCCTCTACGGACTAGGAGAAAAAGATTTACCGGTAGGTTTAAAATCTTATTTTTTTTAAAACACAGTAATTTCTCCACTTAATCAGAACAATGATTTACACACGAAAAAAAATTGTGTAGCTAAGGTAAAGGTGGAGGTTTAGTAAAATTCAGTATGACTCTAATAAGGAGCACCTGCTCCGGAACCTGTCTCCTGGGTCCAAGCCGCACTTCAGTCTGGTCAGCCTTATACTATCAATGATCGGATTACGCTCCTGCTGCCGCCGCATTTCGGGACCTCTCCCTTCCTCACTGCCTTGAGGAAGGGAGAGGTCCCGAAACACGTTGGAAGCACGCGTTATGATGTCACAACGGGGCCGAAATATTCCGGTTTTCTGAATATTTTGGTTAACTGGTATCCGGATAACTGATACGCAACCTGTAATTATTGTTTATCTAAATGTTTCTATAACTATGTTTAAAAGTATCTCCTTGCAATTATTCATTGTATAAGAAGAATATAATATTTTGTTATATAATTACATTTATTATTCAAGTAATATTAGCCAACGCTGAGGTTTCCTTTTTCTTTCCCGAACAAGAAGTAAACAGGTTTGTAATTACCCAGCCCTGGGAAAATATCTGCAACATTTTTGGAGCCAACCGTTCATTCATATAAAATGGTAATTTAGACAATAGTTGATGTCGTTTATTTTTTGTCCCTGGATTAATACATACATATTGTTTCTTATTTTTTGTGCAGTAACCTAAATGTGTAATTGAGGTGCACATTACATAGTCATATCCTATTCTATCCTATCCGTTTCGGCTACAGTATTTTAACCAGACCGCAATTGTAAAGATAAGTGATTGCTTTACCCACATTACAATTTTTTCTTGACCTTTTCAGTAGTATAGTACAGGACATTGTCAGAATCTTTAGGCTTTAACTAGCGTTTGCCAGCAGCTTCACTCATATGGATGTCCGTTGTTGTTCAGCGGAACTAATTTTACAAAGACAGTAGTGCCATCTAATATTGTGCCATATATTCTTTATTGTGTCATATATTCTATTTTGTGCACATTGATCACAATTTCTTTGTAAACAATATTTGCAGTTTTTTCTTCAAGGATTAACACAAAAAGATGCTTTGGGCTACTAACTTGTGAATAAGCCACATAAAGCCGCCCATGGGAGAAGCAGCTGGTCCTGAGATATACGCCTGCAGCCCTGAGCATTTGCCTCTGCAACTTGTTGATCGTCATAGCAAAGCAAACGGTTACAAGAAACTGCAGGCTCTTGAATTGAAAAGAAAAATTGTTGAGGATAAGGGGTATACTGTCACAACTGAGGGCTGGTGCTGACCAGGGGGAAGCCTCAGTTGTAGGGGCTGAGGTATATGTGTACCTGGGAGGCAGTACAGGGTTCTTGAACATGCAGGGAACCTTTAGAACAAATGCCCGAAGGCGTGACCACGACAACAAGGGAAAGTTCAAAGGTTTTATTAAACGCAGTTCAGAGGAATATTGATGACTTGGTACTGGTAATAGGAAACACAGTTCAGAGAAATACTTGGGATCGATGACGGAACACCGATGGTGACTTGGAATCGATGACGGAACACCGATGGTGACTTGGAATCGATGACAGAACACCGATGGTTACTTTGGGATCGTTGGTAAGCTTTGAGTGAAGCTGGGGTTCGCAGATAGAAATGCACTATTGTACTTAGAAGCACAGGTGAAGCATGAAGTGATGCTGGGGATCGCAGGAGAGCTGTAGAAGAATCTGGAGAATGGCTGCTGGAAAGCCGGAGTTCAGACACAAGTGAATCGGGGTAGACTGTAGAGGGTTAATCACTGGAGTGTCGGGTTACACTGCAGAGTGTAATCACCAGGGAGTCAGGCTGTACTGCAGAGAAAGTCCATGGGAGAACTGCACACTGGAATCACTGAAGACAATTGAAGCACTGACATCTTTCCACCCCAGGAACAGGATATTTATACCTGCTGGGAAGCAGGGATTGGCTGGCTGATTAACCAGAGACCAGAGTGCAGCTGCTGTGTAATCAGGCTGAGAGCAGAGTGCAGCTGATAGGCTGAAAGGTAACATGTGATTAGGAAAACATGGCTGCGCCCATGGTAGCTTTTGGAGGGAAAGATTGTTTGTAACTTGAATGTGAGCTTTAACCATGAAGCTGCCAGAATCACAGTAAAAAGATTTGAGACAATGAGATGCAGCGTGCTGCACACAGACAGTGCAGATGGAATCCAGGCTTGGAACACTGGGACAGTCTCAGGAGGCATTTGGAAGGTAAATACTGATAAGGACTTACCTAGATCGTGACATATACATGGTATAAACACAGTCTCACCTTTTTTTCACATCCCGACAGAATCTATGCCTCCGGTTCCTCTGCAGAGCAGTTGCTTTTAGTTGTGTTCCGTTGCATTACTTGGGCGGAATCAAGTTCTGCAGAACCATTTTCAGTACACCAACTTTCAGTGCACAGTGTCAAGCGTCTGGTTTTTCCTTTATTGCTCCTCTCCCTGATGTCACATTCAGATCATAAATAGCTCAATTTCCTTCTAGGTCCCTAAGCTATACAATACTGAAAATGTGATCCAAATGCTTCCAGTAGTTTTTGCATGATGCTGGAACGAACAGACACATTTCTGAATATTTTTTTTTTTTAATTTGTTTTCATAGTTCATAAACAGTCTTTAGAGGTACATTTCTCAAAACATTTGCTATGTACAGACATAACCCTTAACGTTTTATGACATATAGAGATTTACAATACGTATTCTTCATCTTTAATCTATTTCTTTTGGATTTTGAAGTTTCCATCTAATACAGTGGAACTAGAGATTGATGTTGGCATCTACATGTGATCATAATGGACCTGTTATGTACACACAAATCCTTTAATAATTTGGTAAAAAGATGATGGGATTGTTTAGTATATAGTATAATATTTAATCATTCACATCAGTCCATGGAGACACACTAGGTAATTTTTATTTTTTGTGACAGCAATGCTAATCACTGTACTGCCATTCTGGCAAAAATAACGTTTTCATATTAAATCAATTTGTATTTTGATGTAGACATTTGGTGATTTGAGCATATTTAAGACAGTCGCTTTACGAATGTTTTGCTTCTTGTCCTCAACCAAAATTAATAGACACATAGGGCAAGGTTAAAAGTTTTCCCGCCGGCAACCACTAGATGGCGTCCAAACAAAGCTATTCGGTTGTAGCTCCGTTCGTGCATGATGGCTGCCAGCAACTGCATTTCAGCTCACACCCCACGGGGTGGATAGCTGAAATTCGCAAAAAGTGACCCATTTGGGCGCCAAAACGGCACTTTTTGCAATCGCGCCCAGCACTTTGGTCGGTTTCAGCCGCTTTACGCGGCTAAACCTGTCCTTTTTGGGTGCGATATGTGCAAAAGGAAACAATTGAATTGTGCCCTACGATCTCCTGTCACTTTAGACGGGTGTGCAATACAATTAGATCTCGCCCATTATGGTATACATGCATGCTGTTTGCATTATTACTAATTTCTCTAATGTCCTAGAGGATGCTGGGGACTCCGTAAGGAACATGGGGAATAGACGGGCTCCGCAGGAGGCATGGGCACTTTAAGAAAGACTTTGGACTCTGGGTGTGCACTGGCTCCTCCCTCTTTGCCCCTCGTCCAGACCCCAGTTTTAGACTGTGCCCAGAGGAGAATGGGTGCACTGCAGGGAGCTCTCCTGAGTTTCCTGCTTAGAAAGCATTTTTGTTAGGATTTTTTCTCTTTTTCAGGGAGCACTGCTGGCAACAGGCTCCCTGCATCGAGGGACTGAGGAGAGAGGAGCAGACCTACTTAAATGATAGGTTCTGCTTCCTCGGCTACTGGACACCATTAGCTCCAGAGGGAGTGAACACAGGTTCTTCCTGGGCGTTCACCCCAGAGCCATGCCGCCGTTCTCCTCACAGAGCCAGAAGAAACGAAGACAGAAGACGTCTCAGGCGGCAGAAGCCTTCGGTGCTTCACTGAGGTAACGCACAGCACCGCAGCTGTGCGTCATTGCTCCCATACACCTCACACACTCCGGTCACTGTAAGGGTGCAGGGCGCAGGGGGGCGCCCTGGGCAGCAGCAAAACACCTCTCCTATGGCAAAAGTCTATATACATGTACAGGTGGGCACTGTACATGTATATAAAAGAGCCCCCGCCATTTTTTAGTAAGTTTGAGTGGGACAGAAGCCCGCCGCCGAGGGGGCAGGGCTTCTCCCTCAGCACTCACCAGCGCCATTTTCTCTCCACAGCACCGCTGAGAGGAAGCTCCCCGGACTCTCCCCTACTTGACACACGGTGAAAGGGGGTTTTAAAGTAGAGGTGGGGCACATTATTGGCGTTTATACATTAAGCAGCGCTACTGGGTAAACAATCTGTGTTTTTCTCCAGGGTTATATAGCGCTTGGGTGTGTGCTGGCATACTCTCTCTCTGTCTCTCCAAGGGGCCTCAGGGGGAACCTGTCTTCAGAAAAGAGATTCCCTGTGTGTGTGAAGTGTGTCGGTATGTGTGTCGACATGTTTGACGAGGAAGGCTCACCTAAGGAGGAGGGGGAGTGCATGATGGTCAGGTCGCCGTCGGCAACGCCGACACCGGACTGGGTGGATATGTGGAATGTCTTGAATGCAAATGTAACTTTACTGCATAAACGATTAGACAAGGCTGAAGCTAGGGATCAGCCAGGTAGTCAGACCATGCCTGTCCTTGTGGCACCAGGACCTTCGGGGTCTCAAAAACGCACCATATCCCAGATCACTAACACAGATACCGACACAGATACTGACTCTAGTGTCGACTATGAGGATGCAAAATTACAGCCAAAGGTGGCGAAAGGTATTCGTTACATGATTATTGCCATTAAAGAGGTTTTGCATATCACTGAGGAACCCCCTGTCCCTGACACAAGGGTACACATGTATAAAGGGAAAAAGCGTGAGGTCATTTTTTTCCGTCCTCATTTGAACTAAGCGACTTGTGCGAAAAGGCTTGGGAATCTCCAGATAGGAGACTACAAGTTCCCAAAAGGATTCTTATGGCGTATCCCTTTCCACAAAAGGACAGGATACGATGGGAAGCTTCGCCGAAGGTAGACAAGGCGCTGACACGCTTATCCAAGAAGGTGGCACTGCCTTCTCAGGATACAGCTTCCCTCAAGGATCCTGCTGATTGTAAGCAGGAGGTTACCATGAAGCACATTTACACACATTCCGGTACTATCGTTAGACCGGCTATGGCATCGGCCTGGGTGTGTAGTGCTATCGCAGCATGGACAGATTCCTTATCTACGGAACTTAACACCCTAGATAAGGATACTATTCTAATGACCCTAGAGCATATCAAAGATGCTGCTTTATATATGAGGGATGCTCTAAGAGACATTGGTTTACTAAGCTCCAGAATAAATGCTATGTCTATTTCTGCTAGGCGACTCCTGTGGACCTGACAGTGGACGGGGGATGCCGACTCAAAGCGGCATATGGAGTCGTTGCCTTACAAGGGGGAGGAGTTGTTTGGAGAAGGCCTCTCGGACCTTGTCTCTACTGCTACGGCCGGTAAATCGAATTTCTTACCTTATGTCCCCCCGCAGCATACTAAAAAGGCGCTGGGGCTTCCCGGGGGGAGTCAGCTCAAGTGGGGGCACGTCTTCGATTTTTCAGACAGGTCTGGGTTCACTCACAGGTGGATCCCTGGGCTATAGAGATTGTTTCTCAGGGATACAGGCTGGAATTCGAAGACGTGCCTCCTCGCCGGTTTTTCAAATCTGCTCTGCCAGCTTCCCTGTCAGAGATATAAATGTTATAAAAAGAAGAGAAGGGTGGGTGCGCTATCAATAGCAGCTGGTAAGGGGATGGTAAGTCCCCTAATGGTGCAAATAGCAAGACAAAAAAAAAAGGGATGGATTACCAGCGCTGGCTGATCAGAAATTATAAATATTAAAAATATATATATCTAAATATGAAACAATCTATGTCTCAAAAGGCTTATATTTTAAATAATCATATTTATTTCACAAATACCCAAAATAAAAGGATAAAAGATAAATATAAAAAATATATATGGAACACTCAAAAGTATATACCACAATATCTTATTGTTTATGAATCCACATTTGGCTGTAATTGTACTCAAGGGGACTGAAATCACTTGGCAATGTCCATCACTAATCGGTTAGTAGCATAAATCCGATAAATTTGCAGATGTGAGGTATTTACCAGTGTTCTAAGAGCAGGTAATGTCCACCTGGTGTGTGGCTGGATCAGGTTTGTCCTCTTGGCATGGAGGATTGGGTCCAGAAGGTGGATTCTGCTGATAAAAGATGTCCCAAATGGTGTGCACCGGAGTATCCGTGGAGCCAGTGGAGATGGTGGTATTGAGTGTCCCAATAGAAATGAAGCTCAACGCGTTTCGCTGGTTTAAATATTCCAGCTTCCTCAGGAGCAAGTGGAAGGAAGCTGGAATATTTAAACCAGCGAAACGCGTTGAGCTTCATTTCTATTGGGACACTCAATACCACCATCTCCACTGGCTCCACGGATACTCCGGTGCACACCATTTGGGACATCTTTTATCAGCAGAATCCACCTTCTGGACCCAATCCTCCATGCCAAGAGGACAAACCTGATCCAGCCACACACCAGGTGGACATTACCTGCTCTTAGAACACTGGTAAATACCTCACATCTGCAAATTTATCGGATTTATGCTACTAACCGATTAGTGATGGACATTGCCAAGTGATTTCAGTCCCCTTGAGTACAATTACAGCCAAATGTGGATTCATAAACAATAAGATATTGTGGTATATACTTTTGAGTGTTCCATATATATTTTTTATATTTATCTTTTATCCTTTTATTTTGGGTATTTATGTGAAATAAATATGATTATTTAAAATATAAGCCTTTTGAGACATTGTTTCATATTTAGATATATATATTTTTAATATTTATAATTTCTGATCAGCCAGCGCTGGTAATCCATCCCTTTTTTTTCCCTGTCAGAGAGGGAGTTAGTGTTGACTGCAATTCAAAAATAGTATCTTCAACAGGTGATAGTCACAGTTCCTCTTCTCCAGCAAGGAAAGGGGTATTACTCAACCCTGTTTGCGGTCCCGAAACCAGACGGTTCGGTCAGGCCCATTTTGAATCTAAAATCCCGGAACTTGTACTTGAAAAAGTTCAATTCAAGATGGAATCGCTCAGAGCGGTCATCGCCAGCCTGGAGGGGGTGGATTGGATGGTGTCCCTGGACATAAAGGATGCATACCTTCATGTTCCGATTTTCCCTCCTCACCAGGCGTTCCTGAGATTTGCAGTACAGGACTGTCATTACCAATTTCAGACGTTGCCGTTTGGGCTTTCCACAGCCCTGAGAATTTTCACCAAGGTAATGGCGGAAATGATGGTGCTTCTGCGCAAGCAGGGTGTCACAATTATCCCATACTTGGACGATCTCCTCATAAAGGCGAGATCTCGGGAGAAGTTGCTGGACAGCGTGTCGCTGTCGGTGAGGATGTTGCAGGGGCACGGCTGGATTCTCAATATACCGAAGTCCCAGCTAGTCCCTACAATGCGCCTGACCTTTCTGGGTCTGATTCTAGACACAGACCAGAAAAAGGTTTTTCTTCTGATAGAAAAGGCTCAGGAGCTCATAGCCCTGGTCAGGAACCTATTAAAGCTAAAAAAGGTTTCAGTGCATCACTGCACGCGTGTCCTGGGGAAGATGGTGGCATCGTACGAGGCCATCCCCTTCGGATGGTTCCATGCGAGGACCTTTAAATGGGATCTACTGGACAAATGGTCCGGGTCCCATTTACATATGCATCAGGGGATCACCCTGTCTCCAAGAGCCAGGGTATCTCTCCTGTGGTGGCTGCACAGTGCTCACCTCCTAGAAGGCCGCAGGTTCGGAATTCAGGACTGGATCCTGGTGACCACGGACGCAAGCCTCCAAGGTTGGGGAGCAGTCACACCGGGAAGAAATTTCCAAGGTCTCTGGTCGAATCTAGAGACTTGTCTCCACATCAACGTCCTGGAGTTGAGGGCCATATACAACGCCCTACGCCAGGCGGAGGCATTGCTTCGGGACAAACCGGTTCTAATTCAGTCAGACAATGTCACATCAGTGGCTCATGTAAACCGACAAGGCGGCACAAGGAGCAGAGCGGCCATGGCAGAAGCGACCAGGATTCTTCGCTGGGCGGAAGGCCATGTAAGCACCCTATCAGCTGTATTCATCCCGGGGGTGGACAACTGGGAAGCGGACTTCCTCAGCAGGCACGACCTGCATCCGGGAGAGTGGGGACTTCATCAAGAAGTCTTCGCACAAATCGTGGGTCGGTGGGGACTGCCTCAGATAGACATGATGGCTTCCCGTCTCAACAAAAAGCTAAAGCGGTATTGCGCCAGGTCAAGAGACCCTCAGGCGGTAGCGGTGGACGCTCTAGTGACACCTTGGGTGTTCAGATTGGTCTATGTGTTCCCTCCTCTACCTCTCATACCCAAGGTGTTGAGAATAATAAGACTTAAGAAGAGTAAGAACAATCCTCATTGTTCCAGATTGGCCACGAAGGACTTGGTATCCGGATCTGCAAGAGTTGCTCACAGAAGATCCGTGGCCTCTTCCTCTAAGACAGGACCTGCTGCAGCAGGGGCCCTGTCTGTTCCAAGACTTACCGCGGCTGCGTTTGACGGCATGGCGGTTGAACGCCGGATCCTAGCGAAAAAGGCATTCCGGAGGAGGTCATTCCTACCCTGATCAAGGCTAGGAAGGACGTGACATTGAAACATTATCACCATATATGGCGAAAATATGTTTCTTGGTGTGAGGCCAGGACTGCTCCTACGGAGGAGTTCCATTTGGGTCGTCTGCTTCACTTCCTGCAAACAGGAGTGACTTTGGGCCTAAAATTAGGGTCCATAAAGGTCCAAATTTTGGCCTTATCCATTTTCTTTCAAAAGGAATTGGCTTCTCTTCCTGAAGTACAGACATTCGTGAAGGGGGTGCTGCATATTCAGCCTCCTTTTGTACCTTCGGTGGCGCCGTGAGATCTTAATGTGGTATTAAGTTTCCTCAAGTCACCTTGGTTTGAACCACTCACAACAGTGGAGTTGAAATATCTCACTTGGAAAGTGGTCATGTTGTTAGCCTTGGCTTCTGCGAGGCGTGTTTCGGAATTAGCGGCTTTGTCACATAAAAGCCCCTATCTAGTTTTCCACGTGGATAGGGCAGAATTGAGGACTCGTCCTCAATTTCTACCTAAAGTGGTTTCTTTTCATATGAATCAACCTATTGTCGTGCCGATGGCTACACGGGACTTGGAGGATTCCGAGTCCCTTGATGTGGTCATGGCTTTGAAGATTTATGTGGCCAGAACAGCGAGGGTTAGGAAAACTGAAGCGCTGTTTGTTCTGTATGCAGCCAATAAAGTTGGCGCCCCTGCTTCAAAGCAGACTATTGCTCGCTGGATCTGTAACACGATTCAGCAGGCGCATTCTACGGCAGGATTGCCATTGCCTAAATCGGTTAAGGCCCATTCCACTAGGAAGGTGGGCTCGTCTTGGGCGGCTGTCCGAGCGGTCTCGGCATTACAGTTGTGCCGAGCAGCTACTTGGTCGGGGTCAAACACCTTTGCAAAGTTCTATAAATTTGATACCCTGGCTGAGGAGGACCTCCTGTTTGCTCAATCGGTGCTGCAGAGTCATCCGCACTCTCCCTCCCGTTTGGGAGCTTTGGTATAATCCTGTTATGCACACCAGTGCCTGCAGGAATGTACTGGTGTCTGAACTGTTATGCACACCAGTGCCTGCAGGAATGTACTGGTGTCTGAACGGATAGGGATGCAAAACAAATGAACTCACAGACAGACTGGGGAATATGACATTACGTACACAGAAGGTGATAGGGTAACAAAATAAACACAAAGTGAACAGAGAAGCCCAGAGGCTAAGAAACTGGGTGTCTCCCTATTATTAGGAATGCTCAGATGAAAAAAGCAAGATGTTGTGTGTTAATACGTAGAGAACCCGAAATGCTTTTGCTAAGGGCAACAGCAAAACCTTAAAGGGTTACCAACGGGTGTGGCAGTAAACTCCTTGGTCAGAGATGGAATGATAGACACAAGGAGAGTCTCCACAATCCTAATCCTCACTTGCAGTGCACAGGTTCAGCTTACTGCCACTAAACTGAATACCTGAACACCTTGCACAGTGAGACAGGATTTAGGCAGGCAGTCTGAGAATACAGCCGCAAACCTGCTAAGTTCACAGAGTAGCAAAAGAACCCCAGCAGGTTAAACGACTGACTCCAGTTTTACTGCTAGGTCTGGATTGGCAGAGTGTAGTACCAAATCCCCAGGCCTATTTGCAGTAAGCAACAACAAATACAAAGCTACACAGTACTGGCTAACTTTCAGGAACTGACTAACCAACAAAGATTCGGCAGCATCTGCTTAACCTGAGAAGAGGCCTTATAAAGCAGGTGCTGTCCACGCCCCACTCAGACCTCACAGACTGTGAGCACAAAAACCAGCACCGGATCCCCTGCCGTGCACAGAGCCTGTAACCACTGCACAGCAAAAGACCCGAACCGGAGTATCAGCTGCGCTCAGGTTACTCCGCTAGCACTTGTCTCCCGGTTGCCATGACGACGTGGCAGCACAGGGCAGGAGACCCTAACAAATCCCCATGGTCCTTACGGAGTCCCCAGCATCCTCTAGGACGTTAGAGAAAATAAGATTTTACACTTACCGGTAAATCTATTTCTCGTAGTCCGTAGAGGATGCTGGGCGCCCGTCCCAAGTGCGGACTTCTTCTGCAAGACTTGTATATAGCTTACATAAGGGTTATGTTATAGTTTCATTGGTTTAGACTGAGACTATGTTGTTTGTTCATACTATTAACTGGGTAGTTATCACAAGTTATACGGTGTGATTGGTGTGGCTGGTATGAATCTTGCCCTGGGATTCCCAAAAATCCTTTCCTCGTACTGTCCATGTCCTCTGGGCACAGTTTCTCTAACTGGGGTCTGGAGGAGGGGCATAGAGGGAGGAGCCAGTGCACACCCTGAGTCCAAAGTCTTTCTTATAGTGCCCATACCTCCTGCGGAGCCCGTCTATTCCCCATGGTCCTTACGGAGTCCCCAGCATCCTCTACGGACTACGAGAAATATATTTACCGGTAAGTGTAAAATCTTATTATTTGATTGTTTTATTCATCAAGCATAGGATAGTTTCTATTAATTTAAGCACACAACAATATGCAGAATATTGATGAAAAAGCCATGTCTATATTATATTTCTCTAACGTCCTAAGTGGATGCTGGGGACTCCGTAAGGACCATGGGGAATAGCGGCTCCGCAGGAGACTGGGCACATCTAAAGAAAGCTTTAGGACTAACTGGTGTGCACTGGCTCCTCCCCCTATGACCCTCCTCCAAGCCTCAGTTAGATTTCTGTGCCCGACGAGAAGGGTGCACACTAGGGGCTCTCCTGAGCTTCTTAGTGAAAGTTTTAGTTTAGGTTTGTTATTTTCAGTGAGACCTGCTGGCAACAGGCTCACTGCATCGAGGGACTAAGGGGAGAAGAAGCGAACTCACCTGCGTGCAGAGTGGATTGGGCTTCTTGGCTACTGGACATTAGCTCCAGAGGGACGATCACAGGCCCAGCCTGGATGGGTCCCGGAGCCGCGCCGCCGGCCCCCTTACAGAGCCAGAAGAGCGAAGAGGTCCGGAAAAATCGGCGGCAGAAGACGTTCCTGTCTTCAATAAGGTAGCGCACAGCACTGCAGCTGTGCGCCATTGCTCTCAGCACACTTCATACTCCGGTCACTGAGGGTGCAGGGCGCTGGGGGGGGCGCCCTGAGACGCAATAAAACATGATAAAAATACCTTACATGGCAAAAAATACATCACATATAGCTCCTGGGCTATATGGATGCATTTAACCCCTGCCAGAATATACAGAAAAACGGGAGATAGGCTCCGCCCCCTTTTCGGCGGCCTTATCTCCTCAGCACACTGGCGCCATTTTCCCTCACAGCTCAGTTGGAGGGAAGCTCCCTGGCTCTTCCCTGCAGTCACTACACTACAGAAAGGGTTAAAAAAAAAAGAGAGGGGGCACTAATTAGGCGCAGTATTAAAACATACAGCAGCTATAAGGGGAAAAACACTTATATAAGGTTATCCCTGTGTGTGTGTATGTATATATATATATATATATATATATATATATATATATATATATATATATCTATCAAACGTTTGGTCCACACTCACGTTTTCAAATTTTCTGCTGGGGTGCCTTCCAAAGCTGGGGATCTTAAACAGAATCACCAGTAAATTGTATAGACGAAGAGAAATGGGAGCACTCACCAGTCTTCATTATAGTGGTAATTTATTTGAATATCATGTCAGACAGAGCATCGACGTTTCGGTCCTCACTTGGCAAAGGTGCTCCCATTTCTCTTCGTCTCTATATATATATATATATATATATATATATATATATATATATATATATATATATATATATATATATAGCGCTCTGGTGTGTGCTGGCATACTCTCCCTCTGTCTCCCCAAAGGGCTAGTGGGGTCCTGTCCTCTATCAGAGCATTCCCTGTGTGTGTGCTGTGTCGGTACGTTTGTGTCGACATGTATGAGGAGAAAAATGATGTGGAGACGGAGCAGAGTGTCTGTAACAGTGATGTCACCACCTAGGGGGTCGACACCTGAGTGGATGTACTGTTGAAAATTACGTGACAGTGTCAGCTCTGTATAAAAAAACAGTGGTTGACATGAGACAGCCGGCTACTCAGCTTGTGCCTGTCCAGACGTCTCATAGGCCGTCAGGGGCTCTAAAGCGCCCGTTACCTCAGATGGCAGATACAGACGCCGACACAGATACTGACTCCTGTGTCGACGGTGAAGAGACAACCGTGATTTCCAGTAGGGCCACACGTTACATGATTGAGACAATGGAAAATGTTTTATACATTTCTGATAATACGAGTACCACCAAAAAGGGGTATTATGTTCGGTGAGGGAAAAACTACCTGTAGTTTTCCTGAATCTGAGAAATAAAATGAGGTGTGTGATGATGCATGGGTTTCCCCCCGATAACAATTGATAATTTCTTAAAAAGTATTGGTGTATACCCTTTCCCGCCAGAGGTTAGGGTGCGTTGGGAAACACCCCCTAGGGGGGGATAAGGCGCTCACACGCTTGTAAGAACAAGGGCTCTACCCTCTCATGAGATGGCCGCCCTTAAGGATCCTGCTGATAGAAAGCAGGAGGGTATCCAAAAATGTATTCACACACATACTGGTGTTATACTGCGACCAGCAATCGCCTTAGCCTGGAGGTGCAGTGCTGGGTTGGCATGGTCGGATTCCCTGACTGGAAATATTGATATCCTAGATAAGGATAGTATATTATTGCCTATAGAGCATTTAAAAGATGCATTTCTATATATGCATGATGCACAGCGGAATATTTGCCGACTGGCATCAAGTATAAGTGCGTTGTCCAATTCTACCAGTAAAATGGTCAGGTGATGCGGATTCCAAACGGCATTGGGAAGTATTGCCTTTGAAAAGGGACATTTGGGGTCGGTCTTTTAGACCTGGTGGCCACGGCAACAACTGGGAAATCCACGTTTGTACCCCAGGTCGCCTCTCAAAATAAGACGCCGTATTATCAGGCGCAGTCCTTTGTTGGCAAGCGGACAAAAGGTTCCTCTTTTCTGCTCGTGTCAGAGGGAGAGGAAAAAGGCTGAAGAGATTAGCCAGTTCCCAGGAACAGAAACCCTTTCCCGCCTCTGCCAAGCCCTCAGTATCACGCTAGGGCCTTACAAGCTCAGGCACGGTGGGGGCCCGTTCTCAATGAATTTCAGTGCGCAGTGGGCTCACTCGCAAGTAGACCCCTGGATCCTTCAGGTAATATCTCAAGGGTACATATTGGAATTCGAGACGTCTCCCCTTCGCCGTTTCCAAAAGTCGGCTTTACCGACGTCTCCCTCTGACAGGGAGGCAGTTTTGGAAGCCATTCGCAAGCTGTATTCCCAGCAGGTGATAATCAAGGTACCCCTCCTGCAACAGGGAACGGGGTATTATTCCACACTATTGTGGTACCGAAGCCAGACGGCTCGGTGAGACCGATTCTAAATCTAAAATCTAAAATCTTTGAACACTTACATACAGAGGTTCAAATTCAAGATTGAGTCACTCAGAGCAGTGATTGCGAACCTGGAAGAAGGGGACTACATGATGTCTCGGGACATCAAGGATGCTTACCTTCATGTCAAAATTTACCCTTCTCACCAAGGGTACCTCAGGTTATGGTACAGAACTGTCACTATCAGTTCAGACGCTGCCGTAGGGATGGTCCACGGCACCCCGGGTCTTTACCAAGGTAATGGCCGAAATGATATCCCTTCGAAGGAAGGGAATTTTAGTTATCCCTTACTTGGACGATTCCCTGATAAGGGTAAGATCCAGGGAACAGTTGGAAGTCGGTGTAGCACTATCTCAGGTAGTGTTGCGGCAGCACGATTGGATTCTCAATATTCCAAAATCGCAGCTGGTTCCGACGACTCGTATTCTGTTCCTAGGGATGTTCCTGGACACAGTCCAGAAAAAAGGTGTTTCTCCCGGAAGAGAAAGCCAGGGAGTTATCCGAGCTAGTCAGGAACCTCCTAAAACCGAACCAAGTCTCAGTGCATCAATGCACAAGGGTTCTGGGAAAAAATGGTGGCTTCCTACGAAGCAATCCCATTCGTTAGATTCCACGCAAGAACTTTCCAGTGGAACCTACTGGACAAATGGTCCGGGTCGCATTTTCAGATGCATCAGCGGATAACCCTGTCACCAAGGACAAGGGTATCCATCCTGTGGTGGTTGCAGAGTGCTCATCTTCTAGAGGGCCGCAGATTCGGCATTCAGGACTGGGTCCTGGTGACCGCGGATGCCAGCCTGCGAGGCTGGGGAGCAGTCACACAGGGAAGGAATATCCAGGGCTTAGGGTCAAGCCTGGATACATCACTTCACATAAATATCCTGAAGCTAAGGGCCATTTACAATGCTCTAAGCTTAGCAAGACCTCTGCTTCAAGGTCAGCCGGTGTTGATCCAGTCGGACAACATCATGGCAGTCACCCACGTAAACAGACAGGGTGGCACAAGAAGCAGGAGGGCAATGGCAGAAGCTGCAGGGATTCTTCGCTGGGCGGAAAATCATGTGATAGCACTGTCAACAGTATTCATTCCGGGAGTGGACAACTGGGAAGCAGACTTCCTCAGCACGACCTCCACCCGGGAGAGTGGGGACTTCACCCAGAAGTCGTCCACATGATTAAAAAACTCGACAGGTATTGCGCCAGGTCAAGAGACCCTCAGGCAATAGTTGTAGACGCTCTGGTAACACCGTGGGTGTACCAGTCAGTGTATATGTTCCCTCCTCTGCCTCTCATACCCAAGGTACTGAGATTGATAAGATGGAGAGGAGAAAGCACTATATTCGTGGCTCCGGATTGGCCAAGAAGGACTTGGTAACCGGAACTTCAAGAGATGCTCACGGAGGATCCGTGGCCTCTACCTCTAAGAAGGGACCTGCTCCAGCAAGGACCCTGTCTGTTCCAAGACTTACCGCGGCTGCGTTTGACGGCATGCCGGTTGAACACCGGATCCTGAAGGAAAAAAGGCATTCCGATGAAGTCATCCATATCCTGATCTAAAGCCAGGAAGGATGTAACCGCAAAGACATAATCACCGCAATTGGCGAAAATATGTTGCGTAGTGCGAGGCCAGTAAGGCCCGACGGAGGAAATTCAACTGGGTCGATTCCTACATTTCCTGCAAACAGGAGTGTCTATGGGCCTGAAATTGGGGTCCATTAAGGTTCAGATTTCGGCCCTGTCAATTTTCTTCCAAAAAAGAACTAGCTTCAGTCCCTGAAGTTTAGACGTTTGTAAAAGGGGTACTGCATATACAGCCTCCTTTTGTGCCTCCAGTGGCAATTTGGGATCTCAATGTAGCTTGGGTTCCAAAAGTCACATTGGTTTGAACCACTTAAATCTGTGGAGTTAAAATATCTCACATGGAAAGTGGTCATGCTGTTGGCCCTGGCCTGGGCCAGGCGCGTGTCAGAATTGTCGGCTTTATCCTGTAAAAGCCCTTATCTGATTTTCCATTCGGACAGGGCGGAATTGAGGACTCGTCCTCAGTTTCTCCCTAAGGTGGTTCCAGCGTTTTCACCTGAACCAACCTATTGTGGTGCCTGCGGCTACTAGGGACTTGGAGGAATCCAAGTTGCTGGATGTTGTCAGGGCCCTGAAAATATTTCCAGGACGGCTGGAGTCAGGAAATCTGACTCGCTGTTTATCCTGTATGCACCCAACAAGCTGGGTGCTCCTGCTTCTAAGCAGACTATTGCTCGTTGGATTTGTAGTACAATTCAGCTTGCACATTCTGTGGCAGGCCTGCCACAGCTAAAATCTGTAAAAGCCCGTTCCACAAGGAAAGTGGGCTCATCTTGGGCGGCTGCCCGAGGGGTCTCGGCTTTACAACTTTGCCGAGCAGCTACTTGGTCAGGGGCAAACACGTTTGCTAAATTCTACAAATTTGATACCCTGGCTGAGGAGGACCTGGAGTTCTCTCATTCGGTGCTGCAGAGTCATCCGCACTCTCCCGCCCGTTTGGGAGCTTTGGTATAATCCCCATGGTCCTTACGGAGTCCCCAGCATCCACTTAGGACGTTAAAGAAAATAAGAATTTACTTACCGATAATTCTATTTCTCATAGTCCGTAGTGGATGCTGGGCGCCCATCCCAAGTGCGGATTGTCTGCAATACTTGTACATAGTTATTGTTACAAAAATCGGGTTATTATTGTTGGGAGCCATCTTTTCAGAGGCTCCTCTGTTATCATACTGTTAACTGGGTTCAGATCACAAGTTATACGGTGTGATTGGTGTGGCTGGTATGAGTCTTACCCGGGATTCAAAATCCTTCCTTATTGTGTACGCTCGTCCGGGCACAGTATCCTAACTGAGGCTTGGAGGAGGGTCATAGGGGGAGGAGCCAGTGCACACCAGTTAGTCCTAAAGCTTTCTTTAGATGTGCCCAGTCTCCTGCGGAGCCGCTATTCCCCATGGTCCTTACGGAGTCCCCAGCATCCACTACGGACTATGAGAAATAGAATTATCGGTAAGTAAATTCTTATTTTACTAAACAGTAAGGAAACGTAACCATAGGACCCTTTCAAATGAATGGAACTCATATAAGTGGTTGAACCTGCTTGAGTATAGTCAAATAGATCTAATATAATAAATAGGCATTTATTGTCGTTGTCAAAATTATACATGTAGACCAATTTCTCCAATCCTATTGTAGTTAATGGTTTTATAAAGGTGCATGATATGTCAGCATGCAGAGTGCCGACATTCAGCATGTCTACGTGTCCAGAATGTTAACAGAACATATCGACAGTGTCAACACTGACATCTTAACACTTTGAGAAAGTTGACAAAGCCTGAAGCTGGCCACATATCTAAAGATAATCATACCAACCAGACACTAAACTTGCTGGCATTCTGCCTATTAGCGAGAGCCACAGACAGCTCTGCATAAGGATACATTACCAGATTTTAATTCCAACCAGCCAACTTGTTGTCTAGTTCATAGGTTCCCAAACGTGGTCCTTAAGGTACCCCAACAGTCCAGGTTTTAGGTATATCCATGGCTCAGCACAGATGGTTAAATCAAATTGACTAAGGTGCTAATTAAGTCACCTGTGGCCAAGCATGGATACATTTAATTCTAGGACCGTTGGGGTGCCTTGATGACCGCGTTTGGGAATCTCTGGTGTAAGTAGTAGTAGTAACAGTAGTAACAGTAGTAGTAGTAGTAGTAGTAGTAACAGTAGTAGTAGTAGTAACAGTAGTAGTAGTAGTAGTAGTAACAAAGAGCACCACAATTCTCAAAACAGATGACGTGAGAAGCAAGCGGGAGGTAGCCTGATGGCAGTAACTATGTACGCAAAGCAGAGATGTTGAAGGCATGAGGCAGGGGGATGGAGGAGCACCCTCAGGACTAGGTTATGCAATGGAAGGGTATTCTTTGATGAATAGTTGGTATGATGATATTTTGATATGTTGCCGGCTTAAAACGAACTGTAGCCTACCCCTAATTGCATGAAATCTCGACATTCTAGGGTTAGGGTCCATTCAAAACATGTCAACATTTTGAATCAGAATGTAGTGTAGACCTCCTGGGGTACATTTACCAAAGTGTGGGTTTATAGAAGTGGAGATATTGCCCATAACAACCGATCAGATTCTACAGATGTGTCCCTTTATATCCTTGCTGCTGGAGGCTACATATTGTGGTGTTGCAATGCGGCATGGCGCAGCCACAGCTTTCTTTTGTCCTGCTTGTATACACTTCTGTGATTACTGCTAGGTACAAGTGCTTTTAACTATAGAGAGCGGGAGCTTAGCTTCCCCCTACCGTGCTCCCTACCTTTTGCCGACTCCCCCTTCCTTTGTGTGGCAGCGGGAGCATCGCTTTCCCTCTGCCTGCGACTGCACACATTGTTAATGCTTACTGTTTGCTCCTGCTACGGTACGCTGTGCCGGGATACAGCAAAGATTTAAAAGGACACATCTGTAGCTATAATCTTATAGAAGGTGCTAGATAAATGATAAGTAGAATCTGTTTGGGCAACATCTCCAAATCTATAAACCCACACTTTAGTAAATATACCCCCTTGACTGGAACTAGGTATATAAATTCCAATTTCTCTGACGTCCTAAGTGGATGCTGGGGACTCCGTCAGGACCATGGGGATAGCGGCTCCGCAGGAGACAGGGCACAAAAGTAAAAGCTTTAGGATCAGGTGGTGTGCACTGGCTCCTCCCCCTATGACCCTCCTCCAAGCCTCAGTTAGGTTTTTGTGCCCGGCCGAGAAGGGTGCAATCTAGGTGGCTCTCCTAAAGAGCTGCTTAGAGTAAAAGTTTTGTTAGGTTTTTTATTTTCAGTGGGTCCTGCTGGCAACAGGCTCACTGCAACGAGGGACTTAGGGGAGAAGAAGTGAACTCACCTGCGTGCAGGATGGATTGGCTTCTTAGGCTACTGGACACTAGCTCCAGAGGGACGATCACAGGTACAGCCTGGATGGGTCACCGGAGCCGCGCCGCCGACCCCCTTGCAGATGCTGAAGAGAGAAGAGGTCCAGAAATCGGCGGCTGAAGACTTCTCAGTCTTCATGAGGTAGCGCACAGCACTGCAGCTGTGCGCCATTGCTCTCAGCACACTTCACACCAACGGTCACTGAGGGTGCAGGGCGCTTGGGGGGGCGCCCTGGGCAGCAATGAAAGTACCTATGCTGGCTAAAAATACATCACATATAGCCCCTGGGGCTATATGGATGTATTTAACCCCTGCCAGGTTGTCAGAAAAACGGGAGAAGAAGCCCGCCGAAAAGGGGGCGGGGCCTATTCTCCTCAGCACACAGCGCCATTTTCCTACACAGCTCCGCTGCTAGGAAGGCTCCCAGGCTCTCCCCTGCACTGCACTACAGAAACAGGGTTAAAACAGAGAGGGGGGGCATTTATTTGGCGATATTATTATATATTAAGATGCTATAAGGGAAAACACTTATATAAGGTTGTCCCTGTATAATACAGCGTTTTGGTGTGTGCTGGCAAACTCTCCCTCTGTCTCCCCAAAGGGCTAGTGGGGTCCTGTCCTCTATCAGAGCATTCCCTGTGTGTGTGCTGTGTGTCGGTACGTGTGTGTCGACATGTATGAGGACGATGTTGGTGAGGAGGCGGAGCAAATTGCCTGTAATGGTGATGTCACTCTCTAGGGAGTCGACACCGGAATGGATGGCTTATTTAGGTTATTACGTGATAATGTCAACACGCTGCAAGGTCGGTTGACGACATGAGACGGCCGGCAAACCAATTAGTACCTGTCCAGGCGTCTCAAACACCGTCAGGGGCTTTAAAACGCCCATTTACCTCAGTCGGTCGACACAGACACGGACACTGACTCCAGTGTCGACGGTGAAGAAACAAACGTATTTTCCATTTGGGCCACACGTTACATGTTAAGGGCAATGAAGGAGGTGTTACATATTTCTGATACTACAAGTACCACAAAAGAGGGTATTATGTGGGGTGTGAAAAAACTACCTGTAGTTTTTCCTGAATCAGATAAATTAAATGAAGTGTGTGATGATGCGTGGGTTTCCCCCGATAGAAAATTATTGGCGTTATACCCTTTCCCGCCAGAAGTTAGGGCGCGTTGGGAAACACCCCTTAGGGTGGATAAGGCGCTCACACGCTTATCAAAACAAGTGGCGTTACCGTCTCCAGATACGGCCGCCCTCAAGGAGCCAGCTGATAGGAGGCTGGAAAATATCCTAAAAAGTATATACACACATACTGGTGTTATACTGCGACCAGCGATCGCCTCAGCCTGGATGTGCAGCGCTGGGGTGGCTTGGTCGGATTCCCTGACTGAAAATATTGATACCCTTGACAGGGACAGTATTTTATTGACTATAGAGCATTTAAAGGATGCATTTCTATATATGCGAGATGCACAGAGGGATATTTGCACTCTGGCATCAAGAGTAAGTGCGATGTCCATATCTGCCAGAAGATGTTTATGGACACGACAGTGGTCAGGTGATGCAGATTCCAAACGGCACATGGAAGTATTGCCGTATAAAGGGGAGGAGTTATTTGGGGTCGGTCCATCGGACCTGGTGGCCACGGCAATAGCTGGAAAATCCACCTTTTTTACCCCAAGTCACATCTCAGCAGAAAAAGACACCGTCTTTTCAGCCTCAGTCCTTTCGTCCCCATAAGGGCAAGCAGGCAAAAGGCCAGTCATATCTGCCCAGGGATAGAGGAAAGGGAAGAAGACTGCAGCAGGCAGCCCATTCCCAGGAACAGAAGCCCTCCACCGCTTTTGCCAAGTCCTCAGCATGACGCTGGGGCCGTACAAGCGGACTCAGGTGCGGTGGGGGGTCGTCTCAAGAGTTTCAGCGCGCAGTGGGCTCACTCGCAAGTGGACCCCTGGATCCTACAAGTAGTATCCCAGGGGTACAGATTGGAAATTCGAGACTTCTCCCCCTCGCAGGTTCCTGAAGTCTGCTTTACCAACGTCTCCCTCCGACAGGGAGGCAGTATTGGAAACAATTCACAAGCTGTATTCCCAGCAGGTGATAATCAAAGTACCCCTCCTACAACAAGGAAAGGGGTATTATTCCACACTATATTGTGGTACTGAAGCCAGACGGCTCGGTGAGACCTATTCTAAATCTGAAATATTTGAACACTTACATACAAAGGTTCAAATCAAGATGGAGTCACTCAGAGCAGTGATAGCGAACCAGGAAGAAGGGGACTATATGGTGTCCCTGGACATCAAGGATGCTTACCTCCATGTCCCAATTTGCCCTTCTCACCAAGGGTACCTCAGGTTCGTGGTACAAAACTGTCACTATCAGTTTCAGACGCTGCCGTTTGGATTGTCCACGGCACCCCGGGTCTTTACCAAGGTAATGGCCGAAATGATGATTCTTCTTCAAAGAAAAGGCGTCTTAATTATCCCTTACTTGGACGATCTCCTGATAAGGGCAAGGTCCAGAGAACAGTTGGAGGTCGGAGTAGCACTATCTCAAGTAGTTCTACGACAGCACGGGTGGATTCTAAATATTCCAAAATCGCAGCTGTCTCTGACGACACGTCTGCTGTTCCTAGGGATGATTCTGGACACAGTCCAGAAAAAGGTGTTTCTCCCGGAGGAGAAAGCCAGGGAGTTATCCGAGCTAGTCAGGAACCTCCTAAAACCAGGAAAAGTGTCAGTGCATCATTGCACAAGGGTCCTGGGAAAAATGGCGGCTTCTTACGAAGCGATTCCATTCGGCAGATTTCACGCAAGAACTTTTCAGTGGGATCTGCTGGAAAAATGGTCCGGATCGCATCTTCAGATGCATCAGCGGATAACCCTGTCTCCAAGGACAAGGGTGTCTCTTCTGTGGTGGCTGCAGAGTGCTCATCTACTAAAGGGCCACAGATTCGGCATTCAGGACTGGGTCCTGGTGACCACGGATGCCAGCCTGAAAGGCTGGGGAGCAGTCACACAAGGAAAAAATTTCCAGGGAGTGTGATCAAGTCTGGAGACTTCTCTCCACATAAATATACTGGAGCTAAGAGCAATTTACAATGCTCTAAGCTTAGCAAGACCTCTGCTTCAAGGTCAGCCGGTATTGATCCAGTGGGACAACATCACGGCAGTCGCCCACGTAAACAGACAGGGCGGCACAAGAAGCAGGAGGGCAATGGCAGAAACTGCAAGGATTCTTCGCTGGGCGGAAAATCATGTGATAGCACTGTCAGCAGTGTTCATTCCGGGAGTGGACAACTGGGAAGCAGACTTCCTCAGCACGACCTCCACCCGGGAGAGTGGGGACTTCATCGGGAAGTCTTCCACATGATTGTGAACCGTTGGGAAAGACCAAAGGTGGACATGATGGCGTCCCGCCTGAACAAAAAACTGGACAGGTATTGCGCCAGGTCAAGAGACCCTCAGGCAATAGCTGTGGACGGTCTGGTAACACCGTGGGTGTACCAGTCGGTGTATGTGTTCCCTCCTCTGCTTCTCATACCTAAGGTACTGAGAATTATAAGACGTAGAGGAGTAAGAACTATACTCGTGGCTCCGGATTGGCCAAGGAGGACTTGGTACCCGGAACTTCAAGAGATGCTCACAGAGGACTCATGGCCTCTGCCGCTAAGAAGGGACTTGCTTCAGCAAGTACCATGTCTGTTCCAAGACTTACCGCGGCTGCGTTTGACGGCATGGCGTTTGAACGCCGGATCCTAAGGGAAAAAGGCATTCCGGAAGAGGTCATTCCTACCCTGGTCAAAGCCAGGAAGGAGGTGACCGCACAACATTATCACCACATGTGGCGAAAATATGTTGCGTGGTGTGAGGCCAGGAAGGCCCCACGAAGAAATTTCAACTCTGTCGATTCCTGCATTTCCTGCAAACAGGAGTGTCTATGGGCCTCAAATTGGGGTCCATTAAGGTTCAAATTTCGGCCCTGTCGATTTTCTTCCAGAAAGAATTGGCTTCAGTTCCTGAAGTCCAGAAGTTTGTCAAGGGAGTACTGCATATACAACCCCCTTTTGTGCCTCCAGTGGCACTGTGGGATCTCAACGTAGTTCTGGGATTCCTCAAATCACATTGGTTTAAACCGCTCAAATCTGTGGATTTGAAATATTTCACATGGAAAGTGACCATGATGTTGGCCCTGGCCTCGGCCAGGCGAGTGTCAGAATTGGCGGCTTTGTCTCACAAAAGCCCATATCTGATTGTCCATTCGGACAGGGCAGAGCTGCGGACTCGTCCCCAGTTTCTCCCTAAGGTGGGTCAGCGTTTCACCTGAACCAGCTTATTGTGGTACCTGCGGCTACTAGGGACTTGAAGGACTCCAAGTTGCTAGATGTTGTCAGGGCCCTGAAAATATAGGTTTCCAGGACGGCTGGAGTCAGGAAAACTGACTTGCTGTTATCCTGTATGCACCCAACAAACTGGGTGCTCTTGCTTCTAAGCAGACGATTGCTAGTTGGATGTGTAGTACAATTCAGCTTGCACATTCTGTGGCAGGCCTGCCACAGCCAAAATATGTAAATGCCCATTCCACAAGGAAGGTGGGCTCATCTTGGGCGGCTGCCCGAGGGGTCTCGGCTTTACAACTTTGCCGAGCTGCTACTTGGTCAGGGGCACACCCTGGCTGAGGAGGACCTGGAGTTCTCTCACTCGGTGCTGCAGAGTCATCCGCACTCTCCCGCCCGTTTGGGAGCTTTGGTATAATCCCCATGGTCCTGACGGAGTCCCCAGCATCCACTTAGGACGTCAGAGAAAATAAGAATTTACTTACCGATAATTCTATTTCTCGTAGTCCGTAGTGGATGCTGGGCGCCCATCCCAAGTGCGGATTGTCTGCAATACTTGTACATAGTTATTGTTACAAAAATCGGGTTATTATTGTTGTGAACCATCTTTTCAGAGGCTCCGCTGTTATCATGCTGTTAACTGGGTTCAGATCACAGGTTGTACAGTGTGATTGGTGTGGCTGGTATGAGTCTTACCCGGGATTCAAAATCCTTCCTTATTGTGTACGCTCGTCCGGGCACAGTATCCTAACTGAGGCTTGGAGGAGGGTCATAGGGGGAGGAGCCAGTGCACACCACCTGATCCTAAAGCTTTTACTTTTGTGCCCTGTCTCCTGCGGAGCCGCTATCCCCATGGTCCTGACGGAGTCCCCAGCATCCACTACGGACTACGAGAAATAGAATTATCGGTAAGTAAATTCTTATTTTTTACATCATCTTCAGTTTTGGCCACACCCTCTGTCCAGCATATGAAAATGGTATCATTATACGCATTAACGTTTTTGTGTGTTGTACACTCTCTAATGCATTATGGGGACTGCTCTCTTGCTTTATTGTACACAGGCTTATTAAATCCCTAAACATATGCAAAAATACAACTGAGACATTTCCCCATTAGTCTATGCAGCTCAAGTTGATGATTGCAGAATGTCAACCTGGAGAGAGCCTTCACTCCTGAATATTTCTTCCTTTTAGAATCTCTTTATTTACCATGGTGGTCTATTTAAAAAGTAGCCATGTGGGTGTAACCAATTCATGTACAAGGGTGGTTTTCATGTCAAAGACTAGAGCAATATTCACATTTTGTGCTTGTTACAATGTTTTTGCTTTTTTAGTTTACCAAAGCAATTTTATATTTATTCAGGGAATAGGTAGAAATAAGGTTATAGTAACATTGGACCAATTATATAAATACTAAAATTAATTGAAGTCAGCACTGCAAATTGTGCCTGGGGCGGCTAAGGAAGACCTGCTGAAAGGGTGTTATCCTCACCCTATCAAGATGCAGACGCTGAGGAGGGAGCTCAGTTTTTATTTAATTATATAAATATTTTTGTGCTTCATAGTAAAAAATTATCCTGAAAGTAGAAAAAAATAAATACAGGTTGCGTATCCCATATCCAATTATTCCGAAATACGGAATTTTTGGACTGAGACTGAGATAGTGAAACCTTTGTTTTCTGATGGCTTAATGTACACAAACTTTGTTTAATACACAGTTATTAAAAATATTGTATTAAATGACCTTCAGGCTGTGTGTATAAGGTGTATATGAAACATAAATGCATTCTGTGCTTAGACTTGGGTCCCATCACCATGATATCTCATTATGGTATGCAATTATTCCAAAATACGGAAAAATCCAATAACCAAAAACTTCTGGTTCCAAGCATTTTGGATAAGGGAGACTCAACCTGTACAACGATTCTAGAAAATAAGTTACAAGTTCAACAGTAATGGATATGTGCTATTGATCTTGTTTATGAGAATACTAAAATTATATTTTACTAAATAATATTGGCAATAAGCAATTTGTTTTGAAAATGATCTATTTTAAGTAAGTCTCATGCTGTTAGTGACACTACTTCCTTTGGTGATCCTTAGATTACGCTTTGTAATACTAAGTACTTTTTTCCCAATGATTCTTAATATAATTTGGACACTAAGGACCTGATTCAGATTGGATTGCAGATTCTGCTAAAAGGCAGAATCTGCATGTGTCTCTATCGCATGCTGGGAGCCTCCCATTGCAGGGCAAGGCCGCCCAGGGAGGCATGTCGCCGCCATTTTTTCCATCAGAACGGCTGCGTGTGACATTACGCAGCCACCTTGAAAATGGCCCTGCCCCCATTTAGAGTGTCCTGCCCCTGCAATGCAGCGTCGCTACCCTGCGAATACCGGGCGTGCAGGATGGGACCTGCTGTGCGCATTGGCACCGGGAAAGGTAAATTGTGGTCGCATCGAATAACCCGTAGAAATGTTGCGTTATTGCTTCAAGAATTTCAGTGTCTCATAGCTATGTCTCCAACAGCAGTTTTCAGTAATTTAAAGTATGCAAATAAATAATGGAATGGATAAAATTTGAGGGCCAACTAGTTTGGGATAGAACAGTTTTTAGCTTTTTTTTCTATTTATATGTATTTCTCTATCGTCCTAGTGGATGCTGGGGTTCCTGAAAGGACCATGGGGAATAGCGGCTCCGCAGGAGACAGGGCACAAAAAAGTAAAGCTTTAGGATCAGGTGGTGTGCACAGGCTCCTCCCCCTATGACCCTCCTCCAAGCCAGTTAGATTTTTGTGCCCGGCCGAGAAGGGTGCAATCTAGGTGGCTCTCCTAAAGAGCTGCTTAGGAAAGTTTAGCTTAGGTTTTTTATTTTACAGTGAGTCCTGCTGGCAACAGGATCACTGCAACGAGGGACTTAGGGGAGAAGAAGTGAACTCACCTGCGTGCAGGATGGATTGGCTTCTTGGCTACTGGACATCAGCTCCAGAGGGACGATCACAGGTACAGCCTGGATGGTCACCGGAGCCTTGCCGCCGGCCCCCTTGCAGATGCTGAAGTAAGAAGAGGTCCAGAATCGGCGGCAGAAGACTCCTCAGTCTTCTAAAGGTAGCGCACAGCACTGCAGCTGTGCGCCATTTTCCTCTCAGCACACTTCACACGGCAGTCACTGAGGGTGCAGGGCGCTGGGAGGGGGGCGCCCTGGGAGGCAAATGAATACCTATTTTGGCTAAAAATACCTCACATATAGCCTCCGGAGGCTATATGGAGATATTTAACCCCTGCCAGAATCCGTTAAGAGCGGGAGACGAGGCCGCCGAAAAAGGGGCGGGGCCTATCTCCTCAGCACACAGCGCCATTTTCCCTCACAGAAAGGCTGGAGGGAAGGCTCCCAGGCTCTCCCCTGCACTGCACTACAGAAACAGGGTTAAAACAGAGAGGGGGGGCACTAATTTGGCGATATGCTTATATATATATTAAGATGCTATAAGGGAAAACACTTATATAAGGTTGTCCCTATATAATTATAGCGTTTTTTGGTGTGTGCTGGCAAACTCTCCCTCTGTCTCTCCAAAGGGCTAGTGGGTCCTGTCCTCTATCAGAGCATTCCCTGTGTGTGTGCTGTGTGTCGGTACGTGTGTGTCGACAGGTAGGAGGACGATGTTGGTGAGGAGGCGGAGCAATTGCCTGTAATGGTGATGTCACTCTCTAGGGAGTCGACACCGGAATGGATGGCTTATTTAGGAAATTACGTGATAATGTCAACACGCTGCAAGGTCGGTTGACGACATGAGACGGCCGACAAACAATTAGTACGGTCCAGACGTCTCAAAAACACCGTCAAGGGTTTTAAAACGCCCGTTTACTTTAGTCGGTCGACACAGACACAGACAGGGACACTGAATCCAGTGTCGACGGTGAATAAACAAACGTATTCCTTATTAGGGCCACACGTTAAAGGCAATGAAGGAGGTGTTACGTATTTCTGATACTACAAGTACCACAAAAGAGGGTATTATGTGGGATGTGAAAAAACTACCATAGTTTTTCCTGAATCAGATAAATTAAATAAAGTGTGTGATGATGCGTGGGTTCCCCCCGATAGAAAATTATGGGCGGTATACCCTTTCCCGCCAGAAGTTAGGGCGCGTTGGGAAACACCCCTTAAGGTGGATAAGGCGCTCACACGCTTATCAAAACAAGTGGCGGTACCGTCTATAGATAGGGCCGTCCTCAAGGACCAGCTGACAAGGCTGGAAAATATAATAAAAAGTATATACACACATACTGGTGTTATACTGCGGCCAGCGATCGCCTCAGCCTGGATGTGCAGAGCTAGGGTGGCTTGGTCGGATTCCCTGACTAAAAATATTGATACCCTTGACAGGGACAGTATTTTATTGACTATAGAGCATTTCTATATATGCGAGATGCACAGAGGGATATTTGCACTCTGGCATCATGAATAAACGCGATGTCCATAACTGCCAGAAGATGTTATGGACACGACAGTGGTCAGGTGATGCAGATTCCAAACGGCACAGTATGGCCGTATAAAGGATGAGGACTTGTTTGGGGTCGGTCCATCGGACCTGGTGGTCACGGCAACTGCTGGAAAATCCACCGTTTTTTACCCTAAGTCACATCTCTGCAGAAAAAGACACCGTCTTTTCAGCCTCAGTCCTCTCGTCCCTATAAGATCATATCTGCCCAGGGATAGAGGAAAGGGAAGAAGACTGCAGCAGGCAGCCTATTCCCAGGAACAGAAGCGTTTCACCGCGTCTGACAAGTTCTCAGCATGGCGCTGAGACCGTACAGGACCCCTGGATCCTACAAGTAGTATCCCGGGGGTACAGATGGGAATGTCGAGACGTTTCCCCTTCGCAGGCTCCTGAAGTCTGCTTTACCAAGTCTCCCTCCGACAAGGAGGTAGTATGGGAAAAAATTCACAAGCTGTATTCCCAGCAGGTGACAATTAAATTACCCCTCCTACTACAGAAAAGGGGTATTATTCCACACTATATTGTGGTACTGAAGCCAGAAGGCTAGGTGAGACTTATTCTAAAAATTTTTTTTTGAACACTTACAAAGGTTCAAATTAAGATGAAGTCACTCAGAGCAGTGATAACGAACCAGGAAGAAGGGGACTATATAGTGTCCCGGGACATCAGGGATGCTTACCTCTATGTCCCAAATTTGCCCTTCTCACTAAGGGTACCTCAGGTTCGTGGTGCAGAACTGTCACTATCAGTTTCAGACGCTGCCGTTTGGATTGTCCACGGCACCCAGGGGTCTTTACCAAGGTAATGGCCGAATTGATGATTCTTCTTCGAAGAAAAGGCGTCTAAATTATCCCTTACTTGGACGATCTCCTGATAGGGGCATAGTCCAGGGAACAGTTGGAGGTCGGAGTAGCACTATCTCGGATACTGCTACAATCAGCACGGGTGGATTCTAAATATTCCAAAATCGCAGCTGATCCCGACGACACGTCTGCTGTGCCTAGGGATGATTCTGGACACAGTCCAGAAAAAGGTGTTTCTCCCGGAAGAGAAAGCCAGGGAGTTATCCGAGCAAGTCAGGAACCTCCTAAAAACAGTGCATCATTGCACAAGGGTCCTGGTAAAAATGGTGGCTTCCTACGAAGCAATTCCATTCGGCAGATTTCACGTAAGAACTTTTCAGTGGGATCTGCTGGACAAATGGTCCGGATCGCATCTTCAGATGCATCAGCGGATAACCCAATATCCAAGGACAAGGGTGTCTCTCCTGTGGTGGTTATAGAGTGCTCATCTTCTAGAGGGCCGCAGATTCGGCATTCAGGATTGGATGCTGGTAACCACGGAGCCCAGCCTGAGAGGCTGGGGAGCAGTCACACAAGGGAAAAATTTCCAGGGAGTGTGATCAAGTATGGAGACTTTTCTCCACATAAATATACTGGAGCTAAGGGTAAATTTATAATGCTCTAAGCTTAGCAAGACCTCTGCTTCAAGGTCAGCCGGTATTGATCCAGTGGGAAAAACATCACGGCAGTCGCCCACGTAAACAGACAGGGCGACACAAGAAGCAGGAGGGCAATGGCAGAAACTGCAAGGACTTTTCGCTGGGCGGAAAATCATGTGATAACACTGTCAGCAGTTTTTCATCCCGGGAATGGAAACTGGGAAGCAGACTTCCTCAGCACGACCTCCACCCGGGAGAGTGGAAACTTCATTGAGAAGTTTTTTCCACATGATTGTAAACCGTTGGGTAATACCAAAGTTGGACATGATGGCGTCCCGTCTGAACAAAAAACGGGACAGGTATTGCGCCAGGTCAAGAGACCCTCAGGCAATAGATGTGGACGTTCTGGTAACACCGTGGGTGTACCAGTCGGTGTATGTGTTCCCTCCTCTGCTTCTCATACCTAAGGTGCTGAGAATTATAAGACGTAGAGGAGTAAGAACTATACTCATGGCTCCGGATTGGCCAAGGAGGACTTGGTACCCGGAACTTCAAGAGATGCTTACAGAGGTCTTATGGCCTCTGCCGCTAAGAAGGGACTTGCTTCAGCAAGTACCATGTCTGTTCCAAGACTTACCGCAGCTGCGTTTGTCGGCATGGAGATGGAAAGCCGGATCCTAAGGGAAAAAAGGCATTCCGGAAGAGGTCATTCCTACCCTGGTCAAAGCCAGAAAGGAGGTGACCGCACAACATTATCACCACGTGTGGCGAAAATATGTTGCGTGGTGTGAGGCCAGGAAGGCCCCACAAAGAAATTTCAACTCGGTCGTTTCCTGCATTTCCTGCAAACAGGAGTGTCTATGGGCCTCAAATTGGGGTCCATTAAGGTTCAAATTCGGCCCTGTAAATTTTCTTCCAGAAAGAATTGGCTTCAGTTCCTGAAGTCCAGAAGTTTGTCAAGGGAGTATTGTATATACAAAACCCCTTTTTGTGCCTCCAGTGGCACTGTGGGATCTCAACGTAGTTCTGGGATTCCTCAAATCACATTGGTTTAAAACCAGTCAAATCTGTGGATTTGAAGCATCTCACATAAAAAGTGACCATGCTCTTGGCCCTGGCCTGGACCAGGCGAGTGTCAAATTGGTGGTTTTTTCTCAAAAAAGCCCATATCTGTTTGTCCATTCGGACAGGGCAGAGCTGCGGACTCGTCCCCAGTTCTCTCCCTAAGGTGGTGTCAGTGTTTCACCTGAACCAGCTTATTGTGGTGCCTTGCACCTACTAGGGACTTGGAGGACTCCAAGTTGCTAGAAGTTGTCAGGGCCCTGAAAATATGTTCCAGGACAGCTGGAGTCAGAAAATCTGACTCGCTGTTTATACTGTATGCACCCAACAAGTTGGGTGCGCCTGCTTCTAAGCAGTCGATTGCTCGTTGGATTTGTAACACAATTCAACTTGCACATTCTGAGGCAGGCCTGCCACAGTCTAAATCGGTTAAGGCCCATTCCACAAGGAAGGTGGGCTCATCTTGGGCGGCTGCCCGAGAGGTCTCGGCATTACAACTCTGCCGAGCAGCTACGTGGTCAGGGGAGAACACGTTTGTAAATTTCTACAAATTTGATATCCTGGCAAAAGAGGACCTGGAGTTCTCTCATTCGGTGCTGCAGAGTCATCCGCACTCTCCCGCCCGTTTGGGAGCTTTGGTATAATCCCCATGGTCCTTTCAGGAACCCCAGCATCCACTAGGACGATAGAGAAAATAAGAATTTACTTACCGATAATTCTATTTCTCGGAGTCCGTAGTGGATGCTGGGCGCCCATCCCAAGTGCGGATTATCTGCAATACTTGTACATAGTTACAAAAATCGGGTTATTATTGTTGTGAGCCATCTTTTCAGAGGCTCCGCTGTTATCATACTGTTAACTGGGTTTAGATCACAAGTTGTACGGTGTGATTGGTGTGGCTGGTATGAGTCTTACCCGGGATTCAAAATTCCTCCCTTATTGTGTACGCTCGTCCGGGCACAGTACCTAACTGGCTTGGAGGAGGGTCATAGGGGGAGGAGCCAGTGCACACCACCTGATCCTAAAGCTTTACTTTTTTGTGCCCTGTCTCCTGCGGAGCCGCTATTCCCCATGGTCCTTTCAGGAACCCCAGCATCCACTACGGACTCCGAGAAATAGAATTATCGGTAAGTAAATTCTTATTTTTCTTAATCTTTTCAAAGAATATCATAATACAGCAATATTATTATTATTACTGCTACTACTACTACTACTTCTTTTAACATGTTTTTTTTTTTTTTTTCCCTTCAGAAATAAAGAGTGCCCAACATGTCGCAAAAAACTAGTCTCCAAAAGATCATTACGGCCAGACCCAAATTTTGATGCACTTATCAGTAAAATCTACCCAAGTCGAGATGAATATGAAGCTCACCAGGAAAGAGTTTTGGCCAGGATCAACAAACATAATAATCAGCAAGCACTGAGTGATAGTATCGAAAAGGGCCTTAAAATACAAGCAATAAACAGGTAAACTTTGGGGTAATTCTATGTGACCAGATGGAGAGCTCTGCACCAAAACAGAGTTATACTGCAGGATGTAATGGCATCCGAGGTCATCGGAGGTGCGGGATGCCGGCCGATCTCTGACATTGTTTTTAAGGTGCAATCACTTTCAAGGCAAAACCATGCTTTGTGTAAGTGATTGCCCCTTTAAAAAAAGACATCTGACATCGGATGGCATCCCACACCTCCGGCGATCTCGGACTCCATTACATCCCACCTATCTAGTCTGCTTCAGGGGGAGAGGCCGCAAATGTTCTTTATTTCTAGAAAACAGAGGTTTATATTATTCAATTCTGAAAAAATATATTTTCTCTAAATAAAGCTGCACCAGTTCTTTGAACAAATACTGCCTCTGTATTATCAGAGCCATATTAATTAATGTATCTGTATTATTATCTGAGTCTTCTCAAATTCACATGCTTTTATTTACTCTATCTTCAGTAGTATGAGGATTTAAAATGTGTTTTATAAGGCCTGACATACCTGATTTAAATCTCAAGCACTTTGACAAGTTGCTTTGTATGGCTCAGAGAATGAAGCAGGGTGATTTTATGAAATCTACAACCTTTCTTTACGCAACGGTGCTCCCCATCTTCATAATATTCAGTACAACTTCTCTGTCAGGCAGTGACCAGACTACAGACTGCACTTAATTGGGGATCTGTGATCCTTTTGATGAATGGATGGTCTGTGCGCACGGACATTATAGAAAATCCATAGCATAGCAATGGTGTCTGCACCAATCTTTTCCATCATTGTTTCTCTTACGTCCTAGAGGATGCTGGGGTCTATTTTAGTACCATGGGGTATAGACGGTTCCACAGGAGCCTTCGGCACTTTAAGACTTTTCAACAGTGTGAACTGGCTCCTGCCTCTATGCCCCTCCTCCAGACCTCAGTTTTGAAAATGTGCCCAGGCGACTGGATGCACACTAGTGGAGCTCTACAGAGCTTTGCTGGAAAAATACTTTCTTAGGTTTTTTATTTTATAGGGAAGCTGCTGGCAACAGTTTCCCTGCTTCGTGGGACTTAGGGGGGGAAGTAGGAACCAACTTCTCAGTTAATGGTTCTGCTTCCGCTGACAGGACACCATTAGCTCCTGAAGGGTACTAAACACAGCCCAAGCCTGGCCAGTGTTCACTCCCACAGCACTGCCGCCACCCCCTAACAGAGCCAGAAATCAGAAGGCTGGTGAGTATATTACTGGAGTCCTGCAGAGAGGGGATCCTTCGGTCATCGTTGGCGGCATACAGGTACACGCGGCGCGACGCTGCGCGCCATGTCTCTCAGCACAAGGGTGCAGAGCACTGGTAAAACCTTACTCTCACTGGCAAAAAGGGTACATACATGTACAGCCGCTGATGTGCCATCCCCAGCCAGTATAAATATTACATTGCTGAGGCTGAAGGGCGGGGCTTCTCCTCAGACTTGCCAGAACACTCACTGGGTGATATTTTCTCCTGCAGAAACACTCCAGTGTGAAGCTCCTGAACGCTGTTTCTCCTCATGACAACGCTGATACAAGTACAGGGTGTTATAGAAGGGGCAGAGAGTGTTCATTATAATTAGGTCTGTGGGCCTATTATTGGTATATGCGCTGTAAGTGGGTAATATTTCCACAATTCACAATAAGGAGCAGTGTGTGGACTGGCAAATCCCTCTGTGTCTCTCTGACAGACTTTAGTGTGAGTCTGTCCCCAATAGCTCCCCTGTGTGATAGGGGTGTGTGTGTGTGTGTACGTACAAGTGTGTAACATGTCAGACATTGGGGAGGCTTCTTCCCAGGAAGAACCCATTTTAGATGCACAAGAGGGTAATATGGGGCCCTTCCCTCTCAGAAGGAGCCGGAGTCTGAACAACAGACTTAATATTGTGGAGGATGCACTGTTTACTGACCCCTCCATATCATCCACTCTGGTCCCATCCAGTTCCCAGAAAAGGTCTCTGGCCCAGATAATGCAAGGGGACACATACACAGTTTCCGACTCTGATGTCAACACTGGGGATTTGAGAGGGGTAGACCCCAAATTAGCCAAAAGCATACAATATATGATAGTTGCTATAAAGGAAGTGGTAGAAGAAGGGTCTAAAGAGCTAATGTGGTGCCAATTTTGTACTATATTTGCAGCAACCCCCTTTGGACCAGTGGTATTCCCTTTTACCAAAATGTTTGAACAAGCATGCAAAGGATAGGTACAATAGGGTGCGCAGATATGATAGAAATGATGAAGGCAACAAAATAAATACTTCCCTTAATACTTAACACATGCAAGAGATGGTATTATGTTTCCAGATGCATCATGGTTTCTTTGCTGGAATAGCGGTCTTTCAAAGACTGCTTGTATCCTTCTCCTCCTTATAGGAGTGTGTCCAGCTTGGGAAGCACCAGCTCCACAGTCTGCAGAGACCAGGTAGCCTACTTCCTGCTGAGCTCTCACAAACCTGGGGACACACTCCTATAAGGAGGAGAAGGATACAAACAGTCTTTGAAAGACCACTATTCCAGCAAAGAAACCATGATGCATCTGGAAACATAATACCATCTCTTGCATGTGTTAAGTATTAAGGGAAGTATATATTTTGTTGCCTTCATCATTTCTGTCATATCTGCGCACCCTATTGTACCTATCCTTTGCATGCTATAAAGGAAGTGTTGGAGTTTCCTGAAACAACACTGGTCCCTAAGGAAAAGGATTATTTGAAATTAAATATAAAGCAGGTTGTGACTTTACCTCCGTCAAAGGATTTGAATGCGTTCTTTGAAGAATCCTGGGCTAATCCAGAGAAGAAATTTATCCAGAAGGATACGTGTGCCCGGCCGAGAAGGGTGCAATCTAGGTGGCTCTCCTAAAGAGCTGCTTAGAGTAAAAGTTTTGTTAGGTTTTTTATTTTCAGTGAGTCCTGCTGGCAACAGGCTCACTGCATCGAGGGACTTAGGGGAGAGAAGTGAACTCACCTGCGTGCAGGATGGATTGGCTTCTTAGGCTACTGGACACCATTAGCTCCAGAGGGAGTCGGAACACAGGTCTCACCCTGGGGTTCGTCCCGGAGCCGCGCCGCCGACCCCCTTGCAGATGCCGAAAAGTGAAGAGGTCCAGAAACCGGCGGCAGAAGACTTTTCAGTCTTCATAAGGTAGCGCACAGCACTGCAGCTGTGCGCCATTGTTGTCAGCACACTTCATAGCAGCGGTCACTGAGGGTGCAGGGCGCTGGGGGGGGCGCCCTGGGCAGCAATGATAGTACCTTATTCTGGCTAAAAATACATCACATATAGCCCCTGGGGGCTATATGGATGTATTTAACCCCTGCCAGGTCTCAGAGAAACGGGAGAAGAAGCCCACCGAAAAGGGGGCGGGGCCTATTCTCAGCACACAGCGCCATTTTCCCTCACAGAAATGCTGGTGGGAAGGCTCCCAGGCTCTCCCCTGCACTGCACTACAGAAACAGGGTTAAAACAGAGAGGGGGGGCACTTATTTGGCGATATGACTATATATATTAAAATGCTATAAGGGAAAAACACTTATATAAAGGTTGTCCCTGTATAATTATAGCGTTTTTGGTGTGTGCTGGCAAACTCTCCCTCTGTCTCCCCAAAGGGCTAGTGGGGTCCTGTCCTCTATCAGAGCATTCCCTGTGTGTGTGCTGTGTGTCGGTACGTGTGTGTCGACATGTATGAGGACGATGTTGGTGAGGAGGCGGAGCAATTGCCTGTAATGGTGATGTCACTCTCTAGGGAGTCGACACCGGAATGGATGGCTTATTTAAGGAATTACGTGATAATGTCAACACGCTGCAAGGTCGGTTGACGACATGAGACGGCCGGCAAACCAATTAGTACCTGTCCAGGCGTCTCAAACACCGTCAGGGGCGTTAAAACGTCCTTTTACCTCAGTCGGTCGACACAGACACGGACACTGACTCCAGTGTCGACGTTAAAACGTCCTTTTACCTCAGTCGGTCGACACAGACACGGACACTGACTCCAGTGTCGACGGTGAAGAAACAAACGTATTTTCCTTTAGGGCCACACGTTACTTGTTAAGGGCAATGAAGGAGGTGTTACATATTTCTGATACAAGTACCACAAAAAAGGGTATTATGTGGAGTGTAAAAAAACTACCTGTAGTTTTTCCTGAATCAGATAAATTAAATGAAGTGTGTGATGATGCGTGGGTTTCCCCCGATAGAAAATTATTGGCGGTATACCCTTTCCCGCCAGAAGTTAGGGCGCGTTGGGAAACACCCCTTAGGGTGGATAAGGCGCTCACACGCTTATCAAAACAAGTGGCGGTACCGTCTCCAGATAGGGCCGCCCTCAAGGAGCCAGCTGATAGGAGGCTGGAAAATATCCTAAAAAGTATATACACACATACTGGTGTTATACTGCGACCAGCGATCGCCTCAGCCTGGATGTGCAGCGCTGGGGTGGCTTGGTCGGATTCCCTGACTGAAAATATTGATACCCTTGACAGGGACAGTATTTTATTGACTATAGAGCATTTAAAGGATGCATTTCTATATATGCGAGATGCACAGAGGGATATTTGCACTCTGGCATCAAGAGTAAGTGCGATGTCCATATCTGCCAGAAGTTGTTTATGGACACGACAGTGGTCAGGTGATGCAGATTCCAAACGGCACATGGAAGTATTGCCGTATAAAGGAGAAAAAGACGTCTTTTCAGCCTCAGTCCTTTCGTCCCCATAAGGGCAAGCGGGCAAAAGGCCAGTCATATCTGCCATGGGATAGAGGAAAGGGAAGAAGACTGCAGCAGGCAGCCCATTCCCAGAAACAGAAGCCCTCCACCGCTTCTGCCAAGTCCTCAGCATGACGCTGGGGCCTGTACAAGCGGACTCAGGTGCGGTGGGGGGGGTCGTCTCAAGAGTTTCAGCACGCAGTGGGCTCACTCGCAAGTGGACCCCTGGATCCTACAAGTAGTATCCCAGGGGTACAGATTGGAAATTCGAGACGTCTCCCCCTCGCAGGTTCCTGAAGTCTGCTTTACCAACGTCTCCCTCCGACAGGGAGGCAGTAGTGGAAACAATTCACAAGCTGTATTCCCAGCAGGTGATAATCAAAGTACCCCTCCTACAACAAGGAAAGGGGTATTATTCCACACTATATTGTGGTACTGAAGCCAGACGGCTCGGTGAGACCTATTCTAAATCTGAAATATTTGAACACTTACATACAAAGGTTCAAATCAAGATGGAGTCACTCAGAGCAGTGATAGCGAACCAGGAAGAAGGGGACTATATGGTGTCCGGGGACATCAGGGATGCTTACCTCCATGTCCCAATTTGCCCTTCTCACCAAGGGTACCTCAGGTTCGTGGTACAGAACTGTCACTATCAGTTTCAGACGCTGCCGGTTGGATTGTCCACGGCACCCCGGGTCCTTACCAAGGTAATGGCCGAAATGATGATTCTTCTTCAAAGAAAATGGACGATCTCCTGATAGGGGCAAGGTCCAGAGAACAGTTGGAGGTCGGAGTAGCACTATCTCAAGTAGTTCTACGACAGCACGGGTGGATTCTAAATATTCCAAAACCGCAGCTGTTTCCGACGACACGTCTGCTGTTCCCAGGGATGATTCTGGACACAGTCCAGAAAAAGGTGTTTCTCCCGGAGAAGAAAGCCAGGGAGTTATCCGAGCTAGTCAGGAACCTCCTAAAACCAGGAAAAGTGTCAGTGCATCATTGCACAAGGGTCCTGGGAAAAATGGTGGCTTCTTACGAAGCGATTCCATTCGGTAGATTTCACGCAAGAACTTTTCAGTGGGATCTGCTGGAAAAATGGTCCGGATCGCATCTTCAGATGCATCAGCGGATAACCCTGTCTCCAAGGACAAGGGTGTTTCTTCTGCGGTGGCTGCAGAGTGCTCATCTACTAAAGGGCCGCAGATTCGGCATTCAGGACTGGGTCCTGGTGACCACGGATGCCAGCCTGAGAGGCTGGGGAGCAGTCACACAGGGAAAAAATTTCCAGGGAGTGTGATCAAGTCTGGAGACTTCTCTCCACATAAATATACTGGAGCTAAGGGCAATTTACAATGTTCTAAGCTTAGCAAGACCTCTGCTTCAAGGTCAGCCGGTATTGATCCAGTGGGACAACATCACGGCAGTCGCCCACGTAAACAGACAGGGCGGCACAAGAAGCAGGAGGGCAATGGCAGAAACTGCAAGGATTCTTTGCTGAGCGAAAAATCATGTGATAGCACTGTCAGCAGTGTTCATTCCGGGAGTGGACAACTGGGAAGCAGACTTCCTCAGCAGGCACGACCTCCACCCGGGAGAGTGGGGACTTCATCGGGAAGTATTCCACATGATTGTGAACCGTTGGGAAAGACCAAAGGTGGACATGATGGCGTCCCGCCTGAACAAAAAACTGGACAGGTATTGCGCCAGGTCAAGAGACCCTCAAGCAATATCTGTGGACGTTCTGGTAACACCGTGGGTGTACCAGTCGGTGTATGTGTTCCCTCCTCTGCTTCTCATAACCAAGGTACTGAGAATTATAAGACGTAGAGGAGTAAGAACTATACTCGTGGCTCCGGATTGGCCAAGAAGGACGTGGCACCCGGAACTTCAAGAAATGCTCACAGAGGACTCATGGCCTCTGCCGCTAAGAAGGGACTTGCTTCAGCAAGTACCAGGTCTGTTCCAAGACTTACCGCGGCTGCGTTTGACGGCATGGCGGTGGAACGCCAGATCCTAAGGGAAAAAGGCATTCCGGAAGAGGTCATTCCTACCCTGGTCAAAACCAGGAAGGAGGTGACCGCAAAACATTATCACCACATGTGGCGAAAATATGTTGCGTGGTGTGAGGCCAGGAAGGCCCCACGAAGAAATTTCAACTCGGTCGATTCCTGCATTTCCTGCAAACAGGAGTGTCTATGGGCCTCAAATTAGGGTCCATTAAGGTTCAAATTTCGGCCCTGTCAATTTTCTTCCAGAAAGAATTGGCTTCAGTTCCTGAAGTCCAGAAGTTTGTCAAGGGAGTATTGCATATACAACCCCCTTTTTGTGCCTCCAGTGGCACTGTGGGATCTCAACGTAGTTCTGGGATTCCTCAAATCACATTTTAAACCGCTCAAATCTGTGGATTTGAAATATCTCACATGAAAAGTGACCATGCTGTTGGCCCTGGCCTCGGCCAGGCGAGAGTCAGAATTGGCGGCTTTGTCTCACAAAAGCCATATCTGATTGTCCATTCGGACAGGGCAGAGCTGCGGACTCGTCCCCAGTTTCTTCCTAAGGTGGTGTCAGCGTTTCACCTGAACCAGCTTATTGTGGTACCTTGTGGTACCTGCGGCTACTAGGGACTTGGAGGACTCCAAGTTGCTAGATGTTGTCAGGGCCCTGAAAATATAGGTTTCCAGGACGGCTGGAGTCAGGAAAACTGACTCGCTGTTATCCTGTATGCACCCAACAAACTGGGTGCTCTTGCTTCTAAGCAGACGATTGCTCGTTGGATTTGTAGCACATTTCAACTTGCACATTCTGTGGCAGGCCTGCCACAGCCTAAATCTGTCAAGGCCCATTCCACAAGGAAGGTGGGCTCATCCTGGGCGGCTGCCCGAGGGGTCTCGGCATTACAACTCTGCCGAGCAGCTACGTGGTCGGGGGAGAACACGTTTGTAAAATTCTACAAATTTGATACCCTGGCTAAAGAGGACCTGGAGTTCTCTCATTCGGTGCTGCAGAGTCATCCGCACTCTCCCGCCCGTTTGGGAGCTTTGGTATAATCCCCATGGTCCTGACGGAGTCCCCAGCATCCACTAAAACGTCAGAGAAAATAAGATTTTACTTACCGATAAATCTATTTCTCGTAGTCCGTAGTGCATGCTGGGCGCCCATCCCAAGTGCGGATTGTCTGCAATACTTGTACATAGTTATTGTTACAAAAATCGTGTTATTATTGTTGTGAGCCATCTTTTCAGAGGCTCCGCTGTTATCATGCTGTTAACTGGGTTCAGATCACAGGTTGTACAGTGTGATTGGTGTGGCTGGTATGAGTCTTACCCGGGATTCAAAATCCTTCCTTATTGTGTACGCTCGTCCGGGCACAGTATCCTAACTGAGGCTTGGAGGAGGGTCCTAGGGGGAGGAGCCAGTGCACACCACCTGATCCTAAAGCTTTTACTTTTGTGCCCTGTCTCCTGCGGAGCCGCTATTCCCCATGGTCCTGACGGAGTCCCCAGCATCCACTACGGACTACGAGAAATAGATTTATCGGTAAGTAAAACCTTATTTTTTCGCACACACCCATAAAACGGCCAGTTTCCGCCCAGAAACACCCACTTCCTGTCAATCACATTACGATCACCAGGACGGAGAAAAAACCTCGTAATGCCGTGAGTAAAATACCTAACTGCATAGCAAATTTACTTGGCACAGTCGCACTGCGGACATTGCGCATGCGCATTAGCGACTAATCGCTCCGTTGCGACAAAAAAATAACGAGCGAACAACTCTGACCACCATTGCCTTTTGGGCTTTCCACGGCTCCGAGAATATTCACTAAGGTGATGGCAGAGATGATGGTTCTTCTTCGCAAGAAAAGAGTCAGTCATCACATACTTGGACGATCTCATAAAAGCGAGATCCAGGGAGAAACTAGTGCAGAACATTGCACTTTACCTGACTGTGCTTCAACAGCACGGTTGGATCATAAACCTTCCAAAATCACAATTGGAACCCACAATGAGGTTATCATTTCTGGGAATGATATTGGACACTGAAGCACAGAAAGTATTCCTACTGGTGGAAAAGGCTCTGGAGATCCAGAGGATGGTCAAACAAGTTTTAAAACCAGGGTGTTCCAATGGGACCTACTGGACAAGTGGTCCGGATCGCACCTACACATGCGCCAGAGGATAATCCGGTCAACAAAAGCCAGAATTTCACTCTTGTGGTGGCTTCAAAGTTCTCACCTCCTGGAGGGATGCAGGTTCGGGATTCAGACTTGGATCCTGGTGACCACAGATGCAAGCCTCCGAGGTTTGAGAGCAGTCAAGCAAGGGGAAATCTTCCAAGGACGATGGTCAAGTCAAGAAGTACTACTTCACATAAACATTCTGGAATTGAGAGCTGCGTACAACAGCCTTCATCAAGCGGCACACCACCTTCAAGGTCGTCCCATACAGATCCAGTCAGACAGTGTAAGGGCAGTAGCTTACATAAACCGCCAGGGCGGAACAAAAAGCAGAGCGGTAATGGCAGAGGTGACAAAGATACTCCTCTGGGCAGAAAGACATGCAAAAGTTCTGTCGGCAATTTTCATTCCGGGAGTGGACAACTGGGAAGCAGACTTCCTCAGCAGACACGATCTCCATCCAGGAGAATGGGGCCTCCACCCAGAAGTCTCTGCAGAGGTAGCAGATCGTTGGGGCGTTCCTCAAGTAGATATGATGGCATCACGTCTCAACAAGAAGCTTCAGAAATATTGTTCCAGGTCGAGAGACCCACAAGCAATAGCAGTGGATGCACTGGTGACCCAGTGGGTGTTTCAGTCGGTGTATCTGTTCCCTCCACTCCCACTAATACCATAAGTTTTCAAGATCATCAGAAGAAAAAGGGTTCAAGCAATTCTCATTGCTCCAGACTTGCCAAGGAGGGCTTGGTATCCAGTTCTTCAGGAGTTATTACTGGAAAATCCTCAGCCTCTTCCTCTTCGCGAGGACCTGCTTCACCAGGGGCCATTTGTTTATCAAGACTTACCGCGGCTGCGTTTAACGGCATGACTGTTGAGCGCCAGATCCTAGCCCGTAAGGGTATTCCCAATGAAGTAATTCCCACACTTATTCTGGCCAGGAAAGAGGTAACGTCCAAACATTACCATCGTATTTGGAGAAAATATGTATCTTGGTGTGAATCCAAGAAATCTCCTGCAGTGGAGTTTAAATTAGGACGTCTTCTCCTATTTCTACAGGCGGGTGTGGATGCTGGCTTGAGATTAGGGTCTATCAAGGTTCAAATTTCGTCTTTGTCCATTTTCTTTCAGAAACAGTTGGCTTCCCTTCCTGGGGTCCAGACGTTCGTGAAGGGGGTTCTGCGCATCCAACCTCCCTTTGTGCCTCCTACGGCACCATGGGATCTTAATGTGGTGTTGCAGTTCCTTAAATCGGACTGGTTTGAGCCTCTACACGAGGTAGAGTTGAAGTTTCTCGCTTGGAAAGTGGTCATGCTGTTGGCCTTGGCCTCAGGCAGACGAGTGTCTGAATTAGGGGCTTATTTGATTTTTCATGAAGATAGAGCTGAACTGCGGACGCATCAGCATTTTCTTCCAAAGGTTGTCTTATTTCCATATCAACCAACCTGTGGTGATGCCAGTGGCTTCTGACACCTCAGCCGTTTTCAAAAGCCCTTGGATGTCGTCAGAGCATTGAGGACTTATGCTGCAAGAACGGCTCGGATAAGGAAAACAGAATCTTTTGTTTGTCCTCTATGACCCCAACAAGATTGGAGGTCCTGCTTCTAAGCAGACTATTACACGCTTGATCAGAGGTACTCCATGGCAGGATTGCCGTTACCGAGTTCGGTAAATACCCACTCTACAAGGAAAGTGGGTTCTTCCTGGGCGGCTGCTCGGGGTGTCTCGGCGTTGCAAATTTGCCGAGCAGCTACTTGGTCAGGGGCAAACACGTTTGCTAAGTTTTACAGGTTTGACACCTTGGCTGCTGACGACCTTCAGTTTGGCCAGTCAGTTCTACAGGAACATTAGCACTTTCCCACCCGTACTGGGAGCTTTGGTACATCCCCATGGTACTAAAATGGACCCCAGCATCCTCTAGGACAGCGTTTTTCAACCGCTGTGCCGCGGCACACTAGTGTGCCGCCAGCGGTTGTCAGGTGTGCCGCAGCCTGCCGTTCACGCGGCTCACCGGCCACCAGAGATGCCCTGCACAGTGCGCCGCCGACAGTGCTCTGCCGCCGTCAGCCTGCGATACATGGATCCTTCTCCTGTCGTCGTGCACGGCCAGCACAGTAAACTTTCCTGCTGCCCAGTCCGTGACCTATGGTGACGTGCTGATAAGTCACTCATACTACGTCTCATTCCCGCTGCGCTTGGTGCTGGTGTATGCTGCAGCGTGCGGACTGCCCTGTCCTAATCCTACTACAGCTCTGATATACAGGACTTCGGGCTGACATTACAGTGGGGGCTGTGAGTAGTATACTATTACAGGGAAGGAGGGGGCAGTATGTGTGCCATTACTGTGGGGGCTGTGAGGGGTGCAGTGTGTGTGCCATTACTGTGTGTGTTTGGGGGGGGGGGCAGTGTGGAATTATTGTGGGGCCCAGTGTGTTTGATAAATGTTGAGGCCAATGTATTTGATATCTGTGGGGACATATGTTGTTTTTTTTCCCCCATGGGTAAAGATCGTGTGCCTTGGGAATTTTAAAGTCTTGTTAGGCGTGCCACGAGTCGTGAAAGGTTGAAAATCGCTGCTCTAGGACGTAAAAGAAAATAAGATTTTAATTACCTACCGGTAAATCCTTTTTTCGTAGTCCGTAGAGGATGCTGGGCGCCCGCCCAGTGCTCATTTTTCCTGCAGAATTACGTTTTATCTTTTTACACAGGTTCTCATGTGTTAAGATGTTTGCAGCTGTTGCTGTTGCGTTATGCATGCACGTTAGCATGGGTTATGTTGAAAGCCATGTTAGGCGCGACATGTTTTGTATGGTGTAAGCTGGTGTGAATCTCGCCACTAGTTTAATGTAAATTCTTCTCTCGAAGTTGTCCGTCTCCTCGGACACTGTTCCTATACGGAGGTCTGTAGGAGGGGCATAGAGGGAGGAGCCAGTTCACACTGTTGAAAAGTCTTAAAGTGCCGAAGGCTCCTGTGGAACCGTCTATACCCCAAGGTACTAAAATGGACCCCAGCATCCTCTGCGGACTACGAGAAAAGGATTTACCGGTAGGTAATTAAAATCCTATTTCTCTAACGTCCTAGTGGAGGCTGGGAACTCCGAAAGGACCATGGGGAATAGCGGCTCCGCAGGAGTCTGGGCACAACTAAAAGAAAGCTTTTAGACTACCTGGTGTGCACTGTCTCCTCCCACTATGACCCTCCTCCAAGCCTCAGTTAGATTTTTGTGCCCGGCCGAGCTGGATGCACACTAGGGGCTCTCCTGAGCTCTTAGAAAGAAAGTATATTTTAGGTTTTTTATTTTACAGTGAGACCTGCTGGCAACAGGCTCACTGCAACGAGGGACTAAGGGGAGAAGAAGCGAACCTACCTGCTTGCAGCTAGCTTGGGCTTCTTAGGCTACTGGACACCATTAGCTCCAGAGGGACCGACCGCATGGAACTGGCCTTAGTGTTCGGTCCCGGAGCCGCGCCGCCGTCCCCCTTACAGAGCCAGAAGCAAGAAGTCCGGAAAATCGGCGGCATGAAGACTTCTGTCTTCACCAAGGTAGCGCACAGCACTGCAGCTGTGCGCCATTGCTTCTCATACACACTTCACACTCCGGTCACTGAGGGTGCAGGGCGCTGGGGGGGGGGGCGCCCTGAGCAGCAATAAAAACACCTTGGCTGGCAAAACAATCACAATATATAGCCCCAGAGGCTATATATGTGATAATTACCACTGCCAGAATCCTTAAAAAAGCGGGAGAATAGTCCGCGAAAAAGGGGCGGAGCTATCTCTCTCAGCACACTGGCGCCATTTTTCCCTCACCGTTCCGCTGGAAGGAAGCTCCCTGGCTCTCCCCTGCAGTCTACACTACAGAAAAGGGTAAAAAAGAGAGGGGGGGGGCACTAAATTTAGGCGCAGTAAATATTATAGCAGCTATAGGGGACATAATTCAGTTAGTCCTTGCATTATATAGCGCTCTGGTGTGTGCTGGCATACTCTCTCTCTGTCTCCCCAAAGGGCTTCTGTGGGGTCCTGTCCTCTGTTAGAGCATTCCCGGTGTGTGTGCGGTGTGTCGGTACGGCTGTGTCGACATGTTTGAGGAGGAAAATTATGTGGAGGCGGAGCAGATGCCTTTAGAAGTGATGTCATCCCCTGCGGGGCAGACACCTGAGTGGATGGTTTTATGGATGGAATTACGTGCAAGTGTCGACTCCTTACACAAAAAATTTGACGACATGCCAAATGCGGGACAGCCAGCTTCTCAGCTTGTGCCTGCCCAGGTGTCTCAAAGGCCATCAGGGGCTCTAAAACGCCCGCTACCTCAGATGGCAGACGCAGATGTCGACACGGATACTGATACCAGTGTCGACGACTATGAGTCTAATCTAATGTCCACTAAGGCCATTCGTTGCATGATTGAGGCAATGAAAGTGGTTTTACACATTTCAGATATAAACCCAGGTACCACTAAAAAGGGTATTATGTTTGGGGAGAAAAAACTACCTGTAGTTTTTCCCCCATCTGAAGAATTAAATGAAGTGTGTGAAGAAGCGTGGGCTTTCCCTGATAAAAGATTGATAATCTCAAAAAAATTACTAATGGCGTTCCCTTTCCCGCCAGAGGATAGGGCACGTTGGGAAACACCTCCTAGGGTGGATAAAGCGCTCACACGTTTGTCTAAAAAGGTGGCACTTCCGTCTCCGGATACGGCCGCCCTGAAGGAGCCTGCGGATAGAAAGCAGGAGGCGATCCTGAAGTCTATATATACACACACAGGCATTATACTTAGACCAGCTATTGCGTCAGCATGGATGTGCAGTGCTGCCGCTGCATGGTCAGATTCCCTGTCAGAAAATATTGACACCCTAGACAGGGACACTATTCTGCTAACCATAGAGCATATAAAAGACTCAGTCTTATACATGAGAGATGCACAGCGGGAGATCTGCCGGCTGGCATCTAAAATAAGTGCATTGTCCATTTCTGCTAGAAGAGGCTTATGGACTCGGCAGTGGACAGGGGATGCAGATTCCAAAAGGCACATGGAAGTTTTGCCTTATAAGGGTGAGGAGTTATTCGGGGATGGTCTCTCGGACCTCGTTTCCACAGCAACAGCTGGGAAGTCAGCATTTTTACCCCATGTCCCCTCACAGCCTAAAAAAGCGCAGTTTTATCAGGTACAGTCCTTTCGGACCCAGAAAAACAGGCGAGGGAAAGGCGGGTCCTTTCTGTCCAGAGGCAGAGGTAGGGGGAAAAGGCTGCAACAAACAGCTGGTTCCCAGGAGCTTCTTCCAAGTCCGCCGCATGACGGTGGGGCTCCACAGGCGGAGCCAGGTACGGTGGGGGGCCGCCTCAAAAATTTCAGCGATCAGTGGGCTCGCTCACGGGTGGATCCCTGGATCTTTCAAGTAGTATCTCAGGGGAACAAGCTGGAATTCGAGGCGTCTCCCCCCCGCCGTTTCCTCAAATCGGCCTTGCCAACAACTCCCTCGAGCAGGGAGGCTCTGCTAGAGGCAATTCACAAGCTATACTCCCAGCAGGTGATAGTCAAGGTGCCCCTACTTCAACAAGGACGGGGTTACTATTCCACACTGTTTGTGATACCGAAACCGGATGGTTCGGTGAGACCCATTTTAAATTTGAAATCCTTGAACACATACATAAAAAAATTCAAGTTCAAGATGGAATCGCTCAGGGCGGTTATTGCAAGCCTGGACGAGGGGGATTACATGGTATCCCTGGACATCAAGGATGCTTACCTGCATGTCCCCATTTATCATCCTCACCAGGAGTACCTCAGATTTGCGGTACAGAATTGCCATTACCAATTCCAGACGTTGCCGTTTGGACTGTCCACGGCACCGAGGGTGTTTACCAAGGTAATGGCGGAAATGATGATACTCCTTCGAAAAAAGGGAGTTTTAATTATCCCGTACTTGGACGATCTCCTAATAAAGGCGAGATCCAGGGAGCAGTTGTTGGTAGGAGTAGCACTATCTCAGGAGGTGCTACACCAGCACGGTTGGATTCTGAATATTCCAAAGTCACAGCTGGTCCCGACGACACGTCTACTGTTTCTGGGAATGATTCTGGACACAGTCCAGAAAAAAGTGTTTCTCCCGGAGGAGAAAGCCACGGAGCTGTCATCTCTAGTCAGAGACCTCCTGAAACCAAAACAGGTGTCGGTGCATCACTGCACGCGAGTCCTGGGAAAGATGGTGGCTTCTTACGAAGCAATCCCTTTCGGAAGGTTCCATGCCAGAATCTTTCAGTGGGACCTGTTGGACCAATGGTCCGGATCGCATCTTCAGATGCATCGGCTAATAACCCTGTCTCCAAGAACCAGGGTGTCTCTGCTGTGGTGGCTGCAGAGTGCTCATCTTCTAGAGGGCCGCAGATTCGGCATACAGGACTGGGTCCTGGTGACAACGGATGCCAGCCTTCGAGGCTGGGGGGCAGTCACACAGGGAAGAAACTTCCAAGGACTATGGTCGAGTCAGGAGACTTCCCTACACATAAATATTCTGGAACTAAGGGCCATTTACAATGCCCTAAGTCAGGCAAAACCCCTGCTTCAAAACCAGCCGGTACTGATCCAGTCAGACAACATCACGGCGGTCGCCCATGTAAACCGACAGGGCGGCACAAGGAGCAGGACGGCAATGGCAGAAGCCACAAGGATTCTCCGATGGGCGGAAAATCACGTGGTAGCACTGTCAGCAGTGTTCATTCCGGGAGTGGACAACTGGGTAGCAGACTTCCTCAGCAGACACGACCTCCACCCGGGAGAGTGGGGACTTCATCCAGAAGTCTTCACACTGATTGTAAATCGTTGGGAACGGCCACAGGTGGACATGATGGCGTCCCGCCTAAACAAAAAACTAGAGGGATATTGCGCCAGGTCAAGGGACCCTCAGGCGATAGCGGTGGACGCTCTAGTGACACCGTGGGTGTAACAGTCAGTTTATGTGTTCCCTCCTCTGCCTCTCATACCAAAGGTATTGAGAATAATAAGAAAACGAGGAGTAAGGACAATACTCGTGGTTCCGGATTGGCCAAGAAGAGCGTGGTACCCGGAACTTCAAGAGATGATCTCAGAGGACCCATGGCCTCTGCCGCTCAGACAGGACCTGCTGCAGCAGGGGCCCTGTCTGTTCCAAGACTTACCGCGGCTGCGTTTGACGGCATGGCGGTTGAACGCTGGATCCTAAAGGAAAAGGGCATTCCGGAGGATGTCATTCCTACGCTGATTAAAGCCAGGAAAGATGTAACTGTAAAACATTATCACCGCATATGGCGGAAATATGTTGCTTGGTGTGAGGCCAATAATCCCCCAACAGAGGAATTTCAGCTGGGTCGATTTCTGCACTTCCTACAGGCAGGAGTGACTATGGGCCTGAAATTAGGCTCCATTAAGGTACAGATATCGGCTCTGTCGATTTTTCTTCCAAAAAGAACTAGCTTCACTGCCTGAAGTTCAGACATTTGTAAAAGGAGTGCTGCATATTCAGCCCCCTTTTGTGCCTCCAGTGGCACCCTGGGATCTCAACGTGGTGTTGAATTTCCTAAAATCACATTGGTTTGAGCCACTAAAGACCGTGGATCTGAAATATCTCACGTGGAAAGTGGTCATGTTATTGGCCTTGGCTTCGGCCAGGCGTGTATCAGAATTGGCGGCTTTGTCATTTAAAAGCCCTTATCTGATTTTCCATATGGATAGGGCAGAATTGAGGACTCGTCCCCAGTTTCTCCCTAAGGTGGTATCAGCTTTTCACTTGAACCAACCTATTGTAGTGCCTGCGGCTACTAGCGACTTGGAGGACTCCAAGTTGCTGGACGTAGTCAGGGCCTTGAAAATTTATGTTTCCAGGACGGCTGGAGTCAGGAAAACTGACTCGCTATTTATCCTGTATGCACCCAACAAACTGGGTGCTCCTGCTTCTAAGCAGACTATTGCTCGCTGGATTTGTAGCACAATTCAGCTGGCGCATTCTGCGGCTGGACTGCCGCATCCTAAATCGGTTAAAGCCCATTCTACAAGGAAGGTGGGCTCATCTTGGGCGGCTGCCCGAGGGGTCTCGGCTTTACAACTTTGCCGAGCTGCTACTTGGTCAGGGGCAAACACATTTGCAAAATTCTACAAATTTGATACCCTGTCTGAGGAGGACCTTGAGTTCTCTCATTCGGTGCTGCAGAGTCATCCGCACTCTCCCGCCCGTTTGGGAGCTTTGGTATAATCCCCATGGTCCTTTCGGAGTTCCCAGCATCCACTAGGACGTTAGAGAAAATAAGATTTTACTCACCGGTAAATCTATTTCTCGTAGTCCGTAGTGGATGCTGGGCGCCCGTCCCAAGTGCGGATTGTCTGCAATACTTGTACATAGTTATTGTTCACTAAAGGGTTATTGTTGAGCCATCTGTTGAGAGGCTCAGTTATGTTTCATACTGTTAACTGGGTATTGTATCACGAGTTATACGGTGTGATTGGTGTGGCTGGTATGAATCTTACCCGGGATTCAAAATCCTTCCTTATTGTGTCAGCTCTTCCGGGCACAGTATCCTAACTGAGGCTTGGAGGAGGGTCATAGTGGGAGGAGCCAGTGCACACCAGGTAGTCTAAAAGCTTTCTTTTAGTTGTGCCCAGACTCCTGCGGAGCCGCTATTCCCCATGGTCCTTTCGGAGTTCCCAGCATCCACTACGGACTACGAGAAATAGATTTACCGGTGAGTAAAATCTTATTTTTTTTCATTGCTGTTAATTGGTACTGAGCGTTCACTTAGCGCATATGATTAATGGGGTTCAGTGTATTATCAACATTGTGTTGATGAGTGTTGACATGCTTAGCATGTTGACATTTGACTATATCAACATTTATCATGTTGACAATATAGACATTCATCACATCTACGTTGAAAATCAGTCTTGGTGCTGCAGCTATCGCTTACCTGCTAGCGTGGCTCTGGCAGTGTGTTCTGGGTCCAATAAACCGGTAATGATGTTTTTTTGGCGAGTGGTAATGACCCTCATCCGTGCCTTAACTTCTAATCTTAACCCTTCCCTCTTGGAGGTTAATGGTATTTGGCAGAATGTTGACCTTTCAAATGTCGACATTTTGAACATGTTGACAGTCTGCACATAACTGTTGACATGATGACTGCATACCAGATTAATGTACTTTCTCTGACGTCCTAGTGGATGCTGGGGACTCCGTAAGGACCATGGGGAATAGACGGCTCCGCAGGAGACTGGGCACATCTAAAGAAAGATTTAGGACTATCTGGTGTGCACTGGCTCCTCCCCCTATGACCCTCCTCCAAGCCTCAGTTAGATTTCTGTGCCCGGCTGAGCTGGATGCACACTAGGGGCTCTCCTGAGCTCCTAGAAGAAAGTATAGTTTAGGTTTTTTATTTTCAGTGAGACCTGCTGGCAACAGGCTCACTGCAACGAGGGACTAAGGGGAGAAGAAGCGAACCTACCTAAGTGGTGGTAGCTTGGGCTTCTTAGGCTACTGGACACCATTAGCTCCAGAGGGATCGAACACAGGACCCGACCTCGTCGTCCGTTCCCGGAGCCGCGCCGCCGTCCCCCTTACAGAGCTAGAAACAAGAAGGTGATCTGGAAAATCGGCGGCTGAAGACTTCTGTCTTCTCCAAGGTAGCGCACAGCACTGCAGCTGTGCGCCATTGCTCCTCATGCACACCACACACTGCGGTCACTGATGGGTGCAGGGCGCTGGGGGGGGGCGCCCTGAGCAGCAATAATAATAACACCTTGGCTGGCAAAACTAACACCATATAAAGCCCCAGAGGCTATATAGGTGTATATTAACCCCTGCCAGAAACGATAAAATAGCGGGAGAAAGCCAGCCGAAAAAGGGGCGGAGCCAACTCCCTCAGCACACTGGCGCCATTATTCCCTCACCGCTTCGCTGGAAGGAAGCTCCCTGGCTCTCCCCTGCAGTCCTGCACTACAGAAAGGGTAAAAAAGAGAGGGGGGGGGGGCACAATTTAGGCGCAGTATATATATAATATATAGGCAGCTATAGGGGAAAACACTCTGTATAGTGATATCCCTGTGTTATATAGCGCCCTGGTGTGTGCTGGCATACTCTCCCTCTGTCTCCCCAAAGGGCTTTGTGGGGTCCTGTCCTCTGTAAGAGCATTCCCTGTGTGTCTGCTGTGTGTCGGTACTGCTGTGTCGACATGTATGATGAGGATAATGATATGGAGGCGGAGCAAATGCCTGTGACTGTGATGTCACCCCCTGCGGGGTCGACACCAGTGTGGATGGACTTATGGAAGGAATTACGTGACAGTGTCAGCTCCTTACATAAAAGGTTTGACGACATAGGACAGCCGGCTACTCAGCTTGTGCCTGTCCAAGCGTCTCAAATGTCATCAGGGGCTATAAAACGCCCGCTACCTCAGATGACAGATACAGATGTCGACACGGATACCGACTCCAGTGTCGACGATGATGAGACGAGTGTACCCTCCAATAGATCCACCCGTTATATGATTGAGGCTATGAAAAATGTATTACACATTTCTGATGATACCCCAGGTACCACAAAAAAGGGTATTGTTTGGTGAGAAAAAACTACCAGTAGTTTTTCCTGCATCTGACGAATTAAATGAGGTGTGTGAGGAAGCGTGGTCTTCCCCAGATAAGAAATTGATCATTTCTAAACGGTTAATGGCTGCGTACCCTTTCCCGCCAGAGGATAGGTCACGCTGGGAAACACCCCCTAGGGTAGATAAAGCGCTGACACGCTTATCAAAGAAGGTGGCACTACCGTCTCCGGATACAGCGCCCTAAAAGAACCTGCTGATAGAAAGCAGGAAAGTACCCTAAAAGCTATATACACACACACACACACGGGCATTATATTGAGACCCGCTATTGCATCAGCTTGGATGTGCAGTGCTGCTGCTGCATGGTCCGACTCCCTGTCGGAAAACATTGATACCATGGATAGGGACAATATTTTGCTAACGATTGACCATATTAAAGACGCGGTCTTATACATGCGTGATGCACAGAGGGATATTTGCCGGCTGGCATCAAAAATAAGCGCTATGTCCATTGCCGCCAGACGGGGGTTATGGACTAGGCAATGGTCAGGTGATGCCGACTCCAAGCGGCACATGGAAGTTTTACCCTATAAAGGGGTGGAACTTTTTGGGGAAGGTCTTTCAGACCTCGTTTCCACAGCTACTGCTGGGAAATCGACTTTTTTGCCACAGGCTACCCCACAGCAAAAGAAAGCACCGTATTATCAGGTACAATCCTTTCGGCCCCAGAAAAATAAGCGGGCTAGAGGCTCATCCTTTCTGCCGAGGGGCAGAGGAAGGGGGAAAAAGCTGCAGCGCACAGCTAGTTCCCAGGAGCAGAAGTCCTCCCCTGCGTCCGGTAAGTCCACAGCATGACGCTGGGGCTGCTCAGGCGGAATCGGGAACGGTGGGGGCGCGTCTCAGGTTTTTCAGCACACAGTGGGCTCTCTCACAAGTGGATCCCTGGGTCCTTCAAGTAGTATCTCAGGGGTACAGGCTGGAATTCGAGACGTCTCCCCCCCGCCGTTTCCTAAAATCTGCCTTGCCGACAACTCCTTCTGCCAGGGAGGCAGTGTTGGTGACTATTCAAAAACTGTATTCACAGAAAGCGATCGTCAGGGTACCCTTCCTTCAACAAGGAAAGGGTTACTACTCCACAATGTTTGTGGTACCGAAACCGGACGGTTCGGTGAGACCCATCTTAAATTTAAAAGCCTTGAACACTTATATCAAAAGGTTCAAGTTCAAGATGGAATCCCTCAGGGCGGTTATTGCGAGCCTGGAGGAGGGGGATTACATGGTATCCCTGGACATCAAGGATGCGTACCTGCATGTCCCCATTTACCCTCCGCACCAGGAGTACCTCAGATTTGTGGTACAGGACTGTCACTATCAGTTCCAGACGCTGCCGTTTGGGTTATCCACGGCACCGAGGGTCTTTACCAAGGTAATGGCCGAAATGATGATACTCCTTCGCAAGAAGGGAGTTTTAATTATCCCGTACTTGGACGATCTCCTGATAAAGGCGAGGTCCAAAGAACAGTTGATAGGGGGGGTGGCACTTTCTCAGGAAGTGCTACAACAGCACGGCTGGATTCTAAGCATTCCAAAGTCACAGCTGGTCCCGACGACACGTCTTCTGTTCCTGGGAATGATTCTGGACACAGACCAGAAAAGAGTGTTTCTTCCACTGGAAAAAGCAGAGGAATTGTCATCTCTGGTCAGAGACATCCTAAAACCAGGATAAGTGTCGGTACATCAATGCACACGAGTCCTGGGAAAAATGGTAGCTTCGTACGAAGCAATTCCATTCGGAAGGTTCCACGCAAGGACGTTCCAGTGGGACCTGTTGGACAAATGGTCCGGGTCCCATCTCCAGATGCAACAGCGGATAACCCTATCGGCCAGAACCAGGGTGTTGCTGCTGTGGTGGCTGCAGAGGGCTCATCTACTAGAGGGCCGCAGATTCGGAATACAGGACTGGGTCCTGGTGACCACGGATGCCAGCCTTCGTGGCTGGGGGGGCAGTCACAAAGGGAAGAAATTTCCAGGGACTGTGGTCAAATCAGGAGATTTCTCTTCACATAAATATCCTGGAGCTAAGGGCCATTTACAATGCCCTAAGCCAGGCAAGACCCCTGCTTCAAAACCAGCCGGTACTGATCCAGTCAGACAACATCACGGCGGTCGCCCATGTAAACAGACAGGGCGGCACGAGAAGCAGGATGGCGATGGCAGAAGCCACAAGGATTCTCAGATGGGCAGAGAATCATGTGTTAGCACTGACGGCAGTGTTCATTCCGGGAGTGGACAACTGGGAAGCAGACTTCCTCAGCAGGCACGACCTCCACCCGGGAGAATGGGGACTTCATCCAGAAGTTTTCCAAATGCTGGTCAACCGGTTGGAAAAACCACAGGTAGACATGATGGCGTCCCGCCTCAACAAGAAGTTGAAAAGATATTGCGCCCGGTCAAGAGACCCTCAGGCGATAGCGGTGGACGCTCTAGTGACACCATGGGTGTACCAGTCGGTTTATGTGTTTCCTCCTCTACCTCTCATACCCAAGGTACTGAGAATAATAAGAAGGCGAGGAGTGAAAACCATACTCGTGGTTCCGGATTGGCCAAGAAGAGCTTGGTACCCGGAACTTCAAGAGATGCTTACAGAGGACCCTTGGCCTCTGCCGCTCAGACAAGACCTGCTGCAGCAGGGACCCTGTCTGTTCCAAGACTTACCGCGGCTGCGTTTGACGGCATGGCAGTTGAACACCGGATCCTGAAGGAAAAGGGTATTCCAGAGGAAGTCATCCCTACCCTGATCAAAGCCTGGAAGGATGTCACCGCAAAACATTATCACCGCATTTGGCGAAAATATGTTGCTTGGTGTGAGGCCATGAAAGCCCCGACGGAGGAATTTCAACTGGGTCGATTCCTGCACTTCCTGCAAGCAGGGGTGACGTTGGGCCTCAAATTGGGGTCCATAAAGGTCCAGATTTCGGCTCTGCCCTAAGTTCAGACTTTTGTCAAAGGAGTTCTGCATATTCAGCCTCCTTTTGTGCCCCCAGTGGCACCTTGGGATCTCAATGTGGTTTTGGCATACCTGAAATCACATTGGTTCGAACCACTTAAGACTGTGGATTTAAAATATCTCACGTGGAAAGTGGTCATGCTGTTGGCCTTGGCGTCGGCCAGGCGGGTTTTCAGAATTGGCGGCTTTGTCTTGTAAAAGCCCTTATCTGATTTTCCATATGGATAGGGCAGAATTGAGGACTCGTCCTCAGTTTCTCCCAAAGGTGGTCTCAGCTTTTCACTTGAACCAACCTATTGTGGTGCCTGCGGCTACTAGGGACTTGGAGGATTCCAAGTTGCTGGACGTAGTCAGGGCCCTAAAAATTTATATTTCCAGGACGGCTGGAGTCAGAAAGACTGACTCGCTGTTTATCCTGTATGCACCCACCAAGCTGGGTGCTCCTGCTTCTAAGCAGTCTATTGCGCGCTGGATTTGTAGCACTATTCAGCTGGCGCATTCTGCGGTAGGCTTACCGCAGCCTAAATCTGTAAAAGCCCATTCCACACGGAAGGTGGGCTCATCTTGGGCGGCTGCCCGAGGGGTCTCGGCTTTACAACTTTGCCGAGCAGCTACTTGGTCGGGGGCAAACACGTTTGCAAAATTCTACAAATTTGATACCCTGGCTGAGGAGGACCTGGAATTCTCTCATTCGGTGCTGCAGAGTCATCCGCACTCTCCCGCCCGTTTGGGAGCTTTGGTATAATCCCCATGGTCCTTACGGAGTCCCCAGCATCCACTAGGACGTCAGAGAAAATAAGAATTTACTCACCGGTAATTCTATTTCTCGTAGTCCGTAGTGGATGCTGGGCGCCCATCCCAAGTGCGGATTGTCTGCAATACCTGTACATAGTTATTGTTACAAAAATCGGGTTTTGTTGTGAGCCATCTCTTCAGAGGCTCCAGTTGTTATCATACTGTTAACCGGGGTTCCTATCACGTGTTATATGGTGTGATTGGTGTGGCTGGTATGAGTCTTACCCGGGATTCAAAAATCCTTCCTTATTGTGTCAGCTCTTCCGGGCACAGTTCCTAACTGAGGCTTGGAGGAGGGTCATAGGGGGAGGAGCCAGTGCACACCAGATAGTCCTAAATCTTTCTTTAGATGTGCCCAGTCTCCTGCGGAGCTGTCTATTCCCCATGGTCCTTACGGAGTCCCCAGCATCCACTACGGACTACGAGAAATAGATTTACCGGTGAGTAAATTCTTATTTTTATTTCAGTATATACCTCCTCACATCACATTGAAACTTCCGGTGGTGGTGGTTGTTGTTGTTGTTAATATATTATTATTATTATTATTATTATCCTTTACTTACATGGCACCAAAATGGTTCTGCAGCATCATATAATTTACATAAACAATTGATCAAAATAAGAATACCATGACTTGCAGTGCAATACAATGTAGGCCAAGTACATGGTTTATAAACATTGCTGCATCAGAGATCATACCACCCAAATAAACAGCAGGGTGGCAGAAACCAAGGGTTAGGTGCTGTACTAAGGAGTATGGAGTAGATCACAGGTTCTCAAACTCGGGCCTTAGGACCCCACACGGTGCATGTTTTGCAGGTGTCCTCACAGAATCACAAGTGTAATAATTAGCTCCACCTTTTAAAATGTGTCCGTGAGTAATAAATTCACCTGTGCACCTGCTGGGTCACCTGGAAAATGTTGACTGTTTGGGGTCCTGAGGACCGAGTTTGAGAACGCGTGGAGTAGATGATAGTAAAAGTAAGCGAACGAGAAGCACGAGGGAAGAGAGTCCTGCTCGTAAGAGCCTACATTTTAAAGGAGAAGGGCACACAGACAGGGATGACACAGATGGTGTAGACAGTGAGAAAGGAGCAAGAAGCAGTGAGTTAGGATGAGAGCTGGATGACATTGATGAAGAAGTGGGTCTTGGAGAGGGGTAGCGTCTCTGAGGGAGAGAATTTCAGAGGTAGGGAGCAGCACAGGCAACATTTTGGTAGTGGAAGTAGGAAGAAGTAATCAGATGGCAGGAAAGGTGGCATGCATTTATGAAGTGAAGTATGTGGGCAGGAGTGTACTGGGGAGACCTCGTCGGTCATATTAAGAGCAATATAATCATCAATAGTACTTTCTATTTGGGCCCGACAGTCTGAGTCTCTGAGAAATTGCTCATTAAAGCGCCATCGCCATTGGTGCGGGGGAGGGTGGCGTAAAGATAGGATAAGAGTAATGGGGGCGTGGTCATAGCCAACTATTTGTCCTATTGTGGCATCCACAAGAGAATCAAGAGATTTATGGTCTACACAGAGATAATCAATACGGGTATAACAATTGTGCGGGTAGGAGTAAAACGTGTAGTCTCTATCCTTGGGGTGGAGCAGGCGCCAGATGTTTGAGTTGGAAGTCATGTAGAATTGATTTAAAGCGTTTAATATTGTTTAAAGTAGATCTGGGAGCACCATTTGAGGTATCTAGAAGAGGCTCCAATGCCCAGTTAAGGTCCCCTCCTACCACCAACACCCCTTCCAAGGTTTGCTCTATCAACTCTAAAGCATCCCTCATAAAACGGAGCTGACCCTGATTAGCGAGATAAAGGTTAACAAACGTAAAAGTTTGGCCGGCAATAGTAGCTTTCACCAGCAGGCCTCTCCCATCCCCAATAGGAACCTCCAACACATCACTCAATCTAACATGTTTGGCAAGTAAAATTGCAACCCCCTTAGCCTTAGCTCCTGAGAAATCATTATAATATCCCTGCGGGAAGTGACGTTAGTGAAGCTTCGGAGAGGCACCTTTTTTAAAGTGTGTCTCCTGGAGGAACACCACGTCCGCTTTATCGGTATGTAGGGAGTGTAGAAGCCGGGACCTCTTCCGGGATGTTAAGGCCTTTCACATTAAATGATATCAACTTCAAGTTAGCCATATTGGCAGGTTACCAGGGAATCTCAACGCTGCCACAACACCGTGTCAACCAATTTACCTTGCTGAGAGAGTAACCACCCATAATACCTCATCCAAGTGGGGGAGGGGAGGAAGGAAATCACAAGAGGAAAGATAGGGGGAAGTAACATAGAAAATAAGAGACAAAAAAAACAGCTGTTAGTATAACCGCAATACTCCGCATCATTAGTCATGGGAAACCATAAAAGGCCCATGATCTACAAATGTACAGCAGAGCAAGGGGGGTCAGAGGGGAACCGGGACATATCGCAGTTAAATAGCATTGAAATCCAAGCAAAAAAATTTCAGCATATAGAGCAGCTCGAAGAAAGAAGAAAACTGAATCAGAAGACTACGAGATCAAGTAATGCACAGAAAGGCAAAATGGCATAACGGGTAGCGTTGATCTAGTATATAAGTGACATAACCTAAAAACCAAGAAACCAAAAGAGCACAAACAAAAAACACGACCTGGCAGGAAGAGGCAGCATTCAGGCAGCCATTTGAGGCAATCAGTTACCTGAACAATCGTGGACAGTGAATTATTTAACCATCAGTAGAAAGACACATTAAAAAAAAACAAAACATAAAGTATGTCAAGTATTCACGTGTCCATGGAGAAAGTAACTTGAAGTCCAGCCTGCAATTGTCATCCCGTGTCACCAGCGGTAACCGTAGCAGCCGCAACGGCTTCAGATTCCCCGGATGTGTCAGCCCGTCGTCGCCTCCTAGAATTACGGACTTCTTGCCACTGTTCCGCACGAGGCGGAGGTGATGAAGACAGTTCAAACGAGTCCAGCCAATTAGGAAGATTCAGGGCAGGAATGTCTAGGGCTGAGCAGAAATCCCCAACACCTTCAAATTCTTGCAAGACAAAAAGGGTTCCTTTTGTAGGTCGCTTGAATAGATAAGGGGAATCCCCAGCGAAATTTGATGTTACGGTTTTTGAGTTCATCTGTGAGGGGACGGAGAAGACTCCTCTGTTGTAGGGTAGACCACGAGAGGTCCGGAAAAATGTGTATCCTATGACCATCAAAAGTGATGTCCGGTGCGTGTCTGGCTGCTTTAAGAATCTCTTCCTTTTCCTGAAAGTAATGGAGTCTTCAGATAACATCGCGTGGTGTCTCCGTTGGGGTCCCTCTAGGACGCAAGGCCCGATGTGCCCTGTCAAACACCATCTGGTAGTCTGTCTGCCCCCAAAAGTTCATTGAATATTTTGGTCAGAGCAGGTTCAATGTTTTGGGGTGCGACGTCTTCAGGCAGTCCCCGTACTCGCAAGTTATTCCTGCGCCCCCTGTTGTCAACATCATCGAGCCTGTGGCCCATGGTGATCAGAGAGCGTGATTGGCGAGAGATGAGATCATGGAGATCAGATATTTTAGAGTCCGTCTTCTCAAAGCAATCTTCCAACGTTACCACTCTGTCTGCGACATGGGTGACATCTGACTGAATGGAAGAAATACGGGCCTGAATGGAATCCTTTATCCGTTGTTCCATGGACAGGAGGTCCTGCTGCAGGTCCTGGCGGGTGGGAAGGGACCGCAATTTAGAGTGAATGGCAGATAAATCCGAAGATTCTACCATAGGTGTAGACGGCGGAAGGAGAGCAGGGGGTCCTGCAGCCGCGTTGTCTTCCATGGTGCTGGAGAGTAAGGAGGATGATAAAGGGGATGACGAGGTAGAATCGGATACTGGTGGCTGAAAAAGTGAACGAAAAGCCTTGGCGTGGGATGAGTTGGCTGGAGTATTTGGCAACTTCTTGGAGGAACGTCGTCTCGGCATGAGGCACGGTTTTTGGCGTTGTCAGAAGGAATTATCATCGAGCTGAATATCGACGTACATGTGACATATCACGTGTTCCCCTCAACGTGGCCCGGTCAGGTCATTGTAGTTTAAATCTCAGACACCATGGTGTGAAAAGTAGAGAGTCGTTGCTGCAGAAAGCCGGATCCGTCTATCCGGAGCAAGGAGCAGGGAACAATTCCGGCATGGGAAGGCAGCCGCCACCACGTCGTAGCGCTGAGTGAACCCCCACTTCAGGACAGCAGAGCCAGCAGTGGGAGAGGACTCTGTAAGCTCCCCGTTATAGTATAAGAAAGTCTGAGGAAAGGGTGCAATTCAAGAAGTCGCCACAGGAGGGAGCTCCAATCTGTTCAATCAAGTCAGGTACATGTAAGTGAAGTTTGCTGTGGTTCCTGCAGTAAAAAAGGGAATGCTAAGCTATGGCACTTTATTTAATCAGCAGGGAAGTGCCTGGGCACTTGTATATACACATCCAGGGTAACTCAGGAGCTGTTTCTCAGAGGAGCAGATGTGCCAGCAGCTCTGATCCACCTCCCCCTTATAGGCTCCAGGGAATGCCAGGCAGTAGTAAATGGAGAGGGGGGGGGGGGGGGGGGGACAGCTGGGACACCGTATTGAGTTAAGCCCTAGCTGCTCAGTCCCTCCAGCAGCCCAGCACAGGATCTCCTGTGCAGTGTACACAGCCCCCCAGGCTCACTTTCACAGCAGTGGACGCATGCAGTGGACGCCCGCACTCCAAGATGGCCCGATGATACTGTTTTATAGTATATGTGAATTGTATCGAGGATCAATTGTTAATGAAAATAAACTCTACTACATATTGCATGCAATATTTCTTGAATAGAATTATCCTAACGATTTAAAGGTATTGTTCCTGGCATGGTTATAACATTGCAAGTAAGTTATTAAAAGTTATATAATTAGTAAACTTTTACACATACTTCAGAAAACTACTCTGAAGTGTTTTCCCAACACTACCATTTACATACAGTAACACATTTTATTGAAATGAAAATGTTTGTGCTTGTCAGGAAAAGAAATAGAGGTCAGTGCAAAAGTCTTTCAGATTTTAAATGTAGAAGACATAGGAACATAGGAGGTAACCAGACCTGATCGTAGCAGCAAATTTGTTAGCAGTTGGGCAAAACCATGTGCACTGCAGAGGAGGCAGATATAACGTGCAGAGAGAGAGAGATTTGGGTTGGGTGTAATCAAACTGAAATCTAAATTGCAGTGTAAAAGTAAAGCAGCCAGTATTTATCCTGCACAGAGAGAACCCCCCCCCCCCCCCACCCCAACCCAAATCTAACTCTCTCTGCACATGTTATATCTGCCACGGGTGTGGCTCATTAGATCGACAGTGTCTAGGTCGACAATGTTTAGGTCGACAGTCACTAGGTCGACAGGGTTTGAAGATTGACAGGGTTTCTAGGTCGACATGTTCTAGGTCGACAGATCAACAGGTCGACATGAGTCGACCACAAAATGTTAAATGCCAGTGACATATCCAGTGCTAATGCTTAACTCCCTTTTTTTGTGTTTGTGCGTTTCTCTGAAAAGTACTTTTGCATATTTTAATTATATTTAGTTTTAAAATTGGTTTTATTGAAAAATCATATCAAAGCCTAATAACTTTGGATTGTTAATGTTAGAAAGCATAAAAACATGGTTGATCAAGGTTTCTAATACATAGCAATGTTTCGCAGCATTATAATAAACAGGAGTAAAAAAAATTTCATTAAAATGTTCATGCAACCAAAAATCGGTTTAAAGCTAAAAAAGAAAAAACTGTTTAAGCCAAAAATAGCGTTTTTGTTTTTTTTCCAACCCTGCTAAGTGGCCAGTTTTTACACGATAAGTGTTGTTAAAATAAATAGGTTCGAGGAACCTATGTATTTTAACCTGAAAACTGGTGTTTTTCAGATGAGGGAATTTGATAGGGGTAGGAAAAAAACACGGAAAACCGCCTGTTTACGAGTGCGGCTCTATCGCAGATAATTGTATGCCGTCCCATGTGTTTCCTTTGCTCCGTCTCATGTGAGTATCTGAAGAACCAGGCAGCGACCTGTAAATCCTCAAAATACCCCCATTTTGGAATAAATTAACATTACCTTCTACCAAGTAGTTAATTAAGAAGATAAGAAACCGTAGACTAAAGAGCAAAACATTTTTTTAGAGATTTGAGATTTCAGATATGATATTCTCAAAATATATTGAAGCTAAACGTCATTTTTCTTCAAGTGGATACAGTTATATCTACACAGCAGATCTATTTTTGTTATTATTATTATTACTACCAGTTATTTATACAGCGCGCACACATTCCGCAGCGCTTTACAGAGAATATTTGGCCATTCACATCAGTCCCTGCCTCAGTGGAGCTTACAATCTCTATTCCCTATCACATGTACACACACACATTCACGCTAGGGTTAATTTTTGTTGGAAGCCAATTAACCTACCAGTATATTTTTGGATTGTGGGAGGAAATCGGAGTACCCGGAGGAAACCCATGCAAGTACGGGGAGAATATACAAACTCCGCACAGTTAGGGCCATGGTGGTTTTTAGGGACAATTAGATAAATTAGCTGGGAAGGCATTGTTCCTGAAGCTGGCAGTCCCTTTTACATGTCATAATAGCTTTTTCAAATACAATGTAGATGAGCACTTTTCAAACAATATGACCACAAATTGTATTCCAGCCAAATTTGACTTTTGGGTTTTGGATATATCCCACTTTAGATTCAATGCATAGGTAATTACTATAGGTATCTTCTGTTTTGTGCTGTGTACAGGGAAAGGAGAACATTCTAATCTGCTTACCAGTTTCTTCTTCTGGAAAATAAACAAAACCGCAGGAGAAGAACATAATGGTAAGCCACTTTAGAATTTTCTCTTTTTTGGCAGCAAAATATTGCATTAATAGTAGCAAAATATGTATCTAGGGGAAACATTTCCCCATCAATATGTATTTGAAATCTACAAATAGAGATTGGAGAGCAAGTTTGTATGCCAGTCCCAGCAAATAGCAGAAATTAGGAACAGAATATATACCTATTTCAATTTACAATTATATGTATCATGTGCATATTTGTTAAATTATATGAATATTTACATTGATATGGGCACAAAATCAGTGCTGTAACTAGTGTATATGTAATACATGCTTCTCAAATAGTCCCCATAGATAAGGCAGCATTCAGAGTTATATGCTTCTGTTTTATAATGTTATTTCATGATAAATTTAGCAGATTTATAATGCACGCTTTAATCTCGATAACTGTGCATTGGAATATAAATATACAAAAAGAAGTGCTATTTGTGTAAGATTTCTCAAACAGCCTTTCTCTCCAATAAAGGGTATTTTAGTTCTCTCTGTACACTGTCTCTGCTTGGTGCAAACTGCCAAAAGACTGAGAAAATGTTTTTTGCATTGCAGGCTACAGAGAGGTAAGAAACAGCAGGTGGACAATGGGAGTGGTGCTGAGGATAACGCAGACAGTTCCCACTGCAGTAATGCTTCTGTACATAGCAACCAGGAAGCTGGGCCAAGTAACAAGAGGACCAAGACATCTGATGATTCTGGTTTAGAACTTGACACTAATAATGAGACTGTTACAATGGATCCAATACTGGATGGATCCAGTGAAATAGAGTTGGTCTTCAGACCCCATCCTACACTAATGGAGAAGGATGATAATGCTCAGACCCGGTAATAAGTAAATCTTTTCTGTAAAATCTGTTAGGCTATGTAATAAAAATTGCAAAAGTATTTATTATGTTAAATATTTGGGTGACTGTAATACATTCTCAACCCAAAAATTCCATTAATTACTTAGCCAACATTTCACAGCAGACATGAGGCTAAAGCCGAGTACACAGTAGACAACATTTTAAACTAATTTGCTGATTACAACCATTCGTTACAACAAATTCTTAAAATTGTTCAGTGTGTACGAACTATGGGGGTAATTCCAAGTTGATCGCAACAGGATTTTTTTTTAGCAGTTGGGCAAAACCATGTGCACTGCAGGGGAGGCAGATATAACATGTGCAGAAAGAGTTAGATTGTTTCTGTGCAGGGTAAATACTGGCTGCTTTATTTTTACACTGCAAATTAGATCGCAGATTGAACACACCACACCCAAATGTAACTCTCTCTGCACATGTTAAATCTGCCTCCCCCTGCAGTGCACATGGTTTTGCCCAACTGTTCACAAAAATCCTGCTGCGATCAACTTGGAATTACCCCCTATATCGCTAGCGATATGTGCTCCAGCGGGTCACTAACAACGTCCTCTGTCTGTACATTCAACTCGGTTTCGAAAATGTCGCTAACGCCTAGGAGCAAATTGCACTGCTACCAACGATGAACAATATTTTAAATTAGGCTGAAACCCAACAATTTGGTAGTACTGAATAACTCATGTATATCGTTTGGTTGTTTGTAAAATCGTTCAGTGTGTACGCACGTTATTGTGTGTCCGGGAGTTTAAGGGAAATTGTGAGCGACATTGTATCGTTTGCATGTCGTCTAATGTGTACCCTTCTTCAGTGTGTGGTCATTGCAGTGGTAACGTGTTGTTTAATGTCATTGTACTTATGTGTCCGTGCATATTCTGTTAAGTAATGTGTTTGTGCATGAATAATATTATTTTGTTAATATTTTTGTTAATATTTTCCTGTCTTCATGTTAAAGGTACATAAAGACTTCTGGCAATGCCACGGTTGATCATTTATCTAAATATCTTGCGGTGAGGCTGGCTCTTGAAGAATTTCGGAGTAAAGGGGACACAAACCAGATGAATCTAAATACTGCCAGTGAAAAACAGTATACGATATACATTGCTACAGCTGCTGGACAATTTACAGTAAGTTGTTTTTTTACTCCATTCCATATTCACAGGGTGCTCGCCGGCTGATTAGCACACAGACTCAATCATTAGGCAGGCTGCTGTCTACTTGGGTGGCTACAAAGGGGAAAACAAACATTCAGCATTATAGGAAATGGAGTACTACATGCAGATACTAAACTGCCCTGTGCACACTATGACATGCTTGCCAAGAACTCTGGGGTAGCAGTTTGTATGCCAGGAATTTAATCCACAATGATGAGACACATTTGGCTGCCTTTGTTTCAGCTGTTTAAGTTGATAGTCTGCAGCTGCAAAATACACTAGTCTCTACTGCCTCTCTCTCACTGTTTGTTCCCATCTTGCCCACGTCTCAACCCTTTTCTCTCATCAGGCTGAATCGTCCCTCTGTTTAATATTTAAGCATGCCCTAGTGGCCACAACGTGCTCTCTAATTACCACTTCTTTTTCTTCCCTTTTTGTCCTCAAGTTCTTCAAAATTAAATGTCTGCAGCCGCCCTGGCTCCTCCTCTTTTGTTAACTGTTGGTGTCCCTCAATGTTCTGTTTTTGGCCGCCTTCTGTTTTCCCTTTACACTTCCTCCCATGGTGAGCTCTTTGACTCTTATCTTCCAATGTCATCTCTGTTCTGATTATATTCAAATTACTTCTCTAACACTGACGTCTTCCCCATTCTCTTCACTCATGTCTCCAGCTGCCTATCTGATATTTTCTACAGGATTTCCCAGTGCTTTATTAAAATTAACATATGTAAAACTGGGTACACACTTCTCCAACCCTCAGGAGATCCGACTCTTGACCAACCTGTTTGTCTGCCACTGGACAAGTGTGTACCCTCTGCTGACCTGCCCATATGCTTGATCCTGGTCACCTGTCTGATCTCCTCCTTTCAAGCATGGGGGAAAAAAAACACCTGGAGATTCGACCAGCCGACCAATTTTGAAGTGAGTAGGCTGCTGAGTAGATGGGAAGCAACCTGAAAGCACAAACGGCAATTAAAGAGTGACGATATTCTCCAAACAATTATACCTTCAAACCTGAGATAGGGTTTTATGTCTTAATAAGCTCTCGGATGCCTCAGTAACCTCTCCATTCAAAGACAGATTGACGGCCAAAAGTGTCTACCAGTTGATGTACCCTTTGGATAAGGATGTTCAATATTTACTATACTCCCACTTCACTGCCTTTCCACCTGAAACTAAACTTATCTTTGTGTTGGGTACGGACTGGAAAATATCCCATACCAAATGACAAAAATAGAGGCTGCTTTATATTAAACACACTCCGTCAATTTTTTATATTTCACTATGGTGAACTAGTACCAGTAAAGCTTGGAATAATATGGAATACCTGGATGACTTGCTCCATTGTATTTTCTCTGACGTCCTAGTGGATGCTGGGAACTCCGTAAGGACCATGGGGAATAGACGGGCTCCGCAGGAGACTGGGCACTCTAAAAGAAAGATTAGGTACTATCTGGTGTGCACTGGCTCCTCCCACTATGCCCCTCCTCCAGACCTCAGTTGGATTTCTGTGCCCGGCCGAGCTGGATGCACACTAGGGGCTCTCCTGAGCTCCTAGAAAGAAAGTATATGTTAGGTTTTTTATTTCTCCAACGTCCTAGTGGATGCTGGGGACTCCGTCAGGACCATGGGGAATAGCGGCTCCGCAGGAGACAGGGCACAAAAAGTAAGCTTTTAGGATCACATGGTGTGTACTGGCTCCTCCCCCTATGACCCTCCTCCAAGCCTCAGTTAGGTTTTTGTGCCCGTCCGAGCAGGGTGCAATCTAGGTGGCTCTCATAAAGAGCTGCTTAGAAAAAGTTTTTTAGGTTTCTTATTTTCAGTGAGTCCTGCTGGCAACAGGCTCACTGCTACGAGGGACTTAGGGGAGAGAAGTGAACTCACCTGCGTGCAGGATGGATTTGCTTCTTAGGCTACTGGACACCATTAGCTCCAGAGGGATCGAACACAGGCCCAGCCATGGAGTCCGGTCCCGGAGCCGTGCCGCCGACCCCCCTTGCAGATGCCGAAGTTGAAGAGGTCCGGAAACAGGCGGCAGAAGACTTTCAGTCTTCATAAGGTAGCGCACAGCACTGCAGCTGTGCGCCATTGTTGTCGGCACACTTCACACCAGCGGTCACTGAGGGTGCAGGGCGCTGGGGGGGGCGCCCTGGGCAGCAGTGTATAATACCTTTTTCTATGGCTAAAATACATCACATATAGCCCTTGAGGCTATATGGATGTATTTAACCCCTGCCATATATCGCAAACTCCGGGAGAAGAGCCCGCCGTTTTAGGGGGCGGGGCCTGTTCTCCTCAGCACACAGCGCCATTTTCCTGCTCAGCTCCGCTGTGAGGAAGGCTCCCAGGACTCTCCCCTGCACTGCACTACAGAAACAGGGTAAAACAGAGAAGGGGGGCATATTTTGGCGATATTTTTATATATTAAGCGCATATAACAGAAACAACACCTTTTAGGGTTGTTTATATACATTTTTATAGCGCTTTGGTGTGTGCTGGCAAACTCTCCCTCTGTCTCCCCAAAGGGCTAGTGGGGTCCTGTCTTCGATAAGAGCATTCCCTGTGTGTCTGCTGTGTGTCGGTACGTGTGTGTCGACATGTATGAGGACGATGTTGGTGTGGAGGCGGAGCAATTGCCGGTAATGGTGATGTCACCCCCTAGGGAGTCGACACCGGAATGGATGGCTTTAATTATGGAATTACGTGATAATGTTAGCACGCTGCAAAAGTCAGTTGACGACATGAGACGGCCGGAAAACCAGTTAGTACCTGTCCAGGCGTCTCAGGCACCGTCAGGGGCTGTAAAACGCCCCTTACCTCAGTCAGTCGACACAGGTACCGACACAGATGAATCTAGTGTCGACGGTGAAGAAATAAACGTATTTTCCAATAGGGCCACACGTTATATGATCACGGCAATGAAGGAGGCTTTGCATATCTCTGATACTGCAGGTACCTCAAAGGGGGGTATTATGTGGGGTGTGAAAAAACTACCTGTAGCTTTTCCAGAATCAGAGGAATTGAATGACGTGTGTGATGAAGCGTGGGTTAACCCCGATAGAAAACTGCTAATTTCAAAGAAGTTATTGGCATTATACCCTTTCCCACCAGAGGTTAGGGCGCGCTGGGAAACACCCCCTAGGGTGGATAAGGCGCTCACACGCTTATCAAAACAAGTGGCGTTACCGTCTCCTGATACGGCCGCCCTCAAGGATCCAGCTGATAGGAGGCTGGAAACTACCCTGAAGAGTATATACACACATACTGGTGTTATACTGCGACCAGCAATATCCTCAGCCTGGATGTGCAGTGCTGGGGTGGTGTGGTCGGATTCCCTGACTGAAAATATTGATACCCTGGATAGGGACAGTATTTTATTGACTATAGAGCAATTAAAGGATGCTTTTCTTTATATGCGAGATGCTCAGAGGGATATTTGCACTCTGGCATCGAGAGTAAGTGCGATGTCCATATCTGCCAGAAGAAGTTTATGGACGCGACAGTGGTCAGGTGATGCGGATTCCAAACGGCATATGGAAGTATTGCCGTATAAAGGAGAGGAATTATTTGGGGTCGGTCTATCGGATCTGGTGGCCACGGCAACAGCCGGAAAATCCACTTTTTTACCTCAGGTCACCTCCCAACAGAAAAAGACACCGTCTTTTCAGCCGCAGTCCTTTCGTTCCTATAAGAACAAGCGGGCAAAAGGACAGTCATATTTGCCCAGAGGCAAAGGAAGGGGTAAGAGGTTGCAGCAAGCAACTACTTCCCACGAACAGAAGCCCTCCCCGGCTTCTACAAAGCCCTCAGCATGACGCTGGGGCTGTGCAAGCGGACTCAGGGGCGGTGGGGGGTCGACTAAAGATTTTCAGCACACAGTGGGCGCGCTCACAGGTGGACCCTTGGATCCTGCAGGTAGTATCTCAGGGTTACAAGTTGGAATTCGAAAAGTCTCCCCCTCGCCGGTTCCTAAAGTCTGCTTTACCAACGTCTCCCTCAGAAATGGCGACGGTATTGGAAGCCATTCACAAGCTGTATTCTCAGCAGGTGATAGTCAAGGTACCCCTCCTACAACAGGGAAAGGGGTATTATTCCACACTATTTGTGGTACCGAAGCCGGACGGTTCGGTAAGACCTATTCTAAATCTGAAATCCTTGAACCTGTACATACAGAAATTCAAGTTCAAGATGGAGTCACTCAGAGCAGTGATAGCGAATCTGGAAGAAGGGGACTTCATGGTGTCCCTGGACATAAAAGATGCTTATCTGCATGTCCCAATTTACCCTTCACACCAAGGGTATCTCAGGTTCGTGATACAAAACTGTCATTATCAGTTTCAAACGCTGCCGTTTGGTTTGTCCACGGCACCTCGGGTCTTTACCAAGGTAATGGCCGAAATGATGGTTCTTCTACGAAGAAAAGGCGTATTAATTATCCCTTACTTGGACGATCTCCTGATAAGGGCAAGGTCCAGAGAACAGCTGGAAGTCGGAGTAGCACTAACCCAAGTAGTGCTTCAACAACACGGGTGGATTCTGAATCTTCCAAAATCTCAATTGACCCCGACGACACGTCTGCTGTTCCTGGGAATGATTCTGGACACTGTTCAGAAAAAGGTGTTTCTCCCGGAGGAGAAAGCAAGGGAGTTATCCGAACTTGTCAGGAACCTCCTAAAACCAGGAAATGTGTCAGTACATCAATGCACAAGAGTCCTGGGAAAGATGGTGGCTTCTTACGAAGCAATTCCATTCGGCAGATTCCACGCACGAAGGGTGTCTCTTCTGTGGTGGTTGCAGAGTGCCCATCTGTTAGAGGGCCGCAGATTCGGCATACAGGACTGGGTCCTGGTGACTACGGATGCCAGCCTACGAGGCTGGGGAGCAGTCACACAGGGAAGAAACTTCCAGGGCGTGTGGTCAAACCTGGAGACGTCTCTTCACATAAATATACTGGAGCTAAGAGCGATTTGCAATGCTCTAAGCCTGGCAAAACCGCTGCTTCAGGGTCAGCCGGTGTTGATCCAGTTGGACAACATCACGGCAGTCGCCCACGTAAACAGACAGGGCGGCACGAGAAGCAGAAGAGCAATGACAGAAGCTGCAAGGATTCTTCGCTGGGCGGAAAATCATGTCATAGCACTGTCAGCAGTGTTCATTCCGGGAGTGGACAACTGGGAAGCAGACTTCCTCAGCAGACACGACCTCCACCCGGGAGAGTGGGGACTTCATCCAGAAGTCTTCCACATGATTGTGAACCGTTGGGAAAAACCAAATGTGGACATGATGGCGTCCCGCCTCAACAAGAAACTGGACAGATATTGCGCCAGGTCAAGAGACCCTCAGGCAATAGCTGTGGACGCTCTGGTAACACCGTGGGTGTACCAGTCCGTGTATGTGTTTCCTCCTCTGCCTCTCATACCAAAGGTACTGAGAATTATACGGCTACGGGGAGTAAGAACAAAACTCGTGGCTCCGGATTGGCCAAGAAGGACTTGGTACCCGGAACTTCAAGAGATGCTCACGGAAGACTTACCGCGACTGCGTTTAACGGCATGGCGGTTGAACGCCGGATTCTAAAAGAAAAGGGCATTCCAGAGGAAGTTATTCCTACCTTGATTAAAGCCAGGAAGGAAGTGACCGCACAACATTATCACCGCATTTGGAGAAAATATGTTGCGTGGTGTGAGGCCAAGAAGGCCCCAACGGAGGAATTTCAATTGGGTCGATTCCTACATTTCCTGCAGGCAGGATTGTCTATGGGCCTCAAATTGGGGTCTATTAAGGTTCAAATTTCGGCCTTATCGATTTTCTTCCAGAAAGAATTGGCTTCAGTGCCTGAAGTACAAACCTTTGTCAAAGGTGTACTACATATACAGCCCCCGATTGTGCCTCCAGTGGCACCGTGGGATCTCAACGTAGTTTTGGATTTTCTCAAATCCCATTGGTTTGAGCCGCTCAAATCGGTAGATTTGAAGTATCTTACATGGAAAGTAACCATGCTACTGGCCCTGGCTTCAGCCAGGAGAGTATCAGAGTTGGCGGCTTTATCGTACAAAAGCCCATATCTGATTTTCCATTCGGACAGGGCAGAACTGCGGACGCGTCCTCAGTTTCTGCCTAAGGTGGTTTCGGCTTTTCACTTGAACCAGCCTATTGTGGTGCCTGCGGCTACTAGCGACTTGGAGGACTCCAAGTTGCTGGACGTTGTCAGAGCATTGAAAATATATATTTCAAGGACGGCTGGAGTCAGAAAATCTGACTAGCTGTTTATCCTGTATGCACCCAACAAGATGGGTGCTCCTGCGTCTAAGCAGACGATTGCTCGTTGGATCTGTAGCACAATCCAACTTGCACATTCTGTGGCAGGCCTGCCACAGCCTAAATCTGTAAATGCCCACTCCACAAGGAAGGTGGGCTCATCTTGGGCGGCTGCCCGAGGGGTCTCGGCATTACAACTTTGCCGAGCAGCTACGTGGTCAGGGGAGAACACGTTTGTAAAATTTTACAAATTTGATACTCTGGCTAAGGAGGACCTGGAGTTCTCTCATTCGGTGCTGCAGAGTCATCCGCACTCTCCCGCCCGTTTGGGAGCTTTGGTATAATCCCCATGGTCCTGACGGAGTCCCCAGCATCCACTAGGACGTTGGAGAAAATAAGAATTTACTTACCGATAATTCTATTTCTCATAGTCCGTAGTGGATGCTGGGCGCCCATCCCAAGTGCGGATTGTCTGCAATACTTGTACATAGTTATTGTTACAAAAATCGGGTTATTATTGTTGTGAGCCATCTTTTCAGAGGCTTCTTCGTTGTTATCATACTGTTAACTGGGTTCAAATCACAAGTTGTACGGTGTGATTGGTGTGGCTGGTATGAGTCTTACCCGGGATTCAAGATCCTTCCTTATTATGTACGCTCGTCCGGGCACAGTACCTAACTGAGGCTTGGAGGAGGGTCATAGGGGGAGGAGCCAGTACACACCATGTGATCCTAAAAGCTTACTTTTTGTGCCCTGTCTCCTGCGGAGCCGCTATTCCCCATGGTCCTGACGGAGTCCCCAGCATCCACTACGGACTATGAGAAATAGAATTATCGGTAAGTAAATTCTTATTTTTACAGTGAGACCTGCTGGCAACAGGCTCACTGCAACGAGGGACTAAGGGGAGAAGAAGCGAACCTACCTGCTTGCAGCTAGCTTGGGCTTCTTAGGCTACTGGACACCATTAGCTCCAGAGGGATCGACCGCAGGACCCGTCCTTGGTGTTCGTTCCCGTAGCCGCGCCGCCGTCCCCCTTACAGAGCCAGAAGCAAGAAGATGGTCCGGAAAATCGGCGGCAGAAGACTTCAGTCTTCACCAAGGTAGCGCACAGCACTGCAGCTGTGCGCCATTGCTCCTCATACACACTTCACACTCCGGTCACTGAGGGTGCAGGGCGCTGGGGGGGGGCGCCCTGAGCAGCAATAAAAACACCTTGGCTGGCAAAATAATCACAATATATAGCCCCAGAGGCTATATATGTGGTAATTACCCCTGCCAGAATCCATAAAAAAGCGGGAGAAAAGTCAGCCGAAAAAGGGGCGGAGCCATCTCCCTCAGCACACTGGCGCCATTTTCTCTTCACAGTGTAGCTGGAAGACAGCTACCCAGACTCTCCCCTGTAGTTTTCAGGCTCAAAGGGTTAAAAAGAGAGGGGGGGGCACTAAATTTAGGCGCAATATTGTTTATACAAGCAGCTATTGGGGAAAATTCACTCAGTGATAGTGTTTATCCCTACATTATATAGCGCTCTGGTGTGTGCTGGCATACTCTCTCTCTATCTCCCCAAAGGTCTGTGTGGGGTCCTGTCCTCAGTCAGAGCATTCCCTGTGTGTGTGCGGTGTGTCGGTACGGCTGTGTTGACATGTTTGATGAGGAGGCTTATGTGGAGGCGGAGCAGATGCCGATAAATGGGATGTCGCCCCCTGTGGGGCCGACACTAGAGTGGATGGATAGGTGGAAGGTATTAACCGACAGTGTCAACTCCTTACATTAAAAGGCTGGATGACGTAACAGCTGTGGGACAGCCGGCTTCTCAGCCCGCGCCTGCCCAGGCGTCTCAAAGGCCATCAGGGGCTCAAAAAACGCCCGTTACCTCAGATGGCAGACACAGATGTCGACACGGAGTCTGACTCCAGTGTCGACGAGGTTGAGACATATACACAATCCACTAGGAACATCCGTTGCATGATCTTGGCAATAAAAATTGTGTTACACATTTCTGACATTAACCCAAGTACCACATAAAAGGGGGTTTATGTTTGGGAAGAAAAAGCAGCCGGTGTTTTGTTCCCCCATCAGATGAGTGAATGAAGTGTGTGAAGAAGCGTGGGTTCCCCCGATAAGAAACTGGTAATTTAAAAAAAAATAATATTACTGCTGGCGTACCCTTTCCCGCCAGAGGATAGGTCACGTTGGGAGATATCCCCTAGGGTGGATAAGGCGCTCACACGTTTGTCATAAAAGGTGGCACTGCTGTCTTAGGATACGGCCACTTTGAAGGAGCCTGCTGATAAAAAGCAGGAGGCTATCCTGAAGTCTGTATATACACACTCAGGTATTATACTGAGACCTGCAATTGCCTCAGCATGCATAGTGCTGCTGCAGCAGGGTCTGATACCCTGTCAGATAATATTAATACCCTAGACAGGGAGAATATGGTGCTAACATAGAGCATATTAAAGACGTAGTCTTATATATGAGGGATGCACAGAGGGATATTTGCCGGCTGGCGTCCAGAATTAATGCAAGGTCCATTCTGCCAGGAGGGTATTAGAGACCCGGCAGTGGACAGGTGATGTTGACTTTAAAAGGCACATAGAGCCTTATAAGGGTGAGGAATTGTTTGGGGATGGTCTCTGGGACCTCGTATCCACAGCAACAGCTGGGATTTTTTTTTTCTTACCTCAGGTTTCCTCACAGCCTAAGAAAGCACGGTATTATCAGGTACAGTCCTTTCGGCTTCAGAAAAGCAAGCGGGTCAAAGGCGCTTCCTTTCTGCACAGAGACGACGGAAGAGGAAAAAAGCTGCACCAGTCAGCCAGTTCCCAGAATCAAAATTCTTCCCCCGCTTCCTCTGAGTCCACCGCATGGCGCGGGGGCTCCACAGGCGTAGCCAGGTACGGTGGGGGGCCGCCTCAAAAATTTCAGCGATCAGTGGGCTCGCTCACAGGTGGATCCCTGGATCCTTCAAGTAGTATCTCAGGGGTACAAGCTGGAATTCGAGGCGTCTCCCCCCCGCCGTTTCCTCAAATCTGCCTTGCCGACAACTCCCTCAGGCAGGGAGGCTGTGCTAGAGGCAATTCACAAGCTGTATTCCCAGCAGGTGATAGTCAAGGTGCCCCTACTTCAACAAGGACGGGGTTACTATTTCACACTGTTTGTGGTACCGAAACCGGATGGTTCGGTGAGACCCATTTTAAATTTGAAATCCTTGAACACATACATAAAAAAAAATTCAAGTTCAAGATGGAATCGCTCAGGGCGGTTATTGCAAGCCTGGAGGAGGGGGATTACATGGTATCCCTGGACATCAAGGATGCTTACCTACATGTCCCCATTTACCATCCTCACCAGGAGTACCTCAGATTTGTGGTACAGGATTGCCATTACCAATTCCAAACACTGCCGTTTGGACTGTCCACGGCACCGAGGGTCTTTACCAAGGTAATGGCAGAAGTGATGATACTCCTTCGAAAAAGGAGTTTTAATTATCCCGTACTTGGACGATCTCCTTATAAAGGCGAGGTCCAAGGAGCAGTTGTTGGTCGGAGTAGCACTATCTCGGGAAGTGCTACAACAGCACGGATGGATTCTATACATTCCAAAGTCACAGCTGGTTCCTACCACACGCCTACTGTTCCTGGGGATGGTTCTGGACACAGAACAGAAAAAAGTGTTTCTCCCGCAGGAGAAAGCCAAGGAGCTGTCATCTCTAGTCAGAGACCTCCTGAAACCAAAACCGGTATCGGTGCATCACTGCACGCGAGTCCTGGGACAAATGGTAGCTTCTTACGAAGCAAAATTCCATTCGGCAGGTTCCATGCAAGAACCTTTCAGTGGGACCTCTTGGACAAGTGGTCGGGATCGCATCTTCAGATGCATCGGCTGATAACCCTGTCTCCAAGGACCAGGGTATCTCTACTGTGGTGGCTGCAGAGTGCTCATCTTCAAGAGGGCCGCAGATTCGGCATACAGGACTGGGTCCTGGTAACCACGGATGCCAGCCTTCGAGGCTGGGGGGCAGTCACACAGGGAAGAAATTTCCAAGGACTTTGGTCAAGTCAGGAGTCGTCCCTACACATAAATATTCTGGAACTGAGGGCCATTTACAATGCCCTAAGTCTGGCAAGGCCTCTGCTTTAAAACCAGCCGGTACTGATCCAATCAGACAACATCACGGCAGTCGCCCATGTAAACCGACAGGGCGGCACAAGAAGCAGGATGGCGATGGCAGAAGCCACAAGGATTCTCCGATGGGCGGAAAATCACGTCTTAGCACTGTCAGCAGTGTTCATTCCGGGAGTGGACAACTGGGAAGCAGACTTCCTCAGCAGACACGACCTACACCCGGGAGAGTGGGGACTTCATCCAGAAGTCTTCCAACTGTTGGTAAACCGTTGGGAAAGGCCACAGGTGGACATGATGGCGTCCCGCCTAAACAAAAAACTAGATATTGCGCCAGGTCAAGGGACCCTCAGGCGATAGCTGTGGACGCTCTAGTGACACCGTGGGTGTACCAGTCGGTTTATGTGTTCCCTCCTCTGCCTCTCATACCAAAGGTACTGAGAATAATAAGAAGGCGAGGAGTAAGAACGATACTCGTGGTTCCGGATTGGCCAAGAAGAGCTTGGTACCCAGAACTTCAAGAAATGATATCGGAGGACCCATGGCCTCTACCGCTCAGACAGGATCTGCTACAGCAGGGGCCCTGTCTGTTCCAAGACTTACCGCGGCTGCGTTTGCCGGCATGGCGGTTGAATTCCGGATCCTAAAGGAAAAGGGCATTCCGGAGGAAGTCATTCCTACGCTGATAAAAGCCAGGAAAGAAGTAACCGCAAACCATTATCACCGTATTTGGCGAAAATATGTTGCGTGGTGTGAGACCAGGAAGGCCCCTACAGAGGAATTTCAGCTGGGTCGTTTTCTGCACTTCCTACAGTCGGGAGTGACTATGGGCCTAAAAATGGGGTTCCATTAAGGTCCAGATTTCGGCTCTGTCGATTTTCTTCCAGAAAGAACTGGCTTCACTGCCTGAAGTTCAGACTTTTGTAAAGGGAGTGCTTCATATTCAGCCCCTTTTGTGCCTCCTGTGGCACCTTGGGATCTCAATGTGGTGTTGAGTTTCCTGAAATCACATTGGTTTGAGCCACTTAAAACTGTGGATCTGAAATATCTCACGTGGAAAGTGGTCATGTTATTGGCCTTGGCTTCGGCCAGGCGGGTGTCAGAATTGGCGGCTTTGTCATGTAAAAGCCCTTATCTGATTTTCCATATGGATAGGGCAGAATTGAGGACTCGTCCCCAGTTTCTCCCTAAGGTGGTATCAGCTTTTCACTTGAACCAACCTATTGTAGTGCCTGCGGCTACTAGGGACTTGGAAGATTCCAAGTTACTGGACGTAGTCAGGGCCTTGAAAATTTATGTTTCCAGGACGGCTGGAGTCAGGAAAACTGACTCGCTTTTTATCCTGTATTCACCCAACAAAATAGGTGCTCCTGCTTCTAAGCAGACTATTGCTCGCTGGATTTGTAGCACAATTCAGCTGGCACATTCTGCGGCTGGATTGCCGCATCCTAAATCAGTAAAAGCCCATTCCACAAGGAAGGTGGGCTCATCTTGGGCGGCTGCCCGAGGGGTCTCGGCTTTACAACTTTGCCGAGCTGCAACTTGGTCAGGGGCAAACACGTTTGCTAAATTCTACAAATTTGATACCCTGGCTGAGGAGGACCTTGAGTTCTCTCATTCTGTGCTGCAGAGTCATCCGCACTCTCCCGCCCGTTTGGGAGCTTTGGTATAATCCCCATGGTCCTTACGGAGTTCCCAGCATCCACTAGGACGTCAGAGAAAATAAGATTTTACTCACCGGTAAATCTATTTCTCGTAGTCCGTAGTGGATGCTGGGCGCCCATCCCAAGTGCGGATTGTCTGCAATACTTGTATATAGTTATTGCCTAACTAAAGGGTTATTGTTGAGCCATCTGTTGAGAGGCTCAGTTATATTTCATACTGTTAACTGGGTATAGTATCACGAGTTATACGGTGTGATTGGTGTGGCTGGTATGAGTCTTACCCGGGATTCAAAAATCCTTCCTTATTGTGTCAGCTCTTCCGGGCACAGTATCCTAACTGAGGTCTGGAGGAGGGGCATAGAGGGAGGAGCCAGTGCACACCAGATAGTACCTAATCTTTCTTTTAGAGTGCCCAGTCTCCTGCGGAGCCAGTCTATTCCCCATGGTCCTTACGGAGTTCCCAGCATCCACTACGGACTACGAGAAATAGATTTACCGGTGAGTAAAATCTTATTTTAAAACAAATTTCTCCTTCATCCAATGGGGACACTGGAAAGTAGCAGATAGAGGCTCTTTTAATTTATCATCCTTCACAAGGCATGTTGGGTTGTACGGGGAGCCGATATTTTGGCTGCTTTCCATCATATTATTAAGCTCTGGGGGAGGTGCATTACTTTGTTTGCACCTCCTCCTTTTTCTTTTTCCTTTTTTTTCATGCTCCTGACAGGGGAATGCCCACCAGCACCATTATCTCCTCAGACACCAGTGGTCATCTTAACAGCATCTGTACAATCAACTTTTCTCTTACGTCCTAGAGGATGCTGGGGTCCATATTAGTACCATGGGGTATAGACTGGTCCATCAGGAGCCATTGGCACTTTAAGAGTTTAATAGTGGGCTAGCTCCTCCCTCTATGCCCCTCCTACCACACTCAGTTTAGAAAATGTGCCCGGAGGAGCCGGTCACAGCTAGGGGAGCTCTACAGAGCTTTCTTAGAAAAAGTTTATTTTAGAGTTTTTTATACAGGAGACTGTTGGCAGCAGCCTGCCTGCAACGAGGGACTGAGGTGGGGGAGCAATGTCCGCCCTGCGGGGTCTGAGCCACTGTCTCCGCTGACTAGACATTGAGCTCCAGAGGGGACAGATCGCGCACCGCCACAGGGGAACGCTCACCGCAGCAGCCAGCCGCCACCCCCTTGCAGAGCTGAAGTGTGGCGAGTGAGTCACTGTCCCCCCCTCACAAGCGGGGGGTCAGTGTGAAGATGGGCGGCTTAAGGGTAGGAGCGCAGTATTAACTGCGCTCCCGGACGGCTCAGCGGTACTTCGGTGCGGCGCTGTGAGGGGCGCCCTGAGCCAGCACCTGACCCTACACTGACCAAATCAAGCCTGTCGGGGTCTGCGGATCTCAGCCAGAACAAAATCCTCAGGCCAGTATAATCTCCGAAGAGCAGGAAGACAGCGCCATTAAGGTGGCAGAGCCTTTCCTCAGAGCGGACCCAGCAGCGTTCAGCGCCATTTCTTTTTCATCCACTAGGGGTCACTGAAGTACTCTTGGGATATGGATGGCTTCCGCAGGAACAGGGCACTGAATATTTAAATTTAGAACACTCCACCCCTCCATATCCCAGAGTACCTCAGTGTTTTTTTCTGTGCTCATCGTAGCAACAGGCTTGTGTGGCTCAGTCCACACTTATTTTGAATATATTTCTCTATCGTCCTAGTGGATGCTGGGGTTCCTGAAAGGACCATGGGGAATAGCGGCTCCGCAGGAGACAGGGCACAAAAAGTAAAGCTTTAGGATCAGGTGGTGTGCACTGGCTCCTCCCCCCATGACCCCCCTCCAAGCCTCAGTTAGATTTTTGTGCCCGGCCGAGAAGGGTGCAATCTAGGTGGCTCTCCTAAAGAGCTGCTTAGAAAAGTTTAGCTTAGGTTTTTTATTTTACAGTGAGTCCTGCTGGCAACAGGATCACTGCAACGAGGGACTTAGGGGAGAAGAAGTGAACTCACCTGCGTGCAGGATGGATTGGCTTCTTTGGCTACTGGACATTAGCTCCAGAGGGACGATCACAGGTACAGCCTGGATGGTCACCGGAGCCTCGCCGCCGGCCCCCTTGCAGATGCTGAAACGAGAAGAGGTCCAGAATCGGCGGCAGAAGACTCCTCAGTCTTCTTAAGGTAGCGCACAGCACTACAGCTGTGCGCCATTTCCTCTCAGCACACTTCACACGGCAGTCACTGAGGGTGCAGGGCGCTGGGAGGGGGGCGCCCTGGGAGGCAAATGAAAACCTTTTTTGGCTAAAAATACCTCACATATAGCCTCCGGGGGCTATATGGAGATATTTAACCCCTGCCAGAATCCATTAAAGAGCGGGAGACGAGCCCGCCGAAAAAGGGGCGGGGCCTATCTCCTCAGCACACAGCGCCATTTTCCCTCACAGAAAGGCTGGAGGGAAGGCTCCCAGGCTCTCCCCTGCACTGCACTACAGAAACAGGGTTAAAACAGAGAGGGGGGGGGCACTAATTTGGCGTTAGAAATATATAAAAGATGCTATAAGGGAAAACACTTATATAAGGTTGTCCCTATATAATTATAGCGTTTTTGGTGTGTGCTGGCAAACTCTCCCTCTGTCTCTCCAAAGGGCTAGTGGGTCCTGTCCTCTATCAGAGCATTCCCTGTGTGTGTGCTGTGTGTCGGTACGTGTGTGTCGACATGTATGAGGACGATGTTGGTGAGGAGGCGGAGCAATTGCCTGTAATGGTGATGTCACTCTCTAGGGAGTCGACACCGGAATGGATGGCTTATTTAGGGAATTACGTGATAATGTCAACACGCTGCAAGGTCGGTTGACGACATGAGACGGCCGACAAACAATTAGTACCGGTCCAGACGTCTCAGAAACACCGTCAGGGGTTTTAAAACGCCCGTTTACTTTAGTCGGTTGACACAGACAGGGACACTGAATCCAGTGTCGACGGTGAATAAACAAACGTATTCCTTATTAGGGCCACACGTTAAGGGCAATGAAGGAGGTGTTACATATTTCTGATACTACAAGTACCACAAAAGAGGGTATTATGTGGGATGTGAAAAAACTACCGTAGTTTTTCCTGAATCAGATAAATTAAATGAAGTGTGTGATGATGCGTGGGTTCCCCCCGATAGAAAATTATGGGCGGTATACCCTTTCCCGCCAGAAGTTAGGGCGCGTTGGGAAACACCCCTTAGGGTGGATAAGGCGCTCACACGCTTATCAAAACAAGTGGCGGTACCGTCTATAGATAGGGCCGTCCTCAAGGAGCCAGCTGACAGGAGGCTGGAAAATATCATAAAAAGTATATACACACATACTGGTGTTATACTGCGACCAGCGATCGCCTCAGCCTGGATGTGCAGAGCTGGGGTGGCTTGGTCGGATTCCCTGACTAAAAATATTGATACCCTTGACAGGGACAGTATTTTATTGACTATAGAGCATTTAAAGGATGCATTTTCTATATATGCGAGATGCACAGAGGGATATTTGCACTCTGGCATCAAGAGTAAGTGCGATGTCCATATCTGCCAGAAGATGTTTATGGACACGACAGTGGTCAGGTGATGCAGATTCCAAACGGCACAAAGGTGTATTGCCGTATAAAGGAAGAGTAGTTATTTGGGGTCGGTCCATCGGACCTGGTGGCCACGGCAACTGCTGGAAAATCCACCGTTTTTACCCTAAGTCACATCTCTGCAGAAAAAGACACCGTCTTTTCAGCCTCAGTCCTTTCGTCCCTATAAGAGTCATATCTGCCCAGGGATAGAGGAAAGGGAAGAAGACTGCAGCAGGCAGCCCATTCCCAGGAACAGAAGCGTTCCACCGCTTCTGCCAAGCTCTCAGCATGACGCTGGGACCGTACAGGACCCCTGGATCCTACATGTAGTATCCCAGGGGTACAGATTGGAATGTCGAGACGTTTCCCCTTCGCAGGCTCCTGAAGTCTGGTTTACCAAGGTCTCCCTCCGACAAGGAGGCAGTATGGGAAACAATTCACAAGCTGTATTCCCAGCAGGTGATAATCAAATTACCCCTCCTACAACAAGAAAAGGGGTATTATTCCACATTATATTGTGGTACTGAAGCCAGAAGGCTAGGTGAGACCTATTCTAAATCTAAAAAAATTTGAACACTTACAAAGGTTCAAATCAAGATGGAGTCACTCAGAGCAGTGATAACGAACCAGGAAGAAGGGGACTATATAGTGTCCCGAGACATCAGGGATGCTTACCTCCATGTCCAAAAATTGCCCTTCTCACTAAGGGTACCTCAGGTTCGTGGTACAGAACTGTCACTATCAGTTTCAGACGCTGCCGTTTGGATTGTCCACGGCACCCCGGGTCTTTACCAAGGTAATGGCCGAAATGATGATTCTTCTTCGAAGAAAAGGCGTCTTAATTATCCCTTACTTGGACGATCTCCTGATAAGGGCAAAGTCCAGGGAACAGTTGGAGGTCGGAGTAGCACTATCTCGGATACTGCTACAACAGCACGGGTGGATTCTAAATACTCCAAAATCGCAGCTGATCCCGACGACAAGTCTGCTGTGCCTAGGGATGATTCTGGACACAGTCCAGAAAAAGGTGTTTCTCCCGGAAGAGAAAGCCAGGGAGTTATCCGAGCTAGTCAGGAACCTCCTAAAATCAGTGCATCATTGCACAAGGGTCCTGGTAAAGATGGTGACTTCCTACGAAGCAATTCCATTCGGCAGATTTCACGCAAGAATTTTTCAGTGGGATCTGCTGGACAAATGGTCCGGATCGCATCTTCAGATGCATCAGCGGATAACCCTATATCCAAGGACAAGGGTGTCTCTCCTGTGGTGGTTACAGAGTGCTCATCTTCTAGAGGGCCGCAGATTCGGCATTCAGGATTGGATGCTGGTGACCACGGAGGCCAGCCCGAGAGGCTGGGGAGCAGTCACACAAGGAAAAAATTTCCAGGGAGTGTGATCAAGTCTGGAGACTTTTCTCCACATAAATATACTGGAGCTAAGGGTAAATTTATAATACTCTAAGCTTAGCAAGACCTCTGCTTCAAGGTCAGCCGGTATTGATCCAGTGGGAAAAACATCACGGCAGTCGCCCACGTAAATAGACAGGGCGACACAAGAAGCAGGAGGGCAATGGCAAAAACTGCAAGGACTTTTCGCTGGGCGGAAAATCATGTGATAGCATTGTCAGCAGTGTTTCATTCCGGGAATGGAAACTGGGAAGCAGACTTCCTCAGCAGGCACGACCTCCACCCGGCAGAGTGGAAACTTCATCGGGAAGTTTTCCACATGATTGTAAACCGTTGGGAAATACCAAAGGTGGACATGATGGCGTCCCGTCTGAACAAAAAACGGGACAGGTATTGCGCCAGGTTAAGAGACCCTCAGGCAATAGCTGTGGACGTTCTGGTAACACCATGGATGTACCAGTCGGTGTATGTGTTCCATCCTCTGCTTCTCATACCTAAGGTACTGAGACTTATAAGACGTAGAGGAGTAAGAACTATACTCATGGCTCCGGATTGGCCAAGAAGGACTTGGTACCCGGAACTTCAAGAGATGCTCACAGAGGACTTATGGCCTCTGCCGCTAAGAAGGGACTTGTTTCAGCAAGTACCATGTCTGTTCCAAGACTTACCGCAGCTGCGTTTGACGGCATGGCGGTGGAACGCCGGATCCTAAGGGAAAAAGGCATTCCGGAAGAGGTCATTCCTACCCTGGTCAAAGCCAGAAAGGAGGTGACCGCACAACATTATCACCACATGTGGCAAAAATATGTTGCGTGGTGTGAGGCCAGAAAGGCCCCACGAAGAAATTTCAACTCGGTCGATTCCTGCATTTCCTTCAAACAGGAGTGTCTATGGGCCTCAAATTGGGGTCCATTAAGGTTCAAATTTCGGCCCTGTTGATTTTCTTCCAGAAAGAAGTGGCTTCAGTTCCTGAAGTCCAGAAGTTTGTCAAGGGAGTATTGCATATACAACCCCCTTTTGTGCCTCCAGTGGCACTGTGGGATCTCAACGTAGTTCTGGGATTCCTCAAATCACATTGGTTTAAAACCAGTCAAATCTGTGGATTTGAAGCATCTCACATGAAAAGTGACCATGCTCTTGGCCCTGGCCTGGACCAGGCGAGTGTCAAATTGGTGGTTTTTTTCTCAAAAAAGCCCATATCTGGTTGTCCATTTGGACAGGGCAGAGCTGCGGACTCGTCCCCAGTTCTCTCCCTAAGGTGGTGTCAGTGTTTCACCTGAACCAGCTTATTTTGGTGCCTTGCGCCTACTAGGGACTTGGAGGACTCCAGGTTGCTAGATGTTGTCAGGGCCCTGTAAAGATAGGTTCCAGGACGGCTGGAGTCAGGAAAACTGACTTGCTGTTATCCTGTATGCACCCAACAAACTGGGTGCTCTTGCTTCTAAGCAGACTATTGCTAGTTGGATGTGTAATACAATTCAGCTTGCACATTCTGTGGCAGGCCTGCCACAGCCAAAATATGTAAATGCCCATTCCACAGGGAAGGTGGGCTTATCTTGGGCGGCTGCCCGAGGGGTCTCGGCTTTACAACTTTGCCGAGCGGCTATTTAGTCAGGGGCAAACACGTTGGTAAGATCCTGCAGGTTTGATACCCTGGCTGAGGAGGACCTGGAGTTCTCTCGTTCGGTGCTGCGGAGTCATCCGCACTCTACCGCCCGTTTGGGAGCTTTGGTATTATCCCCATGGTCCTTTCAGGAACCCCAGCATCCACTAGGACGATAGAGAAAATAAGAATTTACTTACCGATAATTCTATTTCTCGGAGTCCGTAGTGGATGCTGGGCGCCCATCCCAAGTGCGGATTATCTGCAATACTTGTACATAGTTACAAAAATCGGGTTATTATTGTCGTGAGCCATCTTTTCAGAGGCTCTGCTGTTATCATACTGTTAACTGGGTTCAGATCACGGGTTGTACAGTGTGATTGGTGTGGCTGGTATGAGTCTTACCCGGGATTCAAAATCCTTCCTTATTGTGTACGCTCGTCCGGGCACAGTGTCCTAACTGAGGCTTGGAGGGGGGTCATGGGGGGAGGAGCCAGTGCACACCACCTGATCCTAAAGCTTTACTTTTTGTGCCCTGTCTCCTGCGGGGCCGCTATTCCCCATGGTCCTTTCAGGAACCCCAGCATCCACTACGGACTCCGAGAAATAGAATTATCGGTAAGTAAATTCTTATTTTTTATTTTATTTTTTATTTTTTATTTTTCACTTTATTCACATCCCTTTCCCCCTTCCAAAAGGCGAGGGTCCGGGATAGTGGAAGCTGCTACAAGCAGCTGTGGCGTGTCGGTCCTTTCTAAAAGAGCACCCTCACAGCCAGAGCAGACATCCTGCAGAAAAGGCTGGCCGGTGCTTACAGAGAAGCCCCGTCGTAGCCTCACCACAGGAGTCCAGGTATGTTGGAGGGACGCTGTGTGGGGAAACTGTTTCTGAGAGCGGCAATGTAAGCCGCCCGCCGCCGCTGCTCAGAGCCACATAGTAAGCCGCCAGCCGCCGCTGCTCAGAGCCGCATAGAGGGAGCGCGCTCTCCGGCGCCCGCTGGCCGTCCGGCTCCCGCTCCCCGGCCCATTTACATGCTCCTGGTGTTCCAGTACACGGAGCATACGGGGGGGGGGTTGGGAGAGAAAATCACAGCACCTTGTATATAGCAGCAGGAAAATGCAGCTGCACGGGGGGGGGGGGGGGAGCAGCAGTATGCTAGGCTGCATAGATGATGTAGAAAGCATAGACTATTAGGCTTTTGTTACACTATCCCAGGTTATATATCTGTTTCACATGATTATAACCTGTACTGTGATTATTAGTGTAAGCATGGCATGGTGGCCATTTTAACCATGCTTCCTGTTCTTCCTGTTGTGATTCCAGAACGTTCCTGTCCTACATCTCTACTCCACCGGAGGCGCAGGGGTGTTAGTGGGAATTTGGGATCAGATTTCATATAGGACTGGCCACGTGCACTGCACTTGGCCAGATATATATATCACACACACCTTAGTACTATTTTACTGAGTCGTGCAAGTGGTCTGTCTTTGTATATTGTATTGTCTGTCTGCATAATGAGTAAGGCACCAGCAAAAACTAAAAAGCAGTTTCACTGCAAGGTCTGTAACAGTGTGTTACCGGATGGATCTACCACATGTACAGTATGTTTTGTGAATTCAGCTACGAATACAATTTCTGCTCCGGTTTTAAAGCCAGTTTCCTCCCCGGACCCTCCATGGGAAATGCTAGCCAATGTACTGGCTGGGTTGCAATCAGAATTGACCGCCGCTCGACAAGAGTAGGAAGCGGCAAGATCTGAGTCTAAGGTGAGACCGCCAGTACTACCGGAGGCGTCTCAGCCTTGCCAAAAATCCAAATCCATTTTGGGTAGACTGGATAAATATCATTTTTCGTATGATTTACCAGTTTCTGCTATGTTGCATTCTGACGATTCTATGCCAGACCTCACTGCGCAAGATGAGGGTGAGGAGGGGGAAGTGGACCAGCAGTCAGATAGTGATGATTTTAACAGCCCAGGCATTGATAATCTCATCAGAGCGGTGCGTCAGTCTCTAAAGTTTACAGAAACTGAGGAGCCTCTGACAAATGATGAAGTTGTATTTACTAAACGACAGAGATCACCAATGTGTTTTCCTGTTTCGGAATCTCTTAATAAGATGTTAGTAGAAACACGAAAGAATCCAGATAAATGGTTTTCTATACCTCGCAGATTTAAGTCTAGTTACCCGTTTCCAGACTCGGTGACATGTACATGGGAGAATCCGCCAATGGTTGATTCGTCTGTGTCAAAACTTACCAGGAAATTAACCATACCAGTGCCAACTGCTACTACTCTTAAAGACCCTTCAGACCGCAAAATAGAAACTATGCTAAAGTCCATGTATATAGCAGCAGGACTGCTGCTGAGACCCGGGTTGGTTGGCATTTGGGTCACTAAGGCGTTCATAGTATGGATAACAGAACTCAAGTCTGCCCTACATGACTATCACCTTATACTTCTTGCTGATCAAATCTGTGAGGCTGCGGAGTATCTATGTACAGCTTCTACTGATGTCTGTCAGCTCACTTCTCGCATTTCATCGTCACTGGTTACAGTACGACGAGCACTCTGGCTGCCTTCTTGGCAAGCGGAGGCAGAGGTCAAAAGAGGTATAGAGGCGTTACCTTACGGGGGCGAGAAGTTGTTTGGTCCTGAATTGGACAAATGGATTTCTGAGGCCACGGGAGGAAAGTCTGTTTTCTTACCATTGCCTCCAATGGTACCAAGACGGAGATACTCTGGACCTGCGTTCAAATCCTTTAGACCTCAGCCCTTTCGCGGGCGTGGCAGAGGAACAGCCACGCCTGGTAGACGAGGTCGAGGACGTGGTTTCCAACAAACCAACACCAGGCGTCAGGACGCCAAGGTCACCGACAAGCCAGTGGCATGACGGGCTCCCAGCCCATCTCGGATCTCCAATTGTGGGAGCACGCCTTCAGACGTTCCATTTGGTGTGGTTCCAGACATCCACAGATGGGTGGATCCGCTATTTAGTGTTAAGAGGTTACAAAATAGAGTTCGACTGTCTTCCGCCACTGCGGTTTTTCAAGACAGGACTACCTCTCTTGGACGACAAGAGGGTGGTTCTGCAAATTGTCTTTCAGTCCCTACTGGATTCAGCAGTTTTGATTCAGGTCCCGGTACAACAACAGGGTCAGGGTTATTATTCCAGTCTGTTTGTGGTACCGAAGCCGGATGGCTCCGTCAGGCCAATATTGAACTTGAAGGGTCTCAATCAGTACGTCACTTACTACAGATTCAAGATGGAATCTCTGCGGTCAGTAATTGCAGGTTTAGAGCCACAGGAATTCATGATTGCGCTAGATCTCAAGGATGCGTACTTACACATTCCAATTTGGCCGCCTCATCAGAGGTTCTTGCGGTTTGCAATACGCCAGAACCATTACCAGTTTCAGGCTCTACCGTTTGGCCTCTCGTCAGCACCTCGGGTATTCACCAAAGTTATGTCTGTGATAGCTCGTCTCAGTTCCCTGGGAGTGACAATAGTTCCGACGATCTGCTCATCAAAGCTCCGTCTCAACAGATGCTCCTCCAACATGTGTTGGTAACGTACAATGTACTGGTTCAGCACGGTTGGATTGTCAACTTTAAGAAATCACATTTAATTCCGTCTCAACGACTTCAATTCCTAGGTATAATTCTCGATACGGTAAATCAAAGAATTTACCTACCAGAACAGAAAGTACAGATTATTCGACATCTGGTACAATTAGTGCTCAAGCCACGCACAGTCTCGGTACATTTGTGCATTTGCCTCTTAGGCACAATGGTGGCGGCTTTCGAAGCGCTTCAGTTCGGAAGATTTCACTCACGTCCATTTCAACTGGATGTGCTCGCACAGTGGTCGCACTCGCATCTGCAGATTTACCACAGGGTGAGGTTGTCGCCACGGGCAAGGGTGTATCTACTCTGGTGGCTCAAAGTACACAATCTAACCGCAGGGAAACGGTTCGGCGCCTGGAATTGGATAATTCTAACGATGGACGCAAGTCTCAGAGGTTGGGGAGCTGTAGTTCAAAATTGTCAGCTCCAGGGTCTCTGGGCGGATCACAAAAGATTGCTGTCTCTAAATGTCCTGGAACTCCGGGCAATTTACAATGCGCTACGACAAGCAGTACACATGCTTCGGTCTCAGACTGTCCAGGTGCAGTCAAACAACGCAACGGCAGTCACGTACATCAACAAACAAGGAGGAACGAGAAGCCGAATGGCAATGCGGGAAGTAGCTCGAATCCTCAATTGGGCCGAACATCACCAAGTGATATTGTCGGCAGTGTTCATTCCGGGAGTGGACAACTGGGAGGCGGATTATCTCAGCCGTCGGGATTTTCATCCAGGAGAATGGGCATTAAATCCAGAAGTGTTTCACATGTTGGTCCAGAGGTGGGGTTACCCTCAAGCGGACCTGATGGCATCTCGCCACAATCGCCAAACGCCCCAGTATGTGTCCAGAACGAGAGATCCAAAGGCAGTGGCGGTGGATGCTCTCACAATCGCGTGGCCGTACAGCCTCGTGTATCTGTTTCCACCGTTTCCGCTGCTCCCTCTGTTGCTAAAACGGATCAAAAGAGTCCGTCACAGTCATACTAGTGGCGCCTCATTGGTCTCGGAGAGCTTGGTTCTCGGATCTCCGTGGACTACTCGCAGACGATCCTTGGCCGCTCCCACTACGTCCGGACCTGTTACAACAGGGTCTGTTCCTTTACCCCGATTTAGCGCGGCTGCGTTTGACGGGGTGGCTGTTGAGACCGCCCTCTTAAGAAAAGAGGGCATTCCAGATTCGGTTATACCAACCATGTTACGAGCTAGGAAGCAGGTTACGGCAGCTCATTATTACAGAATTTGGCGTGCCTATATAGGTTGGTGTGAAGCTCGTAAGTTTCCGACATCATCTTTCAAGTTATCCCGTCTTTTTTGTTATTTCTACAGACAGGGTTAGATGGAGGACTGCGTTTATCTACACTAAAGGTGCAGGTCTCTGCTTTGTCAATTTACTTTCAAAGACGATTGGCTCTATTGCCGTCTGTGTACACTTTTCTGCAAGGTGTCCTCAGAGTGCAGCCTCCATTCATTCCACCTACAGCGCCATGGGGCTTGAATCTGGTTTTAGATTTCTTACAGTCTTCATATTTTGAACCCTTACAACAGGTGGATATTAAGTTTCTCACTTGGAAAACAATTTTCCTCCTAGCCTTAGCTTCGGCAAGGCGTGTTTCAGATTTGGGTGCCTTGTCATGCAAGCCACCGTATTTGGTGTTTCATGGTGACAGAGCGGAACTTCGGACGAATCCCGCTTTCTTACCAAATGTAGTGTCATCTTTTCACATCAATCAACCAATAGTAACAGTGTTAACAGCACATTCTGGAACTCTGGATGTGGTACGCGCATTATGCGTTTATGTATCCTGAACGTATCCTGAACGTCTACAGTTCGTAAGACGGATACGTTGTTTGTTCTCAATGATGCTGCCAAGATGGGTTGGCCAGCTTCTAAGCAGACCTTATCCAGATGGATAAAACTGACTATACGTCAAGCTTACCTTCATGCTTTGGTACGTCCCAAGAGTACTCCAGTGACCCCTAGTGGATGAAAAAGAAAATAGGATTTTGGTACTTACCAGGTAAATTATTTTCTTTGAATCCATAGGGGGCACTGGACGCCCACCCAGAGCAGTTTTACCTGGTTTGTGGTAAGTTCAGGGGATCTTATGGTAACACACTCTCACCGACTGGTTCAAATTGGATGGAATTATTGGCTAAATTCAGCAAATTGAAAACTTCGAAATGCCTAATTAGTCATTGGGGGGAGAGAAGGCTGCAAACGGAAAAATTTGAGTTTGCTCAGACTGTTTTCATGCAAGTTTCTAATTGATTGCAAAGTGAATTTGCAATGCAAAATTTGCGGATAAAACAGCAACTTGTACCTAATTTGATTGACCCCTATGTAGTAGTAGGAGTAGGATGATGATGATGATTATTTATCTATTTTTATCTCTTACTAGTTGTTCTACCCGTTCTTCACACGAGAGTTTCTGATTTTCATGGTTGTAAATATAAAGGAGTGTTAAAAATTTGGTAAACCTATAGAAATGTACATTTGAGACGTTTTAATTTAAGTAAATGTCAATCCATAGTTATTGGCATTACCCTAGGAGCACCTGTAGCAGATCCACTTTTGTAGTCTATTAAGTTCTACGCACTGGAGGTGCAATCCGAATTTTGATCCAATAGTAGTTATCGTTCATGTAATGCAAGCCATGCATCGGTAATGACGTCTTTATGTTAACCCCCTTTTCATCCCCTTAGGGGAGGTTTATCAGACAGATCTCTCTCTCTCTGCCTATCTATATGTATGTATGTATATATGTGTGTGTGTGTGTGTGTATACATACATACATACATACATACATACATACATACATACATACATACGCATGCAAAAAAGTATTTGGACAGCCACCGATTGTGCAAAGTGACCCACTTAAAAAGAGGAGAGGTCTGTAATTTCCATCATAGGTACACTTCAACTGTAAGAGGCAGAATCTGAAAAAAATAAACAGGAAATCACATTGTATGATTTTTAAACAATTTACTTGTATATTCTTGTGGAAAATAAATATTTGGACACCTACCAAGCAGCAAGAGTTCTTGCTCTCACAGACCTGTTGCTTCTTTTCTAAGAAGCTCTTCTATCCTCCACACATTACCTGTATCAATGGCACCTGTTTGAACTGGTTATCTGTATAAAAGACACCTGTCCACACCCACAAACAGTCAGACTGCTACCTCTCCACCATGGCCAAGACCAGAGAGCTGTCTAAGGACACCAGGGACAAAATTGTAGCGCTGCACAAGGCTGGGATGAGCTACTCGACAATAGGCAAGCAGCTTGGTGAGACGAGATCAACTGTTGGCGCAATTATTAAAAAATGGAAGAAATACAAGATCACTGACAATCTCCCTAGACCTGGGGCTCCATTGCAAGATCTCACCCCGTTGGGTATTAATGATCTTGAGAACGGTGAGGAATCCGCCCAGAACTACACGGGGAAACCTGGTCAATGACCTCGAGAGCTGGGACGACAGCCACAAAGGTTACCATTAGTAACACACTACGTCGTCATGGATTGAAATCCTGCAGCGCCCGAAAGGTCCCCCTGCTTAAGCCAGCACATGTCCAGGCTCGTCTAAAGTTTGCCAGTGACCATCTGGATGATCCAGAGGAGGATTGGGAGAATGTAATGTGGTCAGATGAGAGCAAAATCAAACTTTTTGGTATAAACTCCACTCGCCGTGTTTGGTGGGGGAAGAATGATGAATGGCATCCCAAGAACACCATACCCACTGTGAAGCATGGGAATGGAAACATCATGCTTTGGGTCTTCTTTTCTGCAAAGGGGACAGGACGACTGATCTGTATTGAGAGGATGAATGGGGCCATGTATCGTGAGATTTGGGGCAAAAACCTCCTTCCCTCAGTAAGAGCATTGAAGATGGAACGTGGCTGGGTCTTCCAGCATGACAATGGCCCCAAACACACCGCCCGGGCAACTAAGGGGTGGCTCCATAAGAAGCATTTCAAGGTCCTGGAGTGGCCTAGCCAGTCTCCAGACCTCAACCCAATAGAAAATCTATGGATGGAGTTGAAAGTCCGTGTTGCCCGGCGATAGCCCCAAAACATGACCGATCTAGAGAAGATCTGCTTGGAAGAGTGGGACAAAATACCTGCTACAGTGTGTGCAAACCTGGCCAAGAACTACAGGAAATGTTTGACCTCTGCAGTTGCCAACTGAGGTTATATTACAAAGTATTGAGTTAAACTTTTTTGATCGTCCAAATATTTATTTTCTGCAAGAATATACAAATAAATTGTTTAAAAATCATACAAATGTGAGGGGGCGTGGCCTGACGGGATATGGAGTAGGACGTGTTTTCCTAGCTCCCCAGCCGACTATATCCTGTACATATCCTGCACCCCCTGAGAGACTGCATAAGTGGCCTTGTACAGGTACCTTATTACCTGCTGCCCGTTCTAGACCTCGTTTTGGGAGGATACAGTGCCCGGTGCCCCTGCTGAGACCGTTGGAAGGGGTGAGCTGTCCCAGACCTACATGCAGCCGACGCCATCTTGGATAGTGCTGCAGGGGAGCTTCACCATCCGCCTCCCACCCGGCTTGCCTGACATACTCCGCGGCCGGTGAGTGGATAGCGCGGGGTCCCCGCCACCCGAACAGCGCCTCAATCTGCTCCTCTTCCCCGCCGGACGAACAGGGCGCTTGTCGCGGCCGTGCTGCATCGGAAAGCCGCCGGGCGCCATCTTGCGGTTGGCGGGCCGCGCACACGGAGCTCCGCTGCCCGCTCCTCACAGCCCTGAAATCAATTTGGAAAGGCCTGAGCGCTGACTGGGGGGCACCTCTCGCTGCCTAATATAGGAGCCCTTGCACCCCTAAGGGTATAATACCGGCTGGGCTGATTGTGGGATATCCCGGGCGCCATCTTGGGGTTGGCAACAGACTCAGTTCTGTTCCTACCCACACCCCCCCCTGCTGGAAGTGCCTGGAGACTGGTGCCTATTACATTACAGTGAAAACCTGCATTGCTTTGCCTCAGGAAAGTACTGGCTGTTAAGGTGAGAAAGTGCCTGACTCCCTGATCCTGATCACAGCTTCCGAATTCATAGTGCCGACACGCAGCAACACAATCAAGAACACTGGTCCCTTTATATATATATATATATATATATATATATATTTGTCCCGTGCCTCTCGGCCCTCACGCGGCGTGCTAGTGCCTGCGTCCCCTCTCTCGGTCTGCATTGCTTTGATATATAATTGGACGTATACGGCGGCATTGTGTTGTCCAAGATGGTGAAAGGCCGCCAACAAAACGCGGCGGCGGGCGCAATGGAGAAGTTTGTCCGTAACCCCGGTCCCCAACAACAGAGGAGGGAAATTACGCAAGCTGAGTCCTCGCCCCCCTCTCCTGCATACAGCTCTGCCTCATCTGAACCGCCTGATGCTGCGTTACAAAGAGTGTTGGATGCCGTGACAGCTAGTGAAGCCCGCTTGGCTGACAAAATTGGGCAGGTGCAGTCTGATCTCTCCATTATCCATCAGGACCTACAACGGGTGAGAGAGAGGGTGGGTGAGGCCGAAACCCGTATCTCCAATGTCGAGGATACTATCACTCCACTGGGACGGCGTACGGATACTTTGGAGTCTCAGATGACTACTGTGCACAAAAAACTGACGGATATGGAGGGACGCTTACGTCGCAATAATGTCCGTTTCATTGGTTTGCCCGAGAAGGAGGAAGGCTCATCTCCTGAGGAATTTCTAGAAACATGGCTTCGGAGGGCATTTGGACCCGAGGAATTCTCGCCTCATTTCACCATAGAACGAGCTCATAGGGTTCCGATGCGCCCACTGCCTCCGGGGGCTCCACCTCGTACCTTCATCGCCAAGTTCCTTCACTTCCGCGACCGGGATACTGTTTTGAAACTTGCTCGCACGAAAGGGCCCCTCAAATGGAACGGGTCGCCAATATCGGTCTTCCCAGACTTTGCGGTGGAGGTGCAGAAAGACAGAGCTCAATTTCTGCCTGTTAAGAGGAGGCTCCGGGAACTTGACTTGCCGTACGCCATGCTCTTTCCATCACGATTACGAGTGGTAGCTGATGGTGAGACTAAATTTTTCGCGACTCCTCGAGAGGCGATGGTATGGCTGGATAGACGCTTCCTGGCGAGATGGGCTCTTGCTGATCCGTGATTAATTCCTGGGACTATGGGTGCAAGAGAGTTTATGTACAGGATAAGATTATCTGCATATATACTGGGGGGATGCAGGATGTGAAAAATGTTTATGTATCTCAGTGATGCTCCCTGAGGGTGTGTGGGTGGTAGGGGGGATAATTGCCTGCCCTATTTTCTATCCTGTTAATCTTCTCACGCAGGCCAATCAATATATGCATATTGCTGGGACGCTGGGGAGGGGAGAACTGGGGAGAGAGGAGGAATATATTAGAGGCCCGAATATACTCGATCATATTTTGTTCTTAAGTCCCGAGGGGTGACTTTGTATGTTTTGTCCCCTTTTTTTTTATTTTATAGGGGCGATTTTGTCTAATGGCTGGGGATATTTTGTTTGTGTTTTGTTCTCTCTATCTTAGGGTCATTATATATTTGGCTCCACCCAGAGTATAACTGGTTGAGTGCTCTGGGTCTGAGCCGGTGTTAGGTTAAGGGATCCAAATATGCTGCAGGTTGGGAGTAGTGTACAGGGTGGGGGGAGGGAGGAAGTTAATAGCTACGGTTGTCTATGGTGTGGATACTTAGAATGTGAGTGTGTGTGGCTTACGAATCTATTAATTGAGCGGTGGTGCCCTTTACTTATATTCAAGGAGGGTGGATCTGGCTGGCTGTGGGCAGCAGCCTCTATTATTACCAAAACGACTACTCATGGCTGGGCTTAGGATGTTGTCATGGAATGTACGGGGTCTCAATGACAAGATTAAGAGATCTCTGGTGCTTCGACAAATTAAGCAGTATGCCGCTGATGTGATATGTCTTATGGAGACCCACCTGGTGGGCAGCAAGACCCTAGCCATTAAAAGGCCTTGGGTAGGGTGGGCATTCCATTCTACACACACTTCTGCCTCTCGGGGGGTCTCTATTCTTGTAAAGAGGACTGTTCCCTTTGTATTGGAGTCAGTACAAACGGACCCATGGGGGAGATATGTTTTTTTAAAGTGTAAGATCCACTGTACCCCTTTGCTTTTGCTGTCCGTGTATGTGCCTCCCCCGTACTCCTCCGATGTCCTAAAAAAGGTTGCAGGGTTTATGGCCTTGTCACCGGGAACACCCGTGGTTTGTGTGGGGGATTTTAACAATGTGTTGGATAAAACGATGGATAGATTCTCAGCTAATCCCTCTGGTCCACACTCCGGTAGAAATGATTTTGCTGAGGTCGTGTCGGGGCTGGGCCTGGTTGATCCCTGGAGACTGAGACATCCATTTGTTAAACAATATTCATGTTTCTCACACTCTCACTCCTCGTTCTCTAGGATTGACCTGGCCCTTCTCTCGAGCGATCTGATTCCTAGGGTCCGGGATAGCAAATATGAGACTAGGGGTATATCGGATCACTCCCCTTTAACATTGATCCTAGATTTTAATTGCTCTAGAGGCCAGACAGTGTGGAAGTTTAACCCGTTCTGGCTAGTACATATGGGAGATGGCTCCGATCTGGTGGCCGCGTGGCGGGAATTTTTCGAGATAAACAAGGTTGGGCAGCCTATCTCTAATCTATGGGATGCGTTCAAGGCCTTTTTGCGGGGAACCCTAATTAAACGAGTGGCTAATTTAAAAACATTTTTCAGGCACCGGGAGTCCGAACTAGAGACCATAAGTGTTGCTGCAGAGGCACAATATTTACAGGATTGCTTGGATAGTTCCAAATCTGCATGGTTGTCAGCTCAGGGGGAATGGAGGGAATATCTAATGGAAAAGACTCAGCATAGACTTCTCTTCTCCTCACACACCTTTTACGCCTCCGGGGATAGGCCAGGATCATATTTAGCCTACCTGGCACGGGGTGAGAGGTCCGCTAATACCGTGGTTGAAATAGAGGCCTCAGACGGTACCACTTTACTGCAGACCCCACAGATTGCGTCGGAATTCGTGTCGTACTATAGGAGGTTATATAGCTCCAAACTAGACTGTACCCTGATGCAGTTAGAAGAATATCTACAGACTATACAGCTCCCCTTGCTGACTTGTGAGGCACGTGACTTCCTCGAGGCACCTATTTCACCGGAGGAGATTGCGAATGCGATCAACGCTGCCCCCAATGGGAAGGCTTCGGGGCTCGACGGCATACCGTCTGAGTTATATAAACACCATTTAGATTTTTTTGTCCCCCAATTACTTGAGTTATATAATCAGATATTTACACAGGAATCCCTCCCGTTATCTATGGCGGAGGCATTGATTATTGTCCTTCCGAAGCCCGATAAGGACCATAGGAAAGTTGATTCTTACAGACCTATCTCCCTTCTTCCGACTGACATTAAAATCCTGGCCAAAATCCTAGCATGTAGATTAAATCAGGTCATTACGCAGCTCATACACCCAGATCAGACGGGTTTTATGCCCAATAAATCAACATCCATTAATCTCAGACGATTATTTACCCATCTCCAGGTCTCCCGTGAGGCAACCTCATCCATAGTAGTTTCATTGGATGCCGCTAAGGCCTTTGATTCCGTGGAATGGGAATATTTGTGGAGTATCATGCGCAAGTTTGGTATAGGCCCCAGTTTTATTAAATTTGTCCGTTTGATGTACTCCTCTCCCCTGGCTAGGGTGGCGGTTAATGGCTTTGTGTCGCACTCCTTTCCATTGTCTAGAGGTACTCGTCAGGGATGCCCATTGTCCCCTACCCTGTTTGCGATGGCCATTGAACCACTTGCTTGTCTTCTGCGAGCGAACCCTGAGATTGTTGGCTATACAGTGGGCACCAGAGAGGAGAAAATAGCTTTATATGCCGATGACATCCTGCTATTTGTAGATTGCTATGCTGAGTCTATGCCTAAGATTTTGGATATTATTAATAAGTTCGGATGTTACTCCGGGCTCCTGATAAATTGGGAGAAATCCTCCATTATCCCACTACAGGGCGAGGTCCCGGCCTCCCCAATGGTTGCTCTTCCTCTAAGGTGGGTGAATTCCTTTAAATATCTGGGCATTTGGGTATCCAATGACCCTCATAAATTTACTACTCTTAATATTACGCCGCAAATATCTTATCTCCGTAGTAAAGTGAAGGTCGGGGGGAAACTGCCCCTGACAGTTACGGGGAGGGTTAACTTGGTGAAAATGGTTTTTCAGCCCAAACTCCTGTACATTCTACAACAATCCCCAATATATATCCCCCAGAAAACTTTCAAACAAATAGATGGTTTGATGTCCTCTTTGGTCTGGGCTAGTAAACGGGCACGGTTGAAACTTACTACTCTGACCAGGTCCAAAACGTCAGGTGGGCTGGCTCTTCCCAACTTTCGTTTTTATTACTTGGCAGCACAATTAGCACATCTATGGGAATGGGTTAATGACTCTGACACCTCAAGTCTGCACTCGCAGACGGTGTTGCAGGAGTATCCCGGTGGCTCCCCACTGAGACTACTTCTCTGTGAAGGCGTCAAGGGGTCGGCACTGCCACTTATTAAACAATATATCACTATTTGGAGGCAGGCACACCGGATAATGCAGGGGCAGGGCATTGACCCTGACACTCCACTGGACAATAAATACGGATTGCCGGAGTTGTGTCAGCTTCAAGTCAGGGAGGTGTGGGAACCGTGGGGAATAATTTCACTGGGACACTTATACACTGGCGGGTTCTTTAAATCCTTTCAGCAGATTCAACAGGAATTCAATGTCCCATCAGCATATTTTTATCGCTTCCTTCAATTACGACATGCTATGACTGCCCAATTCCCCGATGGCCCGCCGGCACTCACTGATTCCCCGGTCAAATTGCTGTTGCAGACGGTGGGACCCAGTCATTTAGTCTCCAAAATATATGGCCGTTTACTCCAAATGCACCATATAGACCCCCTTGGCGCCCTCAGGACCAAGTGGGAATCTGATCTAGGTCCAGTATCGGATGATATGTGGGAGGGTGCTCTGGGATCGAGCCGGCTTTCAACATCGTCTGTTAGATATCAACAAATTCAGTTGTTCGTGCTCCACAGAGTATACATGTCACCTCTGAGATTGTCACATATAGGGGGATCCCATAATTCAAAATGTCCCAAATGTGGCAGTCTGGGAGCAGACTTTTGGCACATGATATGGTTATGCCCCTTGGTGTCAGTCTTTTGGGAGGCGGTTATACGTGCCATTGTGGCCACGGGTATCCCCTCTACCATACTTACACCTATATCTTGTATGTTAGCAACTATAGATGAGGAGGCTCTAGATCCACCCAGTCGACGCTATGTTATAAACCTCTGTGCTCTGGCCAAGGTCTGCATAGCCAGACTGTGGATGGCTACTGAAGCCCCCAAACTACAATCCTGGATCGCTCTGGTCAATGCCTCTGTTACACATGAAAAATTTGTATATCTGGCCAGGAATGCGGAAAAAAAGTTTATTGCTATATGGGGAAAGTGGTTGAGCTCTAGCTATTTCGCTTCACGGATGAATACTGCCGATCCCTAGATTTATTTAACTAACCGATGTAGGTGTTCTCTATGTGGGATCCCTGGGGTGGGTGGCCCATGGCCAGCCAGATTCAAGAATTCAAAGTTTCAAAGGCATGATACTGACATGACAAAAGATAACAAGATATGTGTATAATTTATGGAAAAGTCGGGTCATCACTGCTTTGTTGCTATTTATGTCTTCGAATGAGGTACATAACACCACATCACAATATGTTATTTATGAAATACCGTAAGCATGTTGTTTTATTACTTTCTATTTGTATAAGTGTTTAAGTCTAGCTGGGCTATGTCTGTTATAGCTACACTAGGCATTGTTTAAATGTTAAAGCATTGTAAAAACTTATTGAATTTAAAAAAAAATCATACAAATGTGATTTCCTAGGTTTTTTCAGATTCTCTCTCACAGTTGAAGTGTTCCTATGAAAATTACAGACCTCTCTTATCTTTTTAAGTGGGTCAACTTGCACAATCAGTGGCTGTCCAAATACTTTTTTGCCCCACTGTGTGTGTGTGTATGTATGTATGTATGTATGTATGTGTATATGTATATTTCTATAGATAAATAGATTTATAAGGCTTTGGAGTGCTATACACAGGGATGAAAAAAAGTGCTTAAGGACATATATACATAACTGCTATGCTTACATGAAATAATTACAATGAGAATACAGAGGTCAGCGGATCCTGCTTGTGTGAGCTGGCAATGTAGAGTACAGATATGTCCTCATACACTAAGCCTCAGACACTTGGCATGATTCATCGAACGGTGAAGCGTAGCAACGTTTTCTTTCAATTTTTACTTCTTATTCGCATTGCAGAAACGGCAAAACACCACTCATTCAGTACTAGACATTGAACTGTGACTTTACTCGCACAGGAATTTATACAACTTCTTCAGGGCCGAAATAATTTTAGAGAGGGAAACATTCTTTATATAATATATTTTATTGAAAAGATTAATACATGTCAAGTTAAAAGAATTGTTTCTGTATTGACTGATTTAGTTCTAAATATATATTCAAACTTCTAAAAGCTTTGCAACTAAAAGTTAATTGTTACATAAACATACACATTTGAGCAAGTATCCCTGAAGATGTTAAACATGTACAAAGTCACAGGTGAAGCAAAATGCAAATCTAAAGCTGCTGCATCGTAGCACGTTGTATGCAGATTCAAACTCCTTTGAACACAGATGTACAAATGTTGCACAGTAAATTGATCTTAACAAAGATTAAGTTTTATTTTTAATAAGATGCTCGGTATGGCCAAGTCACACAGGAACTGGCATGCTGAGTGGGGCTGTTTGGCACAACTGTAGCCACTGTGTAAGACACATCTGTCTGTCAAAGAAAGTACAGTAACACTCTGCAAGCCAGAATCATATATATAGCAAGAGAGAAGTGCCAAAAGATTGTCAGCTAGGCCAGAGGTCAGTACCAGAAATCAAAGCAGATCAAGAGGCGCACAGAAAACGGGGACAGCAAAATATCATCACCCGTACTGGGGTAAAACACAATGCTAGGGAAAAAATTAAACCTGATCCAAGACTGGAAATCAGTGTCCCTGATCTTTACATTCCCTCGGGCATATAATAGCAGTCTTTCATTGCGGACTTTCCCTGGGTACTCGGATTTCCACAGGGCACCACTTGGGACAATCTGAGCTTAAGCATAAGGTGACCATTTTGCCAAATTTCACTACCAAGCATGTTTTCTTCAAACAACAAAAATGAAAGTCGACCTAATCACCATGTCGACCTAGTGATCATGTCGACCACACCCATTGTTGCCCTATTAGACTACTGGGCCACCTGTTCACTTGTGGCTACTGGCAACTTTTCTTCTTCCTGGTGGCTCTTTATTGTGTCCAATACAACTGGAGTCATTAGACAGGGTTGGCCCCACATGAAATAGCGTGATGCAACTGCACTAGTTAATTCTTGCTGGTCTTGAGTTGGCCCAGGGACTTTACCCAGCATTAAGTTTGTTGGTAACGCCATGTACAACTTGTTTCCAGGGGTGTAGTATGGTATGCCAGCGGCCGGGCTCCCAGCGACCAGTATACCGGCGCCAGGAGCCCGACCGCCGGCATACCGACAGCGTGGCGAGCGCAAATGAGCCCCTTGCGGGCTTGCTGCGCTCGCCATGCTGCGGGCACGGTGGCGTGCTATACGCGCCACGCTATTTTATTCTCCCTCCAGGGGGGTCATGGACCCCCACGAGGGAGAAAGTGTCAGTATGCCGGCTGTCGGGATTCCGGCGCCGGTATACTGTGCGCCGGGATCCCGACAGTCGGCATACTGAAGACCTCCCGTTTCCAGAGCATGTCTGTCCAAACTGCATGTAATTAAGAGTATCTATTAACTACTTGCCTGATGTGGTGACATCAGATGCTACCATGCCATGCTCGGATTTCCCTGATAAGGTCGAATTTGATGTGACCGGTCAGAAATGCCTCCTGGCCCTCCTGCATTCTTAATCGTCCGTCCGTCCCCCCCCCCCCTCCCTCAGCAGAGGGTAGTCGTCACTGGGGAAATGTAAACAAAGCAGTTCTCAGCCTCTCCCGGTGGCTGCAGAAAGGAGCAGCTGCCAGGGAAATGTAAATGTGTGGTGTGATATGTCAGCTGCTGTTATTCTATTGTAGAACTAATCAATATTAATGTTGTTAAAAAAAAATAATAAAGAAATTATTTACTTATTTATATATATAAATAAATTATTATATATAATAATAATGTTGGATAAGTTTTAAGTAGATGTTCTAAACCAAAAAATGAACAGAATATGTATAGAAGCAATGTGGGTTTCCCTCCCCTGGTGATATTCAAGAATACTGTACATGCAAGGTTATATAACATCCTAGCATTGTGCACATAACAATACACATTCTGGCAAAAAGAGGCATGTTGGTTAAGGGGTGGGGTGTGGGGGGGGATTCAATTAGCACCAATAATTTAACGGGGGGAAAGGTAGCCTAGATTTTTTTTCTCCAGTTTTTAGTTTCGGACTGTTCAATTACAGCCCATTTTTTGCGCACGTTAAATTATCTGGTTTTGAGTGTTAACACATAGTTCAGTGTACTTACCGTATGACTTATTCTAGGTGTGGAATTCAATTGATTATCGCGCCCTATCTCCCATCTAAAGTAAGGAGAGATCGCGGGGGCAATATTAAGTTGAGTCCCGTTATTGCGCTGATTGCTCCCATAGAAGTTGATTTTAGCCGCATAAAGTGCCTTTTGGGTGCCCAAATGGGTCACTTTTGCATATTCCAGCTCGCCACCCCTGAGGGGTCCGAGCTAAAAAGTAGCCGCCAGCAGCCATCGCGCCTGAATGGGGCTACAATTGAATAGCTCCATTTGGGCGCTATCTAGTGCCTGCTGGTGGGATAAGATTTGAATCTCTCCCTATGTGTTAACATTGCAGAGCTTATGAAAACTGGCTACTTAACAGGGATTTCTCTAACGTCCTAGTGGATGCTGGGGACTCTGTAAGGAACATGGGGAATAGCGGGCTCCGCAGGAGACTGGGCACTCTAAAGAAAGATTTAGTACTATCTGGTGTGCACTGGCTCCTCCCTCTATGCCCCTCCTCCAGACCTCAGTTAGAATCTGTGCCCGGCCGAGCTGGGTGCTCCTTGTGGGCTCTCCTGAGCTTGCTAGAAAAGAAAGTATTTTGTTAGGTTTTTTGTTTTCAGAGAGCTTCTGCTGGCAACAGACTCTCTGCTACGAGGGACTGGGGGGAGTGAAGCAAACCTACTCACGGCAGCTAGGTAGCGCTTCTTAGGCTACTGGACACCATTAGCTCCAGAGGGATCAAACACAGGTACCTAACCTTGATCGTCCGTTCCCGGAGCCGCGCCGCCGTCCCCCTCGCAGAGCCAGAAGCAGCAGAAGCATGAAGACATCGAAATCGGTGGCTGAAGACTCCTGTCTTCACTTAAGGTAGCGCACAGCACTGCAGCTGTGCGCCATTGCTCCCACAGCACACCGCACACTCCGGTCACTGTAGGGTGCAGGGCGCAGGGGGGGGGGGGCGCCCTGGGCAGCAATTAAGTACCTTTTTTGGCAAAAAGAGACATATATATACAGTCTGGGACTGTATATATGCCAGAGCCCCCGCCATTTTTTATACATTAAAGCGGGACAGAAGCCCGCCGCTGAGGGGGCGGGGCCTTCTTCCTCAGAACACCAGCGCCATTTTCTCTTCACAGCTCCGCTGGAAGGACGCTCCCCAGGCTCTCCCCTGCAGTATACAGGTGCATTAGAGGGTAAAAAAGAGGCGGGGCATATAAATTTAGGCGCAGTATGTGTGTATATATATATATATATATATATATATATATATATATATATATATAACAGCAGCTACAGGGTAAACACTTCGGTACTGTGTAATCCCTGGGTTATATAGCGCTGGGGTGTGTGCTGGCATACTCTCTCTCTGTCTCCCCAAAAGCCTTTTGTCCTCAGTCAGAGCATTCCCTGTGTGTGTGCTGTGTGTCGGTACGCCTGTGTCGACATGTTTGATAAGGAAGGATACGTGGAGGCAGAACAAGTGCAACTGAGTGTGGTGTCGCCGCTGACGGTGCCGACACCTGATTGGATGGATATGTGGAAGGTGTTAAATGATAATGTAAACTCCTTGCAGAACAGATTGGATAAAACTGTAACCGGGGGACAGGCAGGGTCTCAACCCATGCCTGCTCCTGCAGCGCAGAAGCCGTCAGGGTCCTAAAAGCGCACACTATCCCAGATAGTTGACACAGATGTCGACACGGAATCTGACTCCAGTGTCGATGATGATGAGGCAAAGTTGCAGCCTCAAATGACTAAAGCCATCCGCTACATGATTGTAGCTATGAAGGATGTATTACACATTTCTGAGGAAAATCCTGTCCCTGACAAGAGGATTTATATGTATGGGGAGAAAAAGCATGAAGTGACTTTTCCCCCTTCCCATGAATTATGTGAAAAAGCGTGGGATTCCCCTGACAGGAAGATGATAGTTTCCAAGAGATTACTCATGGTGTATCCTTTCCCGCCAACGGACAGGTTACGCTGGGAATCCTCCCCTAGGGTAGACAAGGCGTTGACACGCTTGTCTAAGAAGGTGGCCCTACCGTCTCCGGATACGGCCGCCCTAAAGGATCCTGCAGAAAGAAAACAGGAAGCTATCCTGAAGTCAGTTTATACACATTCTGGCACACTGCTGAGGCCAGCAATTGCTTTGGCCTGGATGTGTAGTGCGGTAGCTGCATGGACGGATTCTCTGTCTGAGGAGTTATTAGATACCCTGGACAGGGACACTGTTCTACTGACCCTGGCACATATCAAGGACGCGGTCCTATATGCGGGATGCCCAGAGGGTCATTTGCCTGCTGGGCTCTAGAGTTAACGCTATGTCCATTTCTGCCAGAAGGGTCCTGTGGACTCTGCAATGGACAGGGGATACCGACTCTAAAAAAAACACATGGAGGTTTTACCTTATAAGGGTGAGGAATTGTTTGGGGACGGTCTCTCAGACCTAGTTTCTACAGCTACGGCTGGGAAGTCAAATTTCTTACCTTATGTCCCTCCACAACCAAAGAAAGCACCGTATTACCAAATGCAGTCCTTTCGTTCTCAGAGGAGCAAGAAGGTCAGAGGTGCGTCCTTTCTTGCCAGAGGCAGGGGTAGAGGAAAAAAGCTGCACCACGCAGCTAGTTCCCAGGAACAAAAGTCTTCCCCGGCTTCCACTAAATCCACCGCATGACGCTGGGGCTCCACAGGCGGAGCCAGGAGCTTTGGGGGCGCGTCTCCGACATTTCAGCCACCAGTGGGTTCGCTCACAGGTGGATCCTTGGGCTATACAAATTGTGTCTCAGGGATACAAGCTGGAATTCGAGGTGATGCCCCCTCACCGTTACCTAAAATCGGCCTTACCAACTGCCCCCATGGAAAGGGAGATAGTGGTGGAGGCAATTCACAAACTTTTTCTCCAGAAAGTGGTGGTAGAGGTCCCCCCCCTTCAACGGGGAAGGGGCTACTATTCCACTATGTTTGTGGTACTGAAACCGGACGGTTCGGTCAGACCCATTTTAAATTTAAAATCCCTGAACATTTATCTGAAGAAATTCAAGTTCAAAATGGAATTGCTCAGAGCGGTCATTGCAAGCCTGGAGGAAGGGGATTTTATGGTGTCTCTGGACATCAAGGATGCTTACTTGCATGTCCCCATTTATCCGCCTCATCAGGAGTACCTCAGGTTTGTGGTACAGGACTGTCATTACCAATTCCAGACGTTGCCGTTTGGCCTGTCCACGGCACCGAGAGTGTTTACCAAGGTGATGGCGGAGATGATGGTGCTCCTTCGGAAGCAGGGGGTTACAATTATCCCATACTTGGACGATCTCCTCATAAAGGCGAGGTCCAGGGAGCAGTTGCTGATCAGTGTAGCACACTCTCAGGAAGTGTTGCGTCAGCACGGCTGGATTCTGAACATTCCAAAGTCGCAGCTGATTCCTGCAACGCGTCTGCCCTTCCTGGGCATGATTCTGGACACAGACCAGAAGAAGGTGTTTCTCCCGGAGGAGAAGGCTCAGGAGCTCGTGACTCTGGTCAGAGACCTCCTAAAGCCAAAACAGGTGTCGGTGCATCGCTGCACGCGAGTCCTGGGAAAGATGGTGGCGTCATACGAAGCCATTCCCTTCGGCAGGTTCCATGCGAGGATCTTTCAGTGGGATCTGCTGGACAAGTGGTCCGGATCGCATCTTCAGATGCATCGGATGATCACCCTGTCCCCCAGGGCCAGGGTCTCTCTTCTGTGGTGGCTACAAGGTGCTCACCTCCTCGAGGGCCGCAGATTTGGCATACAGGACTGGGTCCTGGTGACCACGGATGCAAGCCTCCGAGGGTGGGGGGCAGTCACTCAAGGAAGAAACTTCCAAGGATTGTGGTCAAGTCAGGAGACTTGTCTGCACATCAATGTCCTGGAACTAAGGGCCATATACAACGCCCTGAGTCAAGCGGAGCCTCTGCTTCGAAACCAACCAGTGCTGATTCAGTCAGACAACATCACGGCAGTGGCCCATGTAAACCGCCAGGGCGGCACAAGAAGCAGAGTGGCAATGGCAGAAGCCACCAGGATTCTTCGGTGGGCGGAGAATCACGTACTAGCACTGTCAGCAGTGTTCATTCCGGGAGTGGATAACTGGGAAGCAGACTTCCTCAGCAGACACGACCTCCACCCGGGAGAGTGGGGACTTCATCAGGAAGTCTTCACGCAGATTGCAAATCGATGGGAACTGCCACAGGTGGACATGATGGCGTCCCGTCTCAACAAAAAGCTAAAAAGATATTGCGCCAGGTCAAGGGACCCTCAGGTGATAGCTGTGGACGCACTAGTAACACCGTGGGTGTTCCAGTCGGTCTATGTGTTTCCTCCTTTTCCTCTCATACCAAAGGTGCTGAGAATTGTAAGAAAAAGAGGAGTGAGAACAATACTCATTGTTCCGGATTGGCCAAGAAGGACTTGGTACTCGGAATTGCAAGAAATGCTCACAGAGGACCCGTGGCCTCTGCCTCTCAGACAGGACCTGTTACAACAAAGGCCCTGTCTGTTCCAAGACTTACCGCGGCTGCGTTTGACGGCATGGCGGTTGAACACCGGATCCTAGCAGAAAAGGGCATTCCGGAAGCAGTTATTCCTACGCTGATAAAGGCTAGGAAGGACGTAACGGCAAAACATTATCACCGTATATGGCGAAAATATGTTGCTTGGTGTGAGGCCAGGAAGGCCCCTACAGAGGAATTCCAACTGGGTCGATTCCTGCACTTCCTACAGTCGGGTGTGACTTTGGGCCTGAAATTAGGGTCCATAAAGGTCCAGATTTCGGCCCTATCCATTTTCTTTCAAAAAGAACTGGCTTCACTGCCTGAGGTTCAGACGTTTGTTAAGGGAGTGCTGCATATTCAGCCTCCTTTTGTGCCAAAGGTGGTGTCCGCTTTTCATCTGAACCAACCTATTGTGGTGCCTGCGGCTACTCGTGACTTGGAGGATTCCAAGTTGCTTGATGTAGTCAGGGCTTTGAAGATCTATGTTGCCAGGACAGCTGGAGTCAGGAAGACTGACTCGCTGTTTATTCTGTATGCATCCAACAAGCTGGGTGCTCCTGCTTCAAAGCAAACCATTGCTCGCTGGATCTGTAACACGATTCAGCAGGCTCATTCTGCGGCTGGATTGCCGCATCCAAAATCAGTAAAAGCCCATTCCACAAGGAAGGTGGGCTCTTCTTGGGCGGCTGCCCGAGGGGTCTCTGCATTACAGCTTTGCCGAGCTGCTACTTGGTCGGGTTCAAACACATTTGCAAAATTCTACAAGTTTGATACCCTGGCTGAGGAGGACCTGGTGTTTGCCCATTCGGTGCTGCAGAGTCATCCGCACTCTCCCGCCCGTTTGGAAGCTTTGGTATAATCCCCATGGTCCTTACGGAGTCCCCAGCATCGACTAGGATGTTAGAGAAAATAAGACTTTACTCACCGGTAATTCTATTTCTCGTAGTCCGTAGTGGATGCTGGACGGACTACGAGAAATAGAATTACCGGTGAGTAAATTCTTATTTTCTCTTACGTCCTAGAGGATGCTGGGGACTCCGTAAGGACCATGGGGATAGACTGGCTTCGCAGTAGACATGGGCACTTTAAGAAAGACTTTAGGTATGGGTGTGCCCCTCCTCCAGACCTCAGTTTACTACTGTGCCCAGAGGAGACTGGGTGCATTACAGGGAGCTCTCCTGAGCTTCCTGTCAGAAAGTATATTTGTTAGGTTTTTTATTTTCAGGGAGCCTGCTGGCAACAGACTCCCTGCATCAAGGGACTGAGGAGAGAGGAGCAGACCTACTTCTGTGAGTTTCAAGGTTCTGCTTCTTAGGCTACTGGACACCATTTGCTCCAGAGGGATCGGTACGCAGGTCTCACCCTCGCCGTCCGTCCCAGAGCCGCACCGCCGTCCTCCTCGCAGAGCCGGAAGATAGAAGCCGGGTGAGTATGAGAAGAAAAGAAGACTTCAGAGGCGGCAGAAGACTTCATGAACTTCACTGAGGTAACGCACAGCGGTGAAGCTGTGCGCCATTGCTCCCATACACCTCACACATGGCAGTCACTGTAAGGGTGCAGGGCGCAGGGGGGTGCCCTGGGCAGCATATAAACCTCTCTCTGGCAAAAATAGGTATATATACAGCTGAGCACTGTGTATGTATGTGTATATATATGTACGTGTATATGTATGTATGTGTGTATATATATATATATATATATATATATATATATGTATGTATGTGTATATATATGTATGTATGTATGTATGTATGTATGTATGTGTGTGTATATATATATATATATATAGAGCCCCCGCCAGTTTTTAGTATATTTGAGCGGGACAGAAGCCCGCCGCCGAGGGGGCGGGGCTTCTCCCTCAGCACTCACCAGCGCCATTTTCTCCACAGCACAGCGCTGAGAGGAAGCTCCCCGGACTCTCCCCTGCTTAATCCACGGTGAAAGAGTGTTTTGAAGAGGGGGGGGGGGCACATAATTTGGCGCATATATATATATATATATATATATATATATATATATATATATATATATATATATATATATATATATATATATATAGTGTGTGTGTGTGTACAAACAGCGCTACTGGGGTAAACATATTTTATAGTGTTTTTTCCTAGGTCATATAGCGCTGGGTGTGTGCTGGCATACTCTATCTCTGTCTCTCCAAAGGGCCTTGTGGGGGAACGGTCTACAGATAAGTGTGTGGTGTGTCGGTACGCGTGTGTCGACATGTCTGAGGTAGAAGGCTTTCAGGGGGAGGAGGAGAAAACGTGTGGTGTCTCCGTCGACAACTGACTGGATGGATATCTGGAATGTTTTAAGTGCTAATGTAAATTTATTGCACAAAAGATTAGACAAAGCTGAAGCTAGGGAACAGCCAGGGAGTCAACCCATGTCTCTCCCTATGTCGCAGGGACCTTCGGGGTCTCAAAAGCGCCCACTGTCCCAAATTGTAGACACAGATACCGACACGGATTCTGACTCCAGTGTCTACTACGATGATGCAAAGTTACAACCAAAATTGGCTAAATGTATTAGATATATGATCATTGCAATAAAAGATGTTTTGCATATCACAGAGGAACCCCCTGTCCCTGACACGAGGGTACACATGTATAAGGGAAAGAAACCTGAGGTAACCTTTCCCCCCTCACATGAGTTGAACGAATTATGTGAAAAAGCTTGGGAATCTCCAGACAAAAAACTGCAGATTCCCAAAAGGATTCTTATGGCGTATCCTTTCCCGCCAACGGACAGGATACGGTGGGAATCCTCCCCTAGGGTGGACAAAGCATTGACACGCTTATCAAAAAAGGTAGCGCTGCCATCCCAAGATGCGGCTACCCTCAAGGATCCTGCTGACCGCAAGCAGGAGGTTACCCTGAAGTCCATTTACACACATTCTGGTACCTTTCTCAGACCGGCGATTGCGTCGGCCTGGGTTTGTAGCGCGGTAGCAGCATGGACAGATACCTTATCAGCGGAAATTGAGACCCTAGATAAGGATACCATTTTATTGACCCTAGGGCATATAAAGGATGCTGTCTTATATATGAGAGATGCTCAAAGAGACATTAGTCTACTGGGTTCTAGAATCAACGCGATGTCCATTTCTGCTAGACGAGTCCTATGGACCCGGCAGTGGACATGTGATGCCGACTCAAGAGGCATATGGAGGTTTTACCTTACAAGGGTAAGGACTTGTTTGGGGAAGGTCTCTCGGACCTGGTCTCCACAGCTACAGCTGGTAAATCAAATTTTCTACCTTATTTTCCCTCACACCCTAAGAAAGAGCCACATTATCAAATGCAGTCCTTTCAATCACAAAGAAACAAGAAAGTACGAGGTGCGTCCTTTCTTGCCAGAGGTAAGGGCAGAGGAAAAAAGCTGCACAACACAGCTAGTTCCCAGGAACAGAAGTCCTCCCCGGCCTCTACAAAATCCACTGCATGACGCTGGGGCTCCGCTACAGGAGTCCGCCCCAGTGGGGGCACGTCTTAGAGTTTTCAGCCACATCTGGGTTCACTCACAGGTGGATCCCTGGGCAATAGAAATTGTTTCCCAGGGTAACAAGCTGGAATTCGAAGAGGTGCCTCCTCGCCGGTTTTTCAAATCGGCCCTACCAGCTTCTCCCCCGGAAAGGGTGATAGTGTTAAATGCAATTCACAAATTGTATTTTCAACAGGTGGTGGTCAAGGTTCCCCTGCTTCAACAAGGGAGGGGATATTACTTAACCCTGTTTGTAGTCCCGAAACCGGACGGTTCGGTCAGACCCATTTTAAATTTAAAATCCCTGAACCTATACTTGAAAAGGTTTAAGTTCAAGATGGAATCGCTCAGAGCGGTCATCGCCAGCCTGGAAGGGGGGGATTTTATGGTATCTCTGGACATAAAGGATGCATACCTTCATGTTCCCATTTATCCACATCAGGCGTACCTGAGATTTGCAGTACAGGATTGTCATTACCAATTTCAGACGTTGCCGTTTGGGCTTTCCACGGCCCCGAGGATTTTCACCAAGGTAATGGCGGAAATGATAGTGCTCCTGCGCAAGCAAGGTGTCACAATTATCCCGTACTTGGACGATCTCCTCATAAAAGCGAGATCAAGAGAGCAATTGCTGAACAGCGTCTCACTTTCACTGAAGGTGTTACAGCAACACGGCTGGATTCTCAATATCCCGAAGTCGCAGTTGGTTCCTACGACTCGTCTGACTTTCTTGGGCATGATTCTGGATACAGACCAGAAAAGAGTTTATCTTCCGATAGAAAAAGCTCAAGAACTCATGACTCTGGTCAGGAACTTATTGAAGCCAAAACAGGTGTCAGTTCATCACTGCACTCGAATCCTGGGAAAGATGGTGGCATCATACGAAGCCATTCCCTTCGGCAGGTTCCATGCGAGGACTTTCCAATGGGACCTATTGGACAAGTGGTCCGGGTCACATCTACAAATTCATCAGTTGACCACCCTGTCCCCCAGAGCCAGGGTATCTCTCCTGTGGTGGCTGAAGAGTGCTCACCTTCTAGAAGGCCGCAGGTTCGGCATTCAGGACTGGATCCTGGTGACCATGCACGCGAGCCTCCGAGGTTGGGGAGCAGTCACGCAGGGAAGAAGCAGTCACGCAGGGAAGAAACTTCTAAGGTCTTTGGTCAAGTCAAGAGACTTGTCTTCACATCAACATCCTGGAACTGAGGGCCATATACAACGCCCTACGTCAAGCGGAGACCTTACTGCGCGACCGACCAGTTCTGATCCAGTCAGACAACATCACCGCAGTGGCTCATGTAAACCGCCAAGGCGGCACAAGGAGCAGAGTGGCAATGGCGGAAGCCGCCAGGATTCTTCGCTGGGCGGAAAATCATGTAAGCGCACTGTCAGCAGTGTTCATTCCGGGAGTGGACAACTGGGAAGCAGACACGACCTGCATCCAGGAGAGTGGGGACTTCATCAGGAAGTATTCGCACAGATTGCAAGTCAGTGGGGACTGCCCCAGATAGACATGATGGCATCCCGCCTCAACAAACAGTTAGAGGTATTGCGCCAGATCAAAAGACCCTCAGGCGGTAGCTGTAGACGCCTTAGTGACACCGTGGGTGTTCCAGTCGGTCTATGTGTTTCCTCCTCTTCCTCTCATCCCAAAGGTGTTGAGAATAATAAGGAAAAGAGGAGTACAGACAATTCTCATTATTCCAGATTGGCCACGAGGGACCTGGTATCCGGATCTACTGGAAATGCTCACAGAAGATCCGTGGCCTCTTCCTCTACGACAGGACCTGTTGCAACAGGGGCCCTGTCTGTTCCAAGACTTACCGCGGCTGCGTTTGACGGCATGGCGGTTGAACGCCGGATCCTAGCGGAAAAGGGCATTCCGGATGAGGTCATTCCTACTCTGATAAAGGCTAGGAAGGACGTGACAGCTAAACATTATCACCGTATATGGCGAAAATATGTTGCTTGGTGTTAGGCCAGGAATGCTCCTACGGAAGAATTCCATCTGGGCCGTTTCCTTCACTTCCTACAAACTGGAGTTAATTTGGTCCTAAAATTAGGCTCCATTAAGGTTCAGATTTCGGCCTTATCCATTTTCTTTCAAAAAGAGTTGGCTTCTCTCCCAGAAGTACAGACTTTTGTAAAGGGAGTGCTGCATATTCAGCCTCCTTTTGTACCTCCGGTGACGCCTTGGGACCTTAATGTGGTGTTGAGTTTCCTTAAGTCACACTGGTTTGAACCACTTAAAACGGTGGAGTTAAAATATCTCATTTGGAAAGTGGTCATGTTGTTAGCCTTGGCTTTAGCTAGGCGAGTGTCGGAATTGGCGGCTTTGTCTCAAAAGCCCCTATCTAGTTTTCCATATGGATAGAGCGGAATTGCGGACCCGTCCTCAATTCTTGCCTAAGGTGGTGTCATCTTTTCATATGAACCAACCTATTGTCGTGCCTGTGGCTACGCGCGACTTGGAGGATTCCGAGTCCCTTGATGTAGTCAGGGCTTTGAAAATTTACGTGGCCAGAACGGCTAGAGTAAGAAAAACAGAAACACTGTTTGTCCTATATGCGGCCAACAAGGTTGGAGCCCCTGCTTCAAAGCAGACTATTGCTCGCTGGATCTGTAACACGATTCAGCAGGCTCAATTCTACGGCTGGATTGCCGTTACCAAAATCGGTCATACCTAAAGTCTTTCTTAAAGTGCCCATGTATCCTGCGGAGCCCGTCTATCCCCATGGTCCTTACGGAGTCCCCAGCATCCTCTACGGACTACGAGAAAAAGATTTACCGGTAGGTTTAAATTCTTATTTTTTTTATTTTTTAAGAGAGTCTGCTGAGGTGTCGAAATAAAATCCCAGGTAAATACTATCGGCAGGCTGCATTTGGTACTAATAGGATCTAGGGGATCAATTAGCCCACGGTAATTTACCATGGCTAATTGAATCTCTCTCTTTCACCTGTACCTGTAGTCTTGATGCCAGCTTACACAAATGATGTCTCCACAAAGGTGTTCTTTGGAACCACTGTGTACTGTTGAAGTTGCAGCTGAAATGTAATTATATACTAAAACCACATAATGTTAAACTGTCCTTTTTTCTTTTTTAGGTTTTAAATGGATCATTTTCCTTGGAACTAGTTAGTGAAAAATATTGGAAGGTAAATAAACCAATGGAACTTTACTACGCACCCACCAAGGAGCATAAATAGTGCTGGACTTCTTTCAAAAAGGTGCTTTTCGTTATCTTGAAGATTCAATCAATGATGAACTTTGCACTTTTGAAGCAAGTGACGCCTTTTATTTTACTTGACAGATAAACCTGAATTTTATTTACAAAACAATCTTGTGCCAGCGTGTTTGATGACGGTCCTTCACAATTTCTTGGAGCAAAAGGGATTTCTTTTAAGACAAGGTCTATAGCTTTACATAATAAGGATTTCTTTTTATGCTCTTGGTTTACTTGTGTATAGAATATGTTGGCTTAATTGAAAATATGCATTCTTTTGCATACAAATGCAGCATAAAAAATAGATGGGGACATTTGCTATATATTACAAATGTTTATCTACTTTGGAGCACAATGTATGCACATTGCTCTGTCATTTCATAAATATTTATACCCAAATGCATACAATACAAATTGTATATAATTTCTATGATAAATTAAATTTGTTATTTCTTCTGAAGCGAAGATATGTGTTCTCAAATAATTGTATCCCTTCCCATGTCACACAATAGGAAATATTGTCAGAACAGTGTTGCAAGTTACTAGTATTGATAATGGTTATTAAAGGGAAACACTATTTGAATAAAAATAAATTTTACAGTGCCACATGTATTTATATTCTCAAAGTTCTTGTAGGCATGTAAATGTTTGTCTTGTATAAGTCTGCAAACTTAACTTGCTTATAGTAGCTTGTTGAAGTCCGTGTAATCTGTACATTACAAGACAATTGTAAATAAAATATTTTCAATTTGTAAGCGTATTTGAATGTTCCATCTTAACAATGTGTCTCAATGAATAAAATGGAACACAGGTACAGTATCTTCTGAAGTTTGAATCTAACACAGTTGTTGAAAAAACATTTTAACCCTTCGTTTACTCACCCTTGCGCTGAGACCATAGTTATACCTTGTTTTTTGTTTTTGTCTTTTCCAGAAAACTTTGTTAGTGTAAAAATTACTAAGGGAACCAAAAGCAAACATTATTTTCTCTAACGTCCTAAGTGGATGCTGGGGACTCCGTAAGGACCATGGGGAATAGCGGCTCCGCAGGAGACTGGGCACATCTAAAGAAAGCTTTAGGACTATCTGGTGTGCACTGGCTCCTCCCCCTATGACCCTCCTCCAAGCCTCAGATCTCTGTGCTTGAACGAGAAGGGTGCACACTAGGGGCTCTCCTGAGCTTCTTAGTGAAAGTTTTAGTTTAGGTTTTTTATTTTCAGTGAGACCTGCTGGCAACAGGCTCACTGCATCGAGGGACTAAGGGGAGAAGAAGCGAACTCACCTGCGTGCAGAGTGGATTGGGCTTCTTAGGCTACTGGACATTAGCTCCAGAGGGACGATCACAGGCCCAGCCATGGATGGGTCCCAGAGCCGCGTCGCCGGCCCCCTTACAGAGCCAGAAGACAGAAGAGGTCCGGAAAATCGGCGGCAGAAGACATCCTGTCTTCACCAAGGTAGCGCACAGCACTGCAGCTGTGCGCCATTGCTCCTCAGCACACTTCACACTTCGGTCACTGAGGGTGCAGGGCGCTAGGGGGGGGCGCCCTGAGCAGCAATAAAAACACCTTGGCTGGCGAAAATACATCACATATAGCCCCCAGGGCTATATGGATGAATTTTAACCCCTGCCAGAATCCATAAAAAAGCAGGAGAAAAGTCCGCGAAAAAGGGGCGGAGCCTATCTCCTCAGCACACTGGCGCCATTTTCCCTCACAGCTCAGTTGGAGGGAAGCTCCCCTGGCTCTCCCCTGCAGTCACTACACTACAGAAAGGGTTAAAAAAGAGAGGGGGGCACTAATTAGGCGCAGTATTAACAATACAGCAGCTATAAGGGGAAAAACACTTATATAAGGTTATCCCTGTATATATATAGCGCTCTGGTGTGTGCTGGCAAACTCTCCCTCTGTCTCCCCAAAGGGCTAGTGGGGTCCTGTCCTCTATCAGAGCATTCCCTGTGTGTGTGCTGTATGTCGGTACGTTTGTGTCGACATATATGAGGAGAAAAATGATGTGGAGACGGAGCAGATTGCCTGTAATAGTGATGTCACCCCCTAGGGGGTCGACACCTGAGTGGATGAACTGTTGGAAGGAATTACGTGACAGTGTCAGCTCTGTATAAAAGACAGTGGTTGACATGAGACAGCCGGCTACTCAGCTTGTGCCTGTACAGACGTCTCATAGGCCGTCAGGGGCTCTAAAGCGCCCGTTACCTCAGATGGCAGATATAGACGCCGACACGGATACTGACTCCAGTGTCGACGGTGAAGAGACAAATGTGACTTCCAGTAGGGCCACACGTTACATGATTGAGGCAATGAAAAATGTTTTACACATTTCTGATAATACGAGTACCACCAAAAAGGGGTATTATGTTCGGTGAGGAAAAACTACCTGTAGTTTTCCTGAATCTGAGAAATTAAATGAGGTGTGTGATGATGCGTGGTTTTTCCCCGATAACAACTGATATTTTCTAAAATGTTATTGGCATTATATCCTTTCCCGCCAGAGGTTAGGGTGCGTTGGGAAACACCCCCTAGGGTGGATAAAGCGCTCACACGCTTGTAAGGGCTCTACCCTCTCCTGAGATGGCCGCCCTTAAGGATCCTGCTGATAGAAAGCAGGAGGGTATCCTAAAATGTATTTACACACATACTGGTGTTATACTGCGACCAGCAATCGCCTCAGCCTGGATGTGCAGTGCTGGGTTGGCGTGGTCGGATTCCCTGACTGAAAATATTGATACCCTAGATAGGGACAGTATATTTTTGCCTATAGAGCATTTAAAAGATGCATTTCTATATATGCGTGATGCACAGCGGAATATTTGCCGACTGGCATCAAGTCTAAGTGCGTTGTCCATTTCTACCAGTAGAGGGTTATGGACATGTCAGTGGTCAGGTGATGCGTATTCCAAACGGCATTTGGAAGTATTGCCTTAATAAGGGGAGGAGTTATTTGGGGTCGGTCTTTCAGACCTGGTGGCCACGGCAACAGCTGGGAAATCCACGTTTGTACCCCAGGTCGCCTCTCAACATGAGAAGACGCCGTATTATCAGGCGCAGTCTTTTCGTGGACAAGCGGGCAAAATGTTCCTCATTTCTGCCCCGTGACAGAGGGAGAGAAAAAAGGCTGCAGAAATCAGCCAGTTCCCAGGAACAGAAACCCTCTCCCGCCTCTGCCAAGCCCTCAGTATGACGCTGGGGCTTTACAAGCAGAATCAGGCACGGTGGGGGGCCCGTCTCAATGAATTTCAGCGCGCAGTGGGCTCACTCGCAAGTAGACCCCTGGATCCTTCAGGTGATATCTCAGGGGTACAAATTAGAATTCGAGACGTCTCCCCCTCGCCGTTTTCCTAAAGTCGGCTTTACCGATGTCTCCTTCTGACAGGGAGACAGTTTTGGAAGCCATTCACAAGCTGTATTCCCAGCAGGTGATAATCAAGGTACCCCTCCTGCAACAGGGAACGGGGTATTATTCCACACTGTTGTGGTACCGAAGCCGGACGGCTCGGTAAGACCGATTCTAAATCTAAAATCTTTGAACACTTACATACAGAGGTTCAAATTCAAGATTGAGTCACTCAGAGCAGTGATTGCGAACCTGGAAGAAGGGGACTACATGATGTCTCGGGACATCAAGGATGCTTACCTTCATGTCAAAATTTACCCTTCTCACCAAGGGTACCTCAGGTTTATGGTACAGAACTGTCACTATCAGTTCAGACGCTGCCGTATGGATGGTCCACGGCACCCCGGGTCTTTACCAAGGTAATGGCCGAAATGATGATATTCCTTCGAAGGAAGGGAATTTTAGTTATCCCTTACTTGGACGATTCCCTGATAAGGGTAAGATCCAGGGAACAGTTGGAGGTCGGTGTAGCACTATCTCAGGTAGTGTTGGGGCAGCACGATTGGATTCTCAATATTCCAAAATCGCAGCTGGTTCCGACGACTTGTCTTCTGTTCCTAGGGATGATCCTGGACACAGTCCAGAAAAAGGTGTTTCTCCCGGAGGGGAAAGACAGGGAGTTATCCGAGCTAGTCAGGAACCTCCTAAAACTGAGCCAAGTCTCAGTGCATCAATGCACAAGGGTTCTGGGTAAAATGGTGGCTTCCTACGAAGCAATCCCATTCGGCAGATTCCACGCAAGAATTTTCCAGTGGGACCTGCTGGACAAATGGTCCGGGTCGCATCTTCAGATGCATCAGCGGATAACCCTGTCACCAAGGACAAGGGTGTCCCTCCTGTGGTGGTTGCAGAGTGATCATCTTCTAGAGGGCCGCAGATTCGGCATTCAGGACTGGGTCCTGGTGACCACGGATGCCAGCCTGCGAGGCTGGGGAGCAGTCACACAGGGAAGGAATATCCAGGGCTTATGGTCAAGCCTGGAGACATCACTTCACATAAATATCCTGAAGCTAAGGGCCATTTACAATGCTCTAAGCTTAGCAAGACCTCTGCTTCAAGGTCAGCCGGTGTTGATCCAGTCGGACAACATCATGGCAGTCACCCACGTAAACAGACAGGGTGGCACAAGAAGCAGGAGGGCAATGGCAGAAGCTGCAAGGATTCTTCGCTGGGCGGAAAATCATGTGATAGCACTGTCAGCAGTATTCATTCCGGGAGTGGACAACTGGGAAGCAGACTTCCTCAGCACGACCTCCACCTGGGAGAGTGGGGACTTCACCCAGAAGTCTTCCACATGATTATAAACCGTTGGGAAAAACTCGACCGGTATTGCGCCAGGTCAAGGGACCCTCAGGCAATAGCTGTAGACGCTCTGGTAACACCGTGGGTGTACCAGTCAGTGTATGTGTTCCCTCCTCTGCCTCTCATACCCAAGGTACTGAGATTGATAAGATGGAGAGGAGTAAGCACTATATTCGTGGCTCCGGATTGGCCAAGAAGGACTTGGTAACCGGAACTTCAAGAGATGCTCACGGAGGATCCTTGGCCTCTACCTCTAAGAAGGGACCTGCTCCAACAAGGACCCTGTCTGTTCCAAGACTTACCGCGGCTGCGTTTGACGGCATGGCGGTTGAACCTCGGATCCTGAAGGAAAAAAGGCATTCCGGATGAAGTCATCCCTATCCTGATCAAAGCCAGGAAGGATGTAACCGCAAAACATTATCACCGCATTTGGCGAAAATATGTTGCGTGGTGCGAGGCCAGTAAGGCCCGACGGAGGAAATTCAACTGGGTCGATTCCTACATTTCCTGCAAACAGGAGTGTCTATGGGCCTGAAATTGGGGTCCATTAAGGTTCAAATTTCGGCCCTGTCAATTTTCTTCCAAAAAGAACTAGCTTCAGTCCCTGAAGTTCAGACGTTTGTAAAAGGGGTACTGCATATACAGCCTCCTTTTGTGCCTCCAGTGGCACTTTGGGATCTCAATGTAGTTTTTTGGGTTCCAAAAGTCACATTGGTTTGAACCACTTAAATCTGTGGAGTTAAAATATCTCACATGGAAAGTGGTCATGCTGTTGGCCCTGGCCTGGGCCAGGCGCGTGTCAGAATTGGCGGCTTTATCCTGTAAAAGCCCTTATCTGATTTTCCATTCGGACAGGGCGGAATTGAGGACTCGTCCTCAGTTTCTCCCTAAGGTGGTTTCAGCGTTTCACCTGAACCAACCTATTGTGGTGCCTGCGGCTACTAGGGACTTGGAGGACTCCAAGTTGCTAAACGTTGTCAGGGCCCTGAAAATATATGGTTCCAGGACGGCTGGAGTCAGAAAATCTGACTCGCTGTTTATCCTGTATGCACCCAACAAGCTGGCTGCTCCTGCTTCTAAGCAGACTATTGCTAGTTGGATTTGTAGTACAATTCAGCTTGCACATTCTGTGGCAGGCCTGCCACAGCCAAAAATCTGTAAATGCCCACTCCACAAGGAAGGTGGGCTCATCTTGGGCGGCTGCCCGAGGGGTCTCGGCTTTACAACTTTGCCGAGCAGCTACTTGGACAGGAGCAAATACGTTTGTAAAATTCTACAAAATTGATACCCTGGCTGAGGAGGACCTGGAGTTCTCTCAATTGGTGCTGCAGAGTCATCCGCACTCTCCCGCCCGTTTGGGAGCTTTGGTATAATCCCCATGGTCCTTACGGAGTCCCCAGCATCCACTTAGGACATTAGAGAAAATAAGAATTTACTTACCGATAATTCTATTTCTCGTAGTCCGTAGTGGATGCTGGGCGCCCATCCCAAGTGCGGATTGTCTGCAATACTGGTACATAGTTATTGTTACCAAAAAATCGGATTATTGCTGTAGTGAGCCATCTTTTCTAGAGGCTCCTCTGTTATGCTGTTAACTGGGTTCAGATCACAAGTTGTACAGTGTGATTGGTGTGGCTGGTATGAGTCTTACCCGGGATTCAAAATCCTTCCTTATTGTGTACGCTCGTCCGGGCACAGTATCCTAACTGAGGCTTGGAGGAGGGTCATAGGGGGAGGAGCCAGTGCACACCAGATAGTCCTAAAGCTTTCTTTAGATGTGCCCAGTCTCCTGCGGAGCCGCTATTCCCCATGGTCCTTACGGAGTCCCCAGCATCCACTACGGACTACGAGAAATAGAATTATCGGTAAGTAAATTCTTCTTCTTATTATTATTATTATTTCTCTTATAGTGCCATGGGGTATAGACGGGTCTACTAGGAGCCATTGGCACTTTAAGAGTTTGAGAGTGTGGGCTGGTTCCTCCCTCTATGCCTCTCCTACCAGACTCAGTTTAGGTCACAGCTAGGGAAGCTCCATAGGAGTTTCTCTTTTTTTTCTTTCTTTTTTCTTTGCGTTTAGGCACAGGGAGGCTGCTGGCAACAGGCTCCCTGCTTTGTGGGACTTAGGGGGGTAGTAGTGTCTGCCCTGCGGGGTTTGAGCCACTATCTCCGCTGACAGGACACTGAGCTCCTGAGGGAGATGATCGTTAGCCGCCCCAGGCGACTGCTCACTCCCGCAGCACTACCGCCACCCCCTAACAGAGCCAGAAGATTCCAGTGGCGAGTGAGTCACCGGCCCCCATAGCAAGCAGGGAGCCGGAGTGAAGATGGCGGCAACAAGGTAAGAGTGCAGTATTAACTGCGCTCCGGAGGCTCAGCGGTACATAGTGCGGCGCTGTGAGGGGTGCACTGAGCCAGCGCCTATACCCTACACTGGCACCAAGGCTGTCAGGGACCTAGGTAACACTGCCAGCACAATTCCTCAAGCCAGTATAAAGAAGTGGAGAGCGGGAATCATCGCCATGTTCAGGGGGCGGAGCTTCTCAGCGGACCCAGCAGCATCCAGCACCATTTTCCTGCCTGCAGATCCTGTACAGAGACGCTGACAGGGAGAGCTGTCCCTCCAAGCAACTCCAGCTATCCTGTGGGGTACCAGGGGGTTGTAGAAGGGAGGGGCTGTGTAAATACTGTGTAATCTATTAAGGTACACAGTAAGCGCCAGGTAGTTCTATTATATCTACCATGGGAAGCGCTGTGTGTGGGTTGGCTCCAATCTCTGTTTTCTCTGTGGCAGTCTTGGGGGGGAAACTGTGTCTGACATTTCCCTGTGTGTGTGTGGTTGTTGTCTCACATGGCCATGTCTAGGGACTCTGTCTTATGCTGCAGAGGACATTTCCTCTCAGGAGGAATCCATTCCTTGTACACAGGAATGTAATGTCTTGTCTCAGATCCCTATTAATGAGCCTGAGTGGTTATCCTCTATTAAGGGTATGATCTCTCAAATCTCTACTAGGGTAGCTCATACTGAGACTGAAACTCGGGTTTTAAAGAAGTTTATGGAAGTTTGGTCAGGTTCTGTTCCTATCCCTTCAAAACTCCCTAGCATATGCCCACAGAAACGTGCACTTGCCCAGATTATGCAAGATGACGCGGATACCGACTCTGACACGGTGATGGGGATGTGCTGAGGGGGGCAGCTTCCCTTGCAAAATGGGTACAGCTAATGATTGAGGCCATTAGAGATGTTTTAAATATTACTGACAACACCTGAGCAGGTTGAGGAGGCTTACTTCACAGACAATAAGAGCCTCGCTAACCTTCCGTGCGTCTAAAGAATTAAACGGTTTATTTGAAAAATCCTTGGAAAACCCGGAGAAAAATTCCATATTCCAAAAAGGTTCTGGTTGCTTTTCCCTTCCCTGAGGAAGATAGGAAAAAAATGGGAAAACCCACCCATAGTTGACGCATCTGTTTCAAGACTGTCGAAAAAGGTGGTTTTAAAAGAACCAGCTGATCGTAAGATTGACACTACGCTCAATTCCATATACACTGCTTCAGGGGTGGCGCTTAGGCCTACTGTTGCCTGCGCATAGATCTCTATAGTAAAGTGTCAGGCACATTACTTGAGGATTTGGATTCAATGGATAGAAGTGACATTGAATTATTTTTACGTAACATACAGGATTCTGCGGTGTTCATGGTGGAATCTATGAAGGACCTAGGTACGCTGACTGCAAGGATATCTTCCATGTCTATATCAGCTCACAGGGGACTCTGGCTACGCCAATGGTCTGTTGACGCGGAATCCGGGAGAAGTGTAGGGTAGGTTCTCCCCACAGGTCTGGCTCTATTTGGGGAAGCATTGGATGCGTGGATTTCCACGGCAACAGTGGGTAAATCACCTTTTCTTCCCTCAGCCACGCCTTCTACAAAGAAACCCTTTTCTTCATCTGCATCGCAGTCCTTTCGGACCGCCAAGACAAAAAAGTCCAAGCCCCCTACCACCTTCTTTAGAGGTGGGCGGGCAAAATCCAAAAAGCCTACACCCGCAGGCTCCCAGGACCAGAAACTTACTTTGGGTACCTCAAAATCCTCAGCATGACGGTGGACCACACAGCCTGGAGGACAGGCTGGTGGGGGCCAGACTCAGACGTTTCAGCCACGTCTGGGTGTCGTCCGGCCTGGATCCCTGGGTACAGGATATTGTGTCCCAGGGGTACAGACTTTAGTTTCATGAAACCCCCCTCACCGATTCTTCAAATCAGGCTTGCCAGCTTTACTGACAGACAGAACTGTCCTACAGGAAGCTATCCAGAACTTTGAAAAGTCAGAGGTCATTGTTCCAGTTCCACCTCATATGGACAACGTGGGTTACTATTCAAACCTTTTTGTGGTACCAAAACCGGATGGTTCGGTCAGACCAATTTTGATCTTGAAATCTTTAAACCCTTATCTAAAGGAGTTCAAATTCAAAATGGAGTCTCTGAGAGCAGTGCTCTCAAGTCCGGAGGAGGGGGAGTTTATGGTATCCCTAGATATCAAGGATGCGTATCTCCACATTCCGATTTGGCCTCTGCACCAGGCTTATCTCACATTTGCACTGTTAGACAGTCATTATCAGTTTCAGGCGCTGCCATTTTGTCTCTCCATGGCACAGAGGGTCTTCACCAAGGTGATGGCAGGGATGATGGTTCTCCGCAGACAGGGAGCGAACATAATTCCATACCTGGACGATCTGCTGATAAAAGCGTCGTCCAGGGAGAAGCTGTTGCAGTCCATTGCTCTCACGACTCATCTGCTCAGGGACCATGGTTGGAGCCTGAACCTTCCAAAGTCACATTTGGAGCTGACAAGGAGATTGTCTTTCCTGAGGATGATCCTCGACACGGAAGTGCAGAGGGTGTTTCTACCGATAGAAAAGGTGTTGGTGATACACTCAATGGTACGGGATGTCCTGAAGCCAACCCGGGTATCGATTCATCAGTGCATTCGTCTTCTGGGGAAGATGGTTGCCTCTTACAAGGCTCTGCAGTTCAGAAGGTTTCATGCTCGATCCTTCCAATTGGATCTCCTGGACAAGTGGTCGGGTTCTCATCTACATATGCACCTGAGGATACGTCTCTCGCCAAAAGCAAGGATTTCACGCCTCTGGTGGCTACAAATGCCTCACCTTCTGGAGGGCTGCAGGTTCGGGATTCAGGACTGGATCCTTCTAACCACGGATGCAAGTCTCCGGAGCTGGGGTGCAGTCACTCTAGGGCAGTGATTTTCAACCTTTTTAAACTCGTGGCACACTAAACAAGATTTCAAAATTGCCAAGGCACACCATCAGTTGTTTTAATCAAATATAATACATATAATAATAAATATCGTCATATATTTAATATATGTTGATATTTGTTATTATTTCTCTTAAAATTAATAGAAATAAATAGGTTTTACTTACATAAGAATATCAGTGGGAAACCTGTGCTTGGTGATGTCTCATGATGTCTCTTGTCCGAGGACGGATGGTTGACAAGCATACCCTCAAGTCCTCCTCCAATGATTGAAGCCGTGACCTGTTCTTACACTTCATGGTGTTCATAGCAGAAAAGGCAGCCTCACACAGATACGATGTTGAGAAAGGAAGGAGTGCTTCAATCACCTTTTTTGTGACCATGGGGAATTCTTGTCGGAGAGACAACCAGAATGAGGCCATATCTGTTGATGAGTGCTTTAATTTCAGCCCTCTGTCATTCCTTATTTCTGCCAGCTCATCTTCTTCTGCAACACTTAGTGCTGCCGACGCGTATGCACTTGGCACAAATGGATCTCTCACCCAGTCCAAGGAAGAAATATCAAGTGATGGGAAATACTTGTCAATGTTGTTACTCAGCAGTAACAAACTTTGTAGAATTAAATTGACAAGATTTTTGTCAAGTCTGCAACTTTTAGTCAGCTCAAACATCTCAACTTTGTTGTCTTTTTTTATTCTGGCTCCCCACAATGTTAATTTTTCCTTGAAAGTGGTAATTTTGTCAGTACAAGTAAGAATATTTTCATTCTTTCCCTGCATACTCTTGTTAAGAGTATTCAAGGCTTGGCAGATATCCGCTAGGAAGGCAACTTTATTGCACCAGGTCTCATCACTAAGCCGGTCAGCCATCTCAGAATTTTCAGAAGTAAAAAAAATTATGAGCTCTTCTCTAAATTCATAGAATCTTGAAAGCACCCGCCCTCGAGATAGCCACCTCACGTCTGTGTGCAGTAGGAGTTGAGTGTGAGCAGCATCCATGGCAGAACATAGTACTGAAAACAACCTTGATTTTAATGGCCTACTCTTGATGTAGTTGACCATTTTTATTGTCTCGTCCAGTACTTTTTGCAGCTCAGGTACTACTGATTTTGAAATGAGGGCCTCTCTGTGAAGGAAACAATGTGTAAAACCAATGGCAGGGTTCTTTTGCTTGGCTAGTGCAACAAATCCTTTCACTCTTCCCGACATAGATGGAGCACCATCTGTGCAGATGCTGATGCATAATTCCCAAGACAAATTGTGAGAAGTGAAATAAGTGTTCACAACATCAAAAATGTCTTGGCCTTTTGTTGTTTCTGGAAGTATTTTGCAAAACAAAAATTGTTCAATGAATTCTTCATTACAAACAACCCTGCTGAATGCTAGGAGTTGAGCTTTTCCAGTGATGTCAGTTGACTCATCCAGTTGGAATGCAAAGACATTGGCTTCTTTAATCTTGGTGATCACTTGTGACTCAACATCTTCAGACATGTCTAGTATTCGCCGACTAATAGTGTTATCAGACAGAGGGATTTTCAAAATCTCTTGTTCATATTTCTCACCAAACATGATATTTACAATTTTACAGCATGCTGGTAAAATTACGGACTCTGCAATTGTATGTGATTTCATCTTCTTTGCCACAATTTCTGCAACAGCATAGCTTGCTTCTTGAGCTTTGTCAGAAACCGTTGTGATTTTGGCCCACTGTTTAGCCTGGCGTTTTTGTTCAGCTAGAAGTCTGTTAAAATACTCAATTGGCTTCTTGCACAAATGTGAGTGCTTTGTGTGAAGGTGTCTCTTCAGCTTACTTGGAACCATGGCTTGGTTTGCCAGTTTCTCACCACATACAAGGCATTCAGGACGTGGCTGCTCTTCTCCAGGTGAAATGAATCCAAAGGACAAATAATCTTCTTTATACTGGCGCACAACGGCTTTAGCACCAGAACTATGACCAGCAACATTTGATTCACTGTCATCATCATTTGACTCTAATGCACGTTTCTTAGTTAGAAACTTGTCCATGTTTCATAAACTCTGCGAAAAAGAAAAAAAACAAGTAAATCCAGAATTTATATTCCTCAAAAACACACTGACTCCCACATAAAAAAAACACTGGTCCCTACCTGTCCGTGTCTCAACGATGTGAGATTCTGCAGCCTCAGTCAAGAAGAGCCTCGGTCACACGCTGGAGTGGCAAGAAGAGCCTCGATCACACGCTGGAGTGGCAAGAAGAGCCTTATATAAAACACATTGGCCCCACAGTAATAAAACACATTGGCCCCCACAGTAATAAAGCACATTGGCCCCCACAGTAATAAAACAAATGCTGTCTCCCCCCCCCCCCCCCCCCCCCCGGTAATTCCACACACCTACCCCCAGCGTTTTACACACATGTCCCCATTGTAATTCCACACACGTCTCATTGTAATTCCACACCTGCCCCCCCCAGTATAATTCTACACACATGCCCCTCATTATATTTCCACACACCTGCCCCCCCATATTAATGCAACACACCTGCCTCCCAGTAATGCCACACACCGCCACCCCCACAAGTAATGCCCCATACATGCCCTCATATTTCCACCCATCAGCTCCCCCACTTAGTAATTCCACACACATGCCCCACTTAGTAATCCCACACACCAGTTCCCCTTTACCAGCCCCCCCTTAGTAATTCCACACACCAGTTCCCCTTTACCAGCCCCCCTTAGTAATTCCACACACCAGTTCCCCTTTACCAGCCCCCCCCTAGTAATTCCACACACCAGTTCCCCTTTACCAGCCCCCCCTTAGTAATTCCACACACCAGCTCCCCTTTATCAGCCCCCCCTTAGTAATTCCACACACCAGTTCCCCTTTACCAGCCCCCCCTTAGTAATTCCTCACACCAGTTCCCCTTTACCAGCCCCCCCTTAGTAATTCCACACACCAGTTCCCCTTTACCAGCCCCCCCTTAGTAATTCCTCACACCAGTTCCCCCTTACCAGCTCCCCCTTAGTAATTCCACACACATGCCCCCACTTAGTTCAAAACATGCTTTATTATATAAATATAATATATAGTGGTGAGGAGCGCCTGGACCTCACCACAGAGCAGCAAGCAGAGCAGCGTGTGAGAGGGCGGGCGCAGCGACAGCCGGACCGTGACCTATGGTGAGTCATAGGTCACTGTCCGGCTGACTGCGGAATGGATATTAACAGGTCTGCAGGTCTGTGAGGCAGGAGGGCGGCGGCGTGCGGAGATCTGACAGGTCGCATTTCTGCAGTGAGAGCGGGTCCGTGTAGCGGGGGTGGATGGCGCCAGTGACGGCTCTTACTGGCGGCAGAGATCGGGTCCGTGCGGCGGGGCGGATGGCGGCAGTGACGGCTCTGGCGGCAGTGATCGGGTCCGTGCGGCGGGGCGGATGGCGGCAGTGACGGCTCTGGCGGCAGTGATCGGGTCCGTGCGGCGGGTGCGGGCGGCGAGCGGCGGCACACTCAGCAACTGTTCGCGGCACACCAGTTGAAAAAGGCTGCTCTAGGGGAAACCTTCCAAGGAAGGTGGTCAAGCCTGGAATCCAGTCTTCCAATAAACATTCTGGAACTAAGAGCCGTATACAACGGTCTTCTCCATGCGGCTCATCTTCTGCAAGATCGACCCATTCAAGTGCAGTCGGATAATGTAACGACGGTGGCATACATAAGCCGACAAGGCGAAACAAAGAGCAGAGCTGCAATGTCGGAGGTATTGAGAATCATCCTCTGGGCGGAAAAGCACGCGTTGGCACTGTCGGCAATCTTCATTCCGGGAGTAGACAACTGGGAAGCGGACTTCCTCAGCAGACATCATCTCCATCCAGGAGAGTGGGGCCTCCATCCAGAGATGTTCATGGAGGTGACAAATCTTTGGGGGGTTCCTCAAATAGACATGATGGCCTCCCGCCTCAACAAAAAACTTAGGAGGTATTGCTCAAGGTCAAGAGACCCGCAAGCAGTGGACGCCCTGGTAACTCCGTGGGTGTTCCAGTCGGTGTACGTGTTTCCTCCACTTCCACTAATTCCAAGGGTTCTGAAGCTCATAAGGAGAACAAGAGTTCAAGCAATCCTCATTGCTCCAGACTGGCCAAGAAGGGCTTGGTACGTGGATCTTCTGGATCTACTGCTGGAAGAGTCGAGCCTCTTCCTCTTCTGGATGACCTGCTGCAGCAGCATGGAGGTTGAACGCCAGATCTTAGCTCGGAGTGGCATTCCGAACAAAGTTATTCCTACACTGATACAGACTAGGAAAGGAGTAACGTCTAAACATTACTATCGCATTTGGAAAAAGTATGTATCTTGGTGTGAGTCCAAGAAGTTTCCTACGGTGGAGTTTCAACTGGGACGGTTTCTCCTCTTCCTGCAAGCAGGTGTGGATATGGGCCTGAAGTTGGGATCCATAAAGGTCCAGATTTCGGCCCTATCCATTTTCTTCCAGAAACCATTGGCTTCCCTTCCTGAGGTTCAGACTTTCTTTAAAGGGGTTCTGCACATCCAGCCTCTCTTTGTGCCGCCTACGGCGCCCTGGGATCTTAACGTGGTGTTACAGTTCCTCCAATCGGATTGGTTCGAACCTCTCCCGGAGGTCGAGGTTAAGTTTCTCATGTGGAAAGCTGTCACTTTGTTGGCCTTAGCTTCTGCTAGACGTGTGTCGGAGTTGGGGGCTTTGTCTTGTAAGAGCCCCTACTTGATCTTCCATGATGATAGGGCTGAGCTGCAGACACATCAACAGTTCCTTCCGAAAGGTTGTGTCGGCATTTCATATCAACCAACCTATTGTGGTGCCAGTTGCTACTGACTCCTCAATTTCATCAAAGTCCTTGGATGTTGTAAGGTCTCTGAAAATCTATGTGACGAGGACTGCTCGTCACAGAAAATCGGACTCTGTCCTGTATGATCCCAAGAAACTTTGGTGTCCTGCTTCTAAGCAGACGATCTCTCGCAGGATCAGGTTCACTATCCAGCATGCGTATTCTACGGCAGGATTGCCGTGTCCTACATCTGTTAAGGCTCACTCTACTTATAAGGTGGGTTCTTCCTGGGCGGCTGCCCGGGGTGTCTCGGCTTTACAGCTTTGCCGAGCGGCTACTTGGTCTGGGTCGAACACGTTTGCAAAGTTTTACAAGTTCGATACTTTGGCCTCTGAGGACCTTCAGTTTGGTCAATCAGTTCTGCAGGAGGCTCCGCGCTCTCCCTCCCGTTCTGGGAGCTTTGGTACATCCCCATGGTACTAATGTGGACCCCAGCATCCTCTAGGACATAAGAGAAAATAGGATTTTACTTACCTTCCGCTTCGTGATCCTGCAGTGGTTGCTTAGTTCAGTACTGCTTTGTTCTTGGTTAAGTACTGTTTTTTTCTTACTTGGTTAAGTAATATTGTTCAGCCGTTGCTGAGTTTTCAAGCTGGTTAGCTTGGTTTGCCTTGTATGTGTGAGCTGGTGTGAATTTCGCCACTATCTGTGTAAAAACCTTCTCTCAAAGTTGTCTGTCTCCTCGAGCACAGTTTCTAGACTGAGTCTGTTAGAAGCTGCATAGAGGGAGGAGCCAGCCCACACTCTCAAACTCTTAAAATGCCAATGGCTCCTAATGGACCCGTCTATACCCCATGGTACTAATGTGGACCCCAGCATCCTCTATGGACTACGAGAAAAGGATTTACCAGTAGGTAATTTAAAATCCTTTTTTCTCCTGCAGGGTCCACAGGATAAAATTGGGATATGAGGTAGCGACAGCGCATTGGCACCGAACGATCAAAGCTTTCGGCCTCCCAGAATGCAACGGGCCCGTCCCTATATCCCTGGTTCAGGCAATTCAGTTTTTTGTTTGGTGCAGCAGAAGCCGGACCATGGTCAATAGGCTGCTGGTTTTTAGCAGCCATAAGCTTTATTTATTTTTATTTTTATAGTCTTACTTTTTTTTTTTTGAGCGATCTTTCTAAAAAGCGTCTTATACGTACCTTAGAAAGAGTCGCTCCAACAACTCCCTTCCGCTTTGCGGCAACGCTTACCCATGTGTACAGTACTGTTTTGGCGGATAACGGTTTAGGATGTACTAGCAAATCCAGCAGACATTACCAGGCTGTGGCCGGAGCACGGGGAGAAGGTAAGGCATCAGTTCCGCTTAGTAGGGGAAATGTGAGGCACAGCCGCACTGTTTTGGGATGGAGACCGCTGAACAGTCGCTGACGCAGCTGCCACCTCGGGTGCACCAGCGCTAGGCCTCAGGGATCATAGGCGCCGGGGTTCGTATGAGGCTGGGATCCCTAGGGTTGATGTCAGCAGTGGGGAGTAAGATGCTCCCTTGGTTGCCCCTCCCCCCTCTGTTCATGACCAGTTTCCTCCAAGTTTCTAGCCATGAACTGAGTTCCCATTTCCGTCTGAGACGCAAGTAGTTGGCTGGTTGGAACGATAATCTGGCAGTGTGTGGGAGCAAACGATTATCAGCCGTTTGCTCCCACACGCTAAAAAACGTCCAGAAACCCAATCCCAATGAATCGTTCAGGTGTAGGGGGAACTGTCCCCCCAACTGAACGACAAGTAGGCGGACACTAGCCAGCAGTGTCCGCCTACTTCTGTCACTCTACAACCCAGGATCCCTGGCAGTTGCAGCACTGTGGAGCAGGAGCCAGGAGGAGGTTCAGGGGCTGCTGCGGCAGTTCATCACTGCTCCCCCTGTCACAGCAGACCCCAGGCAGTGGTAGCGGAGCTGGAGGAGGACCAGGGGCAGCTACGGCAGTACATCACTGCTGCCGCTGTCACAGGACACCCAGCAGTGGCACCCCTCCCGCGAGCCCCGCCCATGATCGCTGCACCCCCGATCACTGGCACCCCACCTGCGGTCGCAGCACCCCTGCACCCCCTCCCACGATCGCTTCACCCCCCGCAGCTGCCCGCGATCGCGGCACCCCCTGCATACCACCCGCGATCGCTGCACCTCTGCTCCCCTCCTGCAGTCACTGCCCTCCAAGATCGCGGCACCCCTTCTTCCCCCGCCAGCTCTAGCCAGCGGTGACAGCAGCGGAGGCGCCCGGCGGACAGCAGTGGAGGAGACCGGCGGCAGCCAGCGGTGACAGCAGCGGAGGAGCCCGGCAGCAGCCAGCGGTGACAGCAGCGGAGGAGCCCGGCGGTGGTGAGCAGGACTACTGGGGGCATATCTGTATCTGGCACTGGGGGCATATCTGTATCTGGCACTGGGGGCATATCTGGCACTGGGGACATATCTGTATCTGACACTGGGGACATATCTGTATCTGACACTGGGGACATATCTGTATCTGACACTGGGGACATATCTGTATCTGGCACTGGGGACATATCTGTATCTGGCACTGGGGACATATCTGTATCTGGCACTGGGGACATATCTGGCACCCCCACATCTTACCTGCGATCGCGGCACCTCTGCACCCCACCTGCAGTCACTGCCCTCCAAGATAGCGGCACCCTTTCTTCCCCCACCACCACCAGGGCCAGCTCTAGCCAGCGGTGACAGCAGCGGAGGAGCCCGGCGGTGGTGAGCAGGACTACTGGGGGCATATCTGTATCTGGCACTGGGGGCATATCTGTATCTGGCACTGGGGGCATATCTGGCACTGGGGACATATCTGTATCTGACACTGGGGACATATCTGTATCTGACACTGGGGACATATCTGTATCTGGCACTGGGGGCATATCTGGCACCCCCACATCTTACCTGCGATCGCGGCACCTCTGCACCCCACCTGCAGTCACTGCCCTCCAAGATAGCGGCACCCTTTCTTCCCCCACCACCACCAGGGCCAGCTCTAGCCAGCGGTGACAGCAGCGGAGGCGCCCGGCGGACAGCAGTGGAGGAGTCCAGCGGCAGCCAGCGGTGACAGCAGCGGAGGAGCCCGGCGGCAGTGAGCAGCACTACTGGGGGCATATCTGCATCTGGCACTATGGGGGCATATGTGTATCTGGCACTGTGGGGACTGATGTGACTGGGCAAATATTCTCTATAAAGAGCTGCGGAATATGTGTGCGCTATATAAATAACTGGTAATAAATATGTATCTGGCACTATACTGGGGGGTTAGGTGTATCTGGCAATATACTGGGGACATGGGCCGTCATTCCGAGTTGATCGCTCGCTAGCTGCTTTTAGCAGCCGTGCACACGCTAAGCCGCCGCCCTCTGGGAGTGTATCCTAGCTTAGCAGAAGTACGACCGAAAGGATCACAGTTCTGCTGCAAAAAATTTTCAAGCAGTTTCTAAGTAATACTCCTACCTTGCGATTACTTCAGACTGTTTGGTTCCAGTTTTGACGTCACAAACACGCCCTGCGTTCGTCCAGCCACTCCCCCGTTTTCCCCGGCACGCCTGCGATTGCATCCGACACGCCTGCGTTTTTCAGCACACTCCCCGGTCAGTTACCTCCCAGAAACACCCCTTTCCTGTCAATCACTCAGCGACCAGCAGTGCGACTGAAAAGCGCCACTAGACCTTGTGTAAAACGACATTGTTTGTTGTGAAAGTACGCCGCGCGTGCGCATTGCGTACCATACGCATGCGCAGAAATGCCGATTTTTTTTTTGCATGAACGCTGCGCTGTGAACAACGGCAGCTAGCGATCAACTCGGAATGACCACCATTATGTGGAAATTGGGCCTGATTCAGACCTGATCACTGCTGTGCGTTTTCGCACAGTGGATGATTATCGATAGATAGCACTGCAATGCTCACGCGTGTCACCAAACAACAACAGGCATAGCCGAATAGAAATCAGCATCTTTTTTAATCGCTAGTCGTATGCAGTTTGACAGCAAGCCGGCATTTGGGGGTTAACTGTCCGTTTTCTGGGAGTGTCCAAAAAAATGCAGGCATTGCCAAGCGTTTTCAGGGAGGGTGTGTGACGTCAGCTCTGGCCTGATCAGCCTAAAGGTGAATGAATTGTGAACCCCAACAGCAGCTCAGTCTCCCCTTCCCACACCCACCTCATCCTGGGCGGGATGTACTAAAGCAAAAATGTGGTAAAACCCCCCAAAACGGGGGTTTTACCGCATTTTCATATTTACTAACAACCTACCGCCGTGTTTTCGGTGTCCAGGGTATCACCATCTCTGGATGGCGATACCCTATAAAAGCCTATGGGCTTCTTTTCGCCGACCGCCGCAACCCGCCAACACCGCCGCAGATGCCTCCCCCCCTCCCCCCCAGCTTACCTTCCTCCAGGCTGCCCTGGACCCTGAAGGTCTCCTCCTCCCCCTAGCAACGCAGCCGGACGTCCTTCCGGCTGCAGGGGGGAGGAGGCGGCGCCGGGGGAAGCCTGCTGCTGCTTCCCGGCGTCTAGCCAGTGTGGGGACCCCTGGGAGGTGACGGAGACCCCCCGCAGACCACCTAACAGGTGTCGCAGGGCCCTCCGTCACCGCATCGCGATGTTGATCGCATATGTTAGTACATATGCGATCAACATCGCTGCGGTAACCGGTGAGGGGCGGCGATGTATCTTAATACATCCCGCTCCCTGACTTTTGTGCCCTAACACCACCTGAAGTACTGTAGGCTGGCACTGTCCGCCTACTTCGGTGACATCACAAGTTAAGCAGAAGTTGGCAGGTTGGTTGGTCTGATGAAAAGTTGGTTAGATGTGTGGAGCACTGTTTTAGTTGAACAGACAAGTTGGAAGTATGGAGTGTTGGAGAAAAGTTAGTCTGATGTATGGCTAGCATTAAGGTGCATACACACGGAGCGATATAACTGAGCGATTTTGACTATATAGTCAAAATCGCTCAGAAAGTTAGTGCAGATCGCTCCGTGTGTACACAGCCAGCGATAGCGATGCGCGTCCCCGCTAGGTCGCTATCGCTGGGAAAAATAGTCAGTGCAGGCAAGTCAATTTTGGCTATGTCGCTGCAAAAGTTAGTCAAAATCGCTAACACTTTAAGAGGCCAGCGATTTTTCCCAGCGATAGCGATGTGCAGGCGGCGGTGGTGCGGGCGGCGGCGGGTTGTGGCGGCGGTGCGGGCGGCGGCGGGTTGCGGTGGCGGTGTGGGCGACGGCGGGTTGCGGCGGCGGTGTGGGTTGCGGTGGCGGTGTGGGCGGCGGCGGGTTGCGGCAGCGGTGCGGGCGGGGGAAATTTACCTTTCTATTGCAGAGTTTGGCAGCGGAGCGGTACCAGTTTCAAAAATGGCGCCTCAGCGTCATTTTTGAAATTCAAGCTGGCCGCCGCGAGCCAATCACGGCTCGCCGCGTCATCGCCCCGCCCCCTCCCGCTGACTTATATAAGTCAGCGCGAGGCAGCGGCTGTCAGTCCGACGGCGGAGGAGGAGCGGAGAAGAGCTCCTGAAGACGCCGTGGAAGTCCTGGATGGGCGGCGGCTATGCAAAAGAGCTTAGCAGCCGCCGCCCACCAGGTGAAGATGCTGGAAGTCCTGGGAAGGCGGCGGCCATGCAAAAGAGCTTAAAGGCCGCCGCCTCCCAGGTGAAGACGTCGTGGAAGTCCTGGATGGGCGGCGGCTATGCAAAAGAGCTTAGCAGCCGCCGCCCACCAGGTGAAGACGCCGGAGCAAGACCCCAGAAGCCCTGGGGAGGTGGCGCCCCCCCAGGTGAAGACGCCGGAAGCCCTGGGAAGGCGGCGGCCATGCAAAAGAGCTTAAAGGCCGCCGCCCCCAGGTGAAGACCCAGTTTAATAAAGGATTTTTAAAAGAATGTGTTGTGTTTTTTTTTTAATATTTTCTTTACAGGTGGACTACAGGTGCCAGCGGGCCCTTTATGTCCGGGCATGCTGGCACTTGTGGTTCTCCAAGTGCCAACATGCTGGGGCAGGCTTGCTGGGACCTGTAGGCCTCCTGTAAAGAACAATATTACTATTGAAAGGCTATCAGCCTCCCATCCACCGGGCCACGGATGGGGGGGACAGCCTCGGGCTTCACCCCTGGCCCTTGGGTGGCTGGAGGGGGGGACTCCTTGATTTAAGGGGTCCTCACTCCTCCAGTGTACCCCGGCCAGGGGTGACTAGTTGGGGGGGTAATGGCACGGCCGCAGGGACCAATATAAAAGTGTCCCCCGGCTGTGGCATTATCTCCCTGGCTAGTGGAGCCCGGTGCTGGTTTGGAAAATACGGGGGACCCCTATGTCTTTTGTCCCCCGTATTTTTTAAACCAGGACCGGACGCAGAGCCCGGTGCTGGTTGTCTAAATATGGGGGAACCCTACTCATTTTTTCCTCTGTATTTTAACAACCAGGACTGGCTCAAAGAGCCCGAGGCTGGTTTTACATAGGAGGGGGGACCCCACGCAAATTTTTTTTTTTACTTTCAGCTATTTAAATACCAGCCACCCTGTAAAATCGTCCTATATATGACACTCATCCCCTTATTTAAATGAGATAGTCAAAATCTCCCATAGCCAAAATCTCTTGCATAGTTAGACAAAATCTCTGGTAAAGTTAGTCAAAATCTCCTACTGCCAGTTCAAGGGAAAAGTTAGTCAAAATCTCTCATAGCCAAAATCTCTCCGTGTGTATGCACCTTTAGTCTCTATCTACCTTATGCTAGCCATACATCAGATCAACTTTTCTCCAACACTCCAAACTTCTAACCATCCAACTTGTCTGTTCAACTAAAACAGTGCACCACACATCTAACCAACTTTTTACCAGTGCTCCACACATCTAACCAACTTTTCATCAGACCAACCAACCTGCCAACTTCTGTCCAACTTGTGATGTCACCGAAGTAGACGGACAGTGCCTGCCTACAGTACTTCAGTTTTTGTGGGGGGGGGGGGTTTGCCATTCAAAACATGCAGTCTTTATTTCAGTGAAACTGGGCTTTTCTTTCACCACCATACATTTATTACATTTACTTATTTTTATAGTGAACTGTAGATGCTAGCATGGTTGGGCTGCTAAGGCAAATTGGAACTTGGAGAACCACAAGTACAAGCTTGCCCTGGTACATGTACTTCAGTATCTTTTTATTTTTGATCATTTTAATTTGTAAAAACATACCTTTTGAACTACTCCTGGGCAGCAGTACAAGAATTGAATGAATCATTTGCTCTCTGTAAATTTTGTTACAATTTTTTTTGTTGAACTACAATTGTCATAGCATGACCTGGTGTCACGGCAAGCTGCCAGTTGTGGTTCTGCAAGTTTCAGTTTGCATATACATACACAACTGCAATCTTATTTTCAATGCAACACCCATGTTAATTAACACTGCTGTGAGTCAATGTTGAGAATTGTAGTTTGTAAAATAAAATAAATAAATTTAGCTTCTATTGTATTATTACCCATTGCATTGCATATGTATCCACTGCAGTTTGGGTAGTGGGGAAGGGTTCTCTGATAATTGTTAATTCTTTGTTATTTACTTAAGTAGGTTCTATTCATGGAAACAGGAATATTTTCTGACTACACGTTTCACACCAATAAAGTGTGTGTGTGTGTAATTTTATATATATATATATATATATATATATATATATACACACACACACACATATACACCACACATATACATATACACACCTGTGATTCTGGCTTCAGTGCAACACCCATGTTAATTAGATTAGCACTGCTGTGGTTCTGTAAGTGTCAGCAGACCTTGCCAGCCACTTTTCACACCAATAAAGTTTGCATGGAAACATAGAATTTGACGGCAGATAACCACTTCACCATCTCGTCTTCCCCATTCAATTTATCCTTTTGGCAACTTCAACCCTATTTGAAGCATCTATATACAACTGTGATCCTGTCTTCAATGCAACACTCATGTTAATTAAATTACTACTGCTGAAAATACTGGTTGAACACACCTCACCATGTACCAGCCGGCACCATGAATTTTAAGAGAATTAATTTCAAGACCTGCATTCAAGAAATGGTCCACCAATGAGAAGGCTGCACTCTAAAGGATGTCACTGCAAGAATACAGACGTTTCAAATCCTATCCCACCTTTTTCACAGGTAAAACCATCTTAACCTTTTGTCTGTGGGTTTCATTATTTTATCAGACTACACTTCACACCCCAAGCACATTTGTCTATCTTCAACTGATAAATATATCATATCTTTGAACAGAAAATGCTGTGAACACTTTTGTTACTATTTTATTGTTTACCTTTTGTTTCCCTGCCTTGTAATGCTTCTTTTACTTTGTATAATGTTTCCCTCCTGTACCTTGTTAAAAATCTTGATATTTTTTTAAAGTGTATATCTGTGCTTTTCCTTCTCTTAAACTTTCTCCTCCATGGGTCTTCAACCTGCAGACCTCCAGCTGTTGTGAACTGACACATCCCAGCACGCCCTGTCTCCGTTTTAGCATGCCTTAATGGCAAAACTGGCAGGGCATGCTGGGATGTGTAGTTCCTCAGCAGCTGGAGGGCAGCAGGTTGAAGACTCATGAACGGGTAGAATTTACTCAATTAATCAGCCCCAAATACTTGTTTTTCTGCCACCCAGATATTTAATGTATTCCTACCCCCATACATCAGCACACAATGCTAGAAAAGTGTTCACTGGGGTTACCCGTTATATGCATATTTTCACTATATTTTTTTGTACATAACTAGGTTGTAATTGTTATGCGATGTAAAGAAAATCTGACATGACTTTTTAAAAGTTAGCATATCTTCATATTTTTTATATCAATGTTAATTTTGTTTAAATGTTTTTTAGAAAGATGCCTGAAGATAAACACTCAGAGTTCCTGAGAGAGTTCATTAACTTATACCATTCCCATCCCTGTCTGTGGAAGGTCAAATCGTCCGATTATAGTAATAGACAAAAAAGATATGATGCCATACAGTCTCTAATTGAACTGAGCAGACCTCTTTACCCACATGCTGATGTTGCGTGGGTTAAAAATAAAATTCAGAACTTTAGAACTGTATTCAAAAGAGAGACAAACAAAATTGATACATCCAAGAAATCAGGTTGCGATACTGATGACGTGTATGTGCCTCGTCTCTGGTGCTATGATCTGTTAATGTTCACAAGAGACCAAGAGGCGATACGACCTTCCATAGACAATTATTCAATAAATGAACATAGCAAAGGAACATCTACGGAAACCCTGGATATAATGGAAGAACCATTAACCGGCTTGGTAAGTACTGTAAAATATTCATTTTATAAAGTACAAAATGTTGTAACGTCATTAACTATAATTGGGGACTCCTAGAAGTGTCTTTGGAATATCTTTATTGCAAGATAAGTGTATACATTGCATTGATAAATGATATCCACTAGCATTAAAAACAGCAACAACTGAACTTGTAAAAATTAACTTTTATTGGAGGGCCTGGCCGCTTGAGGAGACAGACACGCAGAGTGAGAGCTCCCGGACTCTGGGGACCCAAACCCCCTTTTATCAATTGCTCCGTGCCCCAGCTCTGCTACCAACAGCTCCCCTGTCCCTCCTGACCCCCCAGCAGCGTCTCAGTTTCAGCCGCGGAATCGGGGAGCTGCACTTTGGGCTCCCGCGGATTGCGGCCTACGAGACCTCTTCAGACCGGGGCCTAGATTTCCGCCCCGCACCGTCAGCGGCACCACGAGCCTCCGGACCTGAGCGCGGACCTCATCCAGACCCCAGGCGCCCGTACAGCCGCTCACCACGACGGGCGGTGACATCAATCCACCCGCTGCCTACCTGTGCCGTCTAGAGACGCCGGAGATGCCGGGGAACCTGCAGGGCGGAGGAGACCGTGGAACGCCCGGCGGCCATCTTGAGGTGACTGCTCGGCTTGCTCACTGCCACAGACAATCCCCCACGCCCCTCCACTAAGAAGGGGGACTAGTTCCCGAGCTGGGTGTTATTGTGAGAGCCGAAGATCCTGAGGCCTTAATAGCACCCTCCACAGGGAGCTCATCGGCTGGCTCTGGTTACTATCTCCCCCCGCTGGTGCTGCAGTGACACTGCTGGCTGCTGTGCCTCTACAAAAACTGGAAAAAAAATAAAATATCTTCATATCTAAGAAGCCCTCCTTTAATATATAACACCCATCCCACCCATTTTACCACCGGCCCCACACAGGGGCAAATAAATCGCCAAGTCCCAGACGTGCCTCCATGACGTGGGAAAGCGTCTCGCAGTCCGCCTGATTTCTGCCTACACTGCTGGGCTAATGATGTTCTGAACGCTCCTCAAGATAGCCCCTACGCCTTAACTATTTAATTCTTTCTGTGGATCCGTATACAATATCTCCAAGATATTTATCATCAGCTTTCGATATGTCTAATAAAAACCGTATAGCTACGGCTGCATCTACTCCTTCTATATTTACACCTAAAGCCAAAGCGTCCTCACAGAATACATATCGTGCGGAGTCTTCTCCCCCTGAGTCGCCGCCGGAGTTAGATATAGACCCGTCTATACACTCTGTCCTCACTACCTTAGTAGACGGGATAAAACTGACATTTCAACAAGAGCTCAAGCGAGCGGTGGACGACTTCAAATCGGAACTGACTTCTCTTGGTACGAGAACGGATGCTCTAGAGTCCAAAACGGATGAGATATGCCAATACCAAGGCTCCGTAGACAGAGAGCTCTCTCTCCTTAGATCCGAAATTACCGACCTTAAGGAAAAACAAGAAGATATGGAGAACAGGTCGCGTAGGAACAATTTAAGGATCAGGGGGATCCCTGAAACTGTCGCAACTGCGTCTGTGTCGACATTTGTCAAGGACCTCTTTAGACATATCCTACCTGGACTTCAAGACAACGAGCTCCTCCTTGACAGGGCGCACCGCGCACTTAGAGCTAGACTCCCACCTGATCAACAGCCCAGGGACATTATCACCCGGCTACATTATTACCATACAAAAGAGAGGCTGGTCATCGCGACTAGAGACACGCCGACCATCACATTCAGAGATACTCAAGTCCAACTGTTCCAAGATCTGGCACCTTCGACGATACAAAAAAGGAGAGATTTGCAACCCATCACAAGAATTCTGCGACAACACAATATAAAATATAGATGGAACTTTCCTTTCCAATTACAAGTTCTAGCAGACAATGCTGTACGCACGGCCAAAACACTGGAACAAGGCCAAAAACTACTCGAGGACTTGGACATTCTTCCAGAACCAACCACTGGTACTATCCCATCGAGCTCTCCTAAGCCTCAACGTAATCGTCCCCCACAGGTGACATGGCAACAAGTTCGCCGCGGCACGAAGAATGACTTTGCACCTCCATGACTTGGGACACTTGCTCTTTGGTCATGCACCCCACTCTTGATCGTTTGATAACTCTCATTTGCATAATTGGGTAACGATATAAGTTACCTATAGACCTACAGTTAGCCTATCACTAGGTTCTCAATGCAGATAGGCCTATTCCTTGTTCTCTATCTCACTGCTTGGTTAATCCCATTTGTGTTTTATGTATTATCTACTAGTTAGTTCTTCTATATATAATCTACACCCTCTTTAGGGCTGTATAGCAGTGATGTTTGTTTTTCTTATACTAATGGTGGGCTTGCGCCTTAGTTGGCCAACCCGGAGACCTTAAAATTCTGTTTGCAAATTACACATAACGATGCATACTTTACGGATCCACTCCCTATGATCCTCCCCTTAAGGGAGGTCTATTAACTGGTTTAGGGGCCCATGGTGCTTTACCGGCCCTAGATTTTCCCCCCTCCACTCCTGGAGGACATTATTATAATACCTGTTTAATTAGTGTTCTCCTTTTCCCCTTCGATATCCTAGTGTGAATCTCTTTGTTATTATGATTGGCCCTATCATATGGGCTCGCATTATAAGGGGTTTCGGCCTGCTCAGGCCTTCTCTTCTTGTCTCTCATCTTTCTCCTGCCATTCTGTTCCTGTCCTCTCTCCCTCTCTCTCTTCCCTCCTTTTCCCCCCCCTCCTCCTCTCTCCCCCTGGCTCGGCTGGCCCTGTCCAATTTTTCTAGATTCTTTCAGCTGAATTTAGGAGCTTTTCATATTTGGCCTCCCCAATGGGTTTGAAGGTCTTCTCTTTAAACGTCAACGGCCTCAACTCCCCCAGACGGCGCACTCTGATGCTGGATACTTGTAGGCGGGAGAAAGCTGACATCGTGATGCTCCAGGAAACCCACATGACTGGCACTCACTCACAATTACGAGGTAAGCGATTTCCTCAATCCTACTTTGCTTCTGCCCCATGCAAAAAGCCGGGGGTAGCGATCTTGCTCTCGAATAAGGTTCCCTTCACTCTCTCTAAATCCCTGATAGACCCAGAAGGCAGATATCTCATGCTGTTGGGTACCATCGGAGCTGAGACGATCACCCTAGTTAACTTATATGCTCCAAATAATGGCCAAGGCCGCTTCTTCCATGCTATATTCAAGCAAATAGAAAAGTTCTCACAGGGCCATGTTCTAATTGGCGTGGACTTTAATGCTGTACTCGACCCGACCCTTGACAAAAAGGCCCCAACCCTAATAAAACACTCCCCTGAGGTTCTACGAACAGCACAGGTTTTGGGAAAAAGTATTAATAAGATGATGTTGTTAGACTCCTGGCGCCTAAAAAATTCAATGGCTAGAGACTATACCCATTACTCTACTCCTCACCAAATATACGCCCGTATAGATATGATTCTAATCTCCCGCTCCTTAGCACCTAGGATCACTTATGCAGGTATAAAACCCATCTCGTGGACAGACCACTCGGGAACTATCCTCCTGTTTGACTTGTGGAACTCGGGGGGTAGGTCTGGATCCTGGAGGCTTGACGATAGCCTATTACTCGACCCATCAACTCTCCAAGCTGTTAAATCTGCCATATCAGAATACTTTGAGATCAACATAACCGATGGCGTAGCAAATAGTATAGTCTGGGAAGCGCAAAAAGCCACGATTCGAGGTAAGCTCATTAGCATAGCCTCTCATCGCCGTAAGCAAACCCAAACCGAAATAGCGTCTCTCGAAACTGAAATATCGTCCCTACTGCTCGAACATCAATTGCAACCTTCCCCTACGGTACTCTCAAATAAACACATTAAGAGGCAGACTTAACACCATACTGTCCCGTAGATCAGCCTTTATTCTACGACGGCTCCAGCAGAAATATTATGACAAGGCAGACAAAGCAGATTCTGTTCTAGCTAATAAGCTTCGAGAAAAAAAGGCCTCGAATCTTATTAATAAATTGAGGTCCCCTCAATCTGGGAAAGTCACATACGACCCAGAGACAATTGTCCAGGAATTCCAAACCTACTATAAAACACTTTACAATCTCACTACTACCACCCCTCCACAAGCCACACAGGATACCCCTTCTCTTTCCTCCTTCTTTACCAATATATTACTCCCCCGTATATCTGACCAACACCTTTTAGACCTAAATGCTGACTTTACGGATCTGGAAATTTTAAGCGCCATTAAGAATCTTAAAATGTCAGCGGCCCCGGGCCCGGACGGTTTTTCCCCTATGTACTATAAAAAGTGTGCAACGGAACTTATTCCCTTTCTTACTAAGTTTTTCAATGATATATTGCATGGGGCTTCCTTTGATATCCTAACTTCTTTGGCAAGCATAGTTGTGATCCCTAAACCCGGCCGAGATCCTGAGCTAGTTACCAATTATAGGCCCATATCACTCTTAAATGTTGACATTAAGCTCTACGCAAAATTACTGGCCAATAGGCTGGGACCCTTGCTCCCTCAACTGATCCATCCTGATCAGGTCGGCTTTATACCTGGACGCCAAGCCCTAGATAACACACGTAGAACGGTAGATTTAATACACGAAATACATAGACAAAAACAACCAGCTATGGTCCTGGGTCTAGACGCTGAGAAGGCATTCGACCGGATACAATGGCCTTTTATGTTCTATACACTACAACAAGTGGGGATTTTGGGCCATTTTCTTCAGGGAGTGACAGCATTATATAACAACCCCAGAGCGGCGGTGCTTGCCAATGGAGTGTTATCTTCCCCTTTTCAGATAACTAATGGTACACGACAGGGCTGCCCGCTCTCCCCGCTAATATTCGCGTTATCCATAGAACCCCTTGCTGCGCGGATCCGAGCCAATCCACTTATAAAAGGGATAAGGGTAGGTGACACTGAACACAAAATTGCACTATACGCTGACGATGTGTTGCTCACGATCTCTGACCCAGTACACTCACTGCCACATCTCTTTCGTGAGATAGAGGAGTTTGGTGCACAATCCGGCTATAAAATTAATACTGATAAGACTGAGGTCTTAGACTTTTATATACAACAGAATATGAAAGATGACCTAACACACAGGTTTAATTTTCAATGGAATGCAAAAAAATTCACGTACTTGGGAGTAGCGATAACCAAACACTATTCTCATCTCTTTCAAGCCAACTACCCCAACCTGATCGTCCGACTTCAAAAAGACCTTGAAACCTGGGGTAGCAAGTATATCTCCTGGATCGGCCGTATCAATGCCGTTAAAATTAACCTGTTGCCCAGGCTCCTCTATCTGTTCCAAACGCTCCCTGTCCGGGTGCCACCCTATGTCTTTAAAAACCGCCAACACGCCTCGTCTCAATTCATATGGTCCAAAAAGAAGCCACGAGTCAAACGCATTACACTACAGAAACACACCTCCGAAGGCGGCTTGGGAGTTCCAGACTTTAAAGCCTATTATATAGCGGCCAACCTAGCACAATGTATTCTCTGGATTACACCAAAAACAGAGAGGAAATGGGTCTCAATAGAGACCGACTCTCTACAAGTGAATTACCTCCCCTCTCTGCTATGGCTTCCCTCTTCGGCACGCCCCCGTTCCGCTAAATCACACCCAGTAATATCCCATTCCCTGGGCATATGGGACTTGGCTACTCGGAAATTCCAGTTGGCACCACCCCCTAGTCCCTTAATCCCGATATATGATAATCCCTTGTTTCACCCAGGTCGTTACCACAACGCGATGCCCCATTGGCGTAGGGAAGGGATCATGTTACTAAACGATCTTACCTCAGATACAACGTTTCCAACCTTTACAGAATTACAATCTAAATATGCATTACCTCATTCGATCTTCTTCCAATACCTGCAAATTCGCCATTTTCACTCCACACTTCTCACACAGATTAATCATAGACCGTTAACATCTCTAGAAACGTACGCAACACGCACGAACTCGACCAAAGGTCTCATCTCCAATATTTATAGATCACTGGTTCCTCCAGGGCAGCTAGATAAAGAACCCCATGAAAGGGCATGGGAAACGGATTTGGGTGAAGTATTTGACTCTGAGGAGTGGACAGATATCTATGCTAGCTTAGCATCTAGCTCTATTTGTGTACGAGCAAAGGAAAATGCATATAAGCTTTTCTATAGATGGTATTATGTCCCCACCCGACTTGCCAAGATGTTTCCAGACACATCTCCACTTTGTTGGAGATGTAAAACAATGGATGGTACGTTTCTGCATATCTGGTGGGAATGCCCCAGACTCCTTCCCCTCTGGAAGGAACTGGGATCTCTATTTAGTTCAATCCTAGAAATCGATATCCCCCACAATCCCAAGCACTTCCTTCTCTCCATCTCAATCCCGGGGGCTTCACGATGTCAGATAAAATTGTTCACCCATATGGTCCTGGCAGCTAGATGCGCCATTGCATCGACCTGGAAATCCACTGACGCCCCCACTCAAGGTGAAATTGTAGGGAAAATATGGCACATTTATGCCATGGAACATATCACTAGTATCCTAAAGGGCTCATCAGAGTCCTTTTTGAGGACTTGGGAACCATGGACGTCCTTTTTCAAGACTCCTCCACCGTTCCACTAATGTAACACGACTCTAACGTCAGCTCCAAATAAAATGCATACTTACACACCGGACACAATATGTTGAATGCGCTCCTCTGGGCGGGTCCAGCCGAGTCACTATACCCCCCATTTGTACCTCTCCTCACCGCCCCTGGTCTCTAACCAGGTGGCTCTCTCTTTCCCCCTCTTTTCCTCTCCCTCTGCTTCTCTCTCCACTTGAATACTGTCACTTAATGTTTTCAAAAATAGATGAGTATATGTTGGCTTAAGGGTTTAAACAGGCACAATTTACTTTGTCTATACCAACCAACAACTCCCCCAAGGGGATGTTTAACGTATACTAATGACTTTGTACGTGTAACATGTTTCTACACGATTGCCTGTTTCTTGATGTATCTCATCTGACTATTAAATAAACATTTAAAAAAAAACAAAAAACTTTTATTTCAATGTAAACATACAGATTGGCATAGTAAAAATAATAATCACAAAATATAGTGAATGCAATATTCAACTGCAATCAGCAATATACTTAGAGCATAAAATAGGAAACAAATCAGAATGAGGATGACAAATTATTATAAGGCAATGTTATCTTGCCATTCTACTGCTCCAGGACCATTGAAATAGGTCAGGTAGTTTTCGCGGTTTAACTTTGCAATCTCTTTAGAATTGCGTGCATCTGACCTCTCCACAGGTGTCCAAGTGAAATTGTCACTTTCCATATTGAGACTTTCATCTGACAACTGCAAACTACTTAAGGTTTTTCTTCTTAAACAGTTGTGGAGCAGACAACAGGCCAAAACAACTGCATCTATTTTATCTGGGTGCAACATTATAGATGTATGAAAAATTCTGAATCTATTACTGAGAATGCCAAATGCATTTTCCACAACTCTCCTTGCTCGTGACAATCTACAGTTAAAAATCTTCCTTTCTCTAACGTCCTAGTGGATGCTGGGGACTCCGTTAGGACCATGGGGAATAGACGGGCTCCGCAGGAGACAGGGCACTTTAAGTAAGAATTTGGATACTGGTGTGCTCTGGCTCCTCCCTCTATGTCCCTCCTCCAGACCTCAGTTTGAATCTGTGCCCGGACGAGCTGGGTGCTACTTAGTGAGCTCTCCTGAGCTTGCTAAAAAGAAAGTATTTTGTTAGGTTTTTTTATTTTCAGAGAGATCTGCTGGCAACAGACTCTGCTACGTGGGACTGAGGGGAGAGAAGCAGCCCTACTCACTGAAGATAGGTCCTGCTTCTTAGGCTACTGGACACCATTAGCTCCAGAGGGATCGTACACAGGATCGCACCCTTGGTCGTCCGATCCCGGAGCCGCGCCGCCGTCCTCCTCGCAGAGCCGGAAGACAGAAGCCGGTGACAGAAGTAAGAAGACTTCGAAATCGGCGGCAGAAGACTCCAGTCTTCATATGAGGTAGCGCACAGCACTGCAGCTGTGCGCCATTGCTCCCACACTAAACCCACATACTCCGGTCACTGTAGGGTGCAGGGCGCAGGGGGGGGCGCCCTGGGCAGCAATTAGAGACCTCTTGGCAAAAGTGGGCATATATACAGTTGGGCACTGTATATATGCATGGGCCCCCGCCATATTTTTACACAGAAACGCGGGACAGAAGCCCGCCGCTGAGGGGGCGGGGCTTCTTCCTCAGCACTCACCAGCGCCATTTTCTCTCCACAGCTCCGCTGAGAGGAAGCTCCCCAGGCTCTCCCCTGCAGAATCACGGTAGAAGAGGGTAAAAAGAGAGGGGGGACACATAAATTTGGCGCAAAAAACAGTATATACAGCAGCTACTGGGTTAACACTAAGTTACTGTGTGATTCCTGGGACATATAGCGCTGGGGTGTGTGCTGGCATACTCTCTCTCTGTCTCCCTGAAAGGCCTTGTGGGGGAGCTGTCTTCAAACAGAGCATCCCCTGTGTGTGTGGTGTGTCGGTACGCTTGTGTCGGCATGTTTGACGAGGAAGGCTATGTGTAAACAGAGCGGGAACAAATGAATGTGGGGTCGCCGCTGACGGCGCGACACCCGATAGGATGGATATGTGGAAGGTTTTAAATGATAATGTTAATTCCTTGCATCAAAGGTTGGATAAAGCTGAAGCTTTGGGACAGCCGGGGTCTCAGCCCATGCCTGATCCTATGTCGCAGAGGCCGTCAGGGTCTCAGAAGCGCCCACTATCCCAAATTGTTGACACAGATATCGAAACGGATTCTGACTCCAGTGTCGATGGCGATGATGCAAAGTTACAGCCTAAAATGGCTAAAGCCATCCGTTACATGATTATAGCAATGAAAGAGGTGTTGCACATCACAGAGGAAACCCCAGTCCCTGACAAGAGGGTTTATATGTATGGGGAAAAAAGGCAAGAGGTGACCTTTCCCCCTTCACATGAGTTAAATGAGTTATGTGAAAAGGCTTGGGAATCTCCAGATAGAAAACTGCAGATTTCCAAATGGATGCTTATGGCGTATCCCTTCCCGCCAACGGACAGGTTACGCTGGGAATACTCCCCTAGGGTAGACAAAGCTTTAACACGCTTATCCAAGAGGGTAGCCCTGCCGTCACAGGATACGGCCACCCTAAAAGATGCTGCGGATAGAAGGCAGGAGGGTATCCTGAAGTCCATTTATACACATTCAGGTACCTTACTAAGGCCGGCGATTGCGTCGGCCTGGATGTGTAGTGCTGTAGCAGCATGGACAGATACCTTATCTGAGGAACTTGATACCTTGGATAAGGATACTATATTACTAACCCTGGGGCATATAAAAGACGCTCTCCTATATATGAGAGATGCTCAAAGAGACATTAGCCTACTGGGCTCTAGAATAAATGCAATGTCGATTTCTGCCAGAAGGGTCCTGTGGACTCTGCAATGGACAGGCGATGCCGACTCAAAAAGGCACATGGAGGTTTTACCTTACAAGGGTGAGGAATTGTTTGGGGACGGTCTCTCGGACCTGGTCTCCACCGCTACGGCTGGAAAGTCAAATTTTTTGCCATATGTTCCCTCACAACCTAAGAAAGCACCGTATTACCATATGCAGTCCTTTCGATCACAAAAAGGCAAGAAAGTCCGAGGTGCGTCCTTTCTTACCAGAGGCAGGGGTAGAGGAAAGAAGCTGCACAATACAGCTAGTTCCCAGGAACAGAAGTCCTCCCCGGCTTCCACTAAATCCACCGCATGACGCTGGGGCTCCACAGGCGGAGCTAGGCCTGGTGGGGGCGCGTCTCCGAAATTTCAGCCACAAGTGGGTTCACTCCCAGGTGGATCCCTGGGCTATAGAGATTTTGTCTCAGGGATACATGCTGGAATTCGAAGAGATGCCCCCTCACCGTTACCTCAAATCGGCCCTGCCAGCTTCCCCCTTAGAGAGGGAAATAGTGTTAGCTGCAATTCACAAATTGTATCTTCAGCAGGTGGTGGTAAAGGTTCCCCTCCTTCAACAGGGAAGGGGTTACTATTCGACCATGTTTGTGGTACCGAAACCGGACGGTTCGGTCAGACCCATATTGAATTTAAAATCCCTGAACATATACCTGAAAAGGTTCAAGTTCAAGATGGAATCGCTCAGAGCGGTCATCGCAAGCCTGGAGGAGGGGGATTTTATGGTGTCTCTGGACATAAAGGATGCTTACCTTCATGTCCCCATTTATCCACCTCATCAGGAGTACCTCAGATTTGTGGTACAGGATTGTCATTACCAATTCCAGACGTTGCCGTTTGGTCTCTCCACGGCACCGAGAATATTTACCAAGGTAATGGCGGAAATGATGGTGCTCCTGCGACGGCAAGGAGTCACAATTATCCCATACTTGGACGATCTCATAAAGGCGAGGTCCAGAGAGCAGTTGCTGATCAGCGTAGCACGCTCTCGGGAAGTGTTACAACAGCACGGCTGGATTCTAAATATTCCAAAGTCGCAGTTGATTCCTACGACTCGTCTGCCCTTCCTGGGCATGATTCTGTATATGGCGAAAATATGTTGCTTGGTGTGAGGCCAGGAATGCCCCTACGGAGGAATTCCAGCTGGGCCGTTTCCTTCACTTCCTACAGTCGGGAGTGACTTTGGGCCTAAAATTGGGTTCCATTAAGGTCCAGATTTCGGCCCTATCCATTTTCTTTCAAAAAGAACTGGCTTCTCTTCCTGAAGTTCAGATGTTTGTAAAGGGAGTGCTGCATATTCAGCTTCCTTTTGTGCCTACAGTGGCACCTTGAGATCTTAACGTGGTGTTGAGTTTCCTGAAGTCACACTGGTTTGAGCCACTTAAAACCGTGGAGTTAAAATTTCTCACGTGGAAGGTGGTCATGCTATTAGCCTTGGCTTCAGCTAGACGTGTGTCAGAATTAGCGGCTTTGTCACGTAAAAGCCCCTATCTGGTTTTCCATATAGACAGGGCGGACATGCGGACCCGTCCGCAATTTCTGCCAAAAGTGGTGTCATCTTTTCATATGAACCAACCTATTGTGGTGCCTGTGGCTACTCGTGACTTGGAGGATTCCAAGTTACTAGATGTGGTCAGGGTTTTGAAGGTTTATGTAGCCAGAACGGCTAGAGTCAGGAATACTGAGTCACTGTTTATCCTGTATGCACCCAACAAGCTTGGGACGCCTGCTTCAAAGCAAACTATTGCTCGCTGGATCTGTAACACGATTCAGCAGGCCAAAATCAGTAAAAGCCCATTCCACAAGGAAGGTGGGCTCTTCTTGGGCGGCTGCCCGAGGGGTCTCTGCATTACAGCTTTGCCGAGCAGCTACTTGGTCGGGTTCAAACACTTTTGCAAAGTTCTACAAGTTTGATACCCTGGCTGAGGAGGACCTTGTGTTTGCTCATCCGCACTCTCCCGCCCGTTTGGGAGCTTTGGTATAATCCCCATGGTCCTTACGGAGTCCCCAGCATCCACTAGGACGTTAGAGAAAATAAGATTTTACTTACCGGTAAATCTATTTCTCGTAGTCCGTAGAGGATGCTGGGCGCCCGTCCCAAGTGCGGACTTTTTCTGCAATGCTTGTATATAGTTATTGCTTACATAAGGGTTATGTTATAGTTGCATCAGGGTAGATCTGATGCTCTATTGTTGTTCATACTGTTAACTGGGTAAGTTTATCACAAGTTATACGGTGTGATTGGTGTGGCTGGTATGAGTGTTGCCCTGGATTCCAAAATCCTTTCCTTGTACTGTCAGCTCTTCCGGGCACAGTTTCTTTAACTGAGGTCTGGAGGAGGGACATAGAGGGAGGAGCCAGAGCACACCAGTATCCAAATTCTTTCTTAAAGTGCCCTGTCTCCTGCGGAGCCCGTCTATTCCCCATGGTCCTTATGGAGTCCCCAGCATCCACTACAGACTACGAGAAATAGATTTACCGGTAAGTAAAATCTTATTTTCTGGTGTAAGGTGGCGTTGAGAAAAAGGTTTCAATATGTGCAAATGTAATGCAAAGGCATCATCTGCTACAAAAACAAAAGGTAGACCATATTTTGTTTCTGAATCAGAAGGTAAATTCAGAGAGCCACTGTGCAGATTTTCACAGAATTTTGTTTGTTCAAAAGAGCCACCATCAGCCACTCTCCCATTTCTACCTACATTTACATATAGAAATTCATAATTGGCATTTACTACTGCCCTTAGGACAATGCAAAAAAAAACCTTGTAGTTATAATAGTATGAACCACTGTCTGATGGAGGCGTTATCCTTATATGTTTTCCATCTATAGCTCCTCCACAGTTTGGAAAGTTCCATTTATCTTCAAAATCTTCTGCAATAGCTTGCCATTCTTCTGATGTGGTAGGAACCTATATAGAGGGAAAAACAAGGTTTGATAAAACCAGTTCAAAGTCACATTGTGGGTCATTCCGAGTTGTTCGCTCGTTGCCAATTTTCGTTATACTGCGATTAGTCGCTATCTGCGCATGGTACGCAGAGCGCATGCGCTTAGTTATTTTACTAAAAATTAAGCTGTTTTGCTGTAGCATCTGCGGCGCATTTCAGTCGCACTGGTGTTCGGTAAATGATTGACAGGAAAGGGGGGTTTCTGGGCGGCAACTCAGCATTTTCCCGGCGTTGGCTAAAAAACGCAGGTGTGTCAGGGAAAAACGTAGGAGTGTAAGGAAAGGAATTACCAAGGTAATAGGCCCGGCGCTTTTAAGATGAGATGCTTCACGTTCAGCTGCTGTTTAAAGGGGTAGTTAGCCCCTGAAGATAGCAAAAGGAAAAGATATATACAGCGCTTTAAAACTGGATATGGAAAACCAATTGTGTTTTATTACATGAAAATTGTTGCAACAACTAATTTAAAATTCAATTCATGGATGTACATCAATATATATAGAAAATAAAAATAGGGCAAGCACAGCAATTTAGTTTGGTATATTACCATATAGGAAGTCAGGCATATATGGTTTGTATGGACTCCAAGGAATTATGCCACAGTCCTGGGGGTACTTTTCAATGCTGGCAGGTAAAAGTCCACATTAATCATAAGGACAGACCTTTGCTTTGTCCCGAGCAGCAACCCAGTCCTATTTGAAGCTTGGTCTCCTGTGCTTTTTGTGGATATCTGCCAAATCCCCGTTAAGGCTTGTTTGATGGACTTCTAGGCTTGTTCCAAGTTGGAGATGATGGAGTCTGTAATGCCCAGCTTCTCTTAACCAACGCGTTTCGCTGTGTCAGCAGCTTTGTCAAGGTATGTGTGCCTGTTGTAGAGGTGCCCTTTTTAAAGGCTGTGCTAATTGCCCATTGTTAGCAGCTGAGATTCACTTAAACATAATATAGCTCAAAACAAAACCATATCCAGTTTAAATTATTGATAAACATAGGAGACAAATGCATATGTATGTCAAAAGTGCTTTCAGTGCATATTTATTACAATATATAATAAAAAGAAAATAGACATTTCCTGTTTGTGAATCCGGTCACATGACCGCTCTGAATCATTTCCTGTGTCTGGAACGCACAGCGACCAATCATTGGCTTCATACAGTGTATTTCCTGATCATGTGACTGTTTGCCAGTATAGCCAGCCACATGATCAGCCGACGCCTCCGAAAACGCGTCCAGCCCCATCCTCCTGATCTATCCACGTGGTCCGCGCACGTAGCCGGAAGTGCGTCATTCCCTTAGTTCGATGCCAGGAGCGGTCACGTGATCGGACCCTCCAGAGGGCGTCATTGCCCTTAGTTCAATAAATATAAATACTTCACTTTTAGTCCTCGTTTTCCCAGCGTCTTTAGTCAGACCTATATATTTCATACCAGCCATTTATGGATAGACTTTTTGTTACCAAATGTATATGTATTTGAGAAATTAATTTCTTATATATATTGATCTCTACTGGTCATGTGTCTGTATCCCATGACTACATTTATCCAATAGAAGTTTTGACATTTGGACAATGTATTATTTTATATAAATTTAGCAACACATCTCTTGTTGGCAGAGCCGGCCCTAACCAATATGATGCCCTAGGCAAGATTTAGGCTGGTGCCCCCTAGCACCACCGCTAGTTCCGCCTCTGACCCTGCACTCCTTTCCCAGCACCATCACCCCCACCACAGCAGTCCTTTTTCTCTAACGTCCTAAGTGGATGCTGGGGACTCCGTCAGGACCATGGGGTTTAGCGGCTCCGCAGGAGACAGGGCACAATAATAAAAGCTTTAGGATCAGGTGGTGTGCACTGGCTCCTCCCCCTATGACCCTCCTCCAAGCCTCAGTTAGATTCTTGTGCCCGGCCGAGAAGGGTGCAATCTAGGTGGCTCTCCTGAGCTGCTTAGAATAAAAGTTTAAGTTAGGTTTTTTATTTTCAGTGAGTCCTGCTGGCAACAGGCTCACTGCTACGAGGGACTTAGGGGAGAGAAGTAAACTCACCTGCGTGCAGGATGGATTTGCTTCTTAGGCTACTGGACACTATTAGCTCCAGAGGGAGTCGGAACACAGGTCTCACCCTGGGGTTCGTCCCGGAGCCGTGCCGCCGACCCCCCTTGCAGATGCCGAAGTTGAAGAGGTCCAGAGGTCCAGAAACAGGCGGCAGAAGACTTTCAGTCTTCATAAGGTAGCGCACAGCACTGCAGCTGTGCGCCATTGTTGTCAGCACACTTCATACCAGCGGTCACTGAGGGTGCAGGGCGCTGGGGGGGGCGCCCTGGGCAGCAATGTATTATACCTTTTTTATGGCTAAAATACATCACATATAGCCCTTGAGGCTATATGGATGTATTTAACCCCTGCCAGATCTCACAAACTCCGGGAGAAGAGCCCGCCGTTTTAGGGGGCGGGGCCTATTCTCCTCAGCACACGGCGCCATTTTCCTGCTCAGCTCTGCTGTGAGGAAGGCTCCCAGGCTCTCCCCTGCACTGCACTACAGAAACAGGGTTAAAACAGAGAGGGGGGGCACTTATTTGGCGATATGATTACATATGTGAAAATGCTATAAGGGAAAACACTTGTATAAGGGGTTGTCCCTGTATAATTATAGCGTTTTTGGTGTGTGCTGGCAAACTCTCCCTCTGTCTCCCCAAAGGGCTAGTGGGGTCCTGTCCTCTATCAGAGCATTCCCTGTGTGTGTGCTGTGTGTCGGTACGTGTGTGTCGACATGTAGGAGGACGATGTTGGTGAGGAGGCGGAGCAAATTGCCTGTATTGGTGATGTCACTCTCTAGGGAGTCGACACCGGAATGGATGGCTTATTTAGGAATTACGTGATAATGTCAACACGATGCAAGGTCGGTTGACGACATGAGACGGCCGGCAAACAAATTAGTACCTGTCCAGGCGTCTCAGACACCGTCAGGGGCTTGTAAAAACGCCCATTTACCTCAGTTGGTCGATACAGACACAGACACGGACACTGACTTCAGTGTCGACGGTGAAGAAACAAACGTATTTTCCTTTAGGGCCACACGTTACATGTTAAGAGCAATGAAGGAGGTGTTACATATTTCTGATACTACAAGTACCACAAATAAGGGTATTATGTAGGGTGGGAATAATCTACTTGTAGTTTTTCCTGAATCAGATAAATTAAAGTGTGTGATGATACGTGGGTTTCCTCCGATAGAAAATTATTTGAGGTATACCCTTTCCCGCCAGAAGTGAGGGCGAGTTGGAAAACACACCTTAGGGTGGATAAGGCGCTCACACGCTTATAAAAACAAGTGGCGTTACCGTCTCCAGATACGGCCGCCCTCAAGGAGCCAGCTGATAGGAAGCTGAAAAATATCCTAAAAAGTATATACACACATACTGGTGTTATACTACGACCAGCAATCGCCTCAGCCTGGATGTGCAGCGCTGGGGGGGCTTGGTCGGATTTCCTGACTGAAAATATTGATACCCTTGACAGGAACAATATTTTATTGACTATAGAGCATTTTAAGGATGCATTTCTATATATGCGAGATGCACAGAGGGATATTTGCATTCTGGCATCAAGAGTAGATGTGATGTCCATATCTGCCAGACGATGTTTATAGACACGACAGTGGTCAGGTGATGCAGATTCCAGACGGCACATGGAAGTATTGCCGTATAAAGGTGCGGTCCATCGGACCTGGTGGCCATGGCAACAGCTGGAAAATCCACTTTTGTTACCCCAAGTCACATCTCAGCAGAAAAGGACACAGTCTTTTCAGTCTCAGTCCTTTCGTACCCATAAAGGCAGGCGGGCAAAAGGCCAGTCATATCTGCCCAGGGTTAGAGGAAAGGGAAGAAGACTGCAGCAGGCAGCCCATTCCCAGGAACAGAAGTCCTCCACAGCTTCTGCCAAGTCCGCAGCATGACGCTGGGGCCATACAAGCGGACTCAGGTGCGGTGGGGGGTCATCTCAAGAGTTTCAGCACGCAGTGGGCTCACTCGCAAGTGGACTCCTGGATCCTACACGTAGTATCCCAGGTGTACATTGGAAATTCGAGACGTCTTCCCCTCACAAGTTCCTGAAGTCTGCTTTACCAACGTCTCCCTCCGACAGGGAGGCAGTATTGGGAAAAAATTCACAGGCTGTATTCCCAGCAGGTGATAATCAAAGTACCCCTCCTACAACAAGGGAAGGGGTATTATTCCACACTATATTGTGGTACTGAAGCCAAACGGCTCGGTGAGATCTAAAAGATTTGAACAATTACATACAAGGGTTCAAATCAAGATGGAGTCACTCAGAGCAGTGATAGCGAACCAGGACGATATGGTGTCACTGGATATCAGGGACGCTTACCTACATGTCCAAATTTTGCCCTTCTCACCAAGGGTATCTCAGGTTCGTGGTACAGAACTGTCACTATCAGTTCAGACGCTGCCGTTTGGATTGTCCACGGCACCCCGGGTCTTTACCATGGTAATGGCCGAAATGATGATTCTTCCTAAAAGAAATATGGACGCTTTCCTGATAAGGGCAAGGTCCAGAGAACAGTTGGCGGTCGGAGTAGCACTATCTCAAGTAGTTCTACGACAGCACGAGTGGATTCTAAATATTCCAAAATCGCAGCTTTTCCGACGACACGTCTAATGTTCCTAGGAATGATTCTGGACACAGTCCAGAAAAGGATGTTTTCTCCCGGAGAAGAAGGCCAGGGAGTTATCCGAGCTAGTCAGGAACCTCCTAAAACCAGGAAAGGTATCAGTGCATCATTGCACAAGGGTCCTGTGAAAAATGGTGGTTTCTTACAAAGCGATCCCATTCGGTAGATTTCACGCAAGAACCTTTCAGTGGAATCTGCTGGGAAAATGGTCCGGATCACATCTTCAGATGCATCAGCGGATAACCCTGTCTCCAAGGACAAGGGTGTTTTCTTCTGCGGTGGCTGCAGAGTACTCATCTATGAAAGGGCCGCAGATTCGACATTCAGGACTGGGTCCTGGTGACCACGGATGCCAGCCTGAGTGGCTGGGGAGCAGTCACACAAGGAAAAAATTTCCAGGGAGTGTGATCAAGTCGGGAGACTTCTCTCCACATAAATATACTGGAGCTAAGGGCAATTTACAAGGCTCTAAGCTTAGCAAGACCTCTGCTTCAAGGTCAGCCGGTATTGATCCAGTGGGACAACATCACGGCAGTCGCCCACGTAAACAGACAGGGCGGCACATGAAGCAGGAGGGAAATGGCAGAAACTGCAAGGATTCTTCGCTGGGCGAAAAATCATGTGATAACACTCTCATCAGTGTTAATTCCGGGAGTGGAAAACTGGGAAGCAGACTTCCTCAGCAGGCATAACCTCCACCCGGGAGAGTGGGGACTTCAGCGGGAAGTCTTCCACATGATTGTAAACCGTTGGGAAAAACCAAAGGTGGACATGATGGCGTCCCGCCTGAACAAAAAACTAGACAGATATTGCGCCAGGTCAAGGGACCCTCAGGCAATAGCGGTGGACGCTCTGGTAACACTGTGGGTGTACCAGTCAGGGTATGTGTTCCCTCCTATGCATCTCATACCAAAAGTACTGACAATCATAAGAAGGAGATGAGTAAGAACGATACTCGTGGTTCCGGATGGGTCAAGAAGGACTTGGTACCCGGAACTTCAAGAGATGCTCATGGAAGAACCGTGGCCTCTACCTTTAAGAGAGGACCTGCTCCAGCAGGGGCCTTGTCTGTTCCAAGACTTACCGCGGCTGCGTTTGACGGCATGGCAGTTGAACGCCGGATCCTGAAAGGGCATTCCAGATGAAGTCATCCCTACCCTGGTCGAAGCCAGGAAGGATGTAACCGAAAAACATTTTCACCGCATTTGGCGAAAATATGTTGCGTGGTGTGAGGCCAAGAAGGTCCCTACAGAGGAATTCCAACTGGGTCGTTTCCTACATTTCCTGAAAACAGGACTGTCTATGGGCCTAAAATTAGGGTCCATTAAGGTTCAAATTTCGACCCTGTCGAATTTCTTCCAGAAAGAACTGGCTTCAGTGCCTGAAGTTCAGACGTTTGTAAAAGGGGTACTGCATATACAGCCTCCTTTGGTGCCCCCAGTGGCACCTTGGGATATCAATGTTGTTTTGAGTTTCCTAAAGTCACATTGGTTTGATCCACTCACCACTGTGGAATTAAAATATTTCACATGGAAGGTGAAGATTCTATTAGCCCTGGCTTCAGCCAGGCGTGTGTCAGAATGGGCGGCTTTATCATATAAAAGCCCTTACTTAATTTTTCATTCTGACAGGGCAGAATTGAGGACTCGTCCTCAATTTCTCCTTAAGGTGTTTTCTGTTTTTCACATGAACCAACCTATTGTGGTACCTGCGGCTACTAGGGACTTGGAGGACTCCAAGTTACTTGACGTTGTCAGGGCCCTGAAAATATATGTTTCCAGGACGACTGGAGTCAGAAAATCTGACTCGCTGTTTAGCCTGTATGCACCCAACAAGATGGGTGTTCCTGCTTCTAAGCAGACGATTGCTCGCTGGATTTGTAGTACAATTCAGCTTGCACATTCTGTGGCAGGCTTGCCACAGCCAAAATCAGTAAAAGCCCATTCCACAAGGAAGTGGGCTCATCTTGGGCGGCTGCCCGAGGGGTCTCGGCTTTACAACTTTGCCGAGATGCTACTTGGTCATGGGCACACCCTGACTGAGGAGGACCTGGAGTTCTCTCATTCTGTGCTGCAGAGTCATCCGCACTCTCCCGCCCGTTTGGGAGCTTTGGTATAATCCCCATGGTCCTGACGGAGTCCCCAGCATCCACTTAGGACGTTAGAGAAAATAAGAATTTACTTACCGATAATTCTATTTCTCGTAGTCCGTAGTGGATGCTGGGCGCCCATCCCAAGTGCGGATTGTCTGCAATACTTGTACATAGTTATTGTTACAAAAATCGGGTTATTCTTGTTGTGAGCCATCTTTGCAGAGGCTCCTTCGTTGTTATCATACTGTTAACTGGGTTCAGATCACAGGTTGTACGGTGTGATTGGTGTGGCTGGTATGAGTCTTACCCGGGATTCAATATCCTTCCTTATTATGCACGCTCGTCCGGGCACAGTATCCTAACTGAGGCTTGGAGGAGGGTCATAGGGGGAGGAGCCAGTGCACACCACCTGATCCTAAAGCTTTTATTATTGTGCCCTGTCTCCTGCGGAGCCGCTAAACCCCATGGTCCTGACGGAGTCCCCAGCATCCACTACGGACTACGAGAAATAGAATTATCGGTAAGTAAATTCTTATTTTTTGTTTTCCTACCCCTGTAATTTAAATAAGAACAGTGTGCACATTCGGTACACAGCCCAAAAAGGTATGTGTTTTTGCTGGCAAGGGGCATGGCCACACAATAGTACCCCCAATTCAAATTACACCACACAGTAGTGCAACTTTATTCACAATTTATCATATGATAGTGTCCCTTATTCACATTACATCACACAGTAGTACTAATTTACCTTATATACGTTACTTCTCACAGTAGTGCCCCTCATTCACATAACATCATACTGAATTGCTCCTTATTCACATTACATCACACCACATTGCTCTTTATTCTCATTATACCACACCATATTGCTCTTTATTCTCATTACACCACACCATATTTCTCCTTATTCACATTACACCACACCATATTGCTCTTTATTCACATTAGACCACACAGTAGTACCCTTTCTATACGTTACGCCACACAGTAGAGCACCTTATACACATAATGCCACACATTGGTAAGCATTTATACACATAATACCACACAGTAATGCCCCTTACACATATGACACACATTATTAATGTCCTTATAAACATAGTGCGTCTTACACATTATGCCAACCCTTATTAATGCCCTTATACACATAATTTCCCTTACACATATGCCGAACATTGTTAATGCCCTTATACACATAATGACACACATAATGTCCCTTACACATATGCTGCACATTATTAGTGCCCTTATACACATAATGAAACACATAGTGCCCCTTACACATATGTTACACATTATTAATGCCCTTATACAAATAATGCCACATATAGTACCTGGCGTGAGTCAACTGGCAGCTCTGCTAACGTCGGGTGCCTATTTTTTATGAAAATGCATCTTATTTGCATTGCTATGTGGCTAGGATGCACAAGCAGCTTCTGCTGATTAAAATGATATGCAGCATGCCTGTATATTGTGTGCGACTGTGGCTGTATCTGCATACGAAATGCTGCACACAGAATATAGGCATGCCGCATATCATTTTAATCAGCAGAAGCTGCTTGTGTCCCTAGGCATACCAGATGCCATAGGCAATTGCCTAGTTTGCCTATGCCTAAGGCCGGCTCTGCTTGTTGGCTTATAGCAATCAGATAATATAGTTATAGCAATACACATTTGTTTATATATATCGGAGGAGCTTGGTACAGATGTTTTGATCCAATCTTTCCTATTCTGCTCACTACTGACATCTTGAGGTTAGATGCCATAATGCATTATACATATATGTGTTCAACAAGAAAAATATGTATCCATAGCAATTGTAGTGTGCCACAAATACATGCACACCCCACGGATGGTATATTTCTTTTTAATATCTTAAATTGCTATAATATTACATTTAATTGCAATGCCTCGTTGAGACCACTTGGATATAAGGAATTTAATTGAAATGTCCAAAAAATCTCCTGCCGACATAATCTAGTAAATCGATCAGCCCCCCCCCCCCCCCCCCCCGATTGGTTTGTATTATATGTTCTTATCCAACAAGTCGTAGGGAACTAGGGTCCTTATTATGATGGTATAAAAAGTGTCTTGATACACTATGTTTTGTTACCCCATTGACAATATTTCTACGATGTTCCATAAATCTCGATTTTAAAGCTCTGGTTGTTCTACCAACATATTTTCTCTAACGTCCTAGAGGATGCTGGGGACTCCGTAAGGACCATGGGAATAGACGGGCTTCGCAGGAGACATGGGCACTTTAAGAAAGAATTTAGTTCCTGGTGTGCACTGGCTCCTCCCTCTATGCCCCTCCTCCAGACCTCAGTTTTGATACTGTGCCCAGACGAGCTGGGTGCTTTGCAGTGAGCTCTCCTGAGTTTACTGATGGAAAGTATTTTGTTAGGTTTTTTTATTTTCAGGGAGTTCTTGGCAACAGACTCCCTGCATCGTGGGACTGAGGGGAGAGAAGCAGCCCTAATCTCTGAAGCTAGGTCCTGCTTCTTAGGCTACTGGACACCATTAGCTCCAGAGGGATTGGTACGCAGGATCTCACCCTCGCCGTTCGTCCCGGAGCCGTGCCGCCATCCCCCTCGCAGAGCCGGAAGATAGAAGCCGGGTGAGTATGAGAAGAAAAGAAGACTTCAGAGGCAGCAGAAGACTTCATGATCTTCACTGAGGTAACGCACAGCACTGCAGCTGTGCGCCATTGCTCCCACACACTTCACATACTCCGGTCACTGTAAGGGTGCAGGGCGCAGGGGAGGGGCGCCCTGGGCAGCAATATAAACCTCTTATATGGCAAAAGGAGCATATATACAGCTGGACACTGTATATATGCATGAGCCCCCGCCAATTATACACTTTTAGCGGGACAGAAGCCCGCCGTCGAGGGGGCGGGGCTTCTCCCTCAGCACTCACCAGTGCCATGTTTTTCTCCACAGCACCGCTGAGAGGAAGCTCCCCGGACTCTCCCCTGCTTATACCATGGTAGAAGAGAGGGTTTTAAAGAAGAGGGGGGGCACATAATTCGGCGCAGATAATAACAGCGCTACTGGGTAAACATTAAATTGCTGTGTTTTTTCCTGGGTCATATAGCGCTGGGGTGTGTGCTGGCATACTCTCTCTCTGTCTCTCCAAAGGGCCTTGTGGGGGAATTATCTTCAGATGAGCATTCCCTGAGTGTGTGGTGTGTCTGTACGTGTGTGTCAACATGTCTGAGGTAAAAGGCTCTCCTAAGGAGGAGATGGAGCAAATGTGTGTGTGAGTGGTGTCTCCGTCGACAACGCAGACACCTGATTGGATATGTGAAATAAAGTGCTGAGGTAAATTTATTGCACAAAAGATTAGAGAACAGACAGTGAATCTACACAGGTCTGTCCCTATGTCGCAGAGACCTTCAGAGTCTCACAATGCTCACTATCCAAAATAATAGACACTGATATCGACACGGAGTCTGACTCCAGTGTCGACTACGATAATGCAAAGTTACAGCCAAAACTGGCAGAAAAGTATTCAATATATGATTATTGTAATAAAAGATGTTTTGCATATCACCGATGACTCATCTGTCCCTGACACGAGGTTACACATGTTTAAGGGGAAGAAAGTTGAGGTAAATTTCCCTCCTCTCATGAAGAAAAAGAGCGGTAATCTCCAGACAAGAAGCTGCAGCTTCCCAAAAAGAATTCTCAGGGAGTATCCTTTCCCTACTAGGGCCAGGATACGATGGGACTCTTCCCCTAGGGTGGACAAAGCTTTGTCATATTTACCCAAAAGGTAGCGCTGACTTAACAGCTATCCTCAGGGATCCTGCAGATAGCTTGCAGTAAAAATACTTTGAAGTCAATTTACACACATTCTAGTACACTACTCAGACCGGCGATTGTGTCGGCATGGGTTTATAGCGCTGTAGCAGCGTGGACAGATACCTTATCAGCGGAGATTGAAACCCTAGATAAGGATACCATGGTATTGACCCTAGTATATGTGTGTATATATATATATATATATATATATATATATATAATGCTGTCTTATATATATATATATATATATATATATATATATATATATATATATATAAAACATGCCCAAAGAGACATTAGTCTACTGGGTTCTAGAGTCAACGCTATGTCGATTTCTGCTAGAAGTGTCCTGTGGAACATGCAATGGACAGGTGATGCCGACTAAAGGAGGCATATGGAAGGTTTACCTTACAAGGCTGAGGAATTGTGTGGAGAAGGGCTCTCGGACCTGGTCTCCACAGCTATAGCTGGTAATTCTGATCTTTTGCCTTATATTCCCTCACAGCCTAAGAAAGCACAACATTATCAAATGCAGTCCTTTCGGTCGCAGAATAACAAAAAAGTACGAGGAGCGTCCTTTCTTACCAGAGGTAAGGGTACAGGGCACAGCTAGTTCCCAGGAACAGAAGTCCTCCCCGGCCTCTACTACATCCAACGCATGACGCTGGAGCTCCGCTAAGGGAGTCCGCCCCAGTGGGAGCACATCTTCGACTCTTCAGCCACATCTGAGTTCACTCACAGGTGGTTCCCGGGGCAATAAAAAATTGTTTCTCAGGGTTACAAGCTGGAATTCGAAAGGTGCCTCCTCGCCGTTTTTTCCTTATCGGACCTACCGGCTTCTCCCCCAGGAAGGGAGATAATATTAAATACAATTCACACATTGTATCTCCAACAGGTGGTGCTCAAGGTTCCCCTCCTGAAACTAGGAAGGCGATATTACTCAACCTTGGCTGTAGTCCCGAAACCGTACGGTTCGGTCAGACCTATTTTTTAAAATTAAAATCTCTGAACATATACGGGAAAAGGTTCAAATTTAAAGTGGAATCGCCCAGAGCGATCATCGCCAGACTGGATGGGGGGATTTTATTTTGTATCAAAACATAAAGGCTGCATACCTTCATGTTCCCATTTATCCACCCCATCAGGCGTACCTGACAGTTGCGGTACAGGATTGTCATTACCAATTTCAGGGTAATTGGCGGAAATAATGGTGCTCCTACGCAAGCAAGGAGTCACAGTTGTCCCATACTTGGACGATCTCCTAATACGGGCGAGATCAAAAGAGCAGTTGTTGAACAGCGTGTCACTTTCGCTGAAGGTGTCACAGCAACACGGCTGGATTCTCAATTTCCCGAGGTCACAGTTGGTTCCTATAACTCGTCTGCCCTTCTTGGGTATGATTCTGGATACAGACCAGAAATGGGTTTACCTTCAGATAGAGAAGGCCCAGGAACTCACGACTCCAGTCAGGGACCTGTTGAAACCAAGACAGGTGTCAGTGCATCACTGCACTTGAGTCCTGGGAAAAACATTCCCTCAGCAGGTTCCATGCGAGGACTTTCCAATGGGACCTACTGGACAAGTGGTCCGGGTCACATCTACAGATTCATCAGTTGATCACCCTATCCCCCAGGGCCAGGGTATCTCTCCTGTGGTGGCTGCAGAGTGCTCACCTTCTAGAGGGCCGCAGATTCTGCATTCAGGACTAGATCCTGGTGACCACGGACGCAAGCCTCCGAGGCTGGGGAGCAGTCACACAGGGAAGAAATTTCCAAGGTCTTTGGTCAAGTCAAGAGACTTGTCTTCACATCAACATATTGGAACTAAGGGCCATATACAACGCCCTACGTCAAGCGGAGACCTTTCTTCGCAACCAACCGGTTCTGATCCAGTCAGACAACGTCACCGCAGTAGCTCATGTAAACCGCCAAGGGTGCACAAGGAGCAGAGTGGCGATGGCGAAAGCCACCAGAATTCTTCGCTGGGCGGAGAATAATGTAAGAGCACTGTCAACAGTGTTCATTCCGGAAGTGAACAACTGGGAAGCAGACTTCCTCACCAGACATACGTCCTGGAGAGTGGAGACTTCATCAGGAAGTCTTCGCACAGATTGCAGTTCGGTAGGGACTGCCACAGATAGACAGGATGGCGTCCCGCCTCAACAAAAAGCTGCAGATTTATTGCGCCTGGTCAAGAGACCCTCAGGCAGTAGCGGTAGATGCCCTAGTGACACCGTGGGTGTTCCAGTCAGTCTATGTATTTCCTCCTCTTCCTCTCATACCCAAGGGTTGAGAATAATAAGAAAATGGAGGAGTGAGAACAATCCTCATTGTTCCAGATTGGCCACGAAGGATCTGGTATCCGTCCCTGCAGGAAATGCTTACAGAAAATCCGTGGCCTCTTCCTCTAAGGCAGGACCTGTTGCAACAGGGCCCATGTCTGTTCCAAGACTTACCGCGGCTGCGTTTGACGGCATGGCGGTTGAACGCCGGATCCTAGCGGAAAAAGGCATTCCGGATGAGGTCATTCCTACGCTGATAAAGGCTAGGAAGGACGTGACATCTTAACATTATCACCGTATATGGCGAAAATATGTTTCTTGGTGTGAGGCCAGGAATGCTCCTACGGAAGAATTCCATCTGGGCCGTTTCCTTCACTTCCTACAAACTAGAGTGAATTTGTGCCTAAAACTTTGGCTCCATTAAGGTTCAGATTTCGGCCCTATCCATTTTCTTTCAAAAAGAGTTGGCTTCTCTACCAGAAGTTCAGACGTTTGTAAAAGGAGTGCTGCGTATTCAGCCTCCTTTTGTACCTCCGGTGGCACCTTGGGATCTTAACGTGGTGTTAAGTTTCCTAAAGTCACACTGGTTTGAACCACTTAAAACGGCAGAGTTAAAATATCTCACGTGGAAGGTGGTCATGTTATTAGCCTTGGCTTCGGCTAGACCTGTGTCAGAATTAGCGGCTTTGTCACATAAAAGCCCCTATCTGGTTTTCCATATGGATAGAGCAGAATTGCGGACCCGTTCGCAATTTCTGCCGAAAGTGGTATCATCTTTTCATATGAACCAACCTATTGTGGTGCCTGTGGCTACACGTGACTTGGAGGATTCCAAGTTACTTGATGTGGTCAGGGCTTTGAAAATTTACGTGGCCAGAACGGCTAGAGTCAGGAAAACTGAAGCGCTGTTTGTCCTGTATGCATCCAACAAGATTGGTGCCCCTGCTTCAAAGCAAACTATTGCTCGCTGGATTTGTAACACGATTCAGCAAGCGCATTCTACGGCTGGATTGCCGTTACCAAAATCGGTCAAGGCCCATTCCACTAGGAAGGTGGGCTCTTCTTGGGCGGCTGCCCGGGGGGTCTCGGCACTACAGCTGTGTCGAGCTGCTACTTGGTCGGGTTCAAACACTTTTGCAAAATTCTATAGGTTTGATACCCTGGCTGAGGAGGACCTCATGTTTGCTCAATCGGTGCTGCAAAGTCATCCGCACTCTCCCGCCCGTTTGGGAGCTTTGGTATAATCCCCATGGTCCTTACGGAGTCCCCAGCATCCTCTAGGACGTTAGAGAAAATAAGATTTTACTTACCGGTAAATCTATTTCTCGTAGTCCGTAGAGGATGCTGGGCGCCCGTCCCAAGTGCGGACTTCTTCTGCAATACTTGTATATAGTTATTGCTTCAATCAGGGTTACCTTGTAGTTGCATCGGTCTTGCACTGATGATATGTTGTTTTCATACTGTTAACTGGGTAGTTATCACAAGTTATACGGTGTGATTGGTGTGGCTGGTATGAATCTTGCCCTTGGATTAACAAAATCCTTTCCTTGTACTGTCCATCTCCACTGGGCACAGTTTCTCTAACTGAGGTCTGGAGGAGGGGCATAGAGGGAGGAGCTAGTGCACACCAGGAACTGAATTCTTTCTTAAAGTGCCCATGTCTCCTGTGGAGCCCGTCTATTCCCATGGTCCTTACGGAGTCCCCAGCATCCTCTACGGACTACGAGAAATAGATTTACCGGTAAGTAAAATCTTATTTTAAATTACACCCACATTCTAGTAGGTATACAACCCATGTTGTGTTGCAATTAATGAAACTAGAGATATTTAAACATTTTTCCTTTGATGTTATATTCACTATTTTTGTTTTTTTACGTGCATGCAAACACACCGTACATCTACTAGCCCCATATTTATAAAAATCCATTAGGTTTCGTGGCTAGCCAGCTTCTTTCAGATTTTTCATATGTATCAATTGGTAGACTTTTTAGTTGACTGGGGGCTAAAATAGTTTTCAAGGATTTGTTCTTTTTAAAAATAAATTCTGGTTGTGTGGGAAGAATGCTGCCCAAAATGGGATCACTTTGGAGCATATGATAGTTTTGTTTTATTATATTTTTGATATTATTTGACTTGCCATTAAATTTAGATATAAACGCTAGTTCTCTTTTGAATTTTTTCTTTCGGATGGAGGAGGGTATTTCTTTCTATTTTCTCTACTTCTAAAATAGCTTTATTTAATATATATTGTGGATAGTCTCTATCGGTAAAAGATTCCAATAAGTTTGTGGCCTGCATTTGAAATGATTGGGTAGAGGAACAATTCTCTTTAACTCTTAATTTTGTCCTTTAGGGATATTGTTCTTCCAGGATTGGTGATGTGCACTCCTGTAATTTAGATATGAGTTATGACCCACATCTTTTATATAATTGGAGGTATGAATACAATTATCAATTATTTCTAGAGTGATATCCAAGAAGTTGATTTTCGAAGGGCTGAAGTTAGAGGTGAAAGTTAAATTAAAGGTGTTTGTGTTGAGAGACTTAACTAAATCTGAAAAAGTGTTGTGATCCCCGTCCCAAATGAAAAATAGGTCATCGATGTACCGCCCATAGAGGACGAGACGCTCGCAGAGCCCGCCTCCCCAAATGAGGTCCTCTTCAAGTTGACCAACATATAGGTTGGCGTAACTCGGCGCAAATCTCGTCCCCATGGCGGTTCCCATCGTTTGACGGTAAAACGTGTTCGAAAAAAGAAAATAATTGTGAGAAAGAATGAATGTGATGGAGTCGACAATAAACTCTCGGTGTCTCTCGGAAAGGTCTCCATCAGCTGTTAATATTCGATTAATTGTCTGTACCCCTAATTTGTGAGGTATGTTGGTATATAGGCTGGAAACATCTAAGGTGGCAAAAGCATAAGACGGCTTCCAGATAATATTTTGGATAAGTTCCAAAAAATGCATGGTGTCTCTTATATGGGACCTTGACTGGGAGACACGTGGTTGGAGATAACTGTCGACGTATGCTGATAAGAGAAAAAAGTGTGTTAAGGTGTTACAATTGTGCGCAATTAAAAACAGCAGATTCACACGTAAAGATGAGTTTTCATCCAACACTCAGGAAGCTGAACAATATTCTGGAAAAATGACGTGCTCAATCCTGCGCTATTCTGCTTAACCATGTAAAAAATAATGATACCAGGAATGTGCATAGGGAAACAAACAATCATGCAAATAGGTGTGTACATGCAAAGCACCACATCCAAATAAAATATAAATTACTGAGCTTTTATAAATGACTGATGAATTGATCACAATCTTCTGTGAATAACTCCTCAATGCATGTAGAGGTTGATGCCGTCCTTTTGTAACAGAAGAAATCAAAACAATAGTGCTTCCCTCACAGGGGTGTTACCCATTACAGAGGGAGTCAGCACAAAGAATAAATGATAGTGCAGTATTTTGTATAAAAAAGGAGCATTTTAATACAAGTTGCACTTACAACAAATGGAAGTAAAAATCACATGTAAAACATCCTTTTATGGCAGAGACACAGGAACACTGCATGCATATCACCAGAATCCTACTGATGTAATCAGGCAGGGATTAGCGGCCACAGTTCCGGAACCTGTAGGGGCTTCTCCAAGGTGGCAGTGCAAGGTGAATGAGTGTCCAACCAACAGGAGTCGTAGGAACCACACTTTACGCGTTTCGGACCTCACTGGGTCCTTCGTCAGTGAGGATTCTGGTAATATGCATGCAATGTTCCTGTGTCTCTGCCATAAAAGGATGTTTTACATGTGATTTTTACTTCCATTTGTTGTAAGTGCAACTTGTATTAAAATGCTCCTTTTTTTTATACAAAATACTGCACTATCATTTATTCTTTGTGCTGACTCCCTCTGTAATGGGTAACACCCCTGTGAGGGAAGCACTATTGTTTTGATTTAGAAACTTCTGTTACAAAAGGACGGCACCAACCTCTACATGCATTGAGGAGCTATTCACAGAAGATTGTGATCAATTCATCAGTCATTTATAAAAGCTCAGTAATTTATATTTTATTTGGATGTGGTGCTTTGCATGTACACACCTATTTGCATGATTGTTTGTTTCCCTATGCACATTCCTGGTATCATTATTTTTTACATGGTTAAGCAGAATAGCGCAGGATAGAGCACGTAATTTTTCCAGGACATATGCTGATAAGGAAGAAGTGAGTGAATTGATACCAGAAATGATAGGACGTCCCGGGGGTGAAGTGAGGGACTTGTGAATTTTTGGTAAATGATAATAGATAGGGATAGTGATATGTAACGGGAAAATAAACTTCAGCTCTTCCTTGGATATCACTCTACCTTGAAATGCCGCTTGTAAAAGATTATGAAGTTCTTTGTGATAAAGGGGGGTGGGGTCGCAAGTAAGGACTACATAGAAGTGAACGTCATGAAGCTCTCTGACGTAATCCTCTCTGTCCTGTATCACGAGCCCACCCCACCTTATCAGCTTCCTTGATAATAATTGACATGTCTTTAGTAAGATTCTTTAGGGCTCGTTTCTCCCATTTATTTAAGTTCTGTTTACATTTATGGTCTGATGAGCACAATATTTTGAAATCTTCTAAGGTGGTTCTGAAAAAGGTTTCTAACTGACTGCTTTTGAAACTGATAGGAAAGAAATCTGACTTTAGTTTACACATTTTTCTGTCAATATCATATATCTTTTTGATAGGGGACTGTGTTTCATTACCACAGTCCAATTCCTCTAGCATTTCGAGAATGGGGTCATCCGTAGAATCTAATACAATTGGCATTTCATTTGAACTAAACTTTATATTTGCCTTCTTTGCAAAAAACCTTTTTCTGCAAAGGGTCCGAACAAACCTGTTAAGTTCAACATATAAATCGAATATATTGGGGGACTCTGTGGGGGGAAAACTTAAATCCCTTACATAAGAGTGATATCTCACTATTTGTTAGTTGTTTAGATGATAAATTGTAAATACTTCTCATATTATTCTGTAATCTTTTATTTCTAATTCTCTTAAGTTTCTCTTTTTTCTCTCCCTGTCGTCCTCTGTACTTGGGTCTCTGGGTCTTTTTGGTGTGTGTATATATTGTTTTCTCCCCCTTATCTGGTCCTTGTACCGGTATTCTCGCTGTTCTAAAAAAGAGGGATCATGAAGATTCCTCTTTCCCTTGTACTGGACCTCTTTGGGTCGTGCCCCTCTTTGTATATCTCCTCTATCTTGTGGGGTATCATAGGTAGCTCTTAATGAGGATACTTCTTCCTGATCTTGATTTATGGAATTTAATCCAGATCGATTCTCTCTCTCATACTTCACATTCCTTGTCCTTTTTCCCCCATATTTGGAATCATCAGATACAGGTTTATGTTTATCTCTATATGATCTGTATTCACCATTTTTATAATCATCCATATCCCGCTTAAATTTTTTACACTTCATTTCAGTAATGGACATTTCAAATGTAATCACCCTTTCAGAGACTAAACAGTCCCTTTCTATGTATTCTGCAGTAGTTTTATGGTTATCTAATTTTTTCTTTAGGGTATCAATCTCTAATATCAATGACTCTACTTTCTTGTTTCTAAATTTAATAACTAATTTCATCAAATGTACAAAACATTTATCCAAAATATTCTCCCATTCATCTTGAAATTCGGGGATCTCCTGAAAGATTGATGGCTTGAACAAACGTAAACCCCTAGGAATTAGTTTATTATCTATATATTTTTGTAGGTTCACCCTGTCAAGCCAGTGTTTACTCTCAGCCTTCAGTAGATCCTCCAACCTCAAAAAATCCTTTTTCAACAAATCCTCATTATCCTTATTCATAATACTTTTATCATTATCCCATTTTGACATATACATTTGTCTCCGGTTATATCTATCATTAAAAGCAGAAAAGCAGCTCATCTTAGCAGCCAAACAAAAACTATGTGTAACTGTAAGCAAAGGAATTACCAAGGTAATAGGCCCGGCGCTTTTAAGATGAGATGCTTCACATTCAGCTGCTGTTTAAAGGGGTAGTTAGCCCCTGAAGATAGCAAAAGGAAAAGATATATACAGCGCTTTAAAACTGGATATGGAAAACCAATTGTGTTTTATTACATGAAAATTGTTGCAACAACTAATTTAAAATTCAATTCATGGATGTACATCAATATATATAGAAAATAAAAATAGGGCAAGCACAGCAATTTAGTTTGGTATATTACCATATAGGAAGTCAGGCATATATGGTTTGTATGGACTCCAAGGAATTATGCCACAGTCCTGGGGGCACTTTTCAATGCTGGCAGGTAAAAGTCCACATTAATCATAAGGACAGACCTTTGCTTTGTCCCGAGCAGCAACCCAGTCCTATTTGAAGCTTGGTCTCCTGTGCTTTTTGTGGATATCTGCCAAATCCCCGTTAAGGCTTGTTTGATGGACTTCTAGGCTTGTTCCAAGTTGGAGATGATGGAGTATGTAATGCCCAGCTTCTCTTAACCAACGCGTTTCGCTGTGTCAGCAGCTTTGTCAAGGTATGTGTGCCTGTTGTAGAGGTGCCCTTTTTAAAGGCTGTGCTAATTGCCCATTGTTAGCAGCTGAGATTCAATTAAACATAATAAAATAGCTCAATACAAAACCATATCCAGTTTAAATTATTGATAAACAAAGGAGACAAATGCATATGTATGTCAAAAGTGCTTTCAGTGCATATTTATTACAATATATAATAAAAAGAAAATAGACATTTCCTGTTTGTGAAATCAGTCACATGACCGCTCTGAATCATTTCCTGTGTCTGGAACGCACAGCGACCAATCATTGGCTGCATACAGTGTATTTCCTGATCATGTGACTGTTTGCCAGTATAGCCAGCCACATGATCAGCTGACGCCTCCGAAAACGCGTCCAGCCCCATCCTCCGGCCCGATCACGCACGTCTGATCACGTGATCTATCCACGTGGTCCGCGCATGTAGCCGGAAGTGCGTCATTCCCTTAGTTCGATGCCAGGAGCGGTCGCGTGATCGGCCCTTTCAGAGGGCGTCATTGCCCTTAGTTCAATAAATATAAATACTTCACTTTTAGACCTAGTTTTCCCAGCGTCTTTAGTCAGACCTATATATTTCATACCAGCCATTTATGGATAGACTTTTTATTACCAAATGTATATGTATTTGAGAAATTAATTTCTTATATATATTGATCTCTACTGGTCATGTGTCTGTATCCCATGACTACATTTATCCAATAGAAGTTCTGACATTTGGACAATGTATTATTTTATATAAATTTAGCTACACATCTCTTGTTGGCTTATAGCAATCAGATAATATAGTTATAGCAATACACATTTGTTTATATATATCGGAGGAGCTTGGTACAGATGTTTTGATTTAATCTTTTCTATTCTGCTCACTACTGACATCTTGAGGTTAGATGCCATAATGCATTATACATATATGTGTTCAACAAGAAAAATATGTATCCATAGCAATTATAGTGTGCCACAAATACATGCACACCCCACGGATGGTATATTTCTTTTTAATATCTTAAATTGCTATAATATTACATTTAATTCTAATGCCTCGTTGAGACCGCTTGGATATAAGGAATTTAATTGAAATGTCCAAAAAATCTCCTGCCGACATAATCTAGTAAATCGATCACCCCCCTGATTGGTTTGTATTATATGTTCTAATCCAACAAGTCGTAGGGAACTAGGGTCCTTATTATGATGGTATAAAAAGTGTCTTGATACACTATGTTTTGTTACCCCATTGACAATATTTCTACGATGTTCCATAAATCTCGATTTTAAAGCTCTGGTTGTTCTACCAACATATTTTAAATTACACCCACATTCTAGTAGTTATACAACCCATGTTGTGTTGCAATTAATGAAACTAGAGATATTTAAACATTTTTCCTTTGATGTTATATTCACCATTTTGGTTTTATTACGTGCATGCAAACACGTCATACATCTACTAGCCCCACATTTATAAAATCCATTAGGTTTCGTGGCTAGCCAGCTTCTTTCAGATTTTTCATATGTATCAATTGGTAGACTTTTTAGTTGACTGGGGGCTAAAATAGTTTTCAAGGATTTGTTCTTTTTAAAAATAAATTCTGGTTGTGTGGGAAGAATACTGCCCAAAATGGGATCACTTTGGAGCATATGATAGTTTTGTTTTATTATATTTTTGATATTATTTGATTTGCCATTAAATTTAGATATAAACGCTAGTTCTCTTTTGCCAGACTGAATTTTTTCTTTCGGATGGAGGAGGGTATTTCTTTCTATTTTCTCTACTTCTAAAATATTTTTATTTAATATATATTGTGTATTGTCTCTATCGGTAAAAGATTCCAATAATTTTGTGGCCTGCATTTTAAATGATTGGGTAGAGGAACAATTCCTTTTAACTCTTAATAATTGTCCTTTAGGGATATTGTTCTTCCAGGATTGGTGATGTTCACTACTGTAATTTAGATATGAGTTATGACCCACGTCTTTTATATAATTGGAGGTATGAATGCAATTATCAATTATTTCTAGAGTGATATCCAAGAAATTGATTTTCGAAGGGCTGAAGTTAGAGGTGAAAGTTAAATTAAAGGTGTTTGTGTTGAGAGACTTAACTAAATCTGAAAAAGTGTTGTGATCCCCGTCCCAAATGAAACATAGGTCATCGATGTACCGCCCATAGAGGACGAGACGCTCGCCGAGCCCGCCTCCCCAAATGAGGTCCTCTTCAAGTTGACCAACATATAGGATGGTGTAACTCGGCGCAAATCTCGTCCCCATGGCGGTTCCCATCATTTGACGGTAAAACGTGTTCAAAAAAAGAAAATAATTGTGAGAAAGAATGAATGTGATGGAGTCAACAGTAAACTCTCGGTGTCTCGATTAATTGTCTGTACCCCTGATTTGTGAGGTATGTTGGTATATAGGCTGGAAACATCTAAGGTGGCAAAAGCATTAGACGGCTTCCAGATAATATTTTGGATAAGTTCCAAAAAATGCATGGTGTCTCTTATATGGGACCTTAACCGGGAGACACGTGGTTGGAGGTAACTGTCGACATATGCTGATAAGGAAGAAGTGAGTGAATTGATACCAGAAATGATAGGACGTCCCAGGGGTGAAGTGAGGGACTTGTGAATTTTTGGTAAATGATAATAGATAGGGATACTGGGATGTAACGGAAAAAGAAACTTCAGCTCTTCCTTGGATATCACTCTATCTTGAAATGCCGCTTTTAAAAGATTATGAAGTTCTTTGTGATAAAGGGGGGTGGGGTCGCAAGTAAGGACTACATAGAAGTGAACGTCATGAAGCTCTGTGACGTAATCCTCTCTGTCCTGTATCACGAGCCCACCCCCCCCTTATCAGCTTCCTTGATAATAATTGACATGTCTTTAGTAAGATTCTTTAGGGCTCGTTTCTCCCATTTATTTAAGTTCTGTTTACATTTTTGGTCTGATGAGCACAATATTTTGAAATCTTCTAAGGTGGTTCTGTAAAAGGTTTCTAACTGACTGCTTTTGAAACTGATAGGAAAGAAATCTGACTTTAGTTTACACATTTTTCTGTCAATATCATATATCTTTTTGATAGGGGACTGTGTTTCATTACCACAGTCCAATTCCTCTAACATTTCGAGAATGGGGTCATCCGTAGAATCTAATACAATTGGCATTTCATTTGAACTAAACTTTATATTTGCCTTCTTTGCAAAAAACCTTTTTCTGCAAAGGGTCCGAACAAACCTGTTAAGTTCAACATATAAATCGAATATATTGGGGGACTCTGTGGGGGAAAACTTAAATCCCTTACATAAGTGTGATATCTCACTATTTGTTAGTTGTTTAGATGATAAATTGTAAATACTTCTCATATTATTCTGTAATCTTTTATTTCTTATTCTCTTAAGTTTCTCTTTTTTCCCTCCCCGTCGTCCTCTGTACTTGGGTCTCTGGGTCTTTTTGGTGTGTGTATATATTGTTTTCTCCCCCTTATCTGGTCCTTGTACCTGTAATCTCGCTGTTCTAAAAAAGAGGGATCATGAAGATTCCTCTTTCCCTTGTACTAGACCTCTTTGGGTCGTGCCCCTCTTTGTATATCTCTTCTATCTTGTGGGGTATCATAGGTAGCTCTTAATGAGGATACTTCTTCCTGATCTTGATTTATGGAATTTAATCCAGATCGATTCTCTCTCTCATACTTCACGTTCCTTGTTGTCCTTTTTCCCCCATATTTGGAATCATCAGATACAGGTTTATGTTTATCTCTATATGATCTGTATTCACCATTTTTATAATCATCCATATCCCGCTTAAATTTTTTACACTTCATTTTAGTAATGGACATTTCAAATTTAATCACCCTTTCAGAGACTAAACGGTCCCTTTCTATGTATTCTGCAGTAGTTTTATGGTTATCTAATTTTTTCTTTAGGGTATCAATCTCTAATATCAATGACTCTACTTTCTTGTTTCTAAATTTAATAACTAATTCCATCAAATGTACAGAACATTTATCCAAAATATTCTCCCATTCATCTTGAAATTCGGGGATCCATACAAACCATATATGCCTGACTTCCTATATGGTAATATACCAAACTAAATTGCTGTGCTTGCCCTATTGTTATTTTCTATATATATTGATGTACATCCATGAATTGAATTTTAAATTAGTTGTTGCAACAATTTTCATGTAATAAAACACAATTGGTTTTCCATATCCAGTTTTAAAGCGCTGTATATAAAAACGTAGGAGTGTCTGGAGAAACGGGGGAGTGGCTGGCCGAACGCAGGGCGTGTTTGTGACGTTAGGAGTAAGTCTCGAGCTACTCAGAAACTGCTAAGAATTATTTATTCGCAATTCTGCTAATCTTTCGTTCGCTATTCTGCTATGCTAAGATACACTCCCAGAGGGCGGCGGCCTAGCGTGTGCAATGCTGCTAAAATCTGCTAGCGAGCGAACAACTCGGAATGAGGGCCATTGTCCCTTATTTCTCTAGGCATCAGCTGCTGCATCTACAAGTACTGAGACACCAAATGATCCCCAACATCGGAAGAAAAGTACTACACAAAAGAAGTTCCATAAAAGAGATCATTTGGAGAAAAAAAAAGTGTCACTTCTTGATAAAGCCACAAATCTACTAAATCATTCTATGGACGAATATGATGCCACAGTACTCACATGGGGAGCAAAGTTGCGACGTATACAACAGCAACATCAACACTATACAGAAAGACTTGTAAATGAGATACTGCATATGGCCTCCATTGGAGAAATTAATGCATATACCTTTATATCAAATTTGCCTTCTCATAGGCCACCGCATGAGGAACATCAAAGGCTGCAGGATGGAAGCTTTAATAGTGTGTTCCATATTAGCTCTCAGCAACCACAGCCAGAAACATACTATAGTAAACCACCTGATGTGCCCCAACTCTCCACCGTGCATGACAGTTATGCCTGTTCCCCTCTGCATCCTTCTCTACCCCTATACATAGTAGCACTGATGCCATGGATGATTTGTCTTTTGACCCTGGAGATGTTCACAATATTTCTCAACCACAGCCTTATAATTATGTCAATCTATAAAAATAAACAAAACTTTAGGACCATCTAAACATTTGTTGCCAATATTTTCCTATTTTTGTAAAGAAAAAAACATGTTCACATTGTTTTCGCATTATATTTTTTTCAAAGTTACTGCTTTACTTTTGTATTAATAAAACTTTTTTAGAAACAAATTTCTTGTTCAAATTACTTACTTTTAGGTATTCTAGTTCCAATACTTTCATAATGGCTCTACAAGTTTCCGGTATAATCTTACCAAGAGCTTGTGCAGAAATTTTCATAGAAAATTTCAAGTCTTCAAATGACCGGCCAGTGGCCAAAAAGCGCAAAGTGGCCACTAGTCTTTGCTCAGGTGATATAGACTTTCTGAATTTTGTGTTTTGTTTGGTAATTAATGGAGCTACGAGTTTAAGTAACTCTTGAAAGGTGTTGTCGGGCATTCTTAAATAATTTTTATAGTCATCCTGGTTATTTTCTCTTATTTCTTTGACGTCCTAAGTGGATGCTGGGACTCCGTAAGGACCATGGGGATTAGCGGCTCCGCAGGAGACTGGGCACAACTAAAGAAAGCTTTAGGACTACCTGGTGTGCACTGGCTCCTCCCACTAAGACCCTCCTCCAGACCTCAGTTAGATTCTTGTGCCCGGCTGAGCTGGATGCACACTAGGGGCTCTCCTGAGCTCCTAGAAAGAAAGTATATTTAGGTTTTTTATTTTACAGTGAGATCTGCTGGCAACAGACTCACTGCAGCGAGGGACTAAGGGGAGAAGAAGCGAACCTACTTAACAGGTGGTAGTTTGGGCTTCTTAGGCTACTGGACACCATTAGCTCCAGAGGGATCGACCGCAGGACCCGACCTTGGTGTTCGTTCCCGGAGCCGCGCCGCCGTCCCCCTTACAGAGCCAGAAGCATGAAGAGTCCGGAAAATCGGCGGCAGAAGACTTCGGTCTTCACCAAGGTAGCGCACAGCACTGCAGCTGTGCGCCATTGCTCCTCGTGTACACCTCACACTCCGGTCACTGATGGGTGCAGGGCGCTGGGGGGGGGGCGCCCTGAGGGCAATATAAGACACCTTGGCTGGCAAATCATCACAATATATAGTCCCAGGGCTATATATGTGATTAATTACCCCTGCCAGAATCCATAAAAAAGCGGGAGAAAAGTCAGCTGAAAAAGGGGCGGGGCTTCTCCCTCAGCACACTGGCGCCATTTTTTCTTCACAGTGCAGCTGGAAGACAGCTCCCCAGGCTCTCCCCTGTAGTTTTCAGGCTCAAAGGGTTAAAAAGAGAGGGGGGGGGTACTAAATTTAGGCGCAATATATGTATACAAGCAGCTATTGGGGGAAAAATCACTCAGTTATAGTGTTAATCCCTGCATTATATAGCGCTCTGGTGTGTGCTGGCATACTCTCTCTCTGTCTCCCCAAAGGACTTTGTGGGGTCCTGTCCTCAGTCAGAGCATTCCCTGTGTGTGTGCGGTGTGTCGGTACGGCTGTGTCGACATGTTGGATGAGGAAGGTTACGTGGAGGCGGAGCAGAGGCCGATAAATGGGATGTTGCCCCCTGTGGGGCCGACTCCAGAGTGGATGGATAGGTGGAAGGTATTAACCGACAATGTCAACTCCTTACATAAAAGGCTGGATGACGCAACAGCTGTGGGACAGCCGGCTTCTCAGCCCGCGCCTGCCCAGGCGTCGCAAAGGCCATCAGGGGCTCAAAAAACGCCCGTTACCTCAGATGGCAGACACAGATGTCGACACGGAGTCTGACTCCAGTGTCGACAAGGTTGAGACATATACACAATCCACTAGGAACATCCGTTACATGATCTAGGCAATGAAAAATGTGTTAAGCATTTCTGACATGAACCCAAGTACCACATAAAAGGGGTTTTATGTTTGGGGAGAAAAAGCAGCCAGTGTTTTGTTCCCCCATCAGATGAATGAATGAAGTGTGTAAAGAAGCGTGGGTTCCCCCGATAAGAAACTGGTAATTTCTAAAAAGTTACTGATGGCGTACCCTTTCCCGCCAGAGGATAGGTCACGTTGGGAGATATCCCTTAGGGTGGATAAGGCGCTCACACGTTTGTCGAAAAAGGTGGCACTGCCGTCTTAGGATACGGCCACCTTGAAGGAGCCTGCTGATAAAAAGCAGGAGGCTATCCTGAAGTCTGTATATGCACACTCAGGTTACATACTGAGACCTGCAATTGCCTCAGCATAAATAGTGCGGCTGCAGCGTGGTCTGATACCCTGTCAGATATTAATACTCTAAGACAGGGATAATATTTTGCTAACATAGAGCATATTAAAGACGTCGTCTTATATATAAAGGATGCACAGAGGGATATTTGCCGGCTGGCATCCAGAATTAATGCAATGTCCATTCTGCCAGGAGGGTATTAGAAACCCGGCAGTGGACAGGTGATGCTGCCTGTAAAAGGCACATGGAGATTCTGCCTTATAAGGGTGAGGAATTGTTTGGGGATGGTCTCTGGGACCTCGTATCCACAGCAACAGCTGGGAAGAAATTTTTTTACCTCAGGTTTCCTCACAGCCCAAGAAAGCACCGTATTTTCAGGTACAGTCCTTTCGGCTTCAGAAAAGCAAGCTGGTCAAAGGCGCTTCCTTTCTGCACAGAGACAAGGGAAGAAGGAAAAAACTGTACCAGCAGCCAGTTCCCAGGATCAAAAATCTTCCCCTGCTTCCTCTGAGTCCACCGCATGACGCTGGGGCTCCACAGGTAGAGACAGGTGCGGTAGGGGCGCGTCTCGGGAACTTCAGGGACCAGTGGGCTTGCCCACAGGTGGATCCCTAGGTTCTGCAAATAGTATCACAGGGATACAGGCTGGAGTTCGAGGCGACTCCCCCTCGCCGTTACCTCACATCAGCCTTGCCTGCTGCCCTCGGAGAAAGGTAGTACTGGCGGCAATTCACAAGCTGTACTTCCAGCAGGTGAAATCAAGGTACCCCTCCTTCAACAAGGCCGGGGTTACTATTCCAAAATGTTGTGGTACCGAAACCAGACGGTTCGGTGAGACCCATTCTAAAATTGAAATCCTTGAACACTTATATACGAAGGTTCAAGTTCAAAATGGAATCGCTCAGGGCGATTATTGCAAGCCTGGAGAATTTCATGGTATCACTGGACATCAAGGATGCTTACCTGCATGTCCCTATTTACCCTCTTCACCAGGAGTACCTCAAAATTGTGGTTCAGGATTGTCATTACCAATTCCAGACGTTGCCGTTGGTCTGTCCCCGGCACCGAGGTATTTACCAAGGTAATGGCCGAAATAATTATCCCGTACTTGGACGATCTCCTTATAAAGGCGAGGTCAAGGGAGCAGTTGTTCGTCGGAGTAGCACTCTCTCGGGAAGTGCTACAACAGCACGGCTGGATTCTGAATATTCCAAAGTCGCAGCTGGTTCCTACGATGCGTCTACTGTTCCTGGGTATGGTTCTGGACACAGAACAGGATAAAAAGGGTTTCTCCCGGAGGAGAAGTCCAAGGAGTTGTTGTCTCTAGACAGAGACCTCCTAATACGTATACAGGTGTCGGTGCATCAATGCACGCGAGCCCTGGGAAAGATGGTAGCTTCTTACGAAGAAATTCCATTCGCCAGGTCCCATGCAAGGATTTTCCAGTGGGATCTGTTGGACAAGTGGTCCGGGTCGCATCTTCAGATGCATCGGCGGATAACCCTGTCTCCAAGGGCCAGGGTGTCGCTGTTGTGGTGGCTGCAGAGTGCTCATCTTCTAGGGGGCCGCAGATTCGGCATACAGGACTGGGTCCTGGTGACCACGGATGCCAGCCTTCGAGGCTGGGGGGCAGTCACACAGGGAAGAAACTTCCAAGGCTATGGAAAAGTCAGGAGACTTCCCTACACATAAATATTCTGGAACTAAGGGCCATTTACAATGCCCTAAGTCAGGCTAGACCCCTGCTTCAACACCGGCCGGTGCTGATCCAGTCAGACAACATCACGGCGGTCGCTCATGTAAACCGACAGGACGGCACAAGAAGCAGGATGGCGATGGCAGAAGCCACAAGGATTCTCCGATGGGCGGAAAATCATGTGTTAGCACTGTCAGAAGTGTTCATTCCCGAAGTGGACAACTGAGAAGCAGACTTTCTCAGAAGACACGACCTCCACCCGGGAGAGTGGGGACTTCATCCAGAAGTCTTCCAAATGATTGTACACCGTTGGGAAAGGCCACAGGTGGACATGATGGCGTCCCGCCTCAACTAAAAGTTACAAAGATATTGCGCCAGGTCAAGGACCCTCAGGCGATAGCTGTGGACGCTCTGGTAACACCGTGGGTGTACCAGTCGGTGTATGTGTTCCCTTCTCTGCCTCTCTTACCCAGGGTAATGAGAATAATAAGGAGAGGAGTAAGAGCTATACTCATTGTTCCGGGTTGGCCAAGAAGAGCTTGGTAACCAGAACTCCAAGAAATGATCTCAGAGGACCCATGGCCTCTACCGCTCAGACAGGACCTGCTACAGCAGGGGGCCTGTCTGTTCCAAGACGTACCGCGGCTGCGTTTGACGGCATGGCGGTTGAACGCCGGATCCTGAAGGAAAAGGGAATTCCGGAGGAAGTTATCCCTACGCTATTTAAAGCTAGGAAAGAAGTGAACGCAAACCATTATCACCGCATATGGTGGAAATATGTTGCGTACTGTGAGGCCAGGAAGGCCCCAAAGGAGAAATTTTAGATAGGTCGATTTCTGCACTTCCTACAGTCAGAGGTGACTATGGGCCTAAAATTGGGTTCCATTAAGGTCCAGATTTCGGCTCTATCGATTTTCTTCAAAATTTGAACTGGCTTCACTGCCTGAAGTTCAGACTTTTGTTAAGGGAGTGCTGCATAGTCAGCCCCCGTTTGTGCCTCCAGTGGCACCGTGGGATCTCAACGTGGTGTTGGATTTCCTGAAGTCGCATTGGGTTGAGCCACTTAAATCCGTGGAGCTATAATACCTCACGTGGAAAGTGGTCATTCTGTGGGCCTTGGCGTCGGCCAGGCGTGTATCAGAATTGGCGGCTTTGTCATACAAAAGCCCTTATCTGCATTTTATATGGATAAAGCGGAATTGAGGACTCGTTCCCAATTCCTTCCTAAGGTGGTATCAGTTTTTCATGTGAACCAACCTATTGTGGTGCCTGCGGCTACTTGGGACTTGGAGGATTCCAAGTTACTGGACGTAGTCAGGGCCCTGAAAAGTATATGTTTCCAGGACAGCTGGAGTCAGGAAAACTGACTCGCTATTTCTCCTGTATGCACCCAACAAGCTGGGTGCTCCTGCTTCTAAGCAGACGATTGCTCGCTGGATCTGTAGCACGATTCAACTTGCACATTCTGCGGCTGGACTGCCGCACCCTAAATCTGTAAAAGCCCATTCCACGAGGAAAGTGGGCTCTTCTTGGGCGGCTGCCCGAGGGGTCTCGGCTTTACAACTTTGCCGAGCTGTTACTTGGTCGGGTTAAAACATTTTTGTAAGAGTCTACAAGTTTGATACCCTGGCTGAGGAGGACCTAGAGTTTGCTCATTCGGTGCTGCAGAGTCATCCGCACTCTCCCGCCCGTTTGGGAGCTTTGGTATAATCCCCATGGTCCTTACGGAGTCCCAGCATCCACTTAGGACGTCAGAGAAAATAAGATTTTACTCACCGGTAAATCTATTTCTCGTAGTCCGTAGTGGATGCTGGGCGCCCATCCCAAGTGCGGATTGTCTGCAATACTTGTTTATAGTTATTGCCTAACTAAAGGGTTATTGTTGAGCCATCTGTTGAGAGGCTCAGTTATATTTCATACTGTTAACTGGGTATAGTATCACGAGTTATACGGTGTGATTGGTGTGGCTGGTATGAGTCTTACCCGGGATTCAAAATCCTTCCTTATGGTGTCAGCTCTTCCGGGCACAGTATCCTAACTGAGGTCTGGAGGAGGGTCTTAGTGGGAGGAGCCAGTGCACACCAGGTAGTCCTAAAGCTTTCTTTAGTTGTGCCCAGTCTCCTGCGGAGCTGCTAATCCCCATGGTCCTTACGGAGTCCCAGCATCCACTACGGACTACGAGAAATAGATTTACCGGTGAGTAAAATCTTATTTTCTTTTAACAGCTCCATATGAGACAAAGTGTCTCTTCTTTTCAACCATGCTTGGTCCAGCAGCTTCTTTTGCGATTCTTTCTGGTCTTTCTCCTAGTATGTAGAAATAGGTTTACAGCAGCTACAGCAATTGCTGCTCTTGCACTTCTTGGATCGACATTCATTTTTCCGAGATTTGTCTGAAAAGGTGGTGTTGTTCCAATCAAATGGATGATTTGGTATCACTGAGTGTTCTATAATAGAAATTATAATATTGAGTGTTAAAGCAGATATATTGAAATAAACAGTGTTAATGAAAAGACAGCATAATTTTCGCTGCCTATGAAGGCCGCAGATCCGTGCTCCAGCGGACACAGGGCTCGAGTAGTAATGAATGTGACAAGTGGTCGCAGCACACATTCCGCAGCCAGTACCTGCCCCAGTGGAGCTTACAATCTATATTCCCTACCACATGTACACACATTCACACTAGGGTTAATTTTGTTGGAAGCCATTAACCTATCAGTATGTTTTTGGATTGTGGGAGGAAACCCACGCAAGCACGGGGAGAATATACAAACTCCACACAGGGCCATGGTAGGAATCCAACTTATGACCTCAGTGCTGTGAGGCAGTAATACTAACCACTACACCGTCCGTACAGTCATCTTCCCAGGGACTGATAATGTGTTACAATTGTTGTCATACATCTTTACTGCAGTCATGCCAAACAGCCCCACACTAAGTCATGTGAGAATCTTTTAGCATCCGGTGTTTTTTTGGCCGAAATAAACAGATAATTCTGCATTGGATGCATTTAGCATCTCGGCTGTCAGCAGTCGTGACAGATGGCAGAATCCCGACACCACTCTGGAGACCGACACAGGATCACCACCGACGCAGGATTCCCGGGTCGCATTAGTGAAAGGGTAGAGGGAAATACAATTAAGTGCGAACAGCTCGCACCCACAAATACTGTAAGTGTGGCTGTATGTGGCACTCACAGTACCACCAGACTCGGAGTTTGTTCTAACCCCCCTACCCTCCCCATCTGTGTGACCCCAGTCCAGGCGTGGATTGGCCCACCATGACAGATTCAGATGGGCCGGTCCCATATCCCCCTCAGCCAGGCTGACTCACACTCAGGCTGGGCTGGCTCACACTGCTCCCAGTACTTGCGGTTCATTGGAATACAATCTGGAAGTTAGGCTAGCAGGCACTTCCAGGTGCTGCTAGCTGTGAAAAGTGGTGAAGCTGTTCTACCAATGGGGGACCTGGAGAAAGTTAACCAGCCCAGCAGCATACTCTCTCTGGCCACGGAAGTCTCTTCAACGAGCCCGGCCTGGGAGCAGCAGCAAAGCGATGGTCGCAGCCGGGTTCACGTCACCCGCCACCAGTGGCGCATGCAGGGGGGGTTTCCGAGTACCTGGAACCCCCCCCCCCTGAAGACCCCCAAAAAATGTTTTAAGATGGAGACACAGCTGTCTCCGTCTCAACAAAAGCAAAAGCCGCTATCGCGGACGGAGCTGTAGCAAGAGCAGAGAGCTATGCAGCTCTCTGTTTAGAGAATGTCCCGGGTGCCGGGGGAGCTGCTGTCTGCGCATGCTCAGCCACAGCAGCTCCCTCTGTCCTCACACTGCCGCGGCTGCCCCTCTGCTCCCAGCCTTGTATACTGTATGTAAGTTTTAAATCATTGCTTAAGTGTTTTTTTGTATGATATGAATGCATGTATGTATGTATGTGGGGTTCTGTGTGTACTTGCGTATGTACAGTATGCATGTATGTATGTGTTTACATGTGTGAGTTTGTGTATGTATATATAAATGTGTGATATAGATATATATATATATATATATATATATATATATATGAAACCGGTAATCCTCCTTTGGTCCTGTGATAGGACCTCTATTGAAGAAAAATAGGGGGCACTCCAAGGACTTAAATAAAGTCAAACTGTATTAAAAAAAAATTTCATGGGTGCAAAAAACAACGTTTCAAGGCTCTGCGGCCTTTTCATCTGGTTATGCATTATAGGTGAGGTCAAAAACAATAAACAAAATACCTGTTTTTTTTCACCTCACCTATAATGCATAACCTGATGGAAAGGCTGTAGAGCCTTGAAACGTTGTTTTCTCTATCGTCCTAAGTGGATGCTGGGGTTCCTGAAAGGACCATGGGGAATAGCGGCTCCGCAGGAGACAGGGCACAAAAAAGTAAAGCTTTACTAGGTCAGGTGGTGTGCACTGGCTCCTCCCCCTATGACCCTCCTCCAGACTCCAGTTAGATTTTGTGCCCGAACGAGAAGGGTGCAATCTAGGTGGCTCTCCTAAAGAGCTGCTTAGAGAAAGTTTAGTTTAGGTTTTTTTCTTTACAGTGAGTCCTGCTGGCAACAGGATCACTGCAACGTGGGACTTAGGGGGAAAGTAGTAAACTCACCTGCATGCAGAGTGGATTTGCTGCTTGGCTACTGGACACCATTAGCTCCAGAGGGATCGAACACAGGCCCAGCCGTGGAGTCCGGTCCCGGAGCCGCGCCGCCGACCCCCTTGCAGATGCTGAAGCGTGAAGAGGTCCGGAAACCGGCGGCTGAAGACTCCTCAGTCTTCATAAGGTAGCGCACAGCACTGCAGCTGTGCGCCATTTTCCTCTCAGCACACTTCACTGGGCAGTCACTGAGGGTGCAGAGCGCTGGGGGGGGGCGCTCTGAGAGGCAAATATAAACCTTATACAAGGCTAAAAATACCTCACATATAGCCCATAGGGGCTATATGGAGATATTTAACCCCTGCCTGACTGGAAAAATAGCGGGAGAAGAACCCGCCGAAAAAGGGGCGGGGCCTATCTCCTCAGCACACGGCGCCATTTTCTGTCACAGCTCCGCTGGTCAGAACGGCTCCCAGGTCTCTCCCCTGCACTGCACTACAGAAACAGGGTAAAACAGAGAGGGGGGGCACATTAATGGCTATATATATATATATTAAAGCAGCTATAAGGGAGCACTTAATATAAGGATATCCCTTGTATATATAGCGCTTTGTGGTGTGTGCTGGCAGACTCTCCCTCTGTCTCCCCAAAAGGGCTAGTGGGTCCTGTCTTCATTAGAGCATTCCCTGTGAGTTTGCGGTGTGTGTCGGTACGTGGTGTCGACATGTATGAGGACGATATTGGTGTGGAGGCGGAGCAATTGCCAAATATGCAGATGTCACCCCCCAGGGGGTCGACACCAGAATGGATGCCTTTATTTGTGGAATTACGTGATGGTTTATCTTCCCTTAAACAGTCAGTTGAGGACATGAGGCGGCCGGACAATCAATTAATGCCTGTCCAGGCGCCTCAAACACCGTCAGGGGCTGTAAAACGCCCTTTGCCTCAGTCGGTCGACACAGACCCAGACACGGGCACTGATTCCAGTGACGACGGTAGAAATTCAAACGTATTTTCCAGTAGGGCCACACGTTATATGATTTTGGCAATGAAGGAGACGTTACATTTAGCTGATACTACAGATACCGTAAAACAGGGTATTATGTATGGTGTGAAAAAACTACAAACAGTTTTTCCTGAATCAGAAGAATTAAATGACGTGTGTGATGAAGCGTGGGTTGCTCCTGATAAAAAGTTGATAATTTCAAAAAAGTTATTGGCATTATACCCTTTCCCGCCAGAGGTTAGGGCGCGCTGGGAAACACCCCCTAAGGTGGACAAGGCGCTCACACGCTTATCCAAACAAGTGGCGTTACCCTCTCCTGAGACGGCCGCACTTAAGGATCCATCAGATAGAAAGATGGAAGTTATTCAAAAGAATATATACACACATGCAGGTGTTATACTACGACCAGCTATAGCAACTGCCTGGATGTGCAGTGCTGGAGTAGTTTGGTCAGAATCCCTGATTGAAAATATTGATACCCTAGATAGGGACAATGTTTTACTGTCGTTAGAACAAATAAAGGATGCATTTATCTATATGCGTGATGCACAGAGGGATATTTGCACACTGGCATCTCGGATGAGTGCTATGTCCATTTCAGCCAGAAGAGCCTTATGGACACGACAGTGGACAGGCGATGCGGATTCAAAACGTCACATGGAGGTTTTGCCGTATAAAGGGGAGGAGTTATTTGGAGTTGGTCTATCAGACTTGGTGGCCACGGCTACTGCCGGGAAATCCACTTTTTTACCTCAAGTCACTCCCCAACAGAGAAAGGCACCGACCTTTCAACCGCAGCCTTTTCGCTCCTACAAAAATAAGAGAGCAAAGGGCTTGTCGTATCTGCCACGAGGCAGAGGAAGAGGGAAGAGACACCAACAGGCAGCTCCTTCCCAGGAACAGAAGCCCTCCCCGGCTCCTGCAAAAACCTCAGCATGACGCTGGGGCCTCTCAAGCGGACTCGGGGACAGTGGGGGGCCGTCTCAAAAATTACAGCGCGCAGTGGGCTCACTCGCAGGTAGACCCCTGGATCCTGCAGATAATATCTCAGGGGTACAGGTTGGAATTAGAGACGGATCCTCCTCATCGTTTCCTGAAGTCTGCCTTACCAACCGTCTCTTCCGAAAGGGAGAGGGTGTTGGAAGCCATTCACAAGCTGTACGCTCAGCAGGTGATAGTCAAAGTACCCCTATTACAACAAGGAAAGGGGTATTATTCCACTCTATTTGTGGTACCGAAGCCGGATGGCTCGGTAAGGCCTATTCTAAATCTGAAGTCCTTGAACCTCTACATAAAAAAGTTCAAGTTCAAGATGGAGTCACTCAGAGCAGTGATAGCGAACCTGGAAGAAGGGGACTTTATGGTATCCTTGGACATCAAGGATGCGTATCTACACGTTCCGATTTACCCCGCACACCAGGGGTACCTCAGGTTCATTGTTCAAAACTGTCACTATCAGTTTCAGACGCTGCCGTTCGGATTGTCCACGGCGCCTCGGGTCTTTACCAAGGTAATGGCCGAGATGATGATTCTTCTTCGAAGAAAAGGCGTATTAGTTATCCCATACTTGGACGATCTCCTAATAAGGGCAAGGTCCAGAGAACAGCTGGAGACAGCTTTAGCACTATCTCAAGAGGTGCTAAGACAACACGGGTGGATTCTGAATATTCCAAAATCCCATTTAATCCCGACAACTCGTCTGCTGTTCCTAGGAATGATTCTGGACACGGTTCAGAAAAAGGTTTTCCTTCCAGAGGAAAAAGCCAAGGAGTTATCCGATCTGGTCAGGAACCTCCTAAAACCAGGAAAAGTGTCAGTACATCAATGCACAAGAGTCCTGGGAAAAATGGTGGCTTCTTACGAAGCAATTCCATTCGGCAGATTCCATGCAAGAATATTCCAAAGGGATCTGTTGGACAAATGGTCAGGGTCGCATCTGCAGATGCACCTGCGAATAACCCTGTCACCAAAGACAAGGGTGTCACTTCTGTGGTGGTTGCAGAAGGCTCACCTATTAGAAGGCCGCAGATTCGGCATTCAGGATTGGATCCTGGTGACCACGGACGCCAGCCTGAGAGGCTGGGGAGCAGTCACACAAGGAAGAAACTTCCAGGGAGTATGGACGAGTCTGGAAAAGTCTCTTCACATAAACATTCTGGAACTAAGAGCAATCTACAATGCTCTAAGCCAGGCGGAACTTCTCCTGCAAGGAAAGCCGGTGTTGATTCAGTCGGACAACATCACGGCGGTCGCCCATGTAAACAGGCAGGGCGGCACAAGAAGCAGGAGTGCAATGGCAGAAGCTGCCAAGATTCTTCGCTGGGCGGAGAATCACGTGATAGCACTGTCAGCAGTGTTCATCCCGGGCGTGGACAACTGGGAAGCAGACTTCCTCAGCAGACACGATCTTCATCCGGGAGAGTGGGGTCTACATCCAGAAGTCTTCAACATGTTAATAGACCGTTGGGAAAGACAAATTGTAGACATGATGGCGTCTCGCCTCAACAAGAAACTGGACAAATATTGCGCCAGGTCAAGAGATCCACAGGCAATAGCTGTGGACGCACTGGTAACTCCTTGGGTGTACCAGTCAGTGTATGTGTTTCCTCCTCTGCCGCTCATACCAAAGGTATTGAAGATCATACGGCAAAGAAGAGTAAGAACAATACTAGTGGTTCCGGATTGGCCGAGAAGGACTTGGTATCCGGAACTTCAAGAGATGCTCACGGACGAACCGTGGCCTCTACCTCTGAGAAGGGACCTGCTACAGCAGGGTCCCTGTCTTTTTCAAGACTTACCGCGGCTGCGTTTGACGGCATGGCGGTTGAACGCCAGATCCTAAAAGGGAAAGGCATTCCAGAAGAAGTCATTCCTACCTTGATTAAGGCACGGAAGGAAGTCACCGTGAAACATTATCACCGCATTTGGCGAAAATATGTAGCGTGGTGCGAGGATCGGAGGGTTCCGACGGAGGAATTCCAACTGGGTCGTTTCCTACATTTCCTGCAATCAGGATTATCTATGGGTCTCAAATTGGGATCCATTAAGGTTCAAATTTCGGCCCTGTCAATATTCTTCCAAAAAGAATTGGCCTCTGTCCCTGAGGTCCAGACTTTTGTCAAGGGAGTACTGCATATACAGCCTCCTGTGGTGCCTCCGGTGGCACCGTGGGATCTAAATGTAGTTTTAGATTTCCTCAAATCCCATTGGTTTGAACCATTGAAAAAGGTGGATTTGAAATATCTCACATTGAAAGTGGCTATGTTACTAGCCCTGGCCTCTGCCAGGAGAGTATCTGAATTGGCGGCTTTATCTTATAAAAGTCCTTATCTAATCTTCCATTCGGATAGGGCAGAACTGCGGACTCGTCCGCATTTTCTCCCTAAAGTGGTATCAGCATTTCATCTGAACCAACCTATTGTGGTGCCTGCGGCCACTAGCGACTTGGAGGACTCCAAGTTGTTGGACGTTGTCAGAGCCTTAAAAATATACATTGCAAGGACGGCTGGAGTCAGAAAATCTGACTCGCTGTTTATATTGTATGCACCCAACAAGTTGGGCGCACCTGCTTCTAAGCAGTCGATTGCTCGTTGGATTTGTAACACAATTCAACTTGCACATTCTGTGGCAGGCCTGCCACAGCCTAAAACTGTAAAAGCCCACTCCACAAGGAAGGTGGGCTCATCTTGGGCGGCTGCCCGAGGGGTCTCGGCATTACAACTCTGCCGAGCAGCTACGTGGTCGGGGGAGAACACGTTTGTAAAATTTTACAAATTTGATACCCTGGCAAAGGAGGACCTGGAGTTCTCTCATTCGGTGCTGCAGAGTCATCCGCACTCTCCCGCCCGTTTGGGAGCTTTGGTATAATCCCCATGGTCCTTTCAGGAACCCCAGCATCCACTTAGGACGATAGAGAAAATAAGAATTTACTTACCGATAATTCTATTTCTCGGAGTCCGTAGTGGATGCTGGGCGCCCATCCCAAGTGCGGATTATCTGCAATACTTGTACATAGTTATTGTTAACTAATTCGGGTTATTGTTAAGGAGCCATCTTAAGAGGCCCTTTCTGTTGTCATACTGTTAACTGGGTTTAGATCACAAGTTGTACGGTGTGATTGGTGTGGCTGGTATGAGTCTTACCCGGGATTCAAAATGCCTCCCTTATTGTGTATGCTCGTCCGGGCACAGTACCTAACTGGAGTCTGGAGGAGGGTCATAGGGGGAGGAGCCAGTGCACACCACCTGACCTAGTAAAGCTTTACTTTTTTGTGCCCTGTCTCCTGCGGAGCCGCTATTCCCCATGGTCCTTTCAGGAACCCCAGCATCCACTACGGACTCCGAGAAATAGAATTATCGGTAAGTAAATTCTTATTTTTTGCACCATGACATTTTTTTTTTAATACACTTTGACTTGATTTAAGTCCCTGGAGTGCCGCCTATTTTTCTTCAATAGAGGTCCTATCACAGGACCCAAGGAGGATTACCAGTTATATTAATTTCAGGCTGGCACCCTGGCATCTTTGCTTTTTTATCATCCAGAGTGCCAGACGACCACACAAATATATAGTACCACACAACATGCTTCGGTGCCCGTCAGAATCAGATAAAATGTAAGGAAGCAGGACAGCACTCAGACTAGTAAACCATAGAAAATCAGCACAGATCGCTGTATCTGTATGTCAACGTTTCAGAGTTAGACTCTTTTAAAGGAGTCTAACTCTGAAATGTTGACAAACAGCTTCAGCGTCCTGTGCTGATTTTCTATGGTTTACCAGTCTCAATGAGTGCCGTCCTGCCTCCGTACATATATATGTATGTATGTTTGTTTGTATGTATATCTATATATATATATCTATATATATATATATATATATTTATTACACATACCTGCGCATATACATACACAACCACCCACCCACAAAAAACCCCCTCGCTAAATCCTGCGTTTGCCACTGGCCACCACCCCAGCTCCCGCACTCTCACTGAACTGGCCAGAGCGGCTACTGAGCACTGAAGGGGACCTGGCAGAGAGGTTATTTTTAATTACATTATTAGCATTATCATGATGGTGTAAGGGTTAGGGCGTCCCCAGTCACAGTGTATGGTTTGGGGACTGGACAGGAGCAGGATGTACCTTGTTCTCAGGACACATATATGGCTGCCGCTATCTACAGCTGCATCACCCGAGGATGCTCTGGTCAGACTGCTTCCTCTCACCTACAAATGGGTCATAGATAGCAGGGATAGAGTGAGTAGCAGCTCCCAGCAACGGCTATTTGATATTATAAGCGCTTTTGTTTATTTATAAGGACCGCCTGTGAACTTATCAATTAGAGCTATCATTCGGATACATATATCCCAATCATTATAGTGGCTTCAGCGGTTAAATAGCTCTGCTAAATATTAGATAATCATTTATATTCCTTCAGCTGCTTATCTGGACTGCATCTGAATGAGGAAAAAGGATACATGCACAGACAGAGTTGCAACATATGTAGCAGAATCAGCTACTATATATTTTATCGCCACTTTTCATATTATTACATGTATCTACAATTGGTCTTATTTGCTGGGGGTGGTGAGGTGGCCGGAGGGGTATGGAGCAGAGAGGGTCCTCTGCAGTCCAGAGACAAAAGTAGGCGGACACTAGCAGGCAGTGTCCGCCTAGTAATCGTTCAGTTGGGGGGAAACTTTCCCCCTACACCTGAACGATTAGTTGGGAAAATCAAACAGCTTTGATTTTCCCAACTAGTTGGACAGACCGTTTTTTAGCGTGTGAGAGCAAACGGCTGATAATCGTTTGCTCCCAACACACTGCCAGATTATCTTTCCAACCAGCCAAAAAGTTGGCTGGTTGGAAAGATATCGTCCTGGTGTATGGGTACCATTAGATACGAATAGTTGGATAAGTGCCTGATGCATATGAATCTGTAACTATTGCTGCTGTTTTCTTTCACTGTGCAACTGAATATGTTTAAACTCCTATTTCTCTTACTTCCTAGAGGATACTGGGGTTCACATTAGTACCATGGGGTATAGATGGGTCCACTAGGAGCCATGGGCACTTTAAAAAATTGATAGTGTGGGCTGGCTAATCACTCTATGCCCCTCCTACCAGATTCAGTTTAGAAAATGTGCCTGGAGGAGCCGGTCAAGCTCTTGAAGAGTTTTATACATTTATTATCTTTTTTTTTTTTCAGGCAGGTCTGGCTGGCACCAGACTGCCTGCTTCATGGGACTTTGGGGGGGGGGGGGGGGGGGACCAACCAACCTCCCTCCCTAGGGTTAATGGTACTGTTCCCCACTGACAGGACACTGAGCTGAGGGTACTGTTCGCAAGCCTCACCACGACGAGCGTACAGACCCACAGTACGCCGCCACCACTAGCAGAGCCAGAAGAATGAAGAGTGGTGAGTAGGTGGCTGGCGTCCTGGTTAATGGGTCACCGGCTGTAATGGCGGCACAAGGGTAGGAGCACAGCGCTGACTAGCAGGCTGCGGCTCCAGGCTTCAGAGGCATACAGGGTGTGTGTTCCACTGTGAGGGGCGAGCTGAAGTCACAACATCCATAAACCCACATTGGCAGTGCTTCTACAGGGGTTTTAACCCACTGTCGGACAGAAATTACCTCAGACAGTATAAAATAACCGGGAAGTCCGTGCGCCATTAAGGTGGCGGGGCTTCACTATGAGCGGATCCAGCAGCTCACCAGTGCCATTTTCCCTCTGCTGAACACAGACAGGCTGGCAGGGAAGCGCAGATCCTCCACAAGGACTCCATAGCACCTCAGTGGTACCAGGGGGTAATAGCAAAGGAAGGGGGGGAGCAATATTTGGTGTACTAAACTCTATTAAGGGTACTTAGTTTGCGACCCAGCTGAATTTGTACTTTAGCTATAGGGGCGCTGTGTGGCTGGCTTCAATATACTCTGTGTCTCCCTAGAGGGCTCTGTGTGGGTTAACTGTGTTTTACCCTAATTTCCTGTGTGTGTGTGTGTGTGTGTGTGTGTGTGTGTGTGTGTGTGTGTGTGTGTGTGTGTGTGTGTGTGTGTGTGTGTTTTCCTTCACATTTACTATGTCAAAGGAGTGTGTATCATGCACAGCAGAATGTTTTTCTCAATCTGGGGAATCACTGCCATGTACTCAGGATAGTATACATTCTCAGGCTAGTGGATCTGAACCAGTATGGTTAGATTCATTAAAAGGGATGATTTCAAATATTTCAAATAAATTATCCAAAAATGAGAAGGAGATGCAATACTTAAGGCAATCTGTTGATGACCTGATAAATAGAGATTCAGTGGTTATTCCAGTGTCTCAGACCCCTGCTCTTTGTCCACAGAAGCGTACTCTGGCCCAAATCGTGCAGGCTGATACCGATGATGATGATGATGATGTATCAGACCCAGAGGAGGGTGAGGTTGACTCGGGAGGGGGGATGCAGCTTTGTCACAGGGAATACAGGCCCTGATCGAATTTATTAGAGATGTCCTGCACATCCCATACAAAGTGACAGAGGATGATGAGGAATCTTATTTTAATGTAAAAAAGAATCCTTAGCTACTTTCCCTGCATCTAAGGAATTAAATTCCCTATTTGAAGCAACTTGGGTAAATCCTGACAAGAAATTTCAGGTACCAAAATGGTTACTCACCTCTTTCCCGTTGCCTCAAGAGGATAGAAAAAAATGTGAAAACCCACCAAAAGTTGAGCATCGGTTTCTAGGCTGTCACGTAAGATAGTTTTACCTGGTCCTGGGGCAGCTTCCTTGAAGGATTCTGCAAACCGCAAGATTGAGACCACTCTCAAATCTCTGTATACAGCTGCGGGGTTGGCCCAGAGACCCATTATAGCTTGTACATGGATCTCTAGAGCCATTGCTAAATGGTCGGGTAATTAATTGATGGGTTAGATTCCTTATCCAGGGGGGAGATAATTTTACTCCTACAGCATATACAGGATTCTGCTAACTTTATGGTGGAGGCCATAAAGGAAATTGGTTTACTCAATGCACGCACCACTCCCATGGCAGTGTCAGCACGCAGGGGCTTGTGGCTACGCCAGTAGACTGTGGACGCGGATGCTAGGAAGGGCATGGAAAGCCTACCTTTCACAGGTGAAGCCCTCTTTGGAGATGAACTAGATACGTGGATATCCAAGGCTACAGCGGGTAAGTCTACATACCTTCCTTCCGCAGCTTCCCCTGCTAGAAAATCCTACACTGCTCCAACTCTGTAGTCCTTTCGGACAGCACAGTTTAAAAACAAAACCAATGGTTCTTCTATGGCCTTCAAAGGCAATAGAGGTAAACCCAGAAAACCAGCAACTGCTGGTTCACAGGAAGTGAATCCCGGTTCTGCTTCCTCCACAAGCCTTCGGCATGACGGTTGGACCGCACTGCCTGGCAGACAGGCAGGTGGGAGCCCATTTGAGATTCTTCAGTCACGTGAGCAACATCATGCCAGGATCCCTGGGACAAAGATCTTGTAGCCCAGGGCTACAGACTGGAGTTTCAGGAACTCCCACCTCACAGATTCTTCAGATCAGGCTTACCAGCTTCTCAAGAGGCAAGTATGACTTTACAGGAAGCAGTTCAGAAACTGGTACAGACTCAGGTCATTGTTCCAGTTGCACTTCAGCTGCAAAACCAGGGTTATTATTCCAACCTGTTTGTAGTTCCAAAACCGGATGGTTCGGTAAGTCCCAATTTAAATCTCAAGTCATTGAACCCATACTTACGGGTGTTCAAGTTCAAGATGGAATCGGTGATATCAGGTCTAGAGGAGGGGGAATTCTTGGTGTCTCTGGATATCAAGGATGTGTACCTTCATATTCCGATTTGGCCGCCTCATCCGGCTTATCTAAGGTTTGCATTACAGGACCGTCAGTACCAGTTTCAGGTCCTGCCATTCGGCCTATCTACGGCACCGAGGGTGTTCACCAAGGTAATGGCAGAGATGATGTTTCTCTGCAAACAGGGAGTGAACATAATACTGTACCTGGACGATCTGCTGATAAAAGCACCATCCAGGTATAGGTTGTTAGTCAACTTTGCCCTCTCAACTCCAGGATCACGGGTGGATTTTGATCCTAGCAGAATCTCATCTGGAACCAACACGGAGGTTTCTTTTCCTGGGGATGATATTGGATACGGAGGAGCACAAGGTATTCCTTCTGTTGGCAAAAGCATTGGTGATCCAGTCAATGGTACGGGATATTCTAAGACAAAACCGGACATTGGTGCATCTGTGCATTCGCCTTCTGGGGAAGATGGTAGCCATTTACGAGGCGCTGCAGTATGGAAGGTTTCACACAAGGCCCTTACAGCTGGATCTGCTGGACAAATGGTCCTGATCGCATCTTCACATGCACCAGAGGATACGTCTGTCGCCAAAAGCCAGGATTTCTCTTCTGTGGTGGCTTCAGACTTCTGACCTGACCAAGGGCAGAAGGTTTGGGATTCAAAATTGGATTCTGCTAACCACAGACGCAAGCCACAGAGGTTGGGTAGCAGTCGACCAGGGGGAACAGTACCAAGAAAAATGGTCAACTCAGGAAGCCATTCTTCCAATCATCATTCTGGAACTAAGGGCCATATACAACGCCCTGCTACAGGCATCGCATCTTCAAGATCAAGCCATTCATAAATAAAAACAGGGGGCGTGGCCTGACAGCCAAAGTTACTGGACGTGTCCTGAATAGGCTCCTGCGATCCCTCGGCTTTTAAGAGATTTACTGCCCTGTTCCTGTCCTGGGACAGAGCTGTACCCTATCCAGATTGTCTCAGGGGACCCTCCTCTACACTGTGGGTCTCCCGCTGGCGCATATTTTCCGACTCAGCGTGGTCCGCTCGCTGCGGCCTATACTGGCTCCGGAGCCGGGAGTGGAGTGTGCGCGGCAGCCGGCCGGGAGAACCAGGGACGCCGGGTCGCCCGCGATCTCAGCTCGACACCCTCAGCTGGCCAGCACAAAGTCCCCCAGCCCACAGTAACTGTGCCTGAGCGGAGGGAACAAGTGACCGCGATCACAGCAGCCGGGGACGGCGCCTCCTGGATCCAGAGCGGCGGTGGGAGAGAAGACAGCCGGCGCGACTTCCAGCCCGCGCTGCCCGGCGGCCGGGTGACCTCTACCTCTGCGTGGGAGAGCTCCATGCGCCTCCATCCCGCGGCCTCAGCCTAACAAGAGCCCTGGACCCTGTGTTTGACCTCAGGACGGCCGGCCGCAGCCAGCAGACGGGCAGCGCTGATTGCTCTGGAGGAGAGGTGAGAGGGGGGCTGTTATAGCAACTACAAGTTTACACTACAGTGAGAGCCACACCCCCCCCCCCAATCTGCACTCACTGTTCTACATCTCCCGCACCCCATTGCTGCAGTGAAGCGTGTATCTCCAGTGTTGGGACAGATATAAGAGAAAACAGCGGTGCACGATCCCCACGTCGGCCAACGCTGCCATCTGGTGGTTCTATTCAGTATTGGAAAGGACTTTCACTGGAGGGGGACCCCCAGAGTGCCCTATCTCCTGCAGCCTCTGACTGTCTAGCTCCTCTTCGGGACCACGTGGACCCTCCTCTCTGCCGAAGCTCCCCGGCCCTGTCCCACCCGCCTTGCTCGGCTGGCCACGTCATGATCTTTCTCTAGAGCCCCCGCCTTACCCCCCCTGGTCCTGAGCCTTACTGCTGGAGCGCCTTCTCTACCTCCCACCCTGCGGTCCACCCCCCTTCTCAAATTCACGATGCCCAGGGGTGGCAAAAAATCACAGGGGTCCGACCTCACACCATTCCTTACTAAAAAGAGCACCCCGGCCAAGAGCAGGCCCGATGCTCCTGAACCCCCCCATGGTCCCTCCGATTCTGAGGCCGAAGACGACGATCTCACACCCCTTACCCGCAGAGACTTCCTCTCCCTCCTTAAGGAGATGCGGGATGTTAAAACCTCTGTCCAGGCTCTCCACTCCCTGAAATCCGATATTGCCGACATCGGCTCCAGAACGGATCAACTTGAACGACGAGTGGAAGAGGTGGTGTCGTTCCAACAAGCGGTCGAGACCGACTTCCATCAACTCCGCCAAGATGTTGCCCAACTGCGGGAAGAGCATGAGGACCAGGACAATAGGGCGAGTAGAAATAACCTGAGGATTTGGGGTATTCCTGAGGAGGTCGAAGCGGCCCACCTTGATCTTTACCTTAAGCGCCTCTTTGCCCACCTATCACCTGACACCCCTGAGGAACATCTTCTCCTGGATCGTGCGCATCGAGCCCTCCGACCTTGCTCCCAGGACTCCTCCCAGCCCAGGGATGTCATCCTCCGACTGCACTACTTCACTGCGAAAGAGGCCATTATGAGAGAAGCCCGACGGCTGGGGTCTGTGACTTTCCAGAATGCCCCCCTGCAGATCTTCCAGGACTTATCCCCGCTCACCCTGGCCAAACGTAGAGACTTTAAACCCGTCACTTCTCTGCTCTCCCGTCATAATGTAAAATACCGCTGGGGCTTCCCTTTCCGTATCCTGGTCTGGCACCTGGGGAAGCTGCTCACAGCCAGGAACCTATCCGAGGCTCAAACGCTGCTCTCCAAGCTGGGTATCCGCACTGCTGAGCAGGATATCTCTACTCAACACCTGCCACCGCGGACACAACGGAACTCGCCTCAGCCTCCCCGATCTGAGTGGTTTACGGTCCCAGCTTCTGCGGCCTCCCCAGCTCCACCAACCACCAATCTAGCTCTCTGATTTAATGTCTCCTCTTTATTACTGCGTTGCCCTTTCCTGGTCGTACTCCCCTAGTCGGGGAGCTGTTTCACTTTAGATCTCCCGCATCCTGATTTCCCGACCCCTTAGTTGCTTCTCGACTGTTTTGATTGTTACCCCTGGCCGGTTTCTTGTTTTAGTTTGGAAACTTAATAACAAACTATATACCCTAGCTAACATCTACGCCCCTAACCAACGACAGGAACTATTCTTTGCAAAGCTAGATACTCTCCTTACTCGAGTCCGGCAAGTCGACCTCATACTTGCTGGGGACTTTAACTCTGTTTTAAATCCTAAGATAGACCACTCTCCCTTTCTCCCCACTGCTTCCCCGTCAGACTCCCACCGCTCTAGATCCCTCCTCCGTCTCATGCGATCCCAGCTTCTCTATGACTCCTGGAGGATAAAAGACCCCTCTGCTCGTGACTATACCTTTTATTCTGCTCCTCACAATTCCTACTCCCACATTGATATGGTCCTGCTCAGCCATGATCTCGCCCTGAATCTCCACGCTGCCCATATACACCCATTGATCTGGTATGATCATGCCCCTATCTCTTGCGACCTCTCGGGTCTGCTCTCACGCCCTCGCCCCATGACATGGCGTCTTAACGACTCCCTCCTTCACAACCCGGAGATACGTTCCCATCTTCCCAATTGTGGTTTCTGCTGGACGTTGGGTCTTCTGACCACCTGTCCCATATGTCCATGTAATGTTTGACTATCTTGTTTAACCACGTACAAATAAAGAATTTCAAAAAAAGATCAAGCCATTCAGGTTCAGTCAGACAATGTGACGGCAGTAACGTACATAAACCGACAATGCAGAATGAAGAGCAGGGCAGCAATGTCGGAGGTAGCAAGGATTCTCCTCTTGGCAGAGAGATACGCGGTGGCATTGTCTGCGATCTTCATTCCGGGAGTAGACAACTGGGAAGCAGACTTCCTCAGCAGACACGACCTCCACCCAGGAGAGTGGTGCCTTCACCCAGAGGTGTTCGGGTGATTGACACGTCGGTGGGGAATGCCACTAATCGACATGATGGCCTCTCGTCTCAACAAGAAGCTCAAGCGGTATTGTTCCAGGTCGTAGGACCCGCAAGCAGTGGCGGTGGACGCTGTGGTGACTCCATGGGTTTATCAGATGGTGTACGTGTTTCCACCACTCCCATTGAGTTCCTTTGTGCCTCCTACGGCACCTTGGGATCTCAACGTGGTGTTGCAGTTCCTGCAATCGGAATAGTTTGAGCCTTTATAGGACGTTGACGTCAAGTTTCTTACGTGGAAGGCCGTCACGCTGTTGGCCTTGGCTTTCGGTGAGGCGTGTGTCGGAGCTGGGGGCGTTGTCTCACAAAAGCCCCTATTTGATTTTCCATGAAGATAGGGCTGAACTCAGAACTCGTCAGTAATTTCTTCCAAAGGTGGTGTCTGCGTTTCATATCAACCAGCCTATTGTGGTTCCGGTGGTTACCGACACCTCTGCTACATCAAAGTCCTTGGATGTTGTGAGGGCTTTGAAGAGCTATGTGAAGCGGATAGCTTGTCACAGAAAATCGGACTCGCTGTTTGTTCGCTATGATCCCAATAAAATTGGGATTCCTGCTTCAAAGCAGACAATTGCACACTGGATCATGCTTACTATCCAGCATGCTTATTCCACGGCAGGTTTGCAGTGTCCAAAATCTGTACAGGCCCACTCTACTAGATCAGTAGGTTCTTCCTGGGCGGCTGCCCGGGGTGTCTCGGCTTTACATCTCTGCCGAGCAGCTACTTGGTCAGGTTCGAACACGTTTGCTAAGTTCTACAAGTTCAACACTTTGGCCTCTGAGGACCTTCAGTTTGGTCAATCAGTTCTGCAGGAAACTCAGCACTATCCCATCCGGTTTGAGAGCTTTGGTACATCCCCATGGTACTAATGTTGACCCCAGTATCCTCTAGGACAGGCATTCCCAAACACGGTCCTCAAGGCACACCAACAGTGCAGGTTTTAGTGATATCCAGGCTGCAGCACAGATGATTAAATCAAAATAACTGAGCTACTAATTAAGTCACCTGTGCTGAAGCCTGGATATCACTAAAACCTGCACTGTTAGTGTGCCTTGAGGACCGTGGTTGGGAAAGCCTGCTCTAGGATGTAAGAGAAAATAGGATTTTAATTACCTACCAGTAAAACCTTTTCTCGTAGTCAATAGAGGATACTGGGTGCCTGCCCAGTGCCTCGTTTCTTCCTGCACTGTTACTTGGTAAAGTATTGTTGGTTCAGCGGTTGCTGTTCCTGATTTGAAGTTTGGTTAGCTTGGCTTTCCTCTAGTTTGTGTGTGCTGTTTCGGAATCTCACCACTATCCTTTTATATCCTTTCAATGTATGTCCATTTCCTCGGGCACAGTTTCCAAGACTGAGTGGTAGAAGGGGCATAGAGGGAGGAGCCAGCTCACACTATCAATTTCTTAAAGTGCCTATGGCTCCTAGTGGACCCAAGTATCCTCTTCGGACTACAAGAAAAGGATTTACTGGTGGGTAATTCAAATCCTATTATAAGGTAATGCATTAATGTTTCTTCTACACACTTGAAATGTATCTGTAGTTGATTATGTGCTCACATTGCTTATTATACTAATGTATAACCTGTGACTGATTGGTAGTGAGATTGCTGACTTTACTATTTTCTGTCAGTTTCTGTGTATTCCGATCCTCAGTGCTGGTGCATAGCAGGGAGGGAATGGATTGTATGTCACTTTAACAAATTTTAAAGTGATTGCAGTCACAATTTATGTAGTTATCACTGTAAAGGTGTGTGATTTATTTATCATGTCCAAGAGAGGCAAGGGTGAGAAGGATATACTCTCCACAGCAGCACCCACACTCATGTCATGTTTGTCTTGCAAAGCTGGGTTAACCTCTCAGGATCTGGTTCAAAATGAATTACGTGCAAATTGTTTTAGCTTTAACCAAAGCCTCTTGAATATTCCGGGGCAGGCACAGGTTCAAGTTGAACCCCCATGGGCTAATTTTGCACAGACATTATCCAGTATAGCTGAGCAGATAATGCCAGCTCCTATACCAGGGATAGGTTACCCTATTAACCCTTACATAAAACATTCCACCTGGGGTTATCTCATCCAGTACAGGAATCTGCAGCCTTTCAACAGAACCAGACTGAAAGGCAGGTGGTTAGTAAATCACATAGACATGAAACAACTTATTCACAGTCTACACATGTTTCAGATGAGGACTCGTCAGAGGATGAGGACTCCGGGTCTGCATACAGAGACGAGGAGGAAGGCCTCAGCTCAGTGAACATTCCTGAGCTAATTAGTGCTATGAAAGCCATTCTACCCTTAGAGGAGGCAGCAGAGCATTTGTTAAAATATAAGGCACCTGTGTTTAAACCAAAATAGTTAGGACTGAGTTTCCTTGGTCAGAACAGCTGACGGAAATTATGCAAGAGGCTTGGGTTACACCCAGTAAGAAGTTTAAAATTCCAAGGAAATGGAAATTCCCTATATCCTCTTCAGGCTAGGGACTGTTTAAAAAGTGAGGGGGCTCCCAAAGTAGATACGCATGTCATACGATTAGTGCGAAAATCTACATTAACTCTGCCTTCAACATCATTAAATGATGTCACGGATAGGAAAATAGATGGTTTTCTTAAAACCATTTTCTCCTTGTCTGGGGCAATCATAAGACCAGCCATGGCTTCAGCCTAGATGGCAAAAGTAGTGGCAGCCTGGGCTGATGCATTGGAGGATGACCTTTCAATGGCATCTAGAGAGCAAAAATCCCATATTGCACATATCAAACAGGCAGCTATTTTTATGGAAGAAGCAGCCTTGGATGTGGGTACAATTGCCTCTCAGGCATCAGCAGTAGCAGCTCACAGAGCGGTTTGGCTACATACATGGAAAGCTGATTCAGAATCTAAGAAGGTTCTGGAGTCTTTGACTTTTACTGGAGATATTCTTTTTGGTAAAGAATTAAACAGTATTTTGTAGTCAGAAGCAGACTCCAATAAAGTGACGTTTCCTTCCAAGCCTGGATTTCCAGCTTTTCGGCCCTCTCAAGGAAAAACAAAAGGAAAGGGTTATGGCAAACAGTCTCCATCTGACAAGTCTGGTAAGACTAAAAAGCATTGGGCTACCAGAGGGCCGGCTTCCCAATCAGAAGATAAACCATCAGCCTGATGGTGCGGGCCTCCACCTGGGGGACCCCGGGGTGGGAGGCTGACTTCTTTAGTTTGCACGGATCTGTCAGCAGTCTACCACAGATGCCTGAGTGCAAACAGCAGTATCTCACGGATATGCATTTGCTTTCAAGAAACACCCTCAAAGGTTATTTTGTACCAGCCCGTCTTCAGTGGAAACGAAGGGCAGGGCTTTGCAAGAGGTAGTTCAGAAGTTGCTTCAGCTGTCAGGAGTGATAATTCCAGTTCCTCCTGCACAATGAGGACAAGGTTATTATTCCAACCTGTTTCTAGTCCAGAAGCCACAAGGGTCGTTCCGGCCCATACTCAATCTCAAGGTTCTGAACAAGTACATTTGGGTGCCTCAGTTTCATATGGAGACATTACGTTCCAATATTTTGGCCACGGAGCCGGAGGATTTTATGGTATCCCTGGATATCCAGGATGCTTACCCTCATGTTCCTATAACACTGTCCCATCAGCGCTATCTCAGGTTTGCTATCCTCCAGCAATGTTTTCACTTTCAGGCCCTACCATTTGGACTGGCTACAGCTCCCAGAGTGTTCACCAAAATTATGGTGGTAATGGCATCTTATCTCCGTCAGCAGCGGATAAGGATTTTTCCATACCTCGATGATTTATTAATCCTGGTACAATCTCAGGAATTGCTTCAGTGTCATCTGCGACAGACAATAGCTTGTTTACAGAGACACGGTTGGCTCATAAATTGGGCAAAGTCATCCTGGTTCCGTCACAACTGATGACTCACTTGGGGGCTGTGCTGGATTCGAGCCTTCAGAGAGTAATTTTACCTATGAACAAAATATCCAAAATTCAGTCAAGGATTCAGGAGCTGCTACACAGTCAAAGGGTATCCATTAACGTAGCAATGCGTGTGATGGAGTTGATGGTTTCGACATTCGACATGGTGGCGTATGCTTCGTTCCACTCAAGGCCTCTGCAACGTCTGATCCTTTCCAAATAGAAAGGTTTTCATCAGACAATAAAAATGCAGACTATGGTCCTTCCTCTGGAAGTAAGGAGGTTTTTAGCATGGTGGCTACAGGCACCCCATCTGGACAAACGGAGATCCTTTTGGATATCAGATTGGGAAATTCTGACAACTGATACCAGCCTTCAGGGCTGGGGAGTTTTGTCAGGAAGGAGTTGCTTCCAGGGGCAGTGAACCAAGGAAGAAAGTTGCCTGCCAACAAATATATTGGAACTTTGGGCCATATATATGGCACTTATTCAGGCAAAGGACATCCTTCAGGGGAAACCATTCCAAATCTGCTCAGACAATACAATGGCAGTAGCGTACCTCAACCATCAGGAAGGAACTCACAGCCAAAACACAATGAAGGAGGTAAGTCACACATTAAAGAGGGCAGAACTTAATCTTCCAGCCTTGTCTGCAGTGTTCATTCCGGGAGTCCTAAACTGGGAAGCGGATTTTCTCAGTCGACACTCCATTCATGCAAATGAAAGGGCTTTACACCCCGATATCTTCCAAATTCTGGTAGACAAGTGGGGTTACCGGAGATAAATCTCATGGCGTCCCCTCAGAACAACAAAGTTCCCGCATATGGGTCAAGTACAAAGGATCCCAAAGCGATCTTTGTGGATGCCCTGTCAGTGAGATGGGACTTTCGTCTGGCCTATGTGTTTCCACCAATCACCCTGTTACTTAGGGTGATGCGAAAAGCAAAACAAGGAAGGAGCGCCGTGATACTAATAGCTCCAGATAGGCCCAGAAGACATTGGTACACAGATCTGCAGAGGTTGTCGATGGATGCTATATTCCTACACCCTCAACATCCAGATCTACTGTCTCAGTGTCCTTGCTATCACAAGCACCTTGAACGACTTCGTCTTGAAACTTCCATACTGAAAGCAAGAGGATTCTCACAACAGGTAATTCAAACAATGCTCAGAGCAAGGAAACCTGCCTAAGCTCTCATTTATCACCGAATATGGCAAGCAGTGACCTGAAATTTTATCCTACAGTGGGTCTTTCAGAGTCCTAGAATTCCTTCAGTTAGGAAAGGACAAAGGTCTAAGGATGGCTTCCTTGAGCATTGACTGTATGGTTCCAAAAGAAAATTGCTAACCTACAGGATTTGCGCACTTTTTCCAGGGAATGCTGCACATTTAACCTCCTTTTGTTCCTCCTACAGTGCCTTGGGATTTAAGTTTAGTTCTAAAGGCCCTTCAAATTGCCCCATTTGAACCACTAGAATGAGTGGATTTTAAATGGTGTGGCCTGACAGCCAAAGTTACTGGACGTGTCCTGAATAGGCTCCTGCGATCCCTCGGCTTTTAAGAGATTTACTGCCCTATTCCTGCCCTGGAACAGAGCTGTACCCTATCCAGATTGTCTCAGGGGACCCTCCTCTACACTGTGGGTCTCCCGCTGGCGCATATTTTCCGACTCAGCGTGGTCCGCTCACTGCGGCCTATACTGGCTCCGGAGCCGGGAGTGGAGTGTGCGCGGCAGCCGGCCGGGAGAACCAGGGACGCCGGGTTGCCCGCGATCTCGGCTCGACACCCTCAGCTGGCTAGCACAAAGTCCCCCAGCCCACAGTACCTGTGCCTGAGCGGAGGGAACGGGTGACCGCGATCACAGCAGCCGGGGACGGCGCCTCCTGGATCCAGAGCGGCGGTGGGAGAGAAGACAGCCGGCGCGACTTCCAGCCCGCGCTGCCCGGCGGCCTCTACCTCTGCGTGGGAGAGCTCCATGCGCCTCCGTCCCGCGGCCTCAGCCTAACAAGAGCCCTGGACCCTGTGTTTGACCTCAGGACGGCCGGCCGCAGCCAGCAGACGGGCAGCGCTGATTGCTCTGGAGGAGAGGTGAGAGGGGGGCTGTTATAGCAACTACAAGTTTACACTACAGTGAGAGCCACACTCCCCCCCCCCCCAATCTGCACTCACTGTTCTACATCTCCCGCACCCCATTGCTGCAGTGAAGCGTGTATCTCCAGTGTTGGGACAGATATCTGAGAAAACAGCGGTGCACGATCCCCACGTCGGCCAACGCTGCCATCTGGTGGTTCTATTCAGTATTGGAAAGGACTTTCACTGGAGGGGGACCCCCAGAGTGCCCTATCTCCTGCAGCCTCTGACTGTCTAGCTCCTTTTCGGGACCACGTGGACCCTCCTCTCTGCCGAAGCTCCCCGGCCCTGTCCCACCCGCCTTGCTCGGCTGGCCACGTCATGATCTTTCTCTAGAGCCCCCGCCTTACCCCCCCTGGTCCTGAGCCTTACTGCTGGAGCGCCTTCTCTACCTCCCACCCTGCGGTCCACCCCCCTTCTCAAATTCACGATGCCCAGGGGTGGCAAAAAATCACAGGGGTCCGACCTCACACCATTCCTTACTAAAAAGAGCACCCCGGCCAAGAGCAGGCCCGATGCTCCTGAACCCCCCCATGGTCCCTCCGATTCTGAGGCCGAAGACGACGATCTCACACCCCTTACCCGCAGAGACTTCCTCTCCCTCCTTATGGAGATGTGGGATGTTAAAACATCTGTCCAGGCTCTCCACTCCCTGAAATCCGATATTTGCGACATCGGCTCCAGAACGGATAAACTTGAACGACGAGTGGAAGAGGTGGTGTCGTTCCAACAAGCGGTCGAGACCGACTTCCATCAACTCCGCCAAGATGTTGCCCAACTGCGGGAGGAGCATGAGGACCAGGACAATAGGGCGAGGAGAAATAACCTGAGGATTCGGGGTATTCCTGAGGAGGTCGAAGCGGCCCACCTTGATCTTTACCTTAAGCGCCTCTTTGCCCACCTATCACCTGACACCCCTGAGGAACATCTTCTCCTGGATCGTGCGCATCGAGCCCTCCGACCATGCTCCCAGGACTCCTCCCAGCCCAGGGATGTCATCCTCCGACTGCACTACTTCACTGCGAAAGAGGCCATTATGAGAGAAGCCCGACGGCTGGGGTCTGTGACTTTCCAGAATGCCCCCCTGCAGATCTTCCAGGACTTATCCCCGCTCACCCTGGCCAAACGTAGAGACTTTAAACCCGTCACTTCTCTGCTCTCCCGTCATAATGTAAAATACCGCTGGGGCTTCCCTTTCCGTATCCTGGTCTGGCACCAAGGGGAAGCTGCTCACAGCCAGGAACCTATCCGAGGCTCAAACGCTGCTCTCCAAGCTGGGTATCCACACTGCTGAGCAGGATATCTCTACTCAACACCTGCCACCGCGGACACAGCGGAACTCGCCTCAGCCTCCCCGATCTGAGTGGTTTACGGTCCCAGCTTCTGCGGCCTCCCCAGCTCCACCAACCACCAATCTAGCTCTCTGATTTAATGCCTCCTCTTTATTACTGCGTTGCCCTTTCCTGGTCGTACTCCCCTAGTCGGGGAGCTGTTTCACTTTAGATCTCCCGCATCCTGATTTCCCGACCCCTTAGTTGCTTCTCGACTGTTTTGATTGTTACCCGTTGTTAAAGTGTTAAAATGTTAACATGTTAATATGCTAAACAGTGATAATCTGTTTTTTCTCTACCCCCTGCTCCTCCCTTTCTTTCTGGAGCTGGCGCTCCATCTGTTCTTTGTTCCTGCTTTCTTTCCAGCTTTGTCCCTCGGGTCTCCCCAGGGGAGGTTTGCCTCATGCCCATTGCTACGTGGTTTGTGATCCATCACTTGGATCCCATGCCGCGCCCCCCTAGGGCTTTGAGCCCTCTTGCTGACCTAGGTGCCCTCCTGACACCTAGTATCCCTTCCCCCTGTCAGCACTACCGGTCCTGGACCCTATTGCCGGATGACGAATTACCATCCCTCCCGGTTTCCTTTCCTTGCTCCCTCCATTCTGACCACGTTGTCTCCCGCTCTCTATCCTTCTCTATCTCCCTTCTTCCTTCCCCTACTTTCAGTGTTATACAGTCCCTCTGTTCAGCCTGCCTCTTTGTTGCTTGCCCATGGGTCTCCGGGTACTCTCCTTTAATGTGAAGGGCTTGAACAGCCCTCAAAAGAGAGGTAAGCTCTTTGCCTCCCTTAAACTTCATAAGGGCGACCTGGTCTTTCTCCAGGAGACTCACTTCCTACATAATTCCCACCCTACGCTGCAATGTAAACCATACCCTTATTCTTTCCATGCCTGTGATCACTCAGCCATGAAACGGGGGGTCGCGATTTTATTTGCCCACCACCTCACCTTTGAGCTTCTAGATTCCCATGCCGAGAAGGATGGCCGGTTTCTTGTTTTAGTTTGGAAACTTAATAACAAACTATATACCCTAGCTAACATCTACGCCCCTAACCAACGACAGGAACTATTCTTTGCAAAGCTAGATACTCTCCTTACTCGAGTCCGGCAAGTCGACCTCATACTTGCTGGGGACTTTAACTCTGTTTTAAATCCTAAGATAGACCACTCTCCCTCTCTCCCCACTGCTTCCCCGTCGGACTCCCACCGCTCTAGATCCCTCCTCCGTCTCATGCGATCCCAGCTTCTCTATGACTCCTGGAGGATAAAAGACCCCTCTGCTCATGACTATACCTTTTATTCTGCTCCTCACAATTCCTACTCCCACATTGATATGGTCCTGCTCAGCCATGATCTCGCCCTGAATCTCCACGCTGCCCATATACACCCATTGATCTGGTATGATCATGCCCCTATCTCTTGCGACCTCTCGGGTCTGCTCTCACGCCCTCGCCCCATGACATGGCGTCTTAACGACTCCCTCCTTCACAACCCGGAGATACGTTCCCATCTTCCCAATTGTGGTTTCTGCTGGACGTTGGGTCTTCTGACCACCTGTCCCATATGTCCATGTAATGTTTGACTATCTTGTTTAACCACGTACAAATAAAGAATTTCAAAAAAAGATCAAGCCATTCAGGTTCAGTCAGACAATGTGACGGCAGTAACGTACATAAACCGACAATGCAGAATGAAGAGCAGGGCAGCAATGTCGGAGGTAGCAAGGATTCTCCTCTTGGCAGAGAGATACGCGGTGGCATTGTCCGCGATCTTCATTCCGGGAGTAGACAACTGGGAAGCAGACCTCCTCAGCAGACACGACCTCCACCCAGGAGAGTGGTGCCTTCACCCAGAGGTGTTCGGGTGATTGACACGTCGGTGGGGAATGCCACTAATCGACATGATGGCCTCTCGTCTCAACAAGAAGCTCAAGCGGTATTGTTCCAGGTCGTAGGACCCGCAAGCAGTGGCGGTGGACGCTGTGGTGACTCCATGGGTTTATCAGATGGTGTACGTGTTTCCACCACTCCCATTGAGTTCCTTTGTGCCTCCTACGGCACCTTGAGATCTCAACGTGGTGTTGCAGTTCCTGCAATCGGCATAGTTTGAGCCTTTATAGGACGTTGATGTCAAGTTTCTTACGTGGAAGGCCGTCACGCTGTTGGCCTTGGCTTTCGGTGAGGCGTGTGTCGGAGCTGGGGGCGTTGTCTCACAAAAGCCCCTATTTGATTTTCCATGAAGATAGGGCTGAACTCAGAACTCGTCAGTAATTTCTTCCAAAGGTGGTGTCTGCGTTTCATATCAACCAGCCTATTGTGGTTCCGGTGGTTACCGACACCTCTGCTACATCAAAGTCCTTGGATGTTGTGAGGGCTTTGAAGAGCTATGTGAAGCGGATAGCTTGTCACAGAAAATCGGACTCGCTGTTTGTTCGCTATGATCCCAATAAAATTGGGATTCCTGCTTCAAAGCAGACAATTGCACACTGGATCATGCTTACTATCCAGCATGCTTATTCCACGGCAGGTTTGCAGTGTCCAAAATCTGTACAGGCCCACTCTACTAGATCAGTAGGTTCTTCCTGGGCAGCTGCCCGGGGTGTCTCGGCTTTACATCTCTGCCGAGCAGCTACTTGGTCAGGTTCGAACACGTTTGCTAAGTTCTACAAGTTCAACACTTTGGCCTCTGAGGACCTTCAGTTTGGTCAATCAGTTCTGCAGGAAACTCAGCACTATCCCATCCGGTTTGAGAGCTTTGGTACATCCCCATGGTACTAATGTTGACCCCAGTATCCTCTAGGACAGGCATTCCCAAACACGGTCCTCAAGGCACACCAACAGTGCAGGTTTTAGTGATATCCAGGCTGCAGCACAGATGATTAAATCAAAATAACTGAGCTACTAATTAAGTCACCTGTGCTGAAGCCTGGATATCACTAAAACCTGCACTGTTAGTGTGCCTTGAGGACCGTGGTTGGGAAAGCCTGCTCTAGGATGTAAGAGAAAATAGGATTTTAATTACCTACCAGTAAAACCTTTTCTCGTAGTCAATAGAGGATACTGGGTGCCTGCCCAGTGCCTCGTTTCTTCCTGCACTGTTACTTGGTTAAGTATTGTTGGTTCAGCGGTTGCTGTTCCTGATTTGAAGTTTGGTTAGCTTGGCTTTCCTCTAGTTTGTGTGTGCTGTTTCGGAATCTCACCACTATCCTTTTATATCCTTTCAATGTATGTCCATTTCCTCGGGCATAGTTTCCAAGACTGAGTGGTAGGAGGGGCATAGAGGGAGGAGCCAGCTCACACTATCAATTTCTTAAAGTGCCTATGGCTCCTAGTGGACCCAAGTATCCTCTTCGGACTACAAGAAAAGGATTTACTGGTGGGTAATTCAAATCCTATTATAAGATAATGCATTAATATGTTTCTTCTACACACTTGAAATGTATCTGTAGTTGATTATGTGCTCACATTGCTTATTATACTAATGTATAACCTGTGACTGATTGGTAGTGAGATTGCTGACTTTACTATTTTCTGTCAGTTTCTGTGTATTCCGATCCTCAGTGCTGGTGCATAGCAGGGAGGGAATGGATTGTATGTCAATTTATGTAGTTAACACTGTAAAGGTGTGTGATTTATTTATCATGTCCAAGAGAGGCAAGGGTGAGAAGGATATACTCTCCACAGCAGCACCCACACTCATGTCATGTTTGTCTTGCAAAGCTGGGTTAACCTCTCAGGATCTGGTTCAAAATGAATTACGTGCAAATTGTTTTAGCTTTCACCAAAGCCTCTTGAATAATCCGGGGCAGGCACAGGTTCAAGTTGAACCCCCATGGGCTAATTTTGCACAGACATTATCCAGTATAGCTGAGCAGATAATGCCAGCTCCTATACCAGGGATAGGTTACCCTATTAACCCTTACATAAAACATTCCACCTGGGGTTATCTCATCCAGTACAGGAATCTGCAGCCTTTCAACAGAACCAGACTGAAAGGCAGGTGGTAAGTAAATCACATAGACATGAAACAACTTATTCACAGTCTACACATGTTTCAGATGAGGACTCGTCAGAGGATGAGGACTCCGGGTCTGCATACAGAGACGAGGAGGAAGGCCTCAGCTCAGTGAACATTCCTGAGCTAATTAGTGCTATGAAAGCCATTCTATCCTTAGAGGAGGCAGCAGAGCATTTGTTAAAATATAAGGCACCTGTGTTTAAACCAAAATAGTTAGGACTGAGTTTCCTTGGTCAGAACAGCTGACGGAAATTATGCAAGAGGCTTGGGTTACACCCAGTAAGAAGTTTAAAATTCCAAGGAAATGGAAATTCCCTATATCCTCTTCAGGCTAGGGACTGTTTAAAAAGTGAGGGGGCTCCCAAAGTAGATACGCATGTCATCCGATTAGTGCGAAAATCTACATTAACTCTGCCTTCAACATCATTAAATGATGTCACGGATAGGAAAATAGATGGTTTTCTTAAAACCATTTTCTCCTTGTCTGGGGCAATCATAAGACCAGCCATGGCTTCAGCCTAGATGGCAAAAGTAGTGGCAGCCTGGGCTGATGCATTGGAGGATGACCTTTCAATGGCATCTAGAGAGCAAAAATCCCATATTGCACATATCAAACAGGCAGCTATTTTTATGGAAGAAGCAGCCTTGGATGTGGGTACAATTGCCTCTCAGGCATCAGCAGTAGCAGCTCACAGAGCGGTTTGGCTACATACATGGAAAGCTGATTCAGAATCTAAGAAGGTTCTGGAGTCTTTGACTTTTACTGGAGATATTCTTTTTGGTAAAGAATTAAACAGTATTTTGTAGTCAGAAGCAGACTCCAATAAAGTGACGTTTCCTTCCAAGCCTGGATTTCCAGCTTTTCGGCCCTCTCAAGGAAAAACAAAAGGAAAGGGTTATGGCAAACAGTCTCCATCTGACAAGTCTGGTAAGACTAAAAAGCATTGGGCTACCAGAGGGCCGGCTTCCCAATCAGAAGATAAACCATCAGCCTGATGGTGCGGGCCTCCACCTGGGGGACCCCGGGGTGGGAGGCTGACTTCTTTAGTTTGCACGGATCTGTCAGCAGTCTACCACAGATGCCTGAGTGCAAACAGCAGTATCTCACGGATATGCATTTGCTTTCAAGAAACACCCTCAAAGGTTATTTTGTACCAGCCCGTCTTCAGTGGAAACGAAGGGCAGGGCTTTGCAAGAGGTAGTTCAGAAGTTGCTTCAGCTGTCAGGAGTGATAATTCCAGTTCCTCCTGCACAATGAGGACAAGGTTATTATTCCAACCTGTTTCTAGTCCAGAAGCCACAAGGGTCGTTCCGGCCCATACTCAATCTCAAGGTTCTGAACAAGTACATTGGGGTGCCTCAGTTTCATATGGAGACATTACGTTCCAATATTTTGGCCACGGAGCCGGAGGATTTTATGATATCCCTGGATATCCAGGATGCTTACCCTCATGTTCCTATAACACTGTCCCATCAGCGCTATCTCAGGTTTGCTATCCTCCAGCAATGTTTTCACTTTCAGGCCCTACCATTTGGACTGGCTACAGCTCCCAGAGTGTTCACCAAAATTATGGTGGTAATGGCATCTTATCTCCGTCAGCAGCGGATAAGGATTTTTCCATACCTCGATGATTTATTAATCCTGGTACAATCTCAGGAATTGCTTCAGTGTCATCTGCGACAGACAATAGCTTGTTTACAGAGACACGGTTGGCTCATAAATTGGGCAAAGTCATCCTGGTTCCGTCACAACTGATGACTCACTTGGGGGCTGTGCTGGATTCGAGCCTTCAGAGAGTAATTTTACCTATGAACAAAATATCCAAAATTCAGTCAAGGATTCAGGAGCTGCTACACAGTCAAAGGGTATCCATTAACGTAGCAATGCGTGTGATGGAGTTGATGGTTTCGACATTCGACATGGTGGCGTATGCTTCGTTCCACTCAAGGCCTCTGCAACGTCTGATCCTTTCCAAATGGAATGGTTTTAATCAGACAATAAAAATGCAGACTATGGTCCTTCCTCTGGAAGTAAGGAGGTTTTTAGCATGGTGGCTACAGGCACCCCATCTGGACAAACGGAGATCCTTTTGGATATCAGATTGGGAAATTCTGACAACTGATACCAGCCTTCAGGGCTGGGGAGTTTTGTCAGGAAGGAGTTGCTTCCAGGGGCAGTGAACCAAGGAAGAAAGTTGCCTGCCAACAAATATATTGGAACTTTGGGCCATATATATGGCACTTATTCAGGCAAAGGACATCCTTCAGGGGAAACCATTCCAAATCTGCTCAGACAATACAATGGCAGTAGCGTACCTCAACCATCAGGAAGGAACTCACAGCCAAAACACAATGAAGGAGGTAAGTCACACATCAAAGAGGGCAGAACTTAATCTTCCAGCCTTGTCTGCAGTGTTCATTCCGGGAGTCCTAAACTGGGAAGCGGATTTTCTCAGTCGACACTCCATTCATGCAAATGAAAGGGCTTTACACCCCGATATCTTCCAAATTCTGGTAGACAAGTGGGGGTTACCGGAGATAAATCTCATGGCGTCCCCTCAGAACAACAAAGTTCCCGCATATGGGTCAAGTACAAAGGATCCCAAAGCGATCTTTGTGGATGCCCTGTCAGTGAGATGGGACTTTCGTCTGGCCTATGTGTTTCCACCAATCACCCTGTTACTTAGGGTGATGCGAAAAGCAAAACAAGGAAGGAGCGCCGTGATACTAATAGCTCCAGATAGGCCCAGAAGACATTGGTACACAGATCTGCAGAGGTTGTCGATGGATGCTATATTCCTACACCCTCAACATCCAGATCTACTGTCTCAGTGTCCTTGCTATCACAAGCACCTTGAACGACTTCGTCTTGAAACTTCCATACTGAAAGCAAGAGGATTCTCACAACAGGTAATTCAAACAATGCTCAGAGCAAGGAAACCTGCCTAAGCTCTCATTTATCACCGAATATGGCAAGCAGTGACCTGAAATTTTATCCTACAGTGGGTCTTTCAGAGTCCTAGAATTCCTTCAGTTAGGAAAGGACAAAGGTCTAAGGATGGCTTCCTTGAGCATTGACTGTATGGTTCCAAAAGAAAATTGCTAACCTACAGGATTTGCGCACTTTTTTCCAGGGAATGCTGCACATTTAACCTCCTTTTGTTCCTCCTACAGTGCCTTGGGATTTAAGTTTAGTTCTAAAGGCCCTTCAAATTGCCCCATTTGAACCACTAGAATAAGTGGATTTTAAATGGTTGACAGCTACAGTTCTCTTTCTATTGGCTATTGCTTCAGCTAGAAGAGTTTCAGATTTCGGGGCATTGTTATGTCGCCCTCCTTTTCTGATTTTTTTTTATCCAATTAGAGCGGTTCTCAGAACCAAATCTGGGTATCTGCCTAAGATGGTGTCTAAATTCCACCTTAATGAAGAAATTGTATTCCCGGCCTACCAAGGGCCGGACCTTTCTGCGGGAGATGCATTATTGGGTATTGCTTTAAGGATCTACGTGGATCATACCAGTGTCATCAGAAAAACAATCTTCATTCTCTACGGATTTCACAAGAGAGGATGGCCTGCTGACAAGCAGACACTGGCGAGGTGGCTTCGAATGACAATTTCAGAAGCATATTCTCAAGTTGATTTCCCTGTTCCGGCTAATGTCTCTGCTCACCCTACTCGTAAGGTAGGTCCGTCATGGGCAGCACAACGTGGTGCTTCAGCAGAGTAGATATGTAAGGCAGCCACATGGTTTCCCATTAACACATTCATTAGACATTATGCCTTTGATACCTGTGCCTCTCAGGACGCTGAATTCAGGTGAAGGATTCTCCTGTCCAATCAGGAGCGTCCCCACCACTAAACTGCTTTGGGACATCCCAATGTTATCCTGTGGATAACCTGTGGACCCTGCAGGAGGAATAATCGTTATGGTAGACTTACCATTGATAACTCTATTGCTCCTAAACCACAGGATCCACAGGGATCCCGCCCTGATGCACCTGATTTGAAGATCCTTTCATTTACTAAACTCTTCCTTCTTGTATGGAAGGGTGTGCATGTGTGCTCTTTTCTCCTGATTAGGGCTCTCTATGAAACTCCTGCCTTGAGCTTTGGAAAACAACTGAATTGCCTGAGCCAGGAGGCGGGGCTATAGGGAGAGGCCCATTGCATTCTGGGAGGCTGAAAGCTTTGATCGTTTGGTGCCAATCCACTGTCGCTACCTCCTATCCCAACGTTATCCTGTGGACTTTGGAGAGATAGAGTTATCATTGGTACAGTAAGTCTACCATAACAATTTTTTTTTGTCTTATAAGTACCACAAAGAAATACTTTGTGGTTCTTGTTTCACCAATAATTCACCTTTCCAAAGTAGAGAAAAGCAAGATTCCAGGGGGTATATTTACTAAGCTCCCGATTTTGACCGATTTAGTGTTTTTTGTTCAAAGTGTCATCTCGGGAATTTACTAAACTCAAATCTCGGCAGTGATGAGGGCATTCGTATTTTGTTTACGGCTGTGTTGTAAAAATACGAATGAATATACCATCGGTCAAACGCAGCTGTTTAGGTATAGAACTCGGTCATTTACTATGCATTCGTATTTGAAATCTCTACCGTGAAAATGCATTTGCGGCCGTGATAAAAACCAATTCGTAAAAAAAAATGCAGAAAAAATATAGACCTGCTTTTGAGAAGCGTGTTTACATGCGTTTCCAATTCTACATTAATCACACCTGAATTTTTTTACCTTTAAAAGGGACCCAAGCACATTTTTCTAATCTCTCACTCTGAAATGGCCATGTGTAGTACTGATTTCTTGTTTGCTGGGGGATACCTGAGACTGCTCCATGAGGCTACAATAAACCAGGGCCAGAAAACTGAACATGGTCAGCAGGTTGTACAGGTGCCGCGGAGGCTGCGCAGGCCTCGTTTTTTTAGGGGGCATTTAAACTTGAACGCATTGGCCAATGACCAGGTCATACAGATGTTCCGGCTAAATAGGAACAACATTTTCCGTCTGTATGACCTTGTCAAACTGGACCTAGACCCTGAGACAGCACGCTCTCGCTCTGTCTCAGGCCTGCACAAACTCCTGGCTGTGTTGCACTTTATGGCTACTGGTAGCCTCCAGGCTGTGACTGGCGATGTAATTGGTATCTCCCAGCCCACCTTTTCAAAATATTTAATTCAGGTGAGTTTAAACATACATACACGTCTATGTCTAAGTGGTGCTTCTATTATGTAATATAACACAGTATTGTATTTATTACAGGTCATGACACTCACCTTATATTTTGTAATGTCCACTCAGGTTTTGGATGTCTTGGATCCCCACATAGATGCCTCTATCTGCTTCCCTACCCAGGAGTCGCAGTGGCATGCAGTCAGGGTAGCTTTCTATGAGCTTGCTGGCATGCCCAATGTGCTGGGTGCCATAGATTGCACACACGTTGAGCTGAGACCACCTAGGGGCAGGAAATACATTTATACCAATAGACATCTGGGCCAATCCACTAATGTCCAGGCGGTTTGTGATGCAAATCTAAAAATTATGAGTGTTGTTGCGGGTTACCCTGGCGGCTGCCATGACTCCTTCATCCTCAGTCAGTCATCCCTCTTTGATAAGTTTGATGCCGGACAAATGCCTGATGGCTGGCTGCTGGGTATGTTCCAAGTGTGTTGTGTGTATATGTGGTAACGTCAACCTCATCATTATGTTTTTCTCTAACGTCCTAGAGGATGTTGGGGACTCCGTAAGGACCATGGGGAATAGACGGCCTCCGGAGGAGACATGGGCACTTTAAGAAAGACTTTGACTCTGGGTGTGCACTGGCTCCTCCCTCTATGCCCCTCCTCCAGACCTCAGTTTGAGACTGTGCCCAAAGGAGATGGGTGCACTGCAGGGAGCTCTCCTGAGTTTCCTGCTAAGAAAGTATATTTGTTAGTTTTTTTATTTTCAGGGAGCACTGCTGGCAACAGACTCCCTGCATCGAGGGACTGGGGAGAGAGAAACAACCATACTTCTCTGAGTTTCAAGGTCTTGTTTCTTAGGCTACTGGACACCATTAGCTCCAGAGGGAGTCAGAACACAGGTTCGCCCTGGACGTTCGTCCCAGAGCCGTGCCGCCGTCCTCCTCACAGAGCCAGAAGAAAGAAGCCGGGTGAGTATGAGAAGAAAGAAGGCTTCAAATGGCGGCAGAAGACTTCGTGAGCTTCACTGAGGTAACGCACAGCACGGCAGCTGTGCGCCATTGCTCCCATACACCTCACATACTCCGGTCACTGTAAGGGTGCAGGGCGCAGGGGGGGGGGGGGGCGCCCTGGGCAGCAATATAAACCTCTTATTTGGCAAAAGAGAGCATATATACAGCTGGACACTGTATATATGCAAGAGCCCCCGCCAATTTTACACTTTTAGCGGGACTGAAGCCCGCCGCCGAGGGGGCGGGGCCTCTCCCTCAGCACTCACCAGCGCCATGTTTTTCTCCACAGCACCGCTGAGAGGAAGCTCCCCGGACTCTCCCCTGCTTATACCACGGTAGAAGAGAGGGTTTTAAAGAAGAGGGGGGGCACATAATTTGGCGCAGATAATAATAACAGCGCTACGGGGTAAACATTAAATTGCTGTGTTTTTCCTGGGTCATATTGCGCTGGGGTGTGTGCTGGCATACTCTCTCTCTGTCTCTCCAAAAGGCCTTGTGGGGGAAATGTCTTCAGAAGAGCATTCCCTGAGTGTGTGGTGTGTCGGTACGTGTGTGTCGACATGTCTGAGGTAAAAGGCTCTCCTATGGAGGAGATGGAGCAAATTTGTGTGTGTGTGGTGTCTCCGTCGACAACGCCGACGCCTGATTGGATATGTGAAATTAAATGCTAAGACAAAAGATTAGAGAACAGACAGGGAATCTACCCATGTCTGTCCCTATGTCACAAAGACTTTCAGAGTCTCACGACGCTCACTATCCAAAATAATAGACACTGATATCGACACGGAGTCTGACTCCAGTGTCGACTATGATAATGCAAAGTACAGCCAAAACTGGCAGAAAAGTATTCAATATATGATTATTGTAATAAAAGATGTTTTGCTTATCAGTGATGACTCATCTGTCCCTGACACGAGGGTACACATGTTTAAGGGGAAGAAAGCTGTGGTAAATTTCCCTCCTCTCATGAAGAAAAAGAGCTGGAAGCTTCCCGCTTTTTTGGAAAGCGGGAAGCTTCCCAAAAAAGAATCCTCAGGGAGTATCCCTTCCCTAATGGGGCCAGGATAAGATGGAAATCTTCCCCTAGGGTGTACAAGGCATTGACACGTTTACCCAAAAAGGTAGCGCTGACTTTACAGCTATCCTCAGGGATCCTGCAGATAGCATGCAGTAAAAGTACTTTGAAGTCCATTTACACACATTCTGGTAAACTACTCAGACCGGCGATTGTGTCGGCATGGGTTTATAGCGCTGTAGCAACGTAGACAGATATCTTATCAGCGGAGATTGAAACCCTAGATAAGGATACCAGGTTTTTGTCCCTATATATATATATATGTATATATATATTTATATGTAAAAGATGTTGTCTTATTTATATATATATATATATATATATATATATATATATATGTTGGAAATGGTCCGGCACTCCAATAACTCGTGCAATAGTCCCTGGTGCCCTCACTTTCCAGCAAGGAAATGTAATCAAGAATGATGTGCGGCACTCAGGTATGCAGAAATAAATCACCACCAGCGGTCTGTCAACGTTTCAATTTTACTTGAAAATTGTCATCAGGATAAATACAACAGTTTAAAAACTCACCTTATATCCCAGACACAGTTATTGGAGTGCCGGACCATTTCCAACATACATCAGCCGCGTTCCCAGACCACAGGGGACTCAGCAGGTCAAGGCAACCAACGGTGTCATTTAATTTATCAAGCACTTCATCTATTTGCATCTGGAAATCAATTTGGATTATTGTGTGCATACAATAATCATCTTCACTCTTGCTCACGGAAACCCTGTGTAACACTCCTGAAAAATTACCATGGAGCATCCACTGCAAGGAGACGAGAATTTATTTAATCCAGCACTGATTCCTTTACAGGAACACTTCAGCTACTCTGAGTCAGACACCGAAGCCATACTACACAAAGAACAACTCTGGACTCAGGCCGAAGCCCTGGCACCGGAAGCAATATACAGAGATCTGCTTCGCATGAAAAAGAAAGAAATCGACTTCACATATCATGCAATCACATTGAGTGATTATTACCGGGCCAAAAAAATCCCAAGGGGGTTTAGGGTGAGGAATTGTCCTACCATTGGTAGATTCAATCCGGCATTTTGCCGTAAATGGATTTCCATTTTAAATAAATGCTCAGCAGATCTTATGTTGCTGGTAATTGAGCAAGCCAACCTAGAGGTGGACAACTCTAAACAGAAAATCAACAAATATGAGGTGAAACATCTTCCCATACTGACTGCAGATTCAGAGAATGACTGGCTGGCAAAATTGGAGAACCAATTAGCCATCTATAAGCGGGATCTAATTAAATTCAAAAAAGCAAAATTTGACAAAGTGGATCAAGACTATGAAAGCCATCAAGTCTACAGATGGCTGTCTGGGAACGACCCCGGTACAAAAAGAAAACCATTCTTTAGACGTCGACGCTATCCACAAACCGAGATGGACACTGAAACATCAGCGGAAGGCCAGAGCACGAACAGTGACCAGGACTTACCTCCAAATCGCCCTAAGGGAGCTGCCCCTTTAGAAGTAGGCACCCGCGAAGCAAGACCACGCAGAGCAAAGCAACCCGAAGAGGGGGCCAATACAAACGCAGCCGCAGGTGGAAAGAAACCACCCGCGCCAAACAAGAGGAGGTAATTGTCAACTTATCCCACTATGAACTCTCCTCCAGCGAACGCAGTTTATTATCCAAAGGCCTATCATTTGTTCCAACAGCCCCAATAGATGACTTGGATTGGCAAGTTGCGAAAAATCAACTTCATCGTAAGTTGAAATTGAAGGAACATTTTGCTGAGACTTTCATGCAAAGTTCCAGCAATATACCTTCAAAATTGATGCAATTTAAACCACCATCTACTTTTGATCCATTATCTAACAACGCGAGCATCAAAACATACATGCGGCTTGTGGACCTGGAGTCACAACATCTTAAAACAACTAATAAGGCATTTAAGCATAACTTATCCAAATCTGAATTAGAGGCTCTCCACAACTTATCAAATAACAAGCAAGTAATCATTCGCCCGGCAGACAAGGGCGGAGCCATTGTCCTGCAAGACATAACTGATTATCGGGCTGAAATTTATCATCAACTGGAGGAACCGGGTGTATACACAAGGCTGAATGGTAACCCTACATCAACATTTCTGAAAGAACTGAAAGAAGCATTACTGAGGGCCTGTGATGCAGGAATCATCACAGAGGAGATTATGAAATTACTACTCCCAGAACACCCAGTGGTTCCTATCTTATATACAGTCCCCAAGATCCATAAGGGGATCAATCCCCCTCCAGGGCGACCGATCATCTCGGCCAGGGGCTCATTATTCCAGCCCACTTCAGTATTCTTGGATTCCATTCTTCAGCCGTATATACAACAACATCCTCACACTCTGATGGACACAACATCTTTACTCAACCAATTAAGTAACATAGGACCCATTCCTCCAGATGCTTGGCTGGTAACAGCCGACGTTACCAGCCTATATACAATCATCCCACACTCAGAGGGACTCCACGCAGTCAAGAAGGTTTTGTTGAACGAACTGAAGACTGATCCAGCACACACTGACATTTTGGTTCATCTCTTGGAACTGGTATTAACGAGAAATTTCTTTTTGTTTGACAATAAATTTTATCTACAACAAAGGGGGTGTGCCATGGGATCGGCCGTGGCCCCCACCTATGCAAACACATACATGGCTGAAGTGGAACAGAATATTTTCTTTTCTGACACCAATGTCTCATCCAATATCATTCTATACAAGAGATATATAGACGATCTGCTCATTATATGGAAAGGTCCTCAAGATTCACTACAGAATATACTGGATGCTCACAATACTTCCTCCAGTCCAGTGAAGTTGGTCTACAAGATGGACCAACACACCATAGATTTCCTTGACGTCAGGATATCTATTACAAATACAAGTACAGGTTGAGTCTCCCTTATCCAAAATGCTTGGGACCAGAGGTATTTTGGATATCGGATTTTTCCGTATTTTGGAATAATTGCATACCATAATGAGATATCATGGTGATGGGACCTAAATCTAAGCACAGAATGCATTTATGTTTCATATACACCTTATACACACAGCCTGAAGGTCATTGTAGCCAATATTTTTTGTAACTTTGTGCATTAAACAAAGAGTGTGTATATTCACACAATTAATTTATGTTTCACATACACCTTATACACACAGCCTGAAGGTCATTTAATACAATATCTTTAATAACTTTGTGTATTAAACAAAGTTTGTGTACATTGAGCCATCAAAAAACAAAGATTTCACTATCTCACTCTCACTAAAAAAAGTCCGTATTTCGGAATATTCCGTATTTCGGAATATTTGGATATGGGATACTCAACCTGTATTAACACCACGGTGTTCACTAAACCTACGGACAGGAACACCTTCTTGCATAATGCAAGTTGTCATCCTAAAGGCCTGAAATTTGGTCTCCCTTATTCTCAAATGATCAGGATCCACAGAATCAATTCAGACATCAAGCAAGCAGCTTCACAAATTGATGATCTCATCGATCGTTTCATCTTACGCGGATATAATCCTAAGCAACTACAGGAAACCAAAGTGAAAGTGCTAGCCATGAACAGAAATTTACTTTTACAGAAGAAGCCTAAGGCCACTACATCACCCAAATTCATCTGGAAAAGTACCTTCAATGTGGCCTCAGTGGAAATCAACAAAATTACTAAAAAACACTGGCCCCTCATTCAAACTGATGCTAAATTGAATCTACAGGACACTAACATCATGCCTTGCTATCGTCGATCCAGTAACCTTAGAGATACATTGGTTAAAACAGACATCTCCACCAGAACCACCATTGACAGACCAGCCATGTTTGCAGCCTACAAACGGGGCTGCTTTAGATGCGCGTGTACAACGTGCCAGTATCTCATTGCCGGAGATACCTTCTATCATCCACATCTGGGCTATAAAATACCCATTAAACATCATTTAACCTGTGAATCTTCCTTTGTCATTTATCAAATTATTTGCCCCTGCGGCTTGACCTATATAGGCAAAACGATGAGGAAGTTCAAAGAAAGAATGACCGCACATAGATCGGCCATTAGACTGGCCTTAAGCAAAGGAAAGAGTGATCAGCCAGTTGCACGGCATTTTGTGACTTTTAAACATTCCCTGGCGAGTTTACGATACCGCATGATTGACCACATACCTGCCAACATCAGAGGAGGAGATAGACACAAGTCTCTACTCAAATGTGAATCACGGTGGATATTTAAATTGGATGTAATTACACCGAAGGGACTCAATGAATCATTACCACTGTCTTGTTTCTTCTAACCATGGTCTCCTATATCCCCTTATATTGATCCGCACATTCTCCTGCTTGCCCTATCCTCTTCTATCTTTTTTTCTATACTTTAGCCCATGTAACCTGTGCAGACATTTGATTGGATTTTTCCACCTAACATGACTTTTTTAAAATAAACACATTCATTGATCCATCACACACATCTCTGGGCATCGAGACATTCTATCTATTTTGTATGGTGTGTCATTAACCACTACACAAGTACTTGAATAATACATCAAATCGGTGGCCCCTTCTATCACAATCAGACATATTTTTTATTAAGTATGTCAAAACAAACGGAGAGCATCAGGCGCTACATGTGCCAATATACTTGCACTTATAACATAGAGTTATTATTCCTCCTTTCCAGCCATGCATGCTCTCATGATAATTCTAATATATTCATTGCTTGATTTGTGATGTTTAACACAGTAATCATGTATCAATGTTGTCTTGTTCACCCCAGGAGTAACACTACGGGTTTCCATGGTGACGGGTTCACTGACGTGCATCGCGTAATACGCGATGACGTCACTTTTCAGCGCCGCAGCGGCCGAGCGGGTCCCCGCCGGACGAGCGATGCACACTGCACTTCACTTTGGTGTCTGGGATATAAGGTGAGTTTTTAAACTGTTGTATTTATCCTGATGACAATTTTCAAGTAAAATTGAAACGTTGACAGACCGCTGGTGGTAATTTATTTCTGCATACCTGAGTGCCGCACATCATTCTTGATTATATATATATATATATATGACATGCTCAAAGAGACGTTAGTCTACTGGGTTCTAGAGTCAAACAAGGGTGAGGAATTGTTCGGAGAGGGCCTTTCGGATCTCGTCTCCACGGCTACGGCAGGTAAATACATTTTTTTGCCATATATTCCCTCACAATCTAAGAAAGCACCTCATTATCAAATGCAGTCCTTTCGTTCCAATAAAAGCAAGAGAGCACGTGGTTCGTCCTTTCTTGTCAGAGGTAAGGGCAGAGGGAAAAAGCTGCACAACACAGCTAGTTCCCCGGAACAGAGGTCCTCCCCGGCCTCTGCTAAATCCACCGCATGACGCTGGGGCTCCCCTGAGGGAGTCAGCTCCTGTGGGGGCACGTCTTCGACTGTTCAGCCATGTCTGGGTCCACTCACAGGTGGATACATGGGCAATAGAAATTGTTTCCCAGGGTTACAAGCTGGAATTCGAAGAAGTGCCTCCTCGCCGTTTTTTTTTTTTTTTTTTCAAATCGGCCCTACCGAAACAACCCCTGGAAAGGGAGATAGTGTTACATGCGATTCACAAATTGTGTCTGCAACAAGTGGTGGTAGAGATTCCCCTGCTTCAAAGAGGGCAGGGGTACTACTCAACTCTGTTTGTGGTTCCGAAACCGGACGGTTCGGTCAGACCCATTTTAATTTTAAAACCCCTGAACCTTTACTTAAAATGGTTCAAGTTCAAGATGGAATCACTCAGGGCGGTCATCGCCAGCCTAGAAGGGGAGATTTTTTGGTATCTCTGGACATAAAGGATGCATACCTACATGTCCCCATATATCCTCCTCATCAGTAGTGATGAGCGGGTTCGGTTCCTCGGAAACCGAACCCCCCCGAACTTCACCCATTTTACACGGGTCTGAGGCATAATCGGATTCTCCCGTATGGCTCGGTTAATCCGAGCGCACCCGAACGTCATCATCCTGCTGTCGGATTCTCGCGAGATTCGTCGCCGCCATTTTCACTCGTGCATTGGAAATGTTAGGGAGAGGACGTGGCTGGCGTCCTCTCCGTTTTTGCTTATTGCTTAATTGTGGGGACTGGGGAGCAGCTGTATTATATAGGAGGAGTACAGTGCAGAGTTTTGCTGATCAGTGACCACCAGTTTTATCCGTTCTCTGCCTGAAAAATGCTCCATATCTGTACTCAGTGTGCTGCATATATCAGTGCTCACACTGCTTTATTGTGGGGACTGGGGACCAGCAGTATTATATAGGAGTACAGTGCAGAGTTTTGCTGACCAGTGACCACCAGTATACGTTGTCTGCCTGAAAAACGCTCCATATCTGTGCTCAGTGTGCTGCATATATCTGTGCTCACACTGCTTTATTGTGGGTACTGGGGACCACCAGTATATTATATAGGAGGAGTACAGTGCAGAGTTTTGCTGACCAGTGACCACCAGTATACGTTGTCTGCCTGAAAAACGCTCCATATCTGTGCTCAGTGTGCTGCATATATCTGTGCTCACACTGCTTTATTGTGGGTACTGGGGACCACCAGTATATTATATAGGAGGAGTACAGTGCAAAGTTTTGCTGACCAGTGACCACCAGTATATATAGCAGTATGGTACGGAAGGCCACTGCTCTACCTACCTCTGTGTCGTCAAGTATACTATCCATCTAGATTCTATACCTGTGGTGCATTTTAGTTTTGTAGTTTGCTGACAGTGACCACCAGTATATATAGCAGTACGGTACGGAAGGCCACTGCTCTACCTACCTCTGTGTCGTCAAGTATACTATCCATCTAGATTCTATACCTGTGGTGCATTTTAGTTTTGCAGTTTGCTGACAGTGACCACCAGTATATATAGCAGTACGGTACGGAAGGCCACTGCTCTACCTACCTCTGTGTCGTCAAGTATACTATCCATCTAGATTCTATACCTGTGGTGCATTTTAGTTTTGCAGTTTGCTGACAGTGACCACCAGTTTATATAGCAGTACGGTACGGAAGGCCACTGCTCTACCTACCTCTGTGTCGTCAAGTATACTATCCATCTAGATTCTATACCTGTGGTGCATTTTAGTTTTGCAGTTTGCTGACCGTGACCACCAGTATATATAGCAGTACGGTACGGAAGGCCACTGCTCTACCTACCTCTGTGTCGTCAAGTATACTATCCATCTAGATTCTATACCTGTGGTGCATTTTAGTTTTGCAGTTTGCTGACAGTGACCACCAGTATATATAGCAGTACGGTACGGAAGGCCACTGCTCTACCTACCTCTGTGTCGTCAAGTATACTATCCATCCATACCTGTGGTGCATTTCAGTTGTGCGCAGTATATATAGTAGTAGGCCATTGCTATTGATACTGGCATATAATTCCACACATTAAAAAATGGAGAACAAAAATTTGGAGGTTAAAATAGGGAAAGATCAAGATCCACTTCCACCTCGTGCTGAAGCTGCTGCCACTAGTCATGGCCGAGACAATGAAATGCCATCAACGTCGTCTGTCAAGGCCGATGCCCAATGTCATAGTAGAGACCATGTAAAATCCAAAAAACAAAAGTTCAGTAATATGACCCAAAAATCAAAATTGAAAGCGTCTGATGAGAAGCGTAAACTTGCCAATATGCCATTTACGACACATGGCAAGGAACGGCTGAGGCCCTGGCCTATGTTCATGGCTAGTGGTTCAGCTTCACATAAGGATGGAAGCACTCATCCTCTCACTAGAAAACTGCAGTGCCACTCCTAGATGGGCCAGGTGTTTGTGTCGGCCACTTGGGTCGCTTAGCTTAGGCACACAGCTACCTCATTGCGCCTCTTTTTTTCTCTGCATCATGTGCTGTTTGGGGACTATTTTTTTGAAGTGCCATCCTGTCTGACACTGCAGTGCCACTCCTAGATGGGCCAGGTGTTTGTGACGGCCACTTGTGTCGCTTAGCTTAGCCATCCAGCGACCTCGATGCAAATTTTAGGACTAAAAATAATATTGCGAGGTGTGAGGTGTTCAGAATAGACTGAAAATGAGTGTAAATTATGGTTATTGAGGTTAATAATACTATGGGATCAAAATGACCCCCAAATTCTATGATTTAAGCTGTTTTTGAGGGTTTTTTGTAAAAAAACACCCGAATCCAAAACACACCCGAATCCGACAAAAAATTTTCAGGGAGGTTTTGGCAAAACGCGTCTGAATCCAAAACACGGCCGCAGAACCGAATCCAAAACCAAAACACAAAACCCGAAAAATTTCCGGTGCACATCTCTACTCATCAGGCGTACCTGAGATTTGCGGTACAGGATTGTCATTACCAATTTCAGACATTGCCGTTTGGGCTTTCCACGGCCCCGAGAATTTTCACCAAGGTAATGGCGGAAATGATGGTGCTCCGGCGCAAGCAGGGTGTCACAATTATCCCGTATTTGGACGATCTCCTCATAAAAGTGAGATCACGGGAGAAGTTGCTGAGCAGCGTATCACTTTCACTGAATGTGTTACAGCGACACGGCGGGATTCTCAATATTCCAAGGTCGCAGCTGAATCCTACAACTTGTCTGCCCTTCTTGGGCATGATTCTGGACACAGACCAGAAAAAGGTTTTTCTTCCGCAGGGAAAAGCGCAGGAACTCATGACTCTAGTCATGAACTTGTTGAAACCAAAACAAGTGTCAGTACATCATTGCACTCAAGTTCTGGGAAAGATGGTGGCAACATACGAAGCCATTCCATACGGCAGATTCCATGCAAGGGCCTTCCAATGGGACCTATTGGACAAATGGTCCAGGTCGTATCTGCAATTGCGTCAGCGGATCGCCCTGTCCCCCAGGGCCATAGTATCTCTCATGTGGTGGCTAAACAGTGCTCACCTTCTAGAGGGCCGCAGGTTCGGCATTCAGGACTGGATCCTCGTGACCACGGACGCTAGGTTGGGGAGCGGTCGCACAGGGAAGAAATTTCCAAGGACTTTGATCAAGTCAAGAAACTTGTCTTCACATCAACATCCTGGAAGTAAGGGCCATATACAACGCCCTACGTCAATCGGAGATCTTACTTCGCAATCGACCAGTTCTGATCCAGTCAGACATCACCGCAGTAGCTCATGTAAACCGCCAAGGCGGCACAAGGAGCAGAGTGGCAATGGCGGGAGCCACCAGAGTTCTTCGCTGGGCGGAGAATCATGTAAGCGCTCTGTCAGCAGTGTTCATTCCGGGAATGGACAACTGGGAAGCAGACTTCCTCAGCAGACACGCTCTGCATCCGGGAGAGTGGGGACTTCATCAGGAAGTCTTCGCGCAGATTGCAAGTCGGTGGGGACTACCCCAAATAGACATGATGGCATCCCGTCTCAACAAAAAGCTACAAGGGTATTGCGCCAGGTCAAGAGACCCTCAGGCGGTAGCTGTAGACGCCCTAGTGACACCGTGGTTGTTCCAGTCGGTATATGTCTTTTCTCCTCTTCCTCTCATACCCAAGGTGTTGAGGATAATAAGAAAAAGAGGAGTGAAAGCAATTCTCATTGTTCCAGATTGGCCAGAAAGGACCTGGTATCTGGATCTGCAAGAAATGCTCACAGAAGATCCGTGGCCTCTTCCTCTAAGGCATGACTTGTTACATCAAGGTCCCTGTCTGTTCCAAGACTTACCGCGGCTGCGTTTGACGGCATGACGGTTGAACGCCGGATCCTAGCGGAAAAAGGTATTCCGGATTAGGTCATTCCTACGCATATATAGGCTAGGAAGGACGTGACATCTAAACATTATCACCGAATGTGGAGAAAATATGTTTCTTGGTGTGAGGCCAGGAATGCTCCTATGAAAGAATTCCACCTGGGCCGTTTTCTTCACTTCCTACAAACTGGAGTGAATTTGGGCCTAGAATTAGGCTCCATTAAAAGTACAGATTTCTGCCTTATCCATTTTCTTTCAAAAGGAATTGGCCTCATTACCTGAAGTACAACTTTTGTGAAGGGAGTACTGCATATTCAGCCTCCTTTTGTACCTCCGGTGGCGCCTTGGGAACTTAACGTGGTGTTAAGTTTCCTTAAGTCACATTGCTTTGAACCACTTAAGACAGTGGAGTTGAAATATCTCACCTGGAAGGTGGTCATGTTGTTAGCCTTGGCTTCGGCTAGGCGAGTTTCGGAATTGGCGGCTTTATCACATAAAAGCCCCTATCTGGTTTTCCATATGGATAGAGCGGAATTGCGGACCTGTCCTCAATTCCTACCTAAGGTGGTCTCATCCTTTCATATGAACCAACCTATTGTCGTGCCTGTGGCTACACGTGACTTGGAGGATTCTGAGTCCCTGGATGTGGTCAGGGCTTTGAAAATTTATGTGGCCAGAACGGCTAGGATCAGAAAAACAGAAGCACTGTTTGTCCTGTATGCAGCCAACAATGTTGGCGGCCCTGCTTCAAAGCAGACTATTGCTCGCTGGATCAGTAACACGATTCAGCAGGCGCATTCTACGGCAGGATTGCTGTTACCAAAATCGGTTAAGGCCCATTCCACTAGGAAGGTGGGCTCTTCTTGGGCGGCTGCCCGAGGGGTCTCGGCACTACAGCTGTGCCGGGCTGCTACTTGGTCGGGGTCAAACACCTTTGCAAAGTTCTATAAGTTTGATACCCTGGCTGAGGAGGACCTCCTGTTTGCTCAATCGGTGCTGCAGAGTCATCCGCACTCCCGCCCGTTTGGGAGCTTTGGTATAATCCCCATGGTCCTTACTATGTCCCCAGCATCCTCTAGGACGTTAGAGAAAATAAGATTTTAAACCTACCGGTAAATCTTTTTCTCGTAATCCGTAGAGGATGCTGGGCACCCGTCCCAAGTGCGGACTACTTCTGCAAGACTTGTATATAGTTATTGCTTACATAAGGGTTATGTTATAGTTTCATCGGCCTTGGACTGATGCTATGTTGTTGTTCATACTGTTAACTGGGTAATATATCACAAATTATACGGTGTGATTGGTGTGGCTGGTATGAATCTTGCCCTTGGATTACAAAAATCCTTTCCTTGTACTGTCCGTCTCCTCTGGGCACAGTTTCTTTAACTGAGGTCTGGGGGAGGGGCATAGAGGGAGGAGCCAGTGCACACCCAGAGTCAAAGTCTTTCTTAAAGTGCCCATGTCTCCTGCGGAGCCCGTCTATTCCCCATGGTCCTTACGGAGTCCCCAGCATCCTCTACGGACTACGAGAAAAAGATTTACCGGTAGGTTTAAAATCTTATTTTTTTTTTCCATAAACCACATGTCCTAATGTTGCCTATATCTGTCTTTCAGGTGATGGTGGTTATGGCTGCTACTCTTGGCTCCTTACTCCATTGTCCCAACCTGATTCTCCTGCTGAACACAATTATAATAATGCACATAAGTCCAAGTGGAATGTGATAGAAAGATGTTTTGGGGTGCTGAAATCTAGGTTTCGGTGTCTGGATAAGTCTGCAGGGCTTTTGTTGTATCCCTCAAAGGTGACTAGGATTGTGTTTTGCTGCTGTTTTCTTCATAACATGTGTTTTTGCGCTAACATCTGCCACATGTTGGTGATGAAGAAAACAGTCAGCAAGTAGGTGAGTTAGAAACATCTGGCGACAGTGTGAGTACAGATGTAGGGAGGCAGGTAAGGCAAGAAGTGATTCTGCGTTATTTTACCGGTAAGTATTATTTATTCATAATTAACTTTGCCTAACACCAATTATAAAATGTTTGATAGGTCTGAATTCTGTTTGTGTTGCGTTATTGTTTGTCATTTCTCATGTTGTTTACAGTTAGGCAATAAAATGTATAACTTACACTGTCACTCATTAACAAATGAAACATTACACATATTGCATATGATTAATGTATTACCTTAAACTCAGGCATTTTGAGTGAATCAATTCGATAATTTGTATTTTTCAAATAACATACTGTAGTTGTTGCTGCAGCCTTGATCATTTCTTTGTTTTTTGTTTGCTGGGTGCAGAGGATTGGGATGGTTCATTGGTCCTGATTCTGCTGGTCGTCTTACTGGGGAGGTAACTGGGGTCTGGCTTGGTGTGGTTGTTCCTGAGCTTGAGCTTAGTTTGCGTGCATTTGGCTGTTGTCTGCCCTCATCTGCTCCATAGAATTTGCTACTCTGCCTGCCTGAGTTCCGACTGAGTCTAGGCAGATGATGGGGCAGACTGGCAAGGTATTGGCTGTGGGTGTTCAGACAGGCATAGTGTTGCGCCTGTTGTGTGGCCCAACTGGACCAAAACTCTGGGCCCATTTGTGGCTGGGGTGGTGTTGGGCTCAATTGGGGGCTGTGGGATGTTTGGGGTGGTTGGGTTATGTCCTGCGGCGTGGTTGGCTGGTTTGGATCAATCGCTTGCAGGTGTAGTGTGTACAATTCTTGCAAGTCAGTTTCCTGCTGGGTATCCTCGGGCATGATGGGTGGTTCTGTATGGGGTTGAAGACAGCCACTATTTAGTCAATATTTAGCATTGTTTTTTTATAGCTTTACGTCAACATGCATTACTTCATAATATTCATGTTGTAAATGATAAATAGATTGTGGGCTAAACTTAACAATTTAGGTCACCTTTTTGTAGAAATATGTGGCTTCTTACGTTCCCTACTCAGTTCAAAAATGTTTCAGGGAATTGTTGGACTCTGAGCCATAATTAATGTGCTAACACGAAGAACTCTAACATACAAATTACTACATTTACATATTGTGTATGAAGCTTACTTTTGTAAAACACACACAATACATTAAATGTGTTGAGCAGTACACTCATACATTGTTCAAGGCAGTCAGTGGTCTGGCCAAAACGTGATTAAATATAGTGCAAATAAATGTAATAAAAAATATGGAAGAAAATGTCTTAAGGTGGGCGATGTTTAGAACTGGTGATGTTGGCCATGCAAAACAATCGGATTAGACTTAACATTTATGTAGCTGTTTCTAGCAAAAAAAAAAAAAAATGGTTGCTATGGCCAAAATCACATCTGAAAAAAAAAAAAAAAATCTTACTAACGCTACCCCCATGTGCTTGCTGTTGGGGATTATTACAAGGATGAGTGTTTTTTTAAACACATTTTTTTGGGCTGTGCACAAACACTGGGGCATATGTATTAACCTGGAGAAGGCCTAAGGAAGTGATAAACCAGTGATATGTGCAAGGTGATAAAGGCACCAGCCAATCAGCTCCAATATGTAAATTAACAGTTAACCTGCCTTCTCCAGGTTAATATATCTACCCCACTGTTGTTAAAAGTTTTTACAATTAAATGTTATGTTTACTCACCAGACAGCTGAGGGGATTGTGGTTCCTTGCTTTGTGGACTGGCCAAAAAAGGCTTGTGGTGGCTGGGACGACACTGTAGAGATGCGCCGTTGTGGTGGTGAGGATGCGGGTGGATATTCCGCCTCAACACGGCGTCTCTTGGTACCCATCTTATGGAGACTATCCGAGCCCTGTGATGGTCATCTTAGTGGAGGGGTGTTTGATGAAGAAGGACCTATGTGATAAGATAAACATTAAAAATCTGCATTTCTATGTGTTTTCAGAATATGTGTATACACTAAATTCTTACCTGCATCGCCAGCATCTGCATCTCTTGGCAGTGTGGGTTGTGGCCTGGCTGTGCTGCGTCTCTTTCGTACTGTAGAAATAGGAAGATTGTCCTTATGAACATTATATTATGTTTATATGGTTATGCAAAAACCTTATTGTGATGTAAACATATGAGGAACCTGATGAGAAGTAAACAAAACTATGCTTATGCTTTTCTGCCTGACTTCATTGGGTGTGTATACTTAAATTATGAAACAATTACACCAACCATTCCATACCCAAAGGTGCAGAATTCACAATATTATACTACTAAAAACCCAACCGTGGTAGCTTAACACAACCAGAATATTGCTCTGTATTTAACATTTGTTTGCTGCTAACAACCAAACACTACCACCAAATATATGCCCCAAATTGTAAGCATCAAAATAAAATCTGCATGAAAAATCACATCAACCACACAAAGGACAACCCAGAACAACATACAATAACCATAAGTCCATTAAAAAAAAAACACACACACATTGCGCAAAACACATGACTCACACTTAATTTAAAGACACTGTCGAAGTCAGAAAAATGTCTCAATGCACACTGCCATATTTGCACCGCACACTGGTCCGTGCTGCGCGTGCGTACGCTCTCCCGTGGAGGCGCATACCCGCAATAGCGTGCACACGCAGGCGCGGTATGCGCATTTACGGTAGAGTTTATGTGATCGTAGCGTGCGACTCATTCGTTACAAATGTTCACAATTAATGTAGTTTATAGATTATGGTCCCTTTGATAGATTCTGAAAGTTTGGTTAAAATAGAACGTCCCTGAGCCGAGGAATCCCTCTTTACATCGTACGAAGGGTCTAACAGGAATCATACAGCAGTGTTTGGTACCCATCGGAAGAGTATTTAATCAGCAATATTCCGGTGTTGGTTTGGAGCGGATTAATCGCTCGTGCGAATAGTTATGGACATAACAAGTTATGTCTATTTTCTATTATCATTTGTTCTTACTTAGTCATGCATCAGTGGGTCTCAAATGGCTCTTTGACCTCAGAGATCCCCCAAACAATAGTTTGCATGTTAAGAGGGCCTCATATCTACACATGCATAAGGTAATCACAAGAATAGTAATTGAAGATCAATTGTACTCCAAATCAGTATCTTTCCCGCAGACGGAGTGCAATAGCCTTTAATTACATTGAGCTTTGAGACTCAATGGAGAAGACCAACACCTGTGTTTACAAATGGGGCTGGATTTGTATACAGGAAAATAAGGGCTGAGACGTCATTGTCTCAATTGAAAGTGGACATCATGAATATAGAGCAGAACCCAGACAGGATTCTGTTTTGTATTCGTCAAACAATAAGCTCTCCAGAAGACAGGAATGTGCTGGTCATCACCCATTGTGTTACCTAACTTAGGCCACTGATACAAGACAGTTTACCTGTATGAATCAACCTATGACCTTTGTTATAATGTGAAGCCGAATTCCTGCGTCCAATGGACAGTGAGACTGTAGGGACCATTAGATTGCATTGTGTGTGGGGCATAAATAGGCAGGCCGACCATATCCAAAGGCACTTCTCTTCAAACTGTTATCATTGCTGATAATCGGGAAGCTGGCTGTCCAGAGGCGCTTGCGATCGTTACCCTTTGTGCGTAAGTTCTCTCCATAATCATTGTCTTTCTGTGAGCCAATCTCTCTCTCTCTCTCTCTATCTCTCTCTCTCCTCTTTTCTCTTATATACCTCATAGTATTATAGTATTGTATTGTATTGCATTTAGGTCAGCGTAGTATTGTCTTTTTTGTATTTATTGTTTAGTTCTGTGGTTAGGAAGTCTTTGTTATATTGTAGTGTATCATATGTACTGTTTCCCCTTTTACAAGTATATTAGATATAATACAGTTAATAGGCCTTGGAACCTAAACCAGTATCTGTGTATTTTCTATAGTGTTAAGTGTTCACTTGAGCGTCGGTGACGCACAAGCAGCTTTGTAGATAGTCAGGTTACACAAGGTTGCACTTACACCCTGTACTCACATTAAGGTATTCTGTGTATTTCATCGGTATAAGGTTTTAACATAAAGGTATAGTGTTGTAAGCGTCTGCATCGCTGGTGACCTCCTCGTGGTCTCGAGCGTAAGCTACGCTACAGCGAATCATTTCCCTAGACATAACCAATAACGTGTCCTGTGATCACTGGGCCGCGAGCGAACGTGACGCTTGAGCGTCTCGCCTACGGCTGAGCGATCGTTACGCAAATAGCGTACCATTACGGTACTTCTTAAGTAAACAGCGTACAGTGTTCTTAGCTTCATAAAGGGTTGATTATTCGACAAAAGAATTTAGCATTGTCAATTGGGGGCGTGTCCTATCCTTCTCATATCTGCACTGGGTAGATCAGCAGACATTATCCCTCCAGCAAAGGGTGGGAGGTTGTCTCGCAGTTGCTGACGGGATAAGCGTCTGCTTTCGCTTAGATTAAGAGTGCTGAAGGAATCCGGGACCGGAAGTAAGAACAAAACGCTTGTGTCTTTTAAAACTGTTTATTTCTCTTCTGTCTTGTGTACACACGCACGCATACATATATCTGCATTTCTTTTTCAAAATTTCGTATATCACTATTCCTGTTTGCCAATTTTATAGTTGATAGGAAGTGCTAAAAGAGATTTGCTGTTATTTCATAGTAGAGGTAATAGTTAAAGTATAGACAAACACACAGCTTGTCAGTGTGGTGCGCGGTAGATGATAAAGGTAAATAACGCAAGGCGATAAATAACACAAATTGATTTCAGCTTTCCAAAACTTAGTTTAAATACCTTGTTTTACTGTAATACCTCTGGGGAGAGCTATCAGACTACGGGAAATGATTTTTCTGATCAGAAAACTATAAGAATGATATTGGGTTGAAAACGGTATGAGTGTATTGAATCCCGCTTTGTGGACTTTGTGATCTATGTGATAATCCCGCTTTGTGAACTTTGTGATCTATGTGGAATGTGATGAGCACGATCTGAGTGAAAACGTGCAACAGAGTGTGATAAAGTTTTCATTGTATTACGCTCTGGCTGTTTTGGAGCACAGTAGGGAGACTCCAATGATCCTACCATTTATGGGCAACAAGTGTCTATAAGTGGTACGATTGGACCGCACGGTTGTATGTGTGACCAATAACGCAACGGGATATGAGGTCGTATATCCATGCGTAAATCTTGCCCTCATACGTGTTGTAGGGAGCACATGCAAGCGTGATTTGTGTAAAGAAAAAGGAAGGGAATTTTCTCAGGAAAATCTCTAGAGATAGGGCCTGCAACGGCTACACGTATCTGCTAGAAGGCGGAACGGAGATACCCGGAGCAGAAGAAGTTCAGTGGAAGAGCTTTAAGGATTTCCAACGAAGTTCTGTGTTTGGTGCATTTTAGGAAGTTTTTTCTGTGTTAAAAAGGTCCACAATGGCAGCCAAGTGCACAATACAGAGACGGTCGGAGGTCAGGATTCAGACTCCAGAGGCTTGCAGACCCCGAGGGTCTGCTCGGTTAGTAATGTGGGGGAAATATGGTCCCCACTCTGAGACCTTTTGTGATGAATGGACACGAATGACTGCGGGGGATAAGGCACCATTTCCCGGGATAGGTAGTTTTGACTCAGAGGTGTTGCATAATTTAAGGCGAAGGATATGTCTCATCAAATCAGCAAAGAGACGAATCAAGCATTATGATTGTTTACAAATATGGCAACAGGAGAGTGAAATGCAAAGAAATATAACTTACTTACCTAACTTTCATCTTGAGAGAGGAGAGGTGGCAATGGAGGGGATTGTGGTTGCGGAGAGAAGCACAAGGGTGAACAATAAAAATGCTCTTAGCAACAGTAGTACAGATAATAAGAATAAGTGTAATAAATGTAACAAAGATAATTGTAATACTGTTGAATGTACAACTATTAACCCATGCAAGTCGCACCCCATGTTAAACTTTCCTCAGGAACACCAACCAGAAAGTGAACCAAGAACGATGTCGGCACCTCTTTCAGAAGCCATCACACAAGACGTCCAGGTGGACACGACCCAGTCGGTAAAAACTGTAATCAAACCCCCTAATGGAGGGTCAGGTGAGGTCGTGTTCACAGGTATGTATGGTAATATACATCACACACAAACAAATGTACCTTATATCCTAGAATCAATTCAGAATGACATTACTGGACTTAATCCTGTTAGGGTAATTGCAGTACCAAATGGGGAAACTGACTCTTCAGGAATCACTCCTGTCAGGAACATCGCCATGTACTGCCCTTTTTCCCGAACAGAATTAAGAGCAATTCTGTCTGAATTTCCTGATCCCAGGAAAGACTTAGTTGCTTGTCAAAGGTACATTAAAGTGCTAGGACATACTGCAGAGCCAAGTAACAAAGATTGGAGGACAGTTTTGAGGGCATGTTTACCCCCCGATGTTGATTCATTGAAATTTATCACTGATTGTAAGCTAGATGAGGAAGTGCCACTAACAAACAAGTATAACCAAGATAATATAAAAAGAATCAATCTACAGTTGAAAGAATATTTTCCTACAGTAGCAAAGTGGAATAAAATCTATACAATAAGACAAAAAGAAAGTGAATCCGCAGAAGAGTATTTTCACCGGGCTCTGCAGGATATGGCTAGGTACACTGGTATAGATGACATTGAAACTAATGTACACCACAGAGAGGTAGCTGTGTCCGTATTAGCGAGCAACTTGAAAGACACACTAAAAATTAGGGTACAAACTTCAATACCTCATTGGAGAGGTATCTCGGTGGCGGCATTAAGAGAGTCCGCTATCGAGCATGACCGAAATATCCAAAGAACCAGGGAAGCGCAGGGAGAGCGGTTGATGACACTGAACATCCAAGCACTAGAGGATGCATCAAGTCGACCGGAACCCCAGGCCCCTAGCACATGGAGAAGGCCAAGGATTTGTTACCATTGTAGAAGAGAAGGGCATTATGCCAACGACTGTAATAACCCACATAAAGTCAGACCCCCTAGACCAAGAAATGAGCAAAGTTACAACATACACCATTATAATCAGGGATCATATAGGAAGAATTTTGGGCCACACCCATAAAATATAGTCAAGAAAGGTGATCATTAGGACTGATGGTAAGCCTGAGGTAACGATTAATAAAGTGGGAGGTCATTCACTAAAGACACAGGGATGACCAGGTGAAACGTTGTAAATGTATTTGTGAAAAATGTTTTTTTCTCTCTCTCTCTCTATCCCCATCTATGACGAGTATTGGTAAGAATTCACACATTGCATATCAACTTGGTCCTTGCAGAAGTCTACCAAACCCCAGCATAACCTCCGCCACAATGTATTTCTGGCCAGATACAGACAATGGAGTAATGCAGGAGCTGGTGGGGAGGGACTGCTCAAGGAAACCATTAGACACATAGATATGACAGCCTAATAAGTCTGACAATGTTTTTCTAATGCTAACAATGTTTTCTTAATGTTGACAATGTTTAAAAATGCTTTGTTTCTCTTTTCTTATTGGTGGTTATTGTCGGGTTATGTAATGTATATATGCACATGAATTGTTCTCTATCTCTTTTGTTTTTTTATTTTCTCTCTCTTCTCACTCATGTTTCCATGGTTTAAAGATGCTATGTCACCCCTAAGTGTTAACCAATGGTAATGCCAGATTTTTGCTCCACACAGAAAGATCGCTAGTTAGGAAGAAAGATTACATCACCAGAAGGTTCATTCGGAAGACTGAAGAGACAGCACCTTTTGAGAGGACAGCAGAACAAGAAGAACAACAAGACGAGAGAACTTATTATCGTAACGAGTTCTCTCCCCCTCAAACTGATTTTCTTATACCCCATTTACAAATTTCTTCTTTTCTCCTCCTGTAAGATGGACTTGCCCCAAGAGACTGTGATATGGATTTTTCCCGTTAACCATGATGTTGACCAGAGCAGTCTGTTTCGGTGAGAGTACCAGTGAGGTCGAGAAAGGATCCAGAAAGGTCCTGATGACTGAGACGGAGGTGTAAATTTCCAATAGCAACCCAATCACCAAGCAAAGGCGAGTACCGGGCACGATCTAACAACCATGTTATTTGTAAACAACTGTGAAGGAATGTTAGTTCAAAAAGAAAGTTGTATCTGTAGGCTCTGTAACAAAGAAATGCCAATCTAGTTTTAATATCCATATGGACCGGCATCCATTGAGTGACTATCACTCCTTAGTGGGTAACGTATTAAACAAGACCGATTGTTGGGTATGCTCTCAAGTACCTCAGGGTCACAGCAAATCAGGGCTAGTACCATTTCCTTTAACGGTAGGGGAGGTACTTGAGCTAAAGGGTGGGAGTCCGGTGGACCGGAGGTTTAATATCTCCAGCCCTCCTAGTTTGAAGCTCCACCAGTACCATGTGGATAGGTCCCTCTTATGTTTTAACATCTCCAATCCTAGAAAACCGGGAAATTGGGAAGTGTCATGGAGCAACCTTACCATGACCTTTTCACACAGAGCAGATAGAATGCCTACAGATACAGAGCTTGTACGCCACATAGCCAGTAGAGGAAAATCTTTCCGGTATAGGTATACCTTAGGAAATAGAATTACTAAAGTTGGAGAGGTATCACCAGGATACTGTGCACATATCGTACAAACTGATACGTGCATTAGACAGATGGAAGAATTAGGGTCAGGAGATTTCACCTGGAAGGTTTGTAACATGGTCATGTCCTTCTCCGTCCCATATGTTCTCCCCGATGATGCATATTTCATATGCGGGAGAAAGGCGTACAAGTGGCTTGCCCCAAACTCTGAAGGATTGTGTTATATTGGAAAAGTATTGCCTGAAGTGATGACTGTTACACATGACAAAATGAAGGACATACACCGTGGTGCCCAAGCTCCTTATACTCACACTCACTACGAACACCGAGTTAAAAGACAACTGTCAGAAAGGTGACAATGCTGAATTCCTTTGTCGTATAAAACACCTTAAGAAGTCTAAGAACACTGTACGCTGTTTACTTAAGAAGTACCGTAATGGTACGCTATTTGCGTAACGATCGCTCAGCCGTAGGCGAGACGCTCAAGCGTCACGTTCGCTCGCGGCCCAGTGATCACAGGACACGTTATTGGTTATGTCTAGGGAAATGATTCGCTATGGCGTAGCTTACGCTCGAGACCACGAGGAGGTCACCAGCGATGCAGACGCTCACAACACTATACCTTTATGTAAAACCTTATATCAATGAAATACACTGCATACCTTAATGTGAGTACAGGGTGTAAGTGCAACCTTGTGTAACCTGACTAACTACAAAGCTGCTTGTGCGTCACCGACGCTCAAGTGAACACTTAACACTATAGAAAATACACAGATACTGGTTTAGGGTTCCAAAGCCTATTAACTGTATTATATCTAATATACTTGTAAAAAAAAAGGATAACAGTACATATGATACACTACAATATAACAGAGACTTCCTAACCAAAATACAATACTATCTAATACAAAACAATACTATATTAGTCTAGGGGAGATATGAGAGAAAGGAGAAGGGAGAGAGAGAGAGAGAGAGAGAGAGAGAGAGAGAGATGAGAGAAATTGGCTCACAGAAAAACAATGATTACGTTAAATAAGAGACAACATGGTTGCAGATAAAACTACATATGTGAGAGACAATCGCTGCGCAGTTAGTCAATGCTGAATACAGCATGGGATGGAAGCTAGACTCCATTTTGAGAAACCTCCACTTGATTCCAAAGACCACACCACATGCCTGAAAGGGGGAGGGGAAGACATCCAGCAGCAGCCATTTTAGATTTGCAGGTCCAAACACATGGCACCACAATCACATAGCAGAAAACACAAGACTCCATTTTACTCCAAAATGTCCAAGCCTCAAAACAATGCATATGTTCTGATTTTACAATTCCAAACCATCTAAAACACCTTTCACAATGTAATCCAACTTCCTAGAACCATCTCATAATTTCACATTCCAAATCACCTTTCACAATGTAATCCAACTTCCTAGAACCATCTTATAATTTCACATTCCAAATCACCTTTCACAATGTAATCCAACTTCCTAGAACCATCTTATAATTTCACATTCCAAATCACCTTTCACAATGTAATCCAACTTCCTAGAACCATCTTATAATTTCACATTCCAAATCACCTTCAGTATCTCACTAACCAGAGCATATTCATCACAAGACCAGATCACAATGTACTCACAAGTATCAGCCTGCCATTGCTACCAGCACATATTCAAAACTACTGCATGGTGGTATTTATGATTAACAAGATCCCAGCTACCATCACAGATTCCACAGGGCACCAACACTAACACCCAACAATCACACAACCAAGCTACAACATCCTATTTAAACCAGAAAGCAATCTGTCTATATTCCCTTATCTAGCCATGTGGATTCAATACTTAGCCTTTGGTGCCTGGTCAGTCCTGGGGATGTAGCCTCCATGCTGCTGGGTGCCAGGTAGCTGTGTGTGTCTGTGTGTGAGTGTAGCTACATTACATCTGTTCTCTGAGGCCACACCTGACCACTACCTTCCTGTTTGACCAGTATCTGGGGGAGGGGTCTCTCTAGCTTTTGTATTGAATCACTGTTCTCTTTGTATATGTTAATCAGGTTCAGACCTGAAAACTTAGTTGATCATCCATTGTTCCCAACAAAGCTGATCTTAACTTTTATACATATAATCATATCTATCCGCTGCAATGTCCCACGACAACACAATAGGTCTCAAACTAAACCACACCTTATTCTGCTTGCTTCAATACCAAACATGATGTGTTTATCTGGTTCGGTTCAAATGATACACATCCATGACATTAATTCATCAGCCAATTCTAAATCTCCATGACGTCTGGTGTTTGCTGTGCTCGCTGCGCATATTTGCAAGTATAGCGGCTTATATGTGTGCAGTTTATATGGTCTCTCTATGTAATATTTTTCTGACTTTGACAGTCCACCCTTTGGCAGTCACCAATAACTGCCACTTCCTAAAACATTTCAAAAAGAGAAAAATATATGTCAGGGGTTAA